>NC_053027.1:248297636-248951904 GCF_003073215.2 Triticum urartu | reverse complement strand
ATAAAACCATACTCAAAAGATTTAAGTGAAGCACAAAGAGCAATTCCATAAGATCATACTTAAAAGATATAAGTGAAGCACATGAATTATTCTATAAACCAATAAAGGTCTATCTTATACTAGCATAGTTCTTAAAGGAAAAACAAAAACACAAAGGACACAAATTATGTGAACAAAACAAAAACCGAGGTATACCGATAATTGTTGAAGAAGAAAGATGGGATGCCAACCGGGGCATCCCCAAGCTTAGATGCTTGAGTATCCTTGAAATATTAACTTGTGGTGCCTTGGGAATCCCCAAGCTTGAGCTCTTTCCTCTCTTTATTCTTCTCATATCGATAGCTCCTCGATCTTCGAACACTTCATCCACACAAAACTTGAACAAAAACTTTGTGAGATCCGTTAGTGTAAATAAAGCAAATCACTACCTTTAGGCACTCTTCCAAACTTATTCCAATTTCATATTAGAACTATACCTACTGTATTCCAACTTCATCATGGTTCAAACCCCCTGATACTACCTATAGATTCATCAAATAAGCGAACAACTCATAGAAAACAGAATCTGTCAAAAAACAGGACAGTCTGTAGTAATTTGGAAATTTAGTGAACTTCTGTAATTCCAAAAAATCTAAAAATATATGAAAATATAAAAAAAATTGTATATAAGTAATGTGCCAAAAGTTTTAGACCCATTTGACTTTCCAGTAAAAAATGTAAAATCACGCGCTACAGCCAAAGTTTCTGTTTTTGTACGACACAAAGTAAACAAGCAATCTAATTATCCTAGAACCAAGGCTTGGCACATTATTTTTATAATACAATGGGTATATACAAGGGGATAATTATTTTCAGAGAAGATTCCATGAAATTTTTTACATTGTTTCAATGAGCATGAACACAAGTGTTCAAGGTCGACCCTCATTTCTCCAATGCATAACCTTCCAATAACTTCTCTTATTGAAAAACTTTTTAGGTATGAGAGGCAAGTAATTTTTTGTATTTTCATTCTTTTTTAAAAAAAAGTATGTTTCACCCACAACTAAACAGAAACAAAAAAGGAAAAACAAAATCTACTTAGTGAAGAAAGCAAACTAGCATACACAAGAATATCAACCCCACGCTATTGTTTCCCTGCAACGGCGCCAGAAAGAGCTTGATAATCCCCAAGTGCAGGGAATCATCGTAGCAATTCCCAATGGTGGAAGTGATAAGTATGGAGTGTTCAACCCACAAGGATCTAAAGGTAAGATCAATATTCTCTCAAGCCCTATCTGCCATTGATACGACTCTACGTACACCGAACGTTTGCTTCCAACTAGAAACGAGAAATAAAACTATGTTGTGGGTATGAAGAGGATAACTTTGCATGGTATCAGAGAGATAAGTATAAAAGTAGGTGCTGTTATCATAAAGCTAGAATATGTTTCTAAATATTATAAATACTGAGTGTGGAATAATGATGGATCAGTGTGCGGAATTGTCTTAGGGAATTGTTAACAAGACCGGTGGTAGTCATTGCAATTTCATATGAGGGAGAGGCATAAGCTAACATACTTTATCTTCTTGGATCATATGCACTTATGATTGGAACTCTAGCAAGCATCCACAACTATTAAAGATCACTAAGGTAAAACCCAACCATAGCATTAAAGCATCAAGTCCCCTTTATCCCATACGCAACAACCCCCTTAGCCGGGTTTATGCTTCTGTCACTCAAGCAACCCACTATAAGAGAATCATGAACGTATTGCAACGCCCTACAGTGGGAATCCCTCACGCTTGTGCGACACGGAGGGCACAATAGGACAGCACCAAGATAAAACATACAACTCGTACCAATCTAGATCATCAATCAATCCAAAGATAAAGGATATCTACTCAAAACATCATAGGATGGCAACACATCATTGGATCATAATATGTGGCATAAATCACCATGTTCAAGTAGGGATTACAGCGGGGTGCGGGACAGTAGACCGCGTAAAACAGATGAGGGTGATGATGATGATGGTGATGTTGATGAAGACGATCACCGCGGCGATGATTCCCCTCTCGATGGCACTCCGATGCCACCGAGAGAGAGGAGGAGAGGTTCTCCCCCTTGTGCTTCCTCCTCCATGGCCTCCCCCTGGATGGGGAGAGGTTCTCCCTCTGGTCCTTGGCCTTCATGGTGATGATGTCCCCTCCGGGATCCTCCTCCATAGCCTCCGGTGATGATGGCCCCCTCTAGCAGGGTGCCAGAGAGGGCCTAGATTGATTTCTCGTGGCTACAGAGCCTTGCGATGGCGGAACTTCCGATCTAGGTTATTTTCTAGGGCTTTCTGTATTTATAGGAATTCTTGGCATCGGTTTCACGTCGGGGGGGGGGGGGGGGGGGGGGGGGGGGGGGGGTCTTCGAGTCGTCCACGAGATAGGGGCACACGCCTAGGGGGTGGGGAGCGCCCCCCACCCTCGTGGACGGCTCGGGACTCTTCTGGCCCAACTCTTTTACTCCCGGGGCTTCTTTTGGTCCATAAAAACTCATCAAAAATTGGCACGTCAAGTGGACTCCGTTTGGTATTCCTTTTCTGCAATACTCAAAAACAAGGGAAAACAGAAACTGGCACTAGGCTCTAGGTTAATAGGTTAGTCCCAAAAATCATATATAATAGCATATAAATTTATATAAAACATCTAAGATGGATAATATAATAGCATGAATTCTTCATAAATTATAGATACGTTGGAGACGTATCAAATGGGAGGCATGAAAATGGTTCAAAATGTTGAAGGGTCAAGTGTGACGCTTCGCCGAAAAAGTTGTCAGTAAAAGACACTGTTTCTGTTTCGATGTTTTGCCTTCGTGGCTAAGGGTTGTATTGATTATGCGGAGCCAGACACAACTTCTTTATGCATGAAACTGACTTAAAATATTCAGGAGGAGGAACCCGCCTTGAAATGCTGAAGATAATCTGTGTGCCGAACACATCGTAAATGAAGATTGGTTCAGGGGCTACTGAGGGAGTCCTGGATTAGGGGGTCCTCCAGTGACCGGACTATTCAATATGGGCCAGACTGATGGGCCGTAAGGATAAAGTAGAAGACTATTCCCTGTGTTCGGGTAGGACTCCTATATGCGTGGGTGGCAAGTTTGGTGTCCGGGTCTGTTGTTTCCTTCCTCTGCAAACCGACTATGTACAACCCTAGGTCCCTCCGGTGTATATATAAACTGGAAGGTTCAGTCCTTAGAGGCTATTAGAACAATCATTGGCTAGACAACTAGGGTTTAGCCATTACGATCCCGAGGTAGATCAACTCTTGTAACTCCTATACTCATTGAATATAATCAAGCAAGATGTATGGTTTTACCGCCTTTAAGAGGGCCCGAACTTGGGTAAAACACTGTGTCCCTTGCGTCCCTTATTACCATCGATCCTCAGATACACAGCTTGGGGCCCCCTACCCTAGATCTGCCGGTTTTGACACCGACACCCCCCTCCACACACACCACACACTCCCCAAACCTCTGCTCACAAAAACACATACCACCCCCGAAACCATTGGTAGGTCGCCTCTATTGTCGCCGCCACCATCCTCAACCTCTTCCTATGTGCCGGGGAGCTCGAGGAGCCAATGGACAAAAGATGTTTATCGTGGCCTCTTCGGCCGACGCCGGCGAGGTGGCCGCCAAGGTGTCCCCGTTGTCCTTCGCGGGCTCTTTATCGATCCGCTATCGCCGGTCCCCTGATCCGCCCGCCGCCGCATCCCCATGCCAGTTTGAGGACTTCCCCATCCTCCCTCGGACTGGGCAGCCGATGAGGTCCTACCTCGGGGCCCTTCAGCAGCGGTGGGGGACGTGGGTCGCCAAGATTACAGATCGGGAGACCCACACTCGCCGGTTGCTCGATAGCTTTGAGACGGCCGAGCTCGCGGCCATGTAGTCTGACCGCTGGTAGGTCCACTACCACGGCGCAGCGGCTAGGCTCAATTTCCCCTTCGGCACACGTCTGGTCGACCTCGTTCCGCCGTAGCTAGGGGTGGTGAGTCCGGCTATGGCGCGGGAGGACCACGAGGTGTGGGAGCGCCTCGAGGCTGAGGCCGCCGACGAGGCCTACATGCAAGAGCTCCGCCGTGAGCACCCGGAGCTCGTGGAGGCGAAGCGGGGGATCTTTGCTAGCACGGGGGGCGGCAAGGTTATTGCGCACTCCTCCAATAAAGTGGTAGCAGGAGGTGAGGATTGAGGCGTGGAGGGCC
This sequence comes from Triticum urartu, assembly GCF_003073215.2. NCBI lineage: Eukaryota > Viridiplantae > Streptophyta > Magnoliopsida > Poales > Poaceae > Triticum > Triticum urartu. The sequence continues at coordinate 248,947,668 of NC_053027.1, read as the reverse complement.
TCGAGGTGTGTGGCAAAGACGAGGAGATCAACGTCGACAAGTGGAGGAGTGTCTTCCCCAACGACGGCACCGGCCCGGACCCAGCTCACGGCACATCGTACCTAACGAGGAAGGATTGGATAGACTTCTACTTTGAGCGAAAGTAGTTTAGCTTAGTTTAAATTTATGTTTTATGTTCATTTATGCAAAACTATCTATGTTTATGTTTGAATGCATGCTACTTTCGATTGATCCTGCTTTGAACTTGATCAAATTGAAGTTTATAGTATTAAGTTTAGGAGATCGACTAGAAACGGCCAAAAATTGCTGGAGTATATACATATATATATATCCACTAAGTGTTTTAGTCCTTTAACTTTTAATGGATCGGCTAGAGATGGCCTTATGCCTTGTTTATTTCAGTTCTTCACAATGCGATGCTCTATATGTGCAACTATTTATCGTGCAGTTCAATTTCATCAATAACAATTTCAACAATACCACTATGAATTACGATATTTGGTTGCTATTAAGGATATTGCAGTTAACATGCCTTTTCGTTTTTGAACTATAACTAGTGTACTTTAGACCTGCACAATACTAGTTTGAATGACTATTTGCTTGTTTTTAAATGTTATGCCTGATGCATTTAACACACCTTTGCACTTCTTGTTTTGCTTAACTAGCATGCTTAAGCCTGCAGAGTGAAGCTATCATTTGTAGAGTATGTTGTCTACCATGGATATATTTGGTTGATGTTTAGCCTGTTGTGCTTAACATGCCTTTATATGTATTCATACAGGACAATGTTGAGAATGGTGTTGTTTTCCATCGAGGTTAGTTTCATCGCATTGCTTATTTGTACTCACTGTTCAGGATATTGGTAGCTGGTACCATATAGCGTGGGGGCTGATAAGGGATTAATCGTTGAATCGGACATTTCATTGAATATATCTATAACCCATTTATCAGTATGTTAACTAGGGTCATATTTAATATATCTAAGGCTACACAGCAACATGCATTGTACTGAATGACTAAATATGCAATCCAAGGCTACATAGCAACAAGGAAGAGTGTTATCTTAATGTTCTGATGATGTCTAGATATACATGTAATAAAATATTATATAATGGGATGGAGGGAGTGTTGTACTACATCATTTTGCAATTGTTGTTTAGCTTCTAATATTAACTTGGTGCTTTTAGGTACATATGTCATTGCCAAAGATCCACGCTTCGACCCTTTTTGCATATGGGGCAATGAGATATTCATGAACAAGCATCAAGTGAGGAAACTCATTAAGTTTGTTATTAAAATGTCTCAAAAGATGTCAACCGAACTATTTGTTTACACTTTATGCAAGACAACAGTGAACTGTAGGATGGTAAGTAAGAACCCTGTAGCCTTCTTTTTATTGCCCGTAATGAGTTGTGTTTGATTAGAATGTTTGAATCTTTTTTCCTTTGAAGTGGATCCTGAAGCAGTTTACTCAAGATTACCTCTCAAACTACATGATTGGCGGCCGGCCATCACAAGGGGTTGGACTAGAGTTGCGTGTGCCTTCTGCATCCAGGAGAGCACAATAGGGCCATTCTGCTTCACCTTGTTCAACAACCAGAATGTCTGTCGCCTCTTTCTTTACCATTTGTACTAGTACAAGTATAGAACCCTGGTTCATCATTCTTTATTTGGTGCCTATGTAATTCTTAAACATATGTACCTGTTGAGGGAGTCCTAGATTAGGTGGTCCTCGGGTGTCTAGGCTGTGTGATATGGGCTGGACTGATGGGCCGTGAAGATACAAGGTAGAAGACCTTCCCCGTGTACGGATAGGACTCTCCTATGCGTGAATGGAAAGATTGGCGTCCGGATGTATAGGGCATGTTTGGGACTGCTCCGCTTCACAAAATTCGGTTTCGCTCTACTAAATTCACTTTGGAGCAGTTTCATCTAGAAGTTGTAGTATTACCAAAGAGAATGTTTGGCTGCCATCTAGCTCCAGCTTCAAGAATAAGGAATTTGGTGGAAAGGTTCTATTTGATTGGTTGAGGGGGAGAAACGAAGGGGTATCCACTTGCTGGTGGCAGTGGTGGGTAATTTCCACCCAACTCTAGCTTCTAGAGTTTTTTGGAGCACCCCCTGAAGAGCTTCATAAAAAACTAGGAGTTGTACCCCAGATTCTAGTTTTTTTGCGGAGCGGCATATCGTGGAGCTACCCCGTTTAGCATGTGTTTTCTGGAGCGGAGCTGAATTTTAAGGAGTAGAGCAGTCCCAAACAAGCTCATAATTTCCTTCTTCTGCAAGCCAACTCTGTACAACCCTAGGCCCCTCCGGTGTGTATATAAACCGGTGGGTTTAATCCGTAGTGGCTATCAGAATTCATATAGGCTAGACATCTAGGGTTTAGCCATTATGATCTCGAGGTAGATTGACTCTTGTAACCCCTATACTCATCAAATACAATCAAGCAGGACATAGGGTTTTACCTCCATTAAGAGGGCCCCGATCCTGGGTAAACATCGAGTTCCTTGTGTCCCTTGTTACCTTCGATCCTCAGACGCATAGTTCAGGACCCCCTTGTGACGCCCCGAGACTGTTGAGCCAGGTGTCTTCCAGTTATTCGTCAACGTTGCCATGTCATTTTCTTGCGTGTTGCATTTTTGCCATGTCATCATACGCATTTCATCATCATGTTTTCAAACTTGCATCTGTCCGGGTTCCCCCAGTTCCGTCCGTTGTCCGTTCTGAGCCCAGACACACTTGCACGCGCCCCGCGGCATGTCCGAAATAGTATTTTATAAGTGGCCGCTGTTTTGTTGTCAGTAGACCGCCTGCCAAGTTTCATCGCATTCGGACTTCGTTTGATGCCCCAACAGATAACTAGAGCGGCAATATAGCCGGTCTAACGTCGGACATTTTCGGTCTCCAGAAACCTTGCCGGGCTGCATTTCCGTCTCTCTCTTCTCAGCCTGAGACCTCTCCTACACAGCCTAGGCCCAGCCTACCCCCTTTTTGCACAGTGCATTGACCCCTCGCGCGTGTCCGAAACTTACCCAAACCCGACCCGTCAGTCGTCACCGTTGGATCCGGATTATCCCCAAACATCTATAAAACATCACCATTTTGTTAATTGGGCTCCCTAACCTATTTATCCGAGACCGTCCAATTTAGATCGGAGGGTCCAAACCTAATCCTATTGTCCCTTTATATCAGTCCAAACCCTAAAATCTAGGGACGTGTCCCCCCCTAGCCGCCGCCAACCACTCACCAAATCCCCCTTGGGATCTCCCCTGCCCAATCCATCGATCCCCACCAACTAGAGCCCTCCCATGGCTCCCTTCGAATCCTCCCTCCCTCTGACCGAGGAACCTGCGCTCTCCACCGATCTCCCAGCCACCAAGCTCCTCCTCCTCTCGATCCATCCCCGGGGCCACCTTCAGATCGAGCAGAGCACTCGGCCTCGTCCCGTCGCGCCGTTGTGCCACCGGAACCTCCTTCCAGGACAGCCGAGGACGTCCTGGACCCCATTGTTCCTCGCCGGACCAACAGACCGACCTCGTCGCCTTGCTCAAGGTCACGCTAGCCACTCCCCGTGCCCTCTCTCTTTTCTTTTCTCTCTCTAACCCGTTGGCCTCTCTCTTCCTCTTCCTCCCAGGAACCAAGCGATGGTGCCCGAGGCCTCCCCTGCCACGCCTTGCGTCTCCCGATTGCTGCCCAACGTCGCCGGCCGGCCATGGAAGCCGCCGCCCCGGCCACCTTGCGCGACCTCCTGCCTCGTCCTTGTCTGCACGGGAGACAAGAGATCGAAGCCGCGCGCCTAGTTCCCCTGCATCGCGCGAGTCGTCGACTCCCCTGCGTCGAGCTGTCGCTCACCTTCAAGCCGCCGCCATATCAAGTCCCCTGATCCCGGCCTCCACCGCCCAGATGTGTGCCCCTGCCGTCGGCCTTTGCTTCTGCTTCCTCCGCATCACGCCAGCGCCGCCCTCATCGTCGCGACATTCTTCTGTTTCCAGCGTCGTCCATGCACCGAGTTCTGCTGCGGCCTCTGTTCTTCTGCAACGAGCAGCAGCGGCTCGCTCGGTTCAGTCTGGCGTTGACCACATCGGCAGGCCCAGCACCCCCCTTCCAGCCTGCATCTTCCACAACCCGGGCCAAAGGCCTCAAGGGCCCGGCGTGAGCAGCTTCCCCGCGCCCTGGGCCAGATCTCAGTTCGGCCCGCATGTGTTTTTTTCCTTTTCTGAGCGTTTTGCTAATATCCCAGAGAAAGCCAAATTTGCAGAAAAACCCCTCAGCTTCATGCATTTAATAACTAAATAACCGTGCATCGGTTTAAAATGATTTATATATGAAAAATGCTTAGAATTTTGTGTAGATTCATATTGTGCAACTTTCATCTATGTTTAAAATGTTTAAAATGATGTTTGCATATATTTTTCCATATTGCCATGTAAAATGATTTATTTCATAACTAAATAACCGTAGCTCCAAACTTAACAAACTTTATGTGTAAATGGGGTAGAAAAATGCCTAGTTTAACATGGTGGATTTACTTTGCATGTTTAATAACTCTAAAATTGTGTTTAGGGTAGAACAGTACCATAACCAAAAATATGCAAATGGGGATTTACCGGAATTGTTGTTCGTTGTTTCCGGCCTCATTTAAACTTTCCTAGATAGGTAGCTTTCTTTTGCTTCACCTCTTCCCATGGTAATCAACATTTAATATTGTTGGGTACCTAAACGAGAGATAACTAAATAAGTCATGTGGTGTTCCGTCAATATGCAACTCGTTGCATATTGAGCTCCACTTAATTTGTAGGATTGTTTGTGCATTTTGCCATGCCATGCCTCTTTAAATGGACATGCATCATACTTGTTTGCGCATCATGCCATGCTTATGTGATGGTTGTTTACTATGTTGTTTGCTTCTTTCTGGTGTTGCTTCTTCGGGTTAGTTCTGATAACGTCGAGTTCGCGAGGATCCGTTCGACTACATCTGTTTGTCTTCTTCATGGACTCGTTCTTCTTCCTTGCAAGATTTCAGGCAAGATGACCATACCCTCGAAATCACTTCTATCTTTGCTTGCTAGTTGCTCGCTCTATTGCTATGCCGGGATACCTACCACTTGCTATATCATGCCGCCCATATTGCCATGTCAAGCCTCTAACCCAGCTTTCCTAGGAAATCGTTATTTGGCTATGTTACCGCTTTGCTCAGCCCCTCTTATAGCGTTGCTAGTTGCAGGTGAAGATGAAGTTTGTTCCATGTTGGAACATGGTTATTGTTGGGATATCATTATTATATCTTGTTTACTTTAATGCATCTATATACTTGGTAAAGGGTGGAAGGCTCGGCCTTATGCCTGGTGTTTTGTTCCACTCTTGCCGACCTAGTTTCCGTCATACCGGTGTTATGTTCCTTGATTTTGCGATCCTTACACAGTTGGGTGTTATGGGGACCCCTTGACAGTTCGCTTTGAATAAAACTCCTCCAGCCAGGCCCAACCTTGGTTTTACCATTTGCCTCACCACCACCTACTTTTCTCTTGGGAGTCGCTCTCCCGAGGGTTATCTTTATTTTTAACCCCCGGGCCAGTGCTTCTTTAAGTGTTGGTCCGAACTAGAGTCCTTTGCAGTGCCACCTCAGGGAAACTTGAGGGCTGGTTTTAGTTGTACGGAGCACTCATCCGGTGTTGCCCTGAGAACGAGATATTTGCAGCTCCTATCGGGATGTCAGCGTATCGGGGGGTCTTGCTGGTCTTGTTTTACCATTGTCGAAATGTCTTGTAACCGGGATTCCAAGTCTGATCGGGTCTTCCTGGGAGAAGGAATATCCTTCGTTGACCGTGAGAGCTTGTGATGGGTTAAGTTGGGACACCCCTGCAGGGTTTTGAACTTTCGAAAGCCGTGCCTGAGGTTATGGGCAGATGGGAATTTATTAATGTCCGGTTGTAGAGAACTTGAAACTTAACTTAATTAAAATGCATCAACCGCGTGTGCAGCCGTGATGGTCTCTTTCCGGCGGAGTCCGGGAAGTGAACACGGTTCTTGTGTTATGCTTGAATGTAAGTAGTTTCAGGATCACTTCTTGATCACTTCTAGTTCACGACCGTGCTTTGCTACTCTTCTCGCTCTTATTTGCGTATGTTAGCCACCATATATGCTAGTGCTTGCTGCAACTCCACCTCACTACCATTTCCTACCCATAAGCTTGAATAGTCTCGATCTCGTGGGTGTGAGATTGCTGAGTCCTCGTGGCTCACAGATACTTCCAAACAGTTGCAGGTGTCGATGATACCAGTGCAGGTGACACAACCGAGCTCAAGTGGGAGCCCGATGAAGATCGTGTTCATTGTGTTGTTTCATTTCTAGTTGATCAGTAGTGGAGCCCAGTCGGGATGATCGGGGATCTAGCATTTGGGGTTGTCTTTATTTATGTTGGTTCCGTAGTCGGGCCTTGATTGTATTCTAGACGATGTATGCTATATTTATGTATTGTGTGAGGTGGCGATTGTAAGCCAACTCTTTATCCCTTACTTATTAAGTACATGGGATGTGTAAAGATTACCGCTCTAGCGACATGCCTACCATGCGGTTATGCCTCTAAGTCGTGCCCCGACACGTGGGAGATATAGCCGCATCGTGGGTGTTACAAGTTGGTAATCAGAGCCTTCCCCGACTTAGGAGTCCCCTGCTTTATCGAATTGCTGACGTTGTTGAATCTACAAAAATGTTTTGAGTTTTATAGGATTATATATATCGGAGAGTAGGATTCTTTTTACTCCCCGGTCCCTTCGTCGCTCTGGTGAGGCCTCCTGACGTAGAGTTTTGACTCTTCTCTCCTCAAATTTCAGGAAATTTTTTTAGGATCATGCAGGTATCTTGGAATCGTTCCGATGGTTTTGTGACGAGAACATTGTTCTTGGTGCCTCTTGACATTTAGGGGTTGTGGCGGTTTCCCGGGGAGTTGAGCTCCCAGGTGTTGCAGTTCTGGAATACCTGAGCTCACCGACATCAATGTGACGCCCCCGATTTGACCGTACACTAATCATACACGCAAATGTGTATGATCAAGATCAGGGACTCACGGGAAGATATCACAACACAACTCTACAAACAAAATAAGTCATACAAGCATCATATTACAAGCCAGGGGCCTCGAGGGCTCGAAAACAAGAGCTCGATCATAGACGAGTGAGCAGAAGCAACAATATCTGAGTATAGACATAAGTTAAACAAGTTTGCCTTAAGAAGGCTAGCACAAACTGGGATACAGATCGAAAGAGGCGCATGCCTCCTGCCTGGAATCCTCCTAAACTACTCCTGGTCATCATCAGCGGGCTGCACGTAGTAGTAGGCACCTCCTGATTAATAGTATTCATCGTCGACGGTGGCGTCTGGCTCCTGGGCTCCAACGTCTAGTCACAGCAATCGAGTATAGAAAGGGGGAAAAGGGGGAGCAAAGCAACCGTGAGTACTCATCCAAAGTACTCGCAAGCAAGGAGGTACACTACATATGTATGCAATGGTATCAAATGGAATAAGTGTATCATATGTGGACTGAACTGCAGAATGCCGGAATAAGAGGGGGATAGCTAGTCCAATCGAAGACTACGCTTCTGGTAACCTCCATCTTGTAGCAGGAGAAGAGAGTAGATGGTAAGTTCACCAAGTATCATCGTGTAGCATAATCCTAACCGATGATCCTCCCCTCGTCGCCCTGTGAGAGAGCGACTACCGGTTGTATCTGTCACTTGGAAGGGTGTGTTTTATTAAGTATCCGGTTCTAGTTGTCATAAGGTCAAGGTACAACTCCGGGTCATCCTTTTACTGAGGGACACGACTATTCGAGTAGATCAACTTCCCTGCAAGGGTGCACCACATAACCCAACACGCTCGATCCCATTTGGCCGGGCACACTTTCCTGGGTCATGCCCGGCCTCGGAAGATCAACACGTCGCAGCCCTACCTAGGTACAACAGAGAGGTCAGCACGCCGGTCTAAATCCAATGGTGCATGGGTCTAGGCCCATCGCCCATTGCCACCTGCACGTTGCGTACGCGGCCGGAAGCAGACCTGGCCTAGCAGGCGTTCTAGTCCAATCCGCCGCGCGCCGCTCAGTCGCTGACGTCATGAAAGCTTCAGCTGATACCACGACGTCGAGTGCCCATAACTGTCCCCGCGTAGATGGTTAGTGCGTATAGGCCAGTAGCCAGACTGAGATCAAATACCCAGATCTCGTTAAGCGTGTTATTTTGAAGTAACCGCGAACGCCGACCAGGGCTAGGTCCACCTCTCTCCTAGGTGGTCTCAACCTGCCCTGTCACTCTGCCTCAAAGTAACAGTCGGGGGCCGTCGGGAACTCAGGCCCACCACTACCTGGATGGAGCCACCTGCCCCTTCAGCCCCCAACTCCAAACAGTATCACTGGTAATGTAACAGTGTAAAGTATATAGTATATGCCCGTGATCACCTCCCGAAGTGATCACGGCCCAGTGGTATAGCATGGCAGACGAACAAGAGTGTAGGGCCACTGATGATAATCTAGCATCCTATACTAAGAATTTAGGATTGCAGGTAAGGTATCAACAGTTGTAGCCGCAATGACAGGCTATGCATCAGAATAGGATTAACGGAAAGCAGTAACATGCTACACTACTCTAATGCAAGCAGTATAGAGAAGAGTAGGCAATATCTGGTGATCAAGGGGGGGGGCTTGCCTGGTTGCTCTGGCAAGAGAGAGGGGTCGTCAACATCGTAGTCATACTGGGTAGTGGCGGCGTCGGTCTCGGTGTCTAGCGAGAGAAGAGGGGGAAGAAACAATAAATATTAAGCAAACAGATGCATAGCGATGCATGGCATGACAAGTATCGGTGCTAGGGATGCCCTAACGCGGTATTCGCGTTTTCGGATAGATGAACATCCGCGAAAGTATTCCCGGTGTTTCGCGTTTTCGGACAGATGAACCAGAGGGGGAAAGTTGCATGTTTGCTAATCTAGGGATGCATGGCGGACGAACAGGCTGTGTATCCGGATTCGTCTCGTCGTTCTGAGCAACTTTCATGTACAAAGTTTTTCCATCTGAGCTACGGTTTATTTTATATTAATTTTAAAAAGGATTTAATCATTTTCAGGATTTAACAGATTTAATTTAAACCAAAAATAGGTTTACTGCATCAGCATGATGTCACGATGATGCCAGCAGTCAACCAGTCAGTTGACTGGTCAAACTAATGGGTGGGTCCCGTCTGTCATAGACTGTATAACTAACTACAAATTAATTAGAGTAGTTAGTTAATTAGATTAACTAACACAGGTTAATTAAGTTAATTAATTCTCTAATTAATTAATTAATTAATTTTCTATTTATTTTCTATTTATTATTATTATTATTTTTATTCCTTTTCTGCTATCCTTTTTTGTTTTAAAAAAAGGGGGGTCGAGCCCCAGTGGTCAGTGGCCAGAGGCCTTACCGGTCGGGCTAACAGGCATGAGCGCGGTTGCGGGCAGCGGGCGACGGGCGCCAGGATCTGGCGCAGCCTGGCTGGCCCTGGACGCTAGCCGGGACGGAGGAGGCCGCAGGAAGGCCGCTGGGCGCGGGCGCGCGCGCGGCGTACAGACAAAGTAGGAACGAGGCGGCGCGGCGCACGGGGACAGGGGGCGCGAGTGCGGCGCAGGCGAAGCAGAGCAGCTGAAGCAGGGGGTGCGACGCGCGCTGGATGAGGAAGCATCGGGATGGCGCGGCAAGCGCGAGCGAGCAGTGGCTCGTGATGGGTGCGGGCGTGCGTGGGTACGAGGGGAACCAGGGCGTCGCTAGGCGGCGGTGCGGGAGTGCGGTGAGTGTAGGGAGAGGTGGATGCGTGGGTTGCCGGCGACAGAAGGGGAGAAGGGTAAGGTAGAGGCCAAGGGCCTCACCAGCGTTGCAGGGGCACAGGGTCGGCGAGGCACGATGGTGGCCGGCGTGGAGGAGGTTGAGGACGCGGGCGACAAGGTCGGAGACGCGAGGCGGTAGGCGACCCGGGCGTCCACGGAGGTAGGCGACGGCGGATCCTTCAGGCGGTGATGGTGGCACATGGCGACGACAAGCTGGTGGGGCCCCGTGACGAGGGGATGACGGAGAGGAGTTGAGGACGGGGCGGAGGAGCTCCGAGCAGCGGCGATAGGGCGCCGGGTTCGAACCCCTCCCGATCCAGATGGGATCGAGAGGTGGGGGGCTAACGAGAGGGAGTGGGGGAGTGGGTGTGAGGTGGGGGTTAGGGTTTTGGTCTGATGGGGTTATGGAGGTGAGTGGGGAGCCGGTTGGGCCAGTGGGCTGGGCTGGCTGTCAGCCGGGCCGGTTGGCCCATTGGGGAGTCCCTTTTCTTTTGTTTTGTTTTTACCTTTTAGTTATTTTACTTTTTTCTGTTTTAGTTTTGTTTCCTATTATTTTAGTTTTAGTAAAATACACGTAGCATCTAAATTAGTATTTCAACTTAAGTCTATAGTCACCAAAAAGTATAGCCCTCAAATAAATTAGTTTGACATTTTATTAATTAAAAAAGGTATGTAAATAATTGTTTTTACTGCTGTTTTATTCATCTTATAGTATTTAAGTATTTTATAAAGGTGTGGTTTCTCCACCATAATTATCTATGGAATATTTGGTTCACTCCTAACATTTTAGTTTTAATATTTGAAAACTTTTATTGTTTGCTTGATTTTAAATTTGAATTTGAATCAGTTTCGAACTAACGTGAGATTAGCAACAGTAATCATGGTGATGTGGCATCATTATCGGAGGGTTACTGTAGCTTAACTATCCGGGCGTCACAATTCTCCTCCACTACAAGAAATCTCGTCCCGAGATTTAAGAGGTAGTGAAAGGGGGAAAGGTTTTGGTTATGAATCTAGCGGGTCTTCTCATCCTGGCTTGCTCTTCGCGAAGAAGTTGATCCCTGTCGTTGATGTCTTCATTTCTCTACTTCAGGTCATCTTGTCGAAGTCATATCCTTTCTTCGGGGTATATCTCGTACTTACGGATAGGTAAGGGGTAGTTCGACAATGATAGAATGCTATTAGGGTTAACCATTGGGGGTTACCCATGAATGAACACAGGGGTATCTCTCGAGTTGGTCAAATGAAACACATCGAGAGCCAAGCAAGAGGGTATAGTAAAAATAATCAAGCAGATAGGCAACCGTTCGATGCCCAATTAGAAGGTGAAAGGGTTTCAGGGCACGAGAACGAGTATTGCGTCTGAGACCAGAATAGATCAATAGGCAAGTGGCCCGTGAACTGCATACAAAGTCAAGCGCAAGGAATAACTTTGGCAACATGGGTGTACAGGAGAGTCAGGTTTCGATCCTGGGACCTGTGGGTTATGGGCCCACCATGTGGGCTAAAAGTAGGAAGGGGGGTGACGCCTTGCATGATCATGTAAGAAAGGCATGTCAGAGGATAGACTATCGATTATGTCAGCAACAACCATTGGTACCAAGGGCGAGGAACGAAGAGAACCATTTTCCTAGTCGTTGAAACGAGGCGGACCAATAGGCAAGGTTCTTGTCCATCGGTGGTTACCGGAATGTCATCAACAATAGTAACAGGGTCTTGCTGGCAAAATTATACACCGAGGTGTTTACATAAGCAGGAGAATATTACTGCTTAGATCATTTAGATCACAAGAAACGTTAAACCAACCAATGGAAAGGAAAATATGATTATCAGGTTAAACAGAACTATGGAAAGGAAAAATGTGTTTAAACACATATTTCAGGGTATATCCTTGCAGTGCATGATATCCATGACATGATATAATGTAGAAAACTCCTTAGGTAGAGGAGAGAAATTTCATGACATTACCCATACAGCGGTGTTTGGATAATTGAGCAGGAAACATTTAGCATTGGGCTTCAAATGTTCTTGTTGAAAAGCGGAGTACCATAGACATGCTTCGAGATAGCATTGACATGGTCGTCAAGCAAAGATTACACTTCGGATACACGAAGGATCCATCGGGATCAACTTGTAGAATAAGCCTTACAATTTCCTCATGGAAGAATGGATAATCTTGGTAAAAGGAAGAACTATAACAATAGGCCCTCCAGCCAGGTGTGCTAGGCATGACATCACCTTACCGGGTCATATAAAGACCAACATTATAACTCTTGTAAAATGCGTCCCAACCATCATATCTGACCGGGATCCATATCTGATTGGTGTTAGGATATCTCAGACTTAGGAGGTCTGAGAAGAAGAGGTGCAACACAATTGACGAGATGACATTATATGATTCTCGGGAAATGAACTATGGGAGCGAGTTTCGAGCAAGGGTCCATCATTAAGCCAAGGAGAGGATGAGGAGGTGGCTGATGGACTCAGCGATAATTCAACAAGGTATCCAAAAAGATGGATCTCCACAATTATGTGGATAAGGAGATAACATTTGTCAGATCAAATGATGTAATGAAGTATGCTCGGGGAAAACATACACAATTAAACATTGGTTGAAAGGTGCGCCCGAAATATGGGTTGGGTTGCACGACCAATGTCAGAATGGTGATTCAGTAATCAATAGTATAAGAGTGAATGGCCGACCATTAAATTCAAAGCAATATGGTTGCTAGAAGGGCAGAATCCAAACAGCACCGATCGAATCAACACGAGGACCAAGAAAGAATGGTGATGGTGAGAAGTATCAATATACCAAGAATTCTTAAGAGGTGGTGAAATTCTCACGACATTCTTGACATAAAAGATGATAATACTCCAAGGTAAAGACGAACAAATGCTGGATAGCAATCATCTCAAGGTATAACACAAAACACGAACAAGTTTGTGTTGAACGGAAGGCAATAAAGTGGTCGATGACAACACAAATCATCGAGGGCATGGATGGTATTTCTTGAAATCCTGGAAGAGCTCTGAATGCTGATGATGATCACGACACATTTGTCGAGAGATTTCATGAAGATGTAATCGATCGATGATGACATCAAGTTAAAGGAATGATGAAGCGAAAGGTTATTCGAAACAAGGGTACGACACAAACTCGAAATTAAGCTTGATGTTCAAGAACCAATGATATGACGAGGAAGATCGATGTAAGATTAGCTCATCATCGAAAATTTGTGCTCCGAAAAGAAGGACCAGGTAGCACAATTTAAAATTTAGCACAATAATGTTATTAGCCAATCAGGCCAGGAATGAGTTCAAGGGTTTTTAAACTCATAAGCAACGAAAATTACTTAGAGTTATTGTATCGGAGCACGGAATTGATTCACTTATGGATGTCCTCGGTTGACGACAACCTAGAACCCGTGGAGTCACTATGACAGGGAAGGTACTACTTCATCAGAAATTCATAAGACGTAGTACAATGGCATGATATCCCCGAGATAGTAGGGGAATACTCGAGGTAGTTCGGTATAGAGGTTGGACAAGTATATTTATTTGCAGAAGACAAGTGCTTTAACTTGTCCGCGAAATGGGATCAAAGAAGAACAATCATGGTCAGAACCACGAATGCAAAGGACCAAAACCAAATACAAGATGATTTTATAATGAGGAAATAATTATTATTACAAGAAGGTTCCATGATAGGATCTACATCGTGTCCATGGGCATGAACACAAAGGTCCAAGGTCGACTCCCACTTCATCAATGCATAACCTTCCATTTACCTCCTCGTATTTCGAAAATGACATTATTTGTTGGAAGTTTTACCTGGTGCAATACCACATAAGTATGACCCGTGAAATCTTTTGGGTTCACATAGATTAGGGAAGGCGTTGGTTCAACCCATCGGGGGATCGTGGAAACATATACCACAAGCTTCAATAGCAAATATCACCAACTCAAAAGCAGAGCATGGTTGGCCAAATCAAGGAATAAGATTTACCAAAGGCATTATGTATCAGGGAAAGAACTTCCAAAGTGATTGAATATGAAGGACGTTGTCGGATAAAATCCAACAAGGTTCTAATGGTCCATAAAGGATCTAATGTGAGTATCGGCTCACAACCAGAGGAAGAATCAATGCAAAGACATTGGATTATAGAAACAACTAAGTAACTTAGAGCTCAATTGCAAAGGAATTATGATTTACAAAGCGAAGGATCAGAAGCAGATGCACTGATCAAGGATGGATAAGTTCAATATACTTAGGGGCACAATCAATGGCAATTTGAGTGGTCGAGATCCAGCTCAGGTCCGGAATGATGTCTGAAACCGAAGGATAAATTCCAGGGAACAACTGATGATTGTGTGCATTCACACACTTGTTGAATCAATAGGATCAAAATGACGGTGTCAAAAGATACTGGTGAATATTGCTAGTGATATGGGAGCATCCATAATGTAAGCATACAAGTATTTGCAGAGCAATAGTTTGAACAGGATGCTTAGAAGGTCGGATAGTATTTCAGAGTATCTTATGAAGCATACGAACAACTGGGGATGAACAGATACTCAATAAGTGCGAGGAATTTTCAATAGGGGTATTCATGTGGCAAAGAATTGCAAGGCAGTAAGCTTAAAGGATTTTCAAAACAACGGAGAGCAATTTAGGGCATCTTGTAATAACAAGGGCAACTGAGGATGAAGGTATGAACAACAATTGTAGGTAGTTATCCATAAGGGTATATCGGTGGTAGGGGATTGTAAAGTCGATGGGCACAAGGGTCTCGGGAAAACCTCGGAGAGTATCTTCAGAATCTTCTGGTGCAGCAAGCGATCATCTGGAGTGCGGGGCTCTCCGGGAGAAAGTCTTTCGAGATCCTAAAGTTAGTCTTTTTAGCAAAATCATTTAACCCGAATAGGGGAGAGGTTAGAGTCCCAGAGTAAGGATCAAGGAGTAAAAGATCCTAATACCACCCAATGGCAACGTGGGTCCGTAAGCCACACAGCCATGTTAGTAAAAGTTTTGCAATGACTAGACTCGACTTTGTCCAAGGAGTGTGGAAGGGGGATTCCTACAAGAAGTCGGCTCTGATACCAACTTGTGACGCCCCCGATTTGACCGTACACTAATCATACACGCAAACGTGTACGATCAAGATCAGGGACTCATTGGAAGATATCACAACACAACTCTACAAATAAAATAAGTCATACAAGCATCATATTACAAGCCAGGGGCCTCGAGGGCTCGAATACAAGAGCTCGATTACAGACGAGTCAGCGGAAGCAACAATATCTGAGTACAGACACAAGTTAAACAAGTTTGCCTTAAGAAGGCTAGCACAAACTGGGATACAGAAAGAGGCGCAGGCCTCCTGCCTGGGATCCTCCTAAACTACTCCTGGTCATCGTCAGCGGGCTGCACGTAGTAGTAGGCACCTCCCGAGTAGTAGTAGTCATCGTCGACGGTGGCATCTGGCTCCTGGGCTCCAACGTCTGGTCGCAGCAATCGAGTATAGAAAGGGGGAAAAGGGGGAGAAAAGCAACCGTGAGTACTCATCCAAAGTACTCGCAAGCAAGGAGCTACACTACATATGTATGCAATGGTATCAAATGGAATAAGTGTATCATATGTGGACTGAACTGCAGAATGCCGGAATAAGAGGGGATAGCTAGTCCAATCGAAGACTACGCTTCTGGTAACCTCCATCTTGCAGCAGGAGAAGAGAGTAGATGGTAAGTTCACCAAGTATCATCTTGTAGCATAATCCTAACCGATGATCATCCCCTCATCGCCCTGTGAGAGAGTGATCACCGGTTGTATCTGGCACTTGGAAGGGTGTGTTTTATTAATTATCCGGTTCTAGTTGTCATAAGGTCAAGGTACAACTTTGGGTCATCCTTTTACCGAGGGACACGGCTATTCGAATAGATCAACTTCCCTGCAGGGGTGCACCACATAACCCAACACGCTCGATCCCATTTGGCCGGACACACTTTCCTGGGTCATGCCCGGCCTCGGAAGATCAACACGTCGCAGCCCTACCTAGGCACAACACAGAGGTCAACACGCCGGTCTAAACCCTATGGCGTAGGGGTCTGGGCCCATCGCCCATTGCCACCTGCACGTTGCGTACGTGGCCGGAAGCAGACCTAGCCTAGCAGGCGTTCCAGTCCAATCCGGCGCGCGCCGCTCAGTCGCTGACGTCACGAAGGCTTCGGCTGATACCATAACATCGAGTGCCGATAACTGTCCCCGCGTAGATGGTTAGTGCGTATAGGCGAGTAGCCAGACTCAGATCAAATACCCAGATCTCGTTAAGCGTGTTATTTTGAAGTAACCGCGAAAGCCGACCAGGGCCAGGCCCACCTCTCTCCTAGGTGGTCTCAACCTGCCCTGTCGCTCCGCCTCAAAGTAACAGTCGGGGGCCGTCGGGAACTCAGGCCCACCACTACCTGGATGGAGCCACCTGCCCCTTCAGCCCCCAACTCCAAACAGTATCACCGGTAATGTAACAGAGTAAACTATATAGTATATGCCCGTGATCACCTCCCGAAGTGATCACGGCCAAGTGGTATAACATGGCAGACGGACAAAAGTGTAGAGCCACTGATAATTATCTAGCATCCTATACTAAGCATTTAGAATTGCAGGTAAGGTATCAATAGTTGTAGCAGCAATGACAGGCTATGCATCAAAATAGGATTAACGGAAAGCAGTAACATGCTGCACTACTCTAATGCAAGCAGTATAGAGAAGAGTAGGCGATATCTGGTGATCAAGGGGGGGGCTTGCCTGGTTGCTCTGGCAAGAGAGAGGGGTCGTCAACACCGTAGTCATACTGGGTAGCGGCGGCGCCGGTCTCAGTGTCTAGCAAGAGAAGAGGGGGAAAAAACAATAAATATTAAGCAAACAGATGCATAGCGATGCATGACATGACATGTATCGGTGCTAGGGGTGCCCTAACGTGGTACGAGGCGGTACCGGTGAAGGGGAAATCATCCGGGAAAGTATTCCCGGTGTTTCGCGTTTTCGGACAGATGAACTGGAGGGGGAAAGTTGCGTGTTTGCTATGCTAGGGATGTGTGGCGGACGAACGGGCTGCGTTTCCGGATTCATCTCGTCGTTCTGAGCAACTTTCATGTACAAAGTTTTTCCATCTGAACTACGATTTATTTTATATTAATTTAAAAAGGATTTAATCATTTCCAGGATTTAACATATTTAATTTAAACCAAAAATAGGTTTACTGCATCAGCATGATGTCATGATGATGCCAGCAGTCAACCAGTCAGTTGACTGGTCACACTAATGGCAGTCAGTTGACTGGTCACACTAATGGGTGGGTCCCGTCTGTCATAGACTGTATAACTAACTACAAATTAATTAGAGTAGTTAGTTAATTAGACTAACTAACACAGGTTAATTAAGTTAATTAATTCTCTAATTAAATAATTATTTTATTTTCTATTTTCTATTTATTAATTATTAATTATTATTTTTATTTCTTTTCTACTTTTCTTTTTCGTTCTAAAAAAAGGGGGGTCGGGCCCCGGTGGTCAGTGGGCAGAGGCCTTAGCGGTCGGGCTAACGGGCATGAGCGCGGTTGCGGGCAGCGGGCGACGGGCGCTAGGATCTGGCGCAGCCTGGCTAGCCATAGACACCGGTCGGAACAGAGGAGGCCGCAGGGAGGCCGCTGGGCGCGGGCGCGCGCGCGGTGTACAGACAAAGTAGGAACGAGGCAGTGTGGCGCACGGGGACAGGGGGCGCGAGCGCGACGCAGGCGAAGCAAAGCAGCTAAAGCAGGGGGTGCGACGCAGGCTGGACAAGGAAGCAGCGGGACGGCGCGGCAAGCGCGAGCGAGCAGTGGCTCGTGACAGGTGCGGGCGTGTGTGGGTACGAGGGGAACCAGGGCGTCGCTAGGCGGAGGTGCGGGAGTGCGGTGAGCGTAGGGAGAGGCGGACACGTGGGTTGCCGGCGACAGAAGGGGAGAAGGGTAAGGCAGAGGCCGACGGCCTCACCAGCGTTGCAGGGGCACAGGGTCGGCGAGGCGCGATGGCGGCCGGCGTGGAGGAGGATGAGGAGGCGGGCGACGAGGTCGGAGACGCGAGGCGGTAGGCGACCCAGGCGTCGACTGAGGTAGGCGACGGCGGATCCTCCGGGCGGTGATGGTGGCGCATGGCGACGACAAGCGGGTGGGGGCCCGTGACGAGGGGATGATGGAGAGGAGATGAGGACGGGGCGGAGGAGCTCCGAGCAGCGGCGATAGGGCGCCTGGTTTGAACCCCTCCCGATCCAGATGGGATCGAGAGGTGGGGGCTAACGAGTGGGAGTGGGGGAGTGGGTGTGAGGTGGGGTTTAGGGTTTCGGTCTGGTGGGGTTATGGAGGTGAGTGGGGAGCCGGTTGGGCCAGTGGGCTGGGCTGGCTGTCAGCTGGGCCGGTTGGCCCATTGGGGGGCGTCCCTTTTCTTTTATTTTGTTTTTACCTTTTATTTATTTTACTTTTTTTATGTTTTAGTTTTGTTTCCTATTATTTTAGTTTTAGTAAAATACACGTAGCATCTAAATTAGTATTTCAACTTAAGTCCATAGTCACCAAGAAGTATAGCCCTCAAATAAATTAGTTTGACATTTTGTTATTAAAAAAAGGTATGTAAATAATTGTTTTTACTGCTGTTTTATTCATCTTATAGTATTTAAGTATTTTATAAAGGTGTGGTTT
This sequence comes from Triticum urartu, assembly GCF_003073215.2. Taxonomy (NCBI): domain Eukaryota; kingdom Viridiplantae; phylum Streptophyta; class Magnoliopsida; order Poales; family Poaceae; genus Triticum; species Triticum urartu. The sequence continues at coordinate 248,929,084 of NC_053027.1, read as the reverse complement.
CACCACCATAATTACCTATGGAATATTTGGTTCACTTCGAACATTTTAGTTTTAATATTTGAAAACTTTTATTGTTTGGTTGATTTTAAATTTGAATTTGAATCGGTTTCGAACTAATGCGAGATTAGCAACAGTAATCGTGGTGACGTGGAATCATTATCGGAGGGTTACTGTAGCTTAACTATCCGGGCATCACAATCGAAAATCTCTTTTATGCAGTTGTTGGTGAGATAACCTCGACGCCACCCAGTACTGGGGCGGGAGTTCGGGAGTATTGCCATAACTCGTATAACGGATGCTTTTTGAAGGTTGAGGTAAATGATTTCCGAAGGTTTCTTGGTTATGTGTTGAAGGATGGATACAGCTAGATGTAGGATTTGTTAGTTTTGGGTGAGATATTATGCTTCCCCTGTATCCCCAACACCTGATTGAGTAACCAGAAAGTTTCGGGAGTTTATAAGTGGGAATTCAAGTATATCGTAGGATATCCTTCCAACAGACACATGATACGACATGTGGTCTATCTTATGTTTGTTTCCAGCTTATTTTGCAAGCCAATCCTTTGTTTTGTTTTTAAGTTGTGGTATTCGAGTTGCTTCGAAGTCAAATTTTGATTCCATACCTTTCCTAAGTGGCGTTCTCATGCTCCTATGTGAATACTAATCCTTCATGATAATAGAGATTGTCATGTCAATCCTTTTCAACCGGCGTGTTTCTCCTCAAGTAAATCTGATCAATTCAACATCCGCAAGATCAACTCTAGTTCTTCTCAACGGTGTTTGTTTCATCCATCCCAAGTTGTCTTTGTTTTCCCCGCCCTCCCACCCTTTTTCTTCAAGGACTCTGATTTCTTATCCAAGTATCCTTTTATTGATGGGAAGTCTCTCCTTTCTTTTCTGTCAATGTTCTTATCCGGTGATTATCATGAAGTTTCTAACGAGCTTCTAGTTCATCATTCTTCATTCTTTTCTTCTCCGGTGGATTCAATTCAAGCTTTGTTGATCATATTCCTTCCTCATTTTAAATGCTGTCTCATGTCGGTGCACGTCTTAGTCATTCACCTCTCGCTATGCAATTGTTCTGGAGTGCTGAAGATATCTCGAAGATTCGTGTTTCCACTCTGTATTCGTTCAAGCCTTTTCGAGATTGTTATCTCATTGAGGCCATTTAATTCAACCGGCGCAATCTCTCTTTAAATTGTTTCAACGGTGTTTCTCTTGAGTGGGCCCTAACCCACAGGTCTTTTTCCAGGATCTTACCTGACTCTTCTAATTTTACCGGAGCTATTCTCATATCTTTAAAAGTTGACGTAAGAATGAGTTATAATCAGTCAAATGTATTTCCCCAAGATCTACCAAATTCTTTTCGTCGTTGGCTCAACCTTTCTATTCGTCATCCCGGGGTATCTGAACAATTCATGGTGGTGTTTCCCATCGTCATTCTCTGTTTTTGAAGACCGAAGAAGAGTTTTCCCTTGAATCTTGTTTCGTTCTATCAAAGATTCGTGCTTCTAGCGTTATGCCATCCTCTCATAATTGTTTTCGATTGTGAGATTTCTTTTCACCCATCCGGAGCAATTCACGAGTCTTTTCAGTTTGATTCTCCGGAGTCCATCATCTCAGGATTATTCATTCCATATTTCAGCTCTTGTTCTTCAAATCTTACCGGTGCATCATTCAAATATTCTCTAATCAGTTCGTGATCTATTCGTTCTCACGTATCAAATTCCCTCAAGTATCTTCGTTCGTTTTATTATTCTTCCCGGTGTTTCCTTATCTTTTCTTCGTTCATTTTCAATTCTTACGGTGGTTCGTTCAAGATTTCTCTTCCTTCGTTATCATATCAATTTATTCGTTGTTTCAATCCTACCGGCGGATCGTTGAAGACCTCCTCAAGTTTATGCTATATCTATCTTAATCCTGTCTACGAGAATAAGTAGTATGCCAAATCCGTTGCTTGTCATCAATTTAAAATGGTGAAGGATAAGCATAATGTAATTCTTATTCTTGTTTCATCGAGTAAATTCAATTCCTTATTCCGGAGGTTCATCAAAATTCTTGATTTCATTTGTTCATCTTTTCCTCCCAGAGTGCCATGTTTTCTCGGTTATATCATCATGAAGATCCATCTAAATCGTTGCAAGGCTTCAATCTAATTCTTTTCATCCTTTACTTCTTTTGATCATCCTTTTATTACCGGAGTTGTTCATGGAGGCTCTACATGGTTGTTCGTCAAGGATTCATTTCATTCTTCAATTGTTCTTCAAGATTTCTCTCGGAGTTATGATCCACCAAGATATACTCTAAAATAAAAGGGTGCTCAACACATGTCTTGTTTTGAGGAGTTCAAGCATTCTTCATCTTGCATTTCTAAGTGCAATTCAATCCCTTCTCCCTTATCTTTTGAGGTGGTGTTATGTCATTTTGACAATTTCCTTCATGTTTCATGATCGACAAGTGGTTCGAAATGACATATCCAAAATCCATCATTTTCAGTCCATTCAGGACATCTTTTCAACCCAATTAATCTCTTCGTTGGAGTTATATTGGGTTATTTTTCACCTAAAGCTTTCCCTAAGGATTGTTGTTATTTATGGTGCTCATAAATGACCCAAGTTCTTCATTTATCCTCCCGGTGAAATAAGTTCTCGTCTCCTTGTTGACATCAATCCAATCTATTGTTTTCGTTAGTGGCAGAATTTCACCTCATAGTTTTGAGATGTTTTCCATAAGTCCACAACAAGCTTACTCTTTTCGTTTTTGGTTTTCCAACAACTCCATTCGACCCTTCCCCTAAAGATGGTCTTTCAAATCTCATTTCAGGTAAAAGATGTTGTTTTCTTCTCCGTTCCTTTAATTCCATTCTTTTATCTCTTCCAGAGGCATTGTGATGTTGCTCTCTTCGACCAATTATCTTGATTTCCCCAAGATCATGTTCTTTCTTTTGCTTATCCATTTAACAGGAGTGTCATGCCCTCCTTTCAAGTTCTTTGCAACTTATGAAGTTTTCCTTCTCCTTTCAGTCAGAGTGCTGCCCAAATTATATAAATCGTATTCCTTCTGTATCTTATTTTAACCGGAGTGGTTTCAATATGTATATGTCACTCCACTTCTTGGTTCTCATCGCGTCCCATGTTTCTCTTATCTAACGGAGTGTTTGCAATCTCGTTCATCTCCATTGTATTCCTTCTTTCAATTTGTTCAACCTCGCAGGGTTCTTTGGGTTTCACTTATTTGTCAAAGAAGCAACTTAGTTTTAACTCTTCTCTTCCTGTTCTGTTTTCCTCTGGTGCCATCCTAGATCTCGGGACGAGATCCTCTCGTAGTGGTGGAGTGGTGTGATGCCCCGAGACCAATGCGCCAGGTGTCTTCCAGTTATTCGCCGATGTTGCCATGTCATTTGCTTGCGTGTTGCATTTTTGCCATGTCATCACCCACATTGCATCATCATGTTTTCAAACTTGCATCCGTCTGGGTTCCCCCAGTTCTGTCCGTTGTCCGTTCTGAGCCCAGACACACTTGCACGCGCCCGCGGCATGTCCAAATTAATATTTTATAAGTGGCCGAAAAATGTTCTCAGAATGGGTTAAAAGTTGGCTTGCGGTGTTGTTTTGTTGTCAGTAGACCACCTCCAAGTTTCATCGCATGCGGAGTTCGTTTGATGCCCCAGCGGATAACTATAGCGGCAATATAGCCGGTCTAACGTCGAATGTTTTCGGTCTCCGGAAACCTTGCCGGGCTGCATTTCCGTCTCTCTCTTTTCAGCATGAGACCTCTCCTACACAGCCTAGGCCCAGCCTACCCCCTCTTTGCACAGTGCATCGACCCCTCGCGCGTGTCCGAAACATACCCGAACCCGACCCGGACAGTCGTCACCGTTGGATCCGGATCATACCCAAACATCTGTAAAACATCACCGTTTTGTTAATGGGGCTCCCTAACCTATTTATCCGAGACCGTCCGATTTAGATCGGAGGGTCCAAACCTAATCCTATTGTCCCTTTATATCAGTCCAAACCCTAAAATCTAGGGACATGTCCCCCCAGCCGCCGCCACCCACTCACCAAATCCCCCTCGGGATCTCCCTGCCCAATCCATCGATCCCCACCAACTAGAGCCCTCCCATGGCTCCCTTCGAATCCTCCCTCCCTCTGACCGAGGAACCAGCGCTCTCCACCAATCTCCCAGCCACCAACCTCCTCCTCCTCTCGATCCATCCCTGCGGCCACCTTCAGATCGAGCAGGAGCACTCGGCCTCATCCCGTCGCGCCGCCCGAACCTCCTTCCAGGACAGTCGAGGACCTCCTCGACCCCATTGTTCCTCGCCGGACCAGCAGACCGACCTCGCTGCCTTGCTCAAGGTCACGCTAGCTGCTCCCCGTGCCCTCTCTCTTTTCTTTTCTCTCTCTAACCCATCGGCCTCTCTCTTCCTCTTCCTCCCGAGGCCTCCCCTGCCTCACCTCGCGTCTCCCTGTTGCTGCCCGACCTCGCCGGCCGGCCATCGATGCCGCCGCCCCGGCCACCTTGCACGACCTCCTGCCTCATCCTCGTCTGCGTGGGAGATAAGCGACCGAAGCCACGCTCCTTGTTCCCCTGCATCGCGCGAGTCGTCGACTCCCCTGCGTCGAGCTGTCGCTCACCTTCAAGCCGCCACCGCATCAAGTCCCCTGATCCCGGCCTCCACCGCCCAGATGTGTGCCCCTGCCGTCGTCCTTTGCTTCTGCTTCCTCCGCATCACGCCACCGCCCAGATGTGTGCCCCGGGACGATCAGGGATCTAGCATTTGGGGTTGTCTTTATTTATGTTGTTTCCGTAGTCGGACCTTGATTGTATTCTGGACGATGTATGTCATATTTATGTATTGTGTGAAGTGGCAATTGTAAGCCAACTCTTTATCCCTTTCTTATTCAGTACATGGGATGTGTAAATATTACCGCTCTTGTGACATGCCTACCATGCGGTTATGCCTCTAAGTCATGCCCCGACACGTGGGAGATATAGCCGCATCATGGGTGTTACACCCCTAACCTAGAACAGCCGGTTATGACAGTGACATTGGTGCTTTCATTCAGAGTTCCACTGTGCCCTCGATAGAAGGTTCGATGGCTCGTTCGATCATCAAAAACGATGATGTTTCCGGGGAAACTTTTATCCCTGGTCAACTTTTTGTGTTTGACTGCTTTGCTCTGTGTGCCAACTCAATTGGTCACTTTGAAAAGATCGACAGCTACGCCCCTGGTCATCAGATTAGATTCAGGAGCCTGAATTACATCGCTAATATCCGAGGAGACTTGACCTTTGATGGGTTCTTGGCCTCGACCACTATTCCTAATCTCCAAGAAGGAAACCCATCGGATCCATCATCAGGAACCGCTCAAGGACCAACTATCATCCCTGCCCTGGCCTTAGATCCAAAGCAGACCACCTCGTCCGAAGATGGGAGTTTGGAACCTACGGGACTCTCTCCTACTACGGAGCTCTCCCTCGAAGACCCAGAGGCGGCTGTGTTTTCAGCAAAACTGGAATCAAACAGGACTCTCCCTATCATCGGGGAGCCAAACTCGCCCCTGGACGCTAACTCCGAACTCTCAAGGTTTGCGTACAGTGAGCACGGCCTGGTAGAATCTACTATGCCCTGCCACGCAGGTCCCCATCTCCGAACTACGCCCAGCCCGGTCTAGGGGCAGAGAGTGGGGAATTTTACATCCCACCCACCGCCCTCTTAATAGCCAATGTCGAAGACTTAACCGACATGCTAGATTACGCTTATGAAGACATCGACGGTATGGACAACGATGCCGGAGACAAACCAGGCCAAGACCAGCCATTCACCGGGTGCTGGACGACCACCTCCACTTATGATGTGTATATGGTGGATACACCTATGAAGGATGACGACGACGGCAGCAAAGATCTGAGCGAAGACAAGCCCGTCGAGGCACCACTGAAACGTCGACATCAGAGGCACCATTCGAAATTGCTTCGCGGAAAGGAAAGCAATACCGGCACCAAAGACAATAACACTCTGGATATTGCGAAAGATCCCGAAGACCCCGCCGAACCTGCGTCCGAGCAGGATGAGTGGGAGGAGGGACAAGTCAACCCCGACAAATAGGTCGGCAATGAGGATTCAGAGGATAGTAACTATCTACAGATCTCCGAGGAGGATGTCACCTCGGCAATGAAGACCTCATCATGCCAGAGGAACCCCTCAAGCAGGAGCGCTTTAAGCGGCAGCTAATCACAACTGCGAGAAGCCTAAAAAAGAAACAGCAATAGCTTCAAGCTGAACAGGATACACTCAACGACAGATGGACCCAGGTCCTAGTTGCCGAAGAATATGGCCCCGAGTGCCCAACAAAGAGCTATCCGAAGCATCGTCTACTGCCACAATTCGATGACGAGGCCCTTGAGCCAATACCGTCAAGATATAATTATGCTGGTGAACCACACCGACCACCATGTGGGCGAGCCAAAATGACTGCTTATATCGAACACCAGCCTGCACAACCCCTCCGTCGAGGCAAGGAGGTTGCGACTCCGGGCTACACCTACGAGTTACATCAGGACCTAGACAATAGATCCAGTCAGGGCAGATCAATCTATGGATCAAGAGGCGTGCTCCAATGCAAGATGATGGCCATCAAGCTTGGTGCGATAAGCATAACCTCACCCGGGTTGAAAACCGAACACGGATGTCGCCCGAACTCCATCGTGATGTCGCCTGGTACAGAGGCGCCACACACCCCTTATGCTTTACCAATGAGGTAATGTAGCACCAGTTTCCAAAAGGGTTTAAACCCGTAAAAATTGAAGCATACGATGGGATGACAGACCCCGTGGTATGGATTGAAGATTTTCTTCTACATATTCACATGGCTCGCGGTGACGATCTCCGCACCTTTAAATACCTCCCCCTAAAGCTAAAATGACCAGCACGGCACTGGCTAAACAGCCTCCCAGAGAACTCTATTGGCAACTGGGGAGATTTGGAGGATGCATTCCGAGACAACTTACAAGGTACTTATCTCTGGCCACTAAACTTTGGTGACCTGAGACCGATGCTCCAGATTCCTTTAATGTATTCCGAGTTTCGTCGTGTGATTTGTTTGCTTGTTGCATTCATCATTGCATCATCTGCATTGATTCTGCATGTTTTCATAAAACTCGTAGCCGTTCGCAGTTGCCGCTTCTTCCTCATCTCCGTTGGCCTTTTGTCCAACCCCTCCCGCACGTGTCTGTAGGTTGTCCCGAACCCGACCCGGACAGTCGTGACCGATGTGTCTGGATCATCCCTAAACATCCCTAAAACATCTTCCATTCATTGCTTGGACTCCCTAACCTATTTATCTCGATCCATCTGATTATGATCGGAGGGACCGAATAGCCCCTAAACCTAATCCCACCACTATATATAATAGGACCAAACCCTAAAATCTAGGGAGAAGTCCCATGCATTTCATCACCGCGCCGCCACTCCACCGGGTCTCTCCTTCCACCTTGGGATCTTCCCAGATCCATCTCTCAGCCACCCACGGGCCAGCCGTCTCCCCTCGATCCCCATCCCACCAGTCTCCTCCTCATTAGGGACGAAGCTAGAAAAAAAGTTCAATGAGGTCATGTCTATGACAGTGGGGTCATCTTCTATTAATAAATAGTGATTAGTACTTAGTTTCTGAAGGATTTGCTAATTCCATTGGGGTCAATTGACCCCAATTCTTACAAGGTCGCTCCGTCCCTGCTTCTGATCCAAAACCCACCAACCTATGTGTCCTTCCTTCCTCGTTTCCCCAACAGGCCAATCCCCACCGAGCTCCTCTGCTCGCACTAGTGCGCGAGCTCCCTACTACTCATCGCGCCAACCACCGTCGGAGGCCGTCACCATCAACCAGAGACCTCGTTGCCGCCCCATCGCACCCGAGGCCAAGCCCCTCGAGTAGGAGGGCTACTCCTGCCTGAGCACTGCCTCGTCCCCCATCGTCCTCGCCCGTCGTCAGGCCACCGACGTCCAAGCCACCGGAGCGTAGCCGCCCTTCTGCCGCCGTCGAGCGCCACCGCAGCAGCAGCTCCAGGCCGGCCCCTTGATCCCGTGCCCTTGTCTCTTCTCCCTTCCCTTCGCTTTCTCTCTCGAAGGGAATACAGACACATGGAGCTCCATGGCCGCCCGATGCTCAAGCCACCACAAGGAACCGCTCGTCCGCCTCGGGTTCTCCCAGATCGGGACTATCCCAGCCTTCCCCGCACCTCCTGACGCCCAAGCCTTCGTCCGCCAAGCTTCTGCGCCGCTGTGCCTTTTTCCTCTGCTTCTGCATCGAGGACGAGGGAGATGCAACAGAACTCCCATTTTCACCTTGACCGCATCGAGCGTCGGCGCGCCACCCTTGTTGTCGCGTCGTTCGTCTACTTCCAGCATCGACCGCAGCGCCAAGTCCTGTTCAATTCAGCCTGCTCTGGACCGAGCCCCTGCCACCTCGCTCGCTTCGTCTAGCCGCGCGCGTTGACCCTCGCTGAGTCCAACGTGGGTGGCCAGATCCATCGGCCTGCACCAGCGTGCAACCAAACCTCGCGCCCTGCTGCCACCATCGTCTAGGCCTTAGCCCATGGTGAGCGGCCCAGCCACACCCAGTAGTTTCAGCCCGTGCCATGTTTTTTCCTTGTTGCAATTTGTTCTATTATCCAGTGAACTGCATATTTACAGATTGGCCCCTCATGTTCATGCATATAATAACTAATAAACGTGCATCGGATAAAAATGTTATATATATAAATATTAGAATTTCATGTACATTCATAATTTGCAACTTTCATCCATGTTAAAAATGTTTAAACTTGTTGTTTATTTAAATATTCATAAATGACATGCTAAAATGGTTTATTTCATAACTAATTAACCGTAGCTCCGATTTAAGTAAAATTTATATGTAAATGGGGTAGAAAATGCATAGATTAACATAGTGCACTTACTCTGCATGTTTAGCAACCATAAAATGTGGTTTAGTGCAAAACAGTACCAACTTCGAAATATGCATATGAGGATTTTCCGGAATTGTTGTTTGTTATTTCCGGCCTTATTTGAACTTGCTTAAATAGTTAGTTTACTTATGCTTCACTTCTTTCCATGTTAATCAACATTTAATACTGATGGATTGGATAAACGAGAGTGAACTAAATATTTGAATGTGGTGTTTCGTCAATATGCAACTCGTTGCATATTGAGCTCCACTTAATTTGTATAATTGTTCGTTGCACTTTGCAATGCCATGACGCATTAAATTGGACATGCATCATACTTGATTGTGCATCATTTCATGTTTACGTGATGATTATTTACCATGTTGTTTGCTTCTTTCGTGTTGCACTTCTCCTTGATAGTTCCGGTTACGTTGCGATTGTGAGGATCCGTTCAGCTATGTTGGTTCGTCTACTTCATGGATTCAGTCTTCTTCCTAGCGGGATTTCAGGCAAGATGACTGTTTGTAACACCCACAATGCGGCTATATCTCCCATGTGTCGGAGCACGACTTAGAGGCATAGCCGCATAGTAGGCATGTCACAAGAGGGTAATCTTTACACATCCCATGTACAGAATAAGAAAGGGATAAAGAGTTGTCTTACAATCGCCACTTCACACAATACATAAATATAGCATTACATCATCCAGATACAATCAAGGTCCGACTATGGAACAAAATAAAGCAAGACAACCCCTAATGCAAAAGATCCTCAATCGCCCCAACTGGTCTCCACTACTGATCGAAAGGAAAACGAAACAACACAACAAACACGATCTTCATCGGGCTCCCACTTGAGCTCGGTTGCGTCACCTGCACTGGTATCATCGGCACCTGCAAACTGGTTTTGGAAGTATCTGTGAGTCACGGGGACTCAGCAATCTCACACCCTCGTGATCAAGACTATTTAAGCTTATGGGTAGGAAAAGGTAGTGAGGTGGACTGCAGCAAGCACTAGCATATATGGTGGCTAACTTACGCAAATGAGAGCGAGAAGAGAAGCAAAGCACGACCATGAACTAAAAATGATCAAGAAGTGATCCTAAAACTACTTACGTTCTAGCATAACACAAGAACCGTGTTCACTTCCCGGACTCCGCCGAGAAGAGACCATCACGGCTACACACGCGGTTGACGCATTTTAATTAGGTTAAGTGTCAAGTTTTCTACAACCGGACATTAACAAATTCCCATCTGCCCATAACCGCGGGCATGGCTTTCGAAAGTTCAAAACCCTGCAGGGGTGTCCCAACTTAGCCCATCACAAGCTCTCACGGTCAACGAAGGATATTCCTTCTCCCAGGAAGACCCGATCAGACTCAGAATCCCGGTTACAAGACATTTCGACAATGGTAAAACAAGACCAGCAAAGCCGCCCGGATGTGCCGACAAATCCCGATAGGAGCTGCACATATCTCGTTCTCAGGGCACACCGGATGAACACTACGTACAACTAAAACCAACCCTCAAGTTTCACCAAGGTGGCACTGCAAGTGGCTCTGTTTTGGACCAACACTCAGAGGAGCACTGGCCCGGGGGTTTAAAATAAAGATGACCCTCGGGCTCCGGAAACCCAAGGGGAAAAAGGCTAGGTGAGGCAAATGTAAAACCAAGGTTGGGCCTTGCTACAGGAGTTTTATTCAAAGCGAACTGTCAAGGGGTTCCCATAACACCCAACAGTGTAAGGAACGCAAAATCAAGGAACATAACACCGGTATGACGGAAATTAGGGCGGCAAGAGTGGAACAAAACACCAGGCATAAAGCTGAGCCATCCACCCTTTACCAAGTATATAGGTGCATTAATTAAATAAGAGATATTGTGATATCCCAACATATCCATGTTCCAACATGGAACAAACTTCATCTTCACCTGCAACTAGCAACACTATAAGAGGGGCTGAGCAAAGCGGTAACATATCCAAACAACGGTTTGCTACGAAAGGTGGGTTAGCGGCTTGACATGGCAATATGGGAGGAATGATAAAGCAAGTGGTAGGTATCGCGGCATAGCAATAGAGCGAGCAACTAAGCAAGCAAATATAGAAGTGATTTCGAGGGTATGGTCATCTTGCCTGAGATACCGCAAGGAAGAAGAACGAGTCCTCACAACTCCGGAACGGAACCGAAGCTAACGAGAGAAGCTACCCGGGAAGAAGCAAGCAACATAGTAAACAACCATCACCTAATCATGGCATGATGCACAACCAAGTATGATGCATGTCCGGTTTAATGATACATGGCATGGCAAAGTGCACAAACAATCCTATAAATTAAGTGGAGCTCAATATGCAACGAGTTGCATATTCACGAAACACCACGTGACTTATTTAGTTCTCTCTTGTTTATGTACCCAACAATATTAAATGTAGGTTAGCATGGCAAGGGGGTGAAACATAATAAAACTACTTAACTAGGCAAGTTTAAATGAGGCTGGAAACAACGAACAACATTTCCGGTAAATCCCCATATGCATATTTTTGGATTAGGTACTGTTCTGCCCTAAACCATATTTTAGAGTTGTTAAACATGCAAAGCAAGTACACCATGTTAAACTAGGCATTTTTCTACCCCATTTACATATAAAGTTTATCTCATTTGGAGGTACGGTTATTAAGTTATGAATTAAACCATTTTAACATGACTTTTATGCAAATTAATGCAAACAACAGTTTTAAATATTTTAACATGGGTGAAAGTTGGATATTGTGAAAGTACATGAAATTCTAAGCATTTTACATATACGACATGTTTCATTTGGATGCATGGATATTTAGATATGAGCAATGTAATTTTAATGGCATTTCTGAAAATATGCATGCACTGGATATGTGACAAAATCACAGAATGGAAAAAATGTCTTCGGGCCGAATGCAACGCACTGTGCAAAACCCAAGATGGACCTGGCCTGAAATGGATGAGTGTGTGTGAGAAAAAATTAAAAGGAGACAGTGTAGAAAAAGGGTCCCCTAGGATTCAAACCCCAGACCTGCTGGATCAATGCACACTCTGAAGACCACTGGGATACAAGTGGTATGGTGATAATAGAGGGGCTAGGCGCGACATGAAGAAGAACAAGGGCTTGATCTGGGTGAGCCAAAATTGATGCAAAAAGATGTTGGATGGGGATTTGAGCCCTGGTTGTCTGGGTGCATACCTGCTAGTCTAACTGGTAGAAACAGAAGTGCACCTGGGATAATTTGTAGACAAACACTAACTGAACCAACAGTTCGAGCAAACCTGACTAGAAAAATAACAGAAACAAGAAGAAAAAGAAACAGGGGCGCCTGGGATTTGATCCCGAGACCACTTGGACATGTGAATGCGCTGTTATCCAGATGGGCTACTATAGAACTCTACTAAGAAATGTCTTATGGTGGAGATGAATGTCCTGGCGTTAATCTGATGAAACAGAAAACGGAATCAGAGATGGCTCGAACGCACGGTGGACTTGGCCGGCGCCGGGAGCCAACACCAGCGGCTGCAGGTCGCCGGCGGGGCTGCAGAAACATACATGGGTGCGCGCGTGCAGGTGTGTAAGTGTGGGTGTACGTGCAGTGCATTTGTGGGTGCAGCAAGGGGCGGCCGTGTGCGAGAGTTTAGATATCACGGCCATGGTTTTTGGCTAGAACAGAGACATTGCAAGGAGGGGTTTGGGGTTTGCTTGAGATCGCGAGCGTGTGCTGCGTAGGTGCTGATGCGTGTGCGATAGAGGATCCAGAGCGGGGGCGAAGCGCGAGGGACCACAGCGACTACTTTAACTACACAACAAAAATCAGAACTCGTCGGAACACCGAGAACACGAGGATGGCATGGATCTAGGGACGAATCCGCGGTCTAATCACGATTGAAAAGATCAGGGTTGGAGTTGGGTATACCTAGTATACCTGTGACATGAGGATGCGGCCGGGAACACAGAATATTGACGGAGACAAGGCGAGGAACTCTGCTGGACTTGCTGTCCGTGAAGAAGATGAAGTAGAGGACGAAGAGGACGTCGGGAAAGGTGTCCTAGGGCTCGGATCGGCGTCAAAACAGACTCGGGGAGGCTCTGCGGGGCTCGGGGTCGACGGAGTGGAGGCCGGCGATGCTCCTACTCCTGTGATGAGCTCTTGCTTGGGCTGGCCATGGTGGCTGCATGGAGGAGATGGAGCGGGGAGGAGCTGCCCTCCTGGCTGGCGGCGGCAGAGGAGATCGAGAAGGAAAAGGGGAAAACCTAGGGCGAGGCTGCTGGCTTAAAAGGAGGGGGATAAGACGGTGCGACCTCGGCGTCCGTGAAACTCACGGCGCGAGCGCGAGCGCTCTGTCTCTAGAACAGAGACGGCGACGCAATGGGGCAGGTGGCGGTGAACAGAGTTGGGCCAGGTGGGCTGTGCTGGAGCTGCTACTAGGCTTGGTTGGGGTGTGGGTGAGGGGAAAGGCCCAAGTGGCTGCACTGGGAGGGCTTTCCTTTCCTTATTAAATCTGTAAATTTGAAATTCGCAACTGAAGAAAAGGAAAATGCCATGGAGGTAGGAAATGAATTTGGCAGATATAAGAGTATCCTCATGCTCCAGGAATTATGCTCTATTGGATAAAATTCGCTTGGACATTTTTAGAGGTAGAAAAATAAGTCAAGTTTGAATTAGATTCAAACTTGAGCCATTTTTTGCACCCAACCAAGGCATCTTCAAATGAGCTGAAAATTGACAGAGGGGTTAACGACAAGGTGTAGGGTTTGCAGGAAAAGAAGGAACATTTCCTAGACAGGGAAAATGTCACATGAAAATAAATGTAATAAAGAAGAAAGCAGAAGTTTGAATGGAATAGAAACTTGGGTGAACTTGACGAATGGTCGCTGGTATGAGCATGTTGCATGAGTGAGGTGGAGATAAGAAGCAAAGGGGGGGTTCACAGAAGACCACACAACAAGATTCAAGATGCAAATGAAGGCATGATGCTCGTGATGCAAAATGCAACAAAAATGACATATGTAATATCATGAAGCATAGAACAAAGTAAGGATGGTGCAATGCAATATAATATAAGATGAACATGATGCAAGAAGCAAAAATGACAAGGCACTCGACAAGATCATGGCATAACATAAATGAATGAAATATGAAAAACAATTATGATAATGCAACTAACATAATAAACACACGTCAATAACTAAAACAAATGGAAGGGCAACTGAAACATCGGTCTCGGGGCTTCACAACACTCCACCACTACAAGAGGATCTCGTCCCGAGATCTAGGATGGCACCGGAGGGAAAACGGAAGAGGAAGGGGAAGAGGTTAAACTAAGTTGCTTCTTTGACAAATGAGTGAAACCAATGAACCTTGAGAGGTTAAACAATTGAAAGACAGAATACAACGATGATGAACAAAGTTGAAAACCTCCATTCAAAAAGAGGAACTAGGAACATCACGAGAACCCTGTAGGTTGAAAGACATAAGAAAAGGGCTACAATGGACAAAAAGTACATGCAAGCACTCCTGTTGAAACAAGATGTACAAGGAAACGATAAGGATCAATTACGACAACACTTCGGTTAGAAATGGAAGGCATAGAATATGACCATGGCAAAATGAAAGCACTTGGATGAGACTCTGGTTAGAAGAGGAATGCTAGTCACAACACTCTGGTTAAACAAGATATAGAAGGAATAAGAATGATGTAATTTGGGCAGCACTCCGACTGTAAATGGAAAGAATTCAACATGAACTTGACAAAACAAGATGATGGGTCGAAGAGAGCAACATCACAATGCCTCTGGAACAAATGTAAGAATGGAATCAAAAGAGCGAAGGAGAAAACAACATCTTCTACCTCAAATGAGCATGAAAAAGCATCTTTAGTAGAAGGGTCGAACGGAGTTGTTGGAAAAACCAACAACGAAAAGAGTAATCTTGTAGTGGGCTTATGGCAAACATCTCAAAACTGAGGTGATATTCTACCACCGAAAGCAATGATTGATCGGGAACAAAGAAGAGATGAAAACTTCTTCCACCATGATGATAGAGAGATAACTTGAATCATTGATAAGCACCACAATAGCAACATTCCCTAGGGAAGGCTTTAGGTGAAATATGACACAAGATAACTCCAATGAAGAGATTGGTGGATTAAAAATATCTCAATCTTGACAACATGGGAATCATGAAACACAAACTCAAATTGTCAACAGTGACATAACACCACCTCAAAAGATAAGGTAGAACGAATGCACTTCGGAATGCAAGATGAAGAACACTTGAGTTCCTTTGAAAAGAATCCCGATGAACACTTCGAGAAGGAATTAAATCCTTTATGAACCATCATCTAGAGCCTCCATGAAGAACTCGGGTAACAAAAGGATGATCAAACGAAAGGAAAGAGAAGTTGAAAACACAAGGTGAAGCCTTGCGGTGATTTAGATGGAGCTTCGCGATGAGATAATGCGGAAAAACTTGGAACTCTGGAAAAGAAAGATGCACAAAATAAATCAAGAATTTATTCAGCATGAACAAACTCTGAAGGAAGGAATTAATAACCTTGAGGAAAAACAAGAATAAGAAATTATGTTCTGCTTATCCTACATCAACTTAAATTGATGGCACATAGTGAGTTTGGCATACTAATTATTCTCGAGGAAAGGATTAAGATAGATATAGCGCAAACCTGGGAAGGTCTTCAACGAACCACCGATAGGATTGAAAAGAACGAAATGAACTGATATGATGAGAACAGAAAAGGAATCTTCAATGAACCACCGTGAAAATGTAAACGAACGAAGAGAAGAGAACGAATCGCCGGAAAGAATTAGAAAAGGAACGAAGATACTTGAGTAAATCAAGATGCACGAGAATGAAGAGATCGCGAACTGATTAAAGAAAGCTTGAGTGAAGCACCGGTACAACTATGGGAACAAACGAAGCTAAAAACTTGGAACGAAGAAATATTCTGAAATGGAGGCCTCCGGATAAACGAAACGGGAAAGAAACTCCTGAAATACTCCGGCTGGGTAAGAAAAGAATCTCTGACAAACGGAATAATTTGAGAGGATAACATGAGGCTAGCACCACGAATCTCTGGGAGAACGGACAAGATTTAGAGGAAAAACTCTTCTTCGGTCTTCAAACGTTGAGAAGGACGACGAGAAACACCATCAAAATTGTTGAGATACTCCGGGAGAATGAAAAACAAAGATGTTGAGCCAACAATGAAAATGATTTGAAATCGATCTTGGAAAAGCATCTGACTGATGAAATTCATACTTACGTCAAACTTCGAAAAGAATTTGAGAATAACTCTGAAAATTAGAAGAGTCAGGTAAGATCCTGGAAAAAGACCTGTGGGTCAGGGCCCACTCAAAAGAAACACCGTTGGAATGATTTAAAAGAGAGAATGCGCCGATTGAATGAAATAGCTTGAATGAGATAACATCCTCAAAAGAACTTGAGCGAATTGAGAATGGAATTTTATCTTTTGAGATATCTTTAGCACTCCGGAACAATTGAATAGCGAGAACTGATTGATTAAGAGATGTACCGGCATGAGTAAGCATTTAAAACAAGGAAAAGGGATATGATCAACACCGAAATATTGCATTGAATCCACCGGAGAGAAAAAATGATGAACTTGAAGCTTCCTTTAGTATCTTCCTGAGAATTACCGGATAAGGATATTGACGGAAAAGAATGAAGAGACTTCCCATCGATAAAAGGATACTTGATTTGAATATCTCTGAGTCCTTGAAGAAAAAGGGGGGGAGGGCGGGAAAAACAAAGACAACTTGGGAACAGGTGAAACGAACAATGTTCATAAGACTTGAGTTGATCTTGCGGATGTTGAAAAAGATCGGATCCACTTGAAGAGAGACACACCGGTTCAGAAGAAATTGAGATGGCAAACTCGAAGATCAAGAAGGATTAGCATTCACATAGGAATATGAGAACCCCTCTTAGGAAATCTCTAGAAACAACATTTGACTTCAAAGCAACTCGAATACCACAACTTAAAACAAAACAAAGGTTTGGATTGCAAAATAAGCCAGAAACAAACATATGATAGATCCCATATCGTATCATGTGTCTGTTGGAAAGATATCCTATGATATACTTGAATTCCCACTTATAAACTCCCGAAACTTTATGGTTATGCAATCAGGTGTTGGGGATACAGGGGAAGCATAATATCTCACCCAAAACTAGCAAATCCTACATCCAGCTGTATCCATCCTTCAACACATAACCAAGAAACCTTCGGAAATCATTTACCTCAACCTTCGAAAAGCATCCGTTATACGAGTTATGGCAATACTCCCAAACTCCCACCCCAGTACTAGGTGGCGTCGAGGTTATCTCACCAACAACTGCATAAAAGAGATTTTCGATGTCGGCGAAACTCAGGTATTCCAGAACTGCAACGATAAAATTGTGATGACAACACCTCGGAGCTCAACTCCCCGGGAGACTGCCACAACCCCTAAATGTCAGGAGGCACAAAGAACAATGTTCTCGTCACAAAACCATCGGAACGATTCCAAGATACCCGCGTGATCCTAAAAAAAATTGTGAAATTTGAGAAGAGAAGAGTCAGAACTCTACGTCAGGAGGCCTCACCAGAGCGACGAAGGGACTGAGGAGTAAAAAGAATCCTACTCTCTGATATATATATATAATCCTATAAGACTCAAAACATTTTCTAGACTCAACAACGCCAGCGATTCGATCAAGCAGGGGGCTCCTAAGTCGGGGAAGGCTCTGATTACCAACTTGTAACACCCACAATGCGGCTATATCTCCCACATGTCGGAGCACGACTTAGAGGCATAGCCGCATAGTAGGCATGTCGCAAGAGGGGTAATCTTTACACATCCCATGTACTGAATAAGAAAGGGATAAAGAGTTGGCTTACAATCGCCACTTCACACAATACATAAATATAGCATTACATTGTAACGCCCTTGATGCGGCTATATCTCCTACATGTCGAGGCACGACTTAGAGGCATAACCGCATTGAAAGCAATGTCGCAAGTTAGGCAATCTTCACAACATCCCATGTAATATATAGATAATAAAAGGGGAGATACATAGTTGGCTTACACTCGCCACGTCAATCAAAGTACATAAATAGCATTACATCAACCAAACACTCATGGCCTGACTATGGCGCCAAAATAAAAGATAAACCCAACATGCGACACGGTCCCGATCGTCTCAACCGGGCACCACTACTGATCATCAGGGAAAGACACATAGTAACAGCGTGAGTCCTCGTCGAACTCCCACTTGAGCTCAAGCGCGTCATCTGGAACGGAGTCATCAGACCCTACATCTGGTTTGGAAGTAATCTGTGAGCCACAGTGAAAGTGCAACTATCCCTAGGTGGTTTTGGTAATTCATAACAACATATAGCTCATTGAGCTAATGCTATTCCAAGATGATTATTTCAGGAAAGCTCAATGATTGGCATGGCATGGATTTGAAAGTGGAACCCTCAAAATGCTAAGGACAAAGGATTGGCTCAAGCTCAAAAGCTCAAGACTCTTCATTTTATATTTTAGTGATCCAAGATCACATTGAGTCTTTAGGAAAAGCCAATACTATCAAGGAGGGATGAGGTGTTGCTTAATGAGCCTCTTGCTTCATGTGCTTAGTGATATGCTCCAAAACCCTCAACTACTTTCCCATATCCACATATGACCTAAACCCTAAGCCAAACTCGGTCATACCGATTCTTTCTATCCGGCGCCACCGAGTTTCACTTGTCATAAGCCACTGCCAAACCCTAGCAATTCGGTTCTACCGATAGGGATCTCGGTCTCACTGAGATGGGACTGCAAACTCTCTGTTTCCCTTTCGTAACTTTTCGGTCTCACCGAAAGAGCGGATCGGTCCCACCGAGATTGCAATGTAAATTCAGTGTTTCCCTTTTGTAACTTTTCAGTCTCACCGAAAGAGCAAATCGGTCCCACCGAGTTTGCCTGACCAACTCTCTGGTTAGCTAATTACCAAACTCGGTCCCACCGAGTTTGTGTAATCGGTCTCACTGAGATTACGTTATGCCCAAACCCTAACCATATCGGTCCTACCGAGTTGCATGTCAGTCCCACCAAAAATCTCTAACGGTCACTAGGTTACCTTTTCGGTCCGACCGAGTTTGTTGATTCGGTCCCACCGAGATTGGAAAACTGTGTGTAACGGTTGGATTTTGTGTGGAGGCTATATATACCCCTCCACCTCCTCTTCATTCGTGGAGAGAGCCATCAGAACACATACACAATTCCTACTCATATGTTCTGAGAGAGAACCACCTACTCATGTGTTGAGACCAAGATATTCCATTCCTACCATATGAATCTTGATCTCTAGCCTTCCCAAGTTGCTTTCCACTCAAATCTTCTTTCCACAAAATCCAAATCCTATGAGAGAGAGTTGAGTGTTGGGGAGACTATCATTTGAAGCACAAGAGCAAGGAGTTCATTACCTACACACCATTTGTTACTTCTTGGAGAGTGGTGTCTCCTAGATTGGCTAGGTGTTACTTGGGAGCCTCCGACAAGATTATGGAGTTGAACCAAGGAGTTTGTAAGGGCAAGGAGATCGCCTACTTCGTGAAGATCTACCTCTAGTGAGGCAAGTCCTTTGTGGGCGATGGCCATGGTGGGATAGACAAGGTTGCTTCTTCATGGACCCTTTGTGGGTGGTTGCTTCTTCGTGGACCCTTCGTGGGTGGAGCCCTTCGTGGACTCGTGCAACCGTTACCCTTTGTGGGTGGAGCCCTTCGTGGACTCGCGCAACCGTTACCCTTTGTGGGTTGAAGTCTCCATCAACGTGGATGTAGGATAGCACCACCTATCCGAACCACGGGAAAAACATCCGTGTCTCCAATTGCGTTTGAATTCTCCAAACCCTTCCCTTTACATTCTTGCAAGTTGCATGCTTTACTTTCCACTGCCAATATACTCTTTGCATGCTTGCTTGAATTGTGTGATGATTGCTTGACTTGTCCTACAATAGCTAAAATCTGCCAAGAACTAAAATTGGGAAAAGGTTAAGTTTTTATTTGGTCAAGTAGTCTAATCACCCCCCCTCTAGACATACTTTCGATCCTACACACAGGGACTCAGCAATCTCGCACCCTCGTGATCAAGACTATTTAAGCTTATAGGTAAGGCAAGGTAAATATGTGGAGCTGCAGCAAGCAACTAGCATATATGGTGGCTAACCTGTTCGCAAAAGAGAGCGAGAATAGGAGGCGAAGCTCGAACGAAAAACTAGAGAACAACCTGCGCAAGCATTACTCCAACACCGTGTTCACTTCCCAGACTCCGCCGAGAAGAGACCATCACGGTTACTCACACAGTTGATTCATTTTAATTAAGTTAAGGTTCAAGTTATCTACAACCGGACATCAACAAATTCCCATCTGCCCATAACCGCGGGCACGGCTTTAGAAAGTTCAAATCCCTGCAGGGGAGTCCCAACTTAGCCCATGACAAGCTCTCACGGTCAACGAAGGAATAGACCTTCTCCCGAGACATTCCGATCAGACTCGGTATCCCGGTTCTACAAGACACTTTGACAAGTTAAAACAAATCCAGCAACACCGCCCGAATGTGCCGACAAATCCCGATAGGAGCTGCACATATCTCGTTCTCAGGGCACACTCAGATGAGCCAGACGTCGGGTAGGCCAGCCCAGAGTTGCCCATGGTAGCCCCGAACATTGCTCGGTTGGACCAACACTCAGGGGAGCACTGGCCCGGGGGGGTTTAAAATAAGATGACCCTCGGGCCCCGGAAACCCAAGGGAAAAATAGGCTAGGTGGCAAATGGTAAAACCAAGGTTGGGATTGCTGGAAAATCTTTATTCAAGGCGAACTATCAAGGGGTTCCCATTATAACCCAACCGCGTAAGGAACGCAAAATCCGGGAACATAACACTGATATGACGGAAACTAGGGCGGCCAGAGTGGAACAAAACACTAGGCGAGAGGCCGAGCCTTCCACCCTTTACCAAGTATATAGATTCATTAAGATAACAAGGCAATATAATGATATCCCAACAAGTAAATAATGTTCCAACAAGGAACGGTCTCCAATCTTCACCTGGAACTAGCAACGCTATAAGAGGGGCTGAGCAAAGCAGTAACATAGCCAATCAACGGTTTGCTAGGACATGGTGGGTTAGAGGTTTGACATGGCAATTTGGGAGGCATGATAAGCAAGTGGTAGGCATCGTAGCATAGGCATAGCACAAGAGCGAGCATCTAGCAAAGCAAAGATAGAAGTGATTTCGAGGGTATGATCATCTTGCCTGCAAAGCTGTCAGAGTTGACTGGATCCTCGAAAGCAAACTCAACGGGCTCCTCGTTAGCGAACACGTCTCCCGGCTCTACCCAAACAAGACAAACAAGCAACAAGGACACAATCAACCACGTGCAAACTCAAACAACATGATGCAAACATGGTATGCTATGCGGGATGCGATATGTGATGCATATGCAAGATTTGACAAGGAATGAATGAACCTGGCCTCAACTTGGAAATCCAAGTGTGCCACTGGAAAGGTGAGATGAAATTGCTTGAAAACGATATAAAGAACGCCGGAAACGGAGTTACGGTTTGGAAATGGCAAGCAAAACAAATATGGCACCTGTCTGCAACAAGATGAACATGCTACAGCACTCAAACATGGCAACAAAATACATGGAATGGATCCATTCATGATGCTTAACAAAATTTGAACACTGAGCTACGGCCAATTCATCCATTAACAGGTTCAAACAAGCATGGAAAAAATGCATTTGGTAAACAGATTTCAGTCTTTGTGAAATTAACACTTGTTTGGAATTTCAGATCAGGTAGCACACTTTGGAGCATGAAAACAATATGCTACAGGTCCTGATCATGGCAAAGCAAGACATGGCATGGAGCTACTCAAAGATCTTAACAAAAGTCC
This sequence comes from Triticum urartu, assembly GCF_003073215.2. Lineage (NCBI taxonomy): Eukaryota > Viridiplantae > Streptophyta > Magnoliopsida > Poales > Poaceae > Triticum > Triticum urartu. Next base: position 248,907,142 of record NC_053027.1, on the reverse strand, counting down.
CTTAGTGACCTTGATCCAAAAGGGATCAGAAAATACAATTGCAAGCATGTGAACATGGCAAAAACATACTCAGACCACAGACTTAGTGAAAAACTGGAGCATGCAAAACAGATATCAAGTAGGCATGTTTAGGAGCTCGATGCATTCGCTACATAGCATGTCATGACAATCTAAGCATGCACCCATCAATAATACACATTATACATGCTATGAATGTCAAGAAAAATAACATAGCATGCACGGATCAACTACAACATCCTCGGCAAAATCGCTAACAAGTAGACAATCTGCCCAGATTCATGAAATAGCAAAAGTAGAGCTCGATTGACTCAAGCTAGGGTGCTCCATAATTCCAAAAAAAGACATGGATGGATAGAGCACTACAAGATTAACAAAACATCCTTACTGATCATCCTCAAAAGAGGCACAGATCACTAGGAAACAACATGAACATATGGCATATTGAGATAAACAGATCAAGGACTTAGTGGAAATGCTAAGTCCCTGGAATCAGTATTAACGAATGCTCCACTTTTCAAGCTTGTGCTAGTCAACACACACATCACAAAAATACATGGATGGCACCTCTGGAAAGATGGCAAAGCATATAACAAAACACATGTAGAGCTCAGGGGCATATCATGCACACAATAATCATGGCAAAAATGACAAATATCTAATTGGAGCAGCAGATCTGACAAATATCTCAAATAGCACTCTTCCAACAGCATTTCGGGCATCAAGATGAACTCAAATGAAAATGATGCAATGAGATGAAATGATGTGCTCTCTGAGGCGAACATTTTGATATGCTATATGCCCAAAACGGAGCTACGGATGGAAAGTTACGATGCGATGAACATAGCAAAATAATTAGGGTTTCGGGCAAAAAGTCAACCCGATCTATTCCCAGATCTAGATCCAGCCGGGCACGGTTTACGAGGTTCGCCAGAAAAACTGTTCACCGGGGCAGGGACGACGCTGGAGCTTGGAGTTGGCCGCCGGAGTGGCGCGGACGTCGAGGAGGTGGCGCGGACTTCGAGGAGGTGGTCGGCGGGCGGGCGCGACGACTCGGGCGCGGCGAGGTGGAGGCTTGCGGCGCGCCGGCCGGCGAGGCGGTGCGGCGGCTGGAGTTGAGGTGCGGCGGCTCGGGCCCGGAGCTGGGGAAGAGGCGGCGCGGCGCGAGGTGGCCTCGGGGCCCAGTCGGCGATGGGAAGGGCCGGCCTCGGGCCCTCGCGGGCCGGCGGTGGGAGCGGCGATGTGGGCACGGGCGGGACACGTGGCGTCGTCTGAGTGGTCGGCGGCGGCGGGCGGACGTGTCCGGTTGAGGCCGGACGTGTCAGATGCGCGCGAGGTGGGTGGATCTAGGGTTTCGGGGGGAAGGAGAAGGAGAATTTCGAAGGGGTCTTTATATAGACATAGAGGGAGCTAGGAGTGTCCAAATGAGGTGCGGTTTTCGGCCACACGATCGTGATCGAATGCTCTAGATGATGGAGAGGGTTTTGGGCCAAAATGGGGGGGGTGTTGGGCTGCAACACACACGAGGCCTTTTCGGTCCTTCGGTTAACCGTTGGAGTATCAAACGAAGTCCAAATGGTACGAAACTTGACAGGCGGTCTACCGGTAGTAAACCAAGGCCGCTTGGCAAGTCTCGGTCCAATCCGGAAATGTTTAATCCCCACACACGAAAGAAAGGTAGAAATGACCACCGGAGGAGAACGGAGCGCCGGAATGCAAAACGAACAACGGGGAAAAAGCTCGAATGCATGAGACGAACACGTATGCAAATGCAATGCACATGATGACATGATATGAGATGCATGACAACGACAACAACACATGGAGACAAAAACCTGAACCCGAGAAAATAAAATAACTTAAGGCCGGAAACGGCAAGAGTTGGATTACATATTAGGAAAAACATATCTGGGGTGTTACAACACTCCACCACTACGAAAAGGATCTCGTCCCGAGATCTAGGACTGAAAAAACACCGGGTATTCAGAACGGAGGTGATCCTCGCGTTCCCAGGTGGCTTCATGGTCAGAATGGTGTGACCACTTGACTTTGAGGAATTTGATTGACTTGTTGCGAGTCTTGCGTTCAATCTCTTCAAGAATAGCAACAGGGTGCTCACGGTAAGAGAGATCTTCTTGGAGCTCAATGTCTTCGAAGTTGACGGTGCGGTTAGGAGTCTTGAAGCACTTTAGGAGCTGAGAGACATGGAACACATCATGCACATTTGTAAAGTTTGAAGGAAGCTCGAGTTGATAGGCGAGATCGCCTCTCTTGCTGGCGATCTTGAAAGGTCCCACATATCTAGGGGCAAGCTTCCCTTTGATACCGAAGCGATGAGTACCTTTCATTGGAGAGACGCGGAGGTAAACATGATCTCCGATCTCGAAAGCCAAATCACGATGCTTACTATCATAGTAGCTCTACTGGCGGGATTGGGCTTCTTTGAGGTTATCTCGAATGACTTTGCACATTTCCTCCGCCTCTGTGATTAGGTCATTGCCGAGAAGCTGACGTTCACCGGTTTCAGACCAGTTGAGAGGGGTACGTCACTTTCTGCCATACAGAATTTCGAATGGGGCCTTGCCCGAACTTGCTTGAAAACTGTTGTTGTAGGAGAATTCAGCATATGGAAGACAATCCTCCCACTTCATGCCGAAGGAGATCACACAAGCCCTGAGCATATCTTCAAGAATCTGGTTGACACGCTCGACTTGATCGCTAGATTGAGGATGGAAAGCTGTACTGAAGCGGATGTTGGTGCCCATGGCCTTCTGAAAAGAATCCCAAAACTTGGAGGTAAAGATGCTGCCACGGTCTGAAGAGATCACTTGTGGAATACCGTGCAGAGAGACAATTCGAGAGGTATACAACTCCGCCAATTGAGCTGCAGTGATAGACTCTTTGATAGGCAGAAAGTGAGCCACTTTAGTGAGTTTGTCGATGACAATGAATATAGCATCATTGGCATGTTTGGACTTTGGATACCCAGTCACGAAGTCCATCTCAATGTGGTCAAACTTCCATTCTAGAATGGCAAGAGTTTGGAGGAGACCAGCTGGCCTTTGGTGTTCTGCCTTCACTCTTCTGCAGACATCACATTCATTCATGAACTGAGCAATCTCGCGCTTCATTCGAGTCCACCAATAAGCCTGCTTGAGGTCCTGATACATCTTCGTGCTCCCAGGGTGGATGGAGAGGAGAGAATTGTGAGCCTCGTTCATGATCACTTTACGAAGGTCACCTTTGGGCACAACAATATGATCCTCAAACAAGAGAGTATCCTTGTCATCAAGGCGGTAGCACTTGTACTTGGGTTGACTCTTGGCAATCCCAATCTTCACCTTTTTCACCATAGCATCAAGAAGTTGGGCTTGGCGAATCTGGTCTTCTAAGGTAGGAGAGACTTGAAGGTTGGCGAGGAAACCTTGAGGAACAACTTGCAGATTAAGTTTGCGGAAAGCTTCACAAAGCTCGGGTTGATAAGGCTTGAGAATCAGGCTGTTGCAATAAGCCTTTCTGCTCAATGCGTCAGCAATCACATTGGGCTTGCCGGGAGTATACTCGATACTTGGATTATACTCTTGAATCATTTCGACCCATCGAGTCTGCCTGAGGTTGAGATTAGGCTGAGTGAAGATGTACTTGAGACTCTTGTGATTAGTGAAGATGTCCACTTTTCTTCCCAATAAGAGATGTCTCCAAGTCAAAAAAAGCATGCATAACTGCCGCCAACTCGAGGTCATGAGTGGGGTAGTTCTTCTCATTGGGCTTCAACTGGCGAGAGGTATACGCCACAACTTTCTTCTCTTGCATCAACACTGTGCCGAGACCTTGGAGAGAGGCATCGCAAAAGACCTCATACGGTTTGGATTCATCAGGAGGAGTCAAAACTGGAGCAGTGACCAATTTCCCTTTCAAAGTGTTGAAAGCGATGTCACACTCCGGAGACCAAACGTAGTTGAGTGCTTCTGGAGAAGATTTGAGAGAGGCTTCGCGATCTTAGAAAAGTTTTCAATGAATCTTCGACAGTAGCTTGCGAGACCGAGGAAGCTACGGAGTTGCTTCACGTTCTGAGGTGGTTCCCAATTCACAATTGCAGACACCTTCTCAGGATTCACCGCAATGCCCTTGGAAGAGATGATATGCCCAAGATAAAGAACCTCATCGAGCCAAAATTCGCACTTGGAGAACTTGGCGTAGAACTATTGTTCCCTGAGCTTATCGAGCACCAAACGCAAGTGCTTGGCATGATCTTCCTTGTTCTTCGAAAAGACCAGAATGTCGTCGAGATAGACCAAAACAAAGTCATTGGTGTAGGCATTGAAGATGAAGTTCATCATGCGAGAGAAAGTCGGAGGAGCGTTGACGAGGCCAAAAGACATGACAGTGTATTCATATGAACCATAGCTTGTCCTGAAAGCCGTCTTGGGAATATCTTGTTCACGGATTCGAATCTGATGATAACCCATACGGAGATCAAGCTTGGAGAATACTTGGGCACCTTTGAGTTGTTCGAACAACTCGTTGATGTTGGGAAGTGGGTATTTGTTCTTGATGGTCTTCTTGTTCAATGGACGGTAATCAACACAAAGTCGGTCCGTTCCATCCTTCTTCTTCACAAAAAGAACACCACAACCCCACGGAGAAGAACTAGGTCGGATGAGACCCATTCTCTCTTGAATATTGAGTTGCTTCTTCAGCTCCTTCAACTCTTCAGGTCCGAGCTTGTAAGGACGCTTGCACACTAGTTCCGTGCCAGGCTCAAGATCGATGACGAATTCAACTGGCCGGTGCGGAGGCATTCCTGGAAGCTCTTCTGGAAAGACGTCTTGATATTCGCAAACGACTGGAATCTGCGAGATAGCATCCAGTTCACCCTTCTCATTGCGAGAAAACAGACGGATTGTATCATCGCGAGCGGCAAAGACAATTACATCCTCAGACGAATGAGTCAATTGAATCTGCCTGGCAGCACAATCAAGATGCGCCTTGTGCTTAGAAAGCCAATCCATTCCGAGAATAAGATCAATATCCGAGTTACCAAGAACCACCGGAGAAGAAAGAAACTTGTAGTCGCCCAACGTGATAGTAACATCCGGGGCCATAGCGCTTGCATTCATGAATTTACCCGGAGAAACAACAGATAACTGACTAGGAAAATCTTGTAAAGGCAATGCGATGCACCAGTGTCAAAAAGAACTTTTGCAGGAATATCGTTAACAGGAAGGTTACCCATGATGACATCTGACGAGTCCTCTGCCTGAGCTGCATTCATCAAGTTGACCTTTGCAGACTTGGGGTTATGCTTGACCACAGCTGTACTTGCCGATCTCACATGAGGAGGAGGAAGACGCCTCTGATTGAAGCACTTTTTGGCATAGTGACCCTTCTGTTGGCACTTGTTGCACGTGACCTCTGAAAGCGGACGGTGATACAGAGCACTCGATCTTGGAGCTTGAGACGAAGTCTTGTTCCGAAAGCCAGGGTTGGGTGGGTGGGAAGATCTACTGCCACCTTTGCTCTTCTGTTGATACGACTAACGGAATGGAGGAGGAGGAAGCCAATACTTCTGCTGCTTGGCCACTTGAGTAGAGGAAGAAGGAGTAGCATCTCTGACTCGCTTCTTGGAAGCATCACACCTCAGTTGAGCGGCCTCTTGCTTCAATGCCATGTTGTAGAACTCATCGTACCTCAAGGGCTCAAAGAGAACAAGAGCTAGCTGAATTTCTTCTCCGAGACCACCCTGAACTGGTATATCATGCTCTTCTCATCAGGGACGTCCTGCTTAGCAAAGCGGGCGAGCTTCTAAAACAACTTGTTGTAGTCATAGACAGACAAGGAGCCTTGCTTCAGGTTGCGGAATTCCTCACGCTTGCTTTCAACCACGCTCTGAGGGATATGACGAGCTTTGAAGTCTTGACGGAATTCATCCCAAGTAATCACACGGCCTCCTCTAGAATCCTTGTACTGCTGGAACCACTCTGCAGCTTGGTCTTTGAGTTGGAAGGAAGCGAACTTGACAAAGTCCTCAGGCCTGACGTTACTGCACTCGAAATGCTTGCACAGATCCACGAGCCAATCGTCAACATCAGTTGCCTCAACACAATTGCTGAAAGTCTTTGGCCCGTTGGCAAGGAACTGGTTGAGTGTAGCAAAGTGATTCTGATTGTTGCCTTGGTTGCCTTGATTCACTTGATTGCACTCTTGAAGAATTTGCATGATCGGCTGCGTGTTTGCATTGGTTGCAGCCATCACAGCTTGCCATGCCTCCGGAGGAGGAGGAGGTGGTGGCGGATCCTGATTCTGATTCTGATTGCTGCTCTTAGCGGGAGCCATCCTGAAGAGGGTGACAACCGTTAGCACATTGCCAGATAAAATGAATCTGAATCAAACGGGTTGAAATTGCAACATAAAGTCTTCACATCCGAACATAAGAACGAATGCATTCCAATTGAAATGGTCACATATCCATAAATTGAGAAGCCACTTAGAATTTAGGTAGAGGAATAAGTCAACAAGGTACAGATCAAGAATGAATACTCGGTAAGAAATCCCAATCTCAAACCAAATATCCGTGGAAGAAGAACTAGAGCTACAAGAATTCCCACCTATGAAACTCCCGAACCTTTCCAGTTATGCAATCAGGTGTTGGGGATACAGGGGAAGCATAATATCTCACCCAAATCTAGCAAATCCGACATCCAGCTGTATCCATCCTTCAACACATAACCGAGAAAAACTTCGGAAACCATCTACCTCAACCTTCGAAAAGCATCCGTTATACAAGTTATGGCAATACTCCCGAACTCCCGCCCCAGTACTGGGTGGCGTCGAGGTTATCTCACCAACGAACTGCATAAAAGAGATTTTCGATGTCGGTGTACTAAACTCAGGTATTCCAGAACTGTAACGATAAAATTGTGACGACAACACCTCGGAGCTCAACTCCCCGGGACACTGCCACAACCCCTAAAGACAGGAGGCACCAAGAACAATGTTCTCGTCACAAAACCATCGGAACGATTCCAAGATACCCGTGTGATCCTAATTTTTTTTAGTGAAATTTGAGAAGAGAAGAGTCAAAACTCTACGTCAGGATGCCTTACCAGAGCGATGAGGAGACTGGGTAGTAAAAAGAATTCCTAAACTCTCCGATATATAATTCCTAAATGACTCAAAACATTTTTTTCTAGACTCAAACTCGGCTGCTAAAAACGATCAAGCAGTGGGGGCTCCTAAGGTCGGGGAAGGCTCTGATTACCAACTTGTAACGCCCTCGATGCGGCTATATCTCCTACGTGTCGAGGCACGACTTAGAGGCATAACCGCATTGAAAGCAATGTTGCAAGTTAGGCAATCTTCACAACATCCCATGTAATATATAGATAATAAAAGGGGAGATACATAGTTGGCTTACACTCGCCACGTCAATCAAAGTACATAAATAGCATTATATCAACCAAACACTCATGGCCCGACTATGGCGCCAAAATAAAAGATAAACCCAACATGCGACACGGTCCCGATCGTCCCAACCAGGCACCACTACTGATCATCAGGGAAAGACACATAGTAACGGTGTGAGTCCTCGTCGAACTCCCACTTGAGCTCAAGCGCGTCATCTGGAACGGAGTCATCAGACCCTGCATCTGGTTTGGAAGTAATCTGTGAGCCACAGGGACTCAGCAATCTCGCACCCTCGCGATCAAGACTATTTAAGCTTATAGGTAAGGCAAGGTAAATATGTGGAGCTGCAGCAAGCGACTAGCATATATGGTGGCTAACCTGTTCGCAAAAGAGAGCGAGAAGAGGAGGCGAAGCGTGAACGAAAAACTAGAGAACAACCTGCGCAAGCATTACTCCAACACCGTGTTCACTTCCCGGACTCCGCCGAGAAGAGACCATCACGGTTACTCACACAGTTGATTCATTTTAATTAAGTTATGGTTCAAGTTATCTACAACCGGATATCAACAAATTCCCATCTGCCCATAACCGCGGGCACGGCTTTAGAAAGTTCAAATCCCTGCAGGGGAGTCCCAACTTAGCCCATGACAAGCTCTCACGGTCAACAAAGGAATAGACCTTCTCCTGAGACATTCCAATCAGACTCGGTATCCCGGTTCTACAAGACACTTCGACAAGTTAAAACAAATCCAGCAACACCACCCGAATGTGCCGACAAATCCTGATAGGAGCTGCACATATCTCGTTCTCAGGGTACACTTAGATGAGCCAGACGTCGGGTAGGCTAGCCCAGAGTTGCCCCTGGTAGCCCCGGACATCGCTCAGTTGGACCAACACTCAGAGGAGCACTGGCCCGGGGGGGTTTAAAATAAGATGACCCTCGGGCTCCGGAAACCCAAGGGAAAAAGAGGCTAGGTGGAAAATGGTAAAACCAAGGTTGGGCATTGCTGGAAAAGCTTTATTCAAGGCGAACTATCAAGGGGTTCCCATTATAACCCAACCGCGTAAGGAACGCAAAATCCGGGAACATAACACCGATATGACGGAAACTAGGGCGGCCAGAGTGGAACAAAACACTAGGAGAGAGGCCGAGCCTTCCACCCTTTACCAAGTATATAGATGCATTGTAACATCCCAAATTTGCAATTTGGAATGTTATACATAGATCACCATGCATATCATATTTTCTTGCATTTTGGTCGATCCTAGAAATTTCACGCAACTCAAGGACCCTCGGAGAGAGTTGGAGATTTCGTCTTTTTCATATTTGAGTTTTCTCAAATTTTGAAAAGAGGATCATTTGATTTATTTATTTCATCTTCAATTGTTTTTCCAATATCAAATATAATCGAGAGGGAATAATATGACTTTCCCAAAATTTAGGAAAAATGAAGATTTAATAAATAGATCAAAATTTTGTTTGTCGGTGTTTATTTGCATTTTATTTGGATAGGGAAAATGTGCGTTTTCGAAAATTGCATTTTAAGGCCCGGAGAAAAGTTCATTTTGTTCGGCTCATTTTTAGGAGTCGGGGAAAATTTACTTTAGATTTTTCGGAGTTCGTTTAGATCTCTTTTTGTTTTTTTTCTGCGCGCTGAACCGTTTATATAAAAAAAAGAGACTTACCGCAGGCCAGCCGGGCCAAGGCCAAGGCCCAGGCCGGCCACAGCCCCAGCCGCCGCTGCGCCCCTGCGCCCAGGCGCGCCAGCGCAAGGCCAGGAAGCCGCCGCCTCGCCTCTTGTCTTAGCCGAGTCCTAGATGGACTCTAGGCTAGCTTTTTCCTCTTTCCGTTTTTCTTTTTCATCTAGGATTCCTATTCCTAGTCTAATTCTTGTTCCCTACCCCAAGTAAACCCCCCTCCCCAATATAAATATCCAAGCACCCCCCCCTCTAAATCATCAAACCCAAAGCCTAGAGCTCCACCCCACCCCGCGCCCCACACCCCACGCCGCGCCGCCGCACCACCCCACCCGCGCCGCCACCCCACACCCCACGCCGCGCCACGCCGCCACCCCACACCCACCGCAGCCGCACCTAGCCGCCGCCGCCGCCCTACGCCGCCGCCGCCGGAGCCCCTCGCCGGAGACCTCGCCGGAGGTTGCCCCGCGTCTCTTTTCCTCGGATCATTTTCTTCTAATCGTTCCGATTCTTTTCTTCTCTAAACCGTTCCGGTTTTCTAGATCGGTTTTTCTTTCGGTTTTCTTCTCCGAAACCCTAGATCGGATTCGTTTTCTTCTCCGATTTAGTTGCCTTTGGACCATTCGCTGGACCGTTCGTCCTAACGAACGTGATCACCGGATTCTTTCTCGGTTAACGACGTCCGTTCGTTTAACCGTTCCTCTTTTTCTTCTCGTCGGATTTATTCCGCGTCTTTTCCGCGATCGTGATCTCAGATCCGATCTTGGTTTCTAGTCTTTCTTCTCGCTCGTTTATCGGAATCAGGTGATTCAAGCGCCTGGAGTTTCGTTTCGAAACCGCCGTTCCGTCTAATCAACTTAAACAAGTTTTTGCCCCGGTAAAATTTGACCTAGTTTCAACTTGCTAGAACCGAGTTGTTTTCTTTCGCTGTTTATTTCTTTGTTCGATTCTTTCTTTCTGTGCAACCGGAGTTCTTAAGTTGAACTACCTGGTTCGTTCTCTTGTTCGAGTTTTACCTGTGCATTAGATGAGTACTTATTGTGTGCTTGTTGTTTGTCTGCGATAGATTACCCGGATTGCGCCGCTTGTTACTTCGAAACCCTAGGACTCGCGGATCATCAGCAAGGCAAGTAACACTTTGATCATACCTTTTCCACAACCCAGTTTTATTGCATTAGATCAATACTCACACATTGCATGATTAGGATCTAATTAAATTGTGGGATGGGAAGTAGATGAGGTAGTACCTATTACCTGTATTACTATGAAACCTTTGGGAATTACTTCTACGTTTGCTTATTATGCCATGCTATGCTAGTAGACGTGGATTGGGTGAGTGATATCCATGACAGATGTGAGATTGATAATTTTAATGGTTTATCTAAGGTGGCAACTTAAACACACATTTGGGTGAATTGAGGCACCTGATGTCTATCAGGACTTGCCTGTTTTTTTCGGACCGCCACCCGGGCTCAAAGGGATCATAAGATCTTTCATGCTAGAAACTTTCGTGTGCAGCCACATGCCATTATGGGCTCTGGCATAGTTGACTAAGTTGTGCGAACTTTTACGGGGTGGACTAGCAGATGTACGGGTTGTAGGTGGTACGGTCTACCCCACATGTAAGGTGCTAGCGCTTCTGAAAGACTGTGTCTCGGTCATCCGTTTCTCAAATACCATGTAGTGCGAGAAAACAAACGGAGGCGATCGAGTCTTGTGGGAAAAGTGCGCAAACCTCTGCAGAGTGTACAAACTAATCATGATTAGCCGTGTCCCCGGTTATGGACAACTTGAGTATCTAGTACTTGAATATCCTGTGAATCTCAACATGTTACTTCTAATTAATGTTGTTGGGTTTTAATTATTTTTAATTGGGATTGAGAATGCTGTCAACCATTCTCAATGTTTCACAACCACCATGATAGTTAAATAAATTTATTCCTTTGCAGTAGGGAAAAATTGGCTTTACGCAAAACTGTAACCATAGAGCTTTCCACCAGCCATATATGCATATAGTATAGCTGTTTCATTCCATTACTCTCTATGTGTTACATTGCCAGCATATTCCATGTGCTGACCCGTTTTCGGGCTGCAACATTAATGTTGCAGACTTTTCAGACGACGATTGACGTGCTTTTAGGTCGTGGCCCTATACTTAGTGATGCCGTTGGAGTTAATGGACCCATTTATCTTCCATGTCTTCCACTGTTATCTTTGTAATATGGCCTTAAGCCATATTTATTGTAATAAGTTCTTTTTGAGCCATCGATGTAATAAGTGTGTGATTGCAACTCTGCTATAAATCCTTCGATGTACTGTGTGGTGTCAGCATTACTGATCCAGGGATGACACCGTAGCACAGTAGACGTGATCCATTCGGGTCAGGTCACTACATGCATTAAGATAACAAGGCAATATAATGATATCCCAACAAGTAAATAATGTTTCAACAAGGAACGGTCTCCAATCTTCACCTGCAACTAGCAACGCTGTAAGAGGGGCTGAGCAAAGCGGTAACATAGACAATCAACGGTTTGCTAGGACATGGGTTAGAGGTTTGACATGGCAATTTGGGAGGCATGATAAGCAAGTGGTAGGCATCGTAGCATAGGCATAGCACAAGAGCAAGCATCTAGCAAAGCAAAGATACAAGTGATTTCGAGGGTATGATCATCTTGCCTGCAAAGCTGTCAGAGTTAGCTGGATCCTCGAAAGCAAACTCAATGGGCTCCTCGTTAGCGAACTCGTCTCCTGGCTCTACCCAAACAAGACAAACAAGCAACAAGGACACAATCAACCACGTGCAAACTCAAACAACATGATGTAAACATGGTATGCTATGCGGGATGCGATATGTGATGCACATGCAAGATTTGACAAGGAATGAATGAACCTGGCCTCAACTTGGAAATCCAAGTGTTCCACTGGAAAGGTGAGATGAAATCGCTTGAAAACGATATAAAGAACGCCAGAAACGGAGTTACGGTTTGGAAATGGCAAGCAAAACAAATATGGCACCTGTCTGCGATATACAATACGTAGCCATCTAAATGCAACAAGACAAACATGCTACGGCACTCAAACATGGCAAAACAATACATGGAAGGGATCCATTCATGATGCTTAACAAAAGATGAACACTGAGCTACGACCAATTCATCCATTAACAGGTTCAAACAAGCATGGAAAAAATGCATTTGGTAAACAGATTTCAGTCTTTGTGAAATTAACACTTGTCTGGAATTTCAGATCAGGTAGCACACTTTGGAGCATGAAAACAATATGCTACAGGTCCTGATCATGGCAAGGCAATACATGGCATGGAGGTACTCAAAGAGCTTAACAAAAGTCCCTTAGTGACCTTGAGCCAAAAGGGATCAGAAAATACAATTGCAAGCATGTGAACATGGCAAAAACATACTCAGATCACAGACTTAGTGAAAAACTGGAGCATGCAAAACAGATATCAAGTAGGCATGTTTACGAGCTCGATGCATTCGCTACATAGCATGTCATGACAATCTAAGCATGCACCCATCAATAATACACATTATACATGCTATAAATGGCAAGAAAAATAACATAGCATGCACGGATCAACTACAACATCCTCGGCAAAATCGCTAACAAGTAGACAATCTGCCCAGATTCACGAAATAGCAAAAGTAGAGCTCGATTGACTCAAGCTAGGGTGCTCCATAATTGCAAACAAAGACATGGATGGATAGAGCACTACAAGATTAACAAAACATCTTTACTGATCATCTTCAAAAGATGCACGGATCACTAGGAAACAACATGAACATATGGCATATTGAGATAAACAGATGAAGGACTTAGTGGAAATGCCAAGTCCCTGGAATCAGCATTAACGAATGCTCCACTTTGCAAGCTTGTGCTAGTCACCACACACATCACAAAAATACATGGATTGCACCTCTGGAAAGATGGCAAAGCATATAACAAAACACATGTAGAGCTTAGGGGCATATCATGCACACAATAATCATGGCAAAAATGACAAACATCTAATTGGAGCAGCAGATCTGACAAATATCTCAAATAGCACTCTTCCAACAGCATTTCGGGCATCAAGATGAACTCAAATGAAAATGATGCAATGAGATGAAATGAAGTTCTCTCTGAGACGAACATTTTGATATGCTATGTGCCCAAAATGGATCTACGGATGCAAAGTTACGACACGATGAACATAGCTAAATAAACTGAAGACTTAGGAGAAAAACAAGGGTCAACCCCTAGGGTTTCCAGATCCAGATCGGATCTCGCCGGAGCCTGCAAAACGAGGATCGCCGGGGTCACTATTCACCGAAGGGAGGAAGCTCGCCGGAGGGGTCGGAGTCGCCGGATCCGGCGCGAACGTCGAGGAGGGCGGACGCGGCGGCGCTCGCCGGCGCGCTTAGCGGCGCGGGACGCTGGACTTGGGGCTCCGGTCGTGGGACTTGGGGCTCCGGCGGCGGTGCCGGCCGGCGAGGCGACTCGGTCGCGGAGAAGACGAGGCGTGGGGCGCGCGCGGTGCTGCCGGGCCGGGAGGGCCCCGCCTGGGCCCGGGCGGGCCGGCGCGGCGGCACGCAGTGGCGATGTGGGCGCGAGGCGCAGCGTATGGGCGGCTGCCACTTGGCGGCAGACACGGTGGGCGGACACGTCCGTCGGTGGGAAGATGTCCGGCGGGTGAGGGGAGAGAGGGGGCTAGGGTTTGCGCGAGGATTTCGGGGGAGGACCTATTTATAGGCATAGGAGGAGCTAGGAGAGTCCAAATGAGGTGCGGTTTTCGGCCATGCTCTAGATGATGGAGAGGGTTTTGGTGGGTTTTGGGCCAAAATGGAGGGGTGTTGGGCTGCAACACACACGAGGCCTTTTCGGTCCCTCGGTTAACCGTTGGAGCATCAAACGAAGTCCAAATGGTACGAAACTTGACAGGCGGTCTACCGGTAGTAAACCAAGGCCGCTTGGCAAGTCTCGGTCCAATCCGGAAATGTTTAATCCCCACACACGAAAGAAAGGTAGAAATGACCACCAGAGGAGAACGGAGCGCCGGAATGCAAAACGGACAACGGGGAAAAAGCTCGAATGCATGAGACGAACACGTATGCAAATGCAATGCACATGATGACATGATATGAGATGCATGACAACAACAACAACACACGGAGACAAAAACCCGAACCCAGGAAAATAAAATAACTTAAGGCCGGAAACGGCAAGAGTTGGCTTACATATTAGGAAAAACATATCCGGGGTGTTACATACATCATCTAGATACAATCAAGGTCCGACTACGGAACCAAATAAAGAAAAGGCAACCCCTAATGCAAAAGATCCCCGATCGCCCCAACTGGGCTCCACTACCGATCGAAAGGAAAACGAAACAACACAACGAACACGATCTTCATCGGGCTCCCACTTGAGCTCGGTTGCGTCACCTGCACTGGTATCATCGGCCGTTGCAAACTGGTTTTGGAAGTATCTGTGAGTCACGGTGACTCAACAATCTCACACCCTCGCGATCAAGACTTCTTAAGCTTATGGGGAGGAAAAGGTAGTGAGGTGGACTGCAGCAAGCACTAGCATATATGGTGGCTAACTTACGCAAATGAGAGCGAGAAGAGAAGCATAGCACGGTCGTAAACTAAAAATGATCAAGAAGTGATCATGAAACAACTTACGTTCAAGCATAACACAAGAACCGTGTTCACTTCCCGACTCCGCCGAGAAGAGAACATCACGGCTACAAACGCGGTTCACGCATTTTAATTAGGTTAAATGTCAAGTTTTCTACAACCGGACATTAACAAATTCCCATCTGCCCATAACCGCGGGCATGGCTTTCGAAAGTTCAAAACCCTGCAGGGGTGTCCCAACTTAGCCCATCACAAGCTGTCAACGAAGGATATTCCTTCTCCTAGGAAGACCTGATCAGACTCAGAATCCCGGTTACAAGACATTTCGACAATGGTAAAACAAGACCAGCAAAGCCACCCGGATGTGCCGACAAATCCCGATAGGAGCTGCACATATCTCGTTCTCAGGGCACACCGAATGAACACTACGTACAACTAAAACCAACCCTCAAGTTTCCCCAAGGAGCACTGGCCTGGGGGTTTAAAATAAAGATGACCCTCGGGCTCCGGAAACCCAAGGGAAAAAAGGCTAGGTGAGGCAAATGTAGAAACCAAGGTTGGGCCTTGGTGGAGGAGTTTTATTCAAAGCGAACTGTCAAGGGGTTCCCATAACACCCAATCGTGTAAGGAATGCAAAATCAAGGAACATAACACCGATATGACGGAAACTAGGGCGGCAAGAGTGGAACAAAACACCAGGCATAAGGCCGAGCCTTCCACCCTTTACCAAGTATATAGGTGCATTAATTAAATAAGAGATATTGTGATATCCCAACATATCCATGTTCCAACATGGAACAAACTTCATCTTCACCTGCAACTAGCAACACTATAAGAGGGGCTGAGCAAAGCGGTAACATAGCCAAACAACGGTTTGCTAGGAAAGGTGGGTTAGCGGCTTGACATGGCAATATGGGAGGCATGATAAAGCAAGTGGTAGGTATCGCGGCATAGCAATAGAGAGAGCAACTAAGCAAGCAAAGATAGAAGTGATTTCGAGGGTATGGTCATCTTGCATGAGATCCCCCAAGCAAGAAGAACGAGTCCATGAAGAAGACAACCGGACGTAGTCGAACGGATCCTCACAACTCCGGAACGGAACCGAAGCTAACGAGAGAAGCTACCCGAAAAGAAGCAAACAACAAAGTAAACAACCATCACCTAATCATGGCATGATGCACAACCAATTATGATGCATGTCCGGTTTAATGATACATGGCATGGCAAAGTGCACAAACAATCCTACAAATTAAGTGGAGCTCAATATGCAACGAGTTGCATATTGACGAAACACCACGTGACTTATTTAGTTCTCTCTCGTTTATGTACCCAACAATATTAAATGTTGGTTAGCATGGCAAGGGGGTGAAACATAATAAAACTACTTAACTAGGCAAGTTTAAATGAGGCAGGAAACAACAAACAACAATTCCGGTAAACCCCCATATGCATATTTTTGGATAGGTAATGTTCTGCCCTAAACCATAGTTTAGAGTTGTTAAAATGCAAAGCAAGTACACCATGTTGAACTAGGCATTTTTCTACCCCATTTACATATAATGTTTATCCAATTCGGAGCTACGGTTATTAAGTTTTGAAATAAACCATTTTAACATGACATTTATGCAAATTAATGCAAACAGCAGTTTTAAATATTTTAACATGGGTGAAAGTTGGATATTGTGAAAGTACATGAAATTCTAAGCATTTTACATATACGAAATGTTTCATTTGGATGCATGGATATTTAGATATGAGCAATGTAATTTTAATGGCATTTCTGAAAATATGCATGCACTGGATATGTGACAAAATCACAGAATGGAAAAAATGTCTTCGGGCCGAATGCAACGCACTGTGCAAAACCCAAGATGGACCTGGCCTGAAATGGATGAGTGTGTGTGAGAAAAAATAAAAAGGAGACAGTGCAGAAAAAGGGCTAGGCGCGACATGAAGAAGACCACTGGGATACAAGTGGTATGGTGATAATAGAGGGGCTAGGCGCGACATGAAGAAGAACAAGGGCTTGATCTGGGTGAGCCAAAATTGATGCAAAAAGATGTTGGATGGGGATTTGAGCCCTGGTTGTCTGGGTGCATACCTGCTAGTCTAACCAGTAGCAACAGAAGTGCACCTGAGATAATTTGCAGACAAACACTAACTGAACCAACAGTTTGAGCAAACCTGACTGGAAAATTAACAGAAACAAGAAGAAAAAGAAACAAGGGCACCTGGGATTTGATCCCAGGACCACTTGGATACGTGAATGCGTTGTTAACTAGATGGGCTACTTTAGAACTCTGCTAAGAAATGTCTTATGGTAGAGATGAATGTCCTGGCGTTGATCTGACGAAACAGAAAATGGAATCAGAGATGGCTCAAACGCATGGTGGACTTGGCCGGCACCGGGAGCCAACACCAGCGGCTGCCGGTCGCTGGCGGGGCTGCGGAAACATACATGGGTGCGCGCGTGCAGGTGTGCAAGCGTGGGTGTACGTGCAGTGCATTTGTGGGTGCAGCAAGGGGCGGCCGTGTGCAAGAGTTCAGAGATCACGGCCATGGTTGTTGGCTAGAACAGAGACATTGAAAGGAGGGGCGTGGGGTTTGCTTGATCTCGCAAGCGTGTGCTGCGGAGGTGCTGATGCGTGTGCGATAAAGGATCCAGAGCGGGGACGAAGCGCGAGGGACCGCGACAACTACTATAACTACACAACAAATTTCAGAACTCTTCGGAGCACCGAGAACACGAGGATGGCATGGATCTAGCGATGACTCCGGCGGTCTAATCGCGATGGAAAAGATCAGGGTTGGAGTTGGGTATACGTAGTATACCTGTGACATGAGGATGCGGCCGAGAATGCAGAATATCGACAGAGACGAGGAGAGGAACTCCGGTGGACTTGTTGTCCGTGAAGAAGACGAAGTAGAGGACGAAGAGGACGTCGGGGAAGGCATCCTCGGGCTCGGATCAGTGTCAGAACGAACTCGGGGAGGCTCTGCGATGTTCGGGGTCGATGGAGTGGAGGCCGGCGATGCTCCTACTCCGATGATGAGCTCTTGATTGGGCCGGCCATGGTGGATGCATGGAGGAGATGGAGCAGGGAGGAGCTGCCCTCCTGGCTGGCGGCAGAGGAGGAGATCGAGAGGGAAAAGGGGAAACCCTAGGGCAAGACTGCTGGCTTAAAAGGAGGGGGAGAAGACGGCGCGACCATGGCGTCCGTGAAACTCACGGCGCGAGCGCGAGCGCTCTATCTCTAGAACAGAGACGGCGACGCAATGGGGCAGGTGGCGGTGAACAGAGTTGGGCCAGGTGGGCTGCGCTGGAGCTGCTACTAGGCTTGGTTGGGGTGTGGGTGAGGGGAAAGGCCCAAGTGGCTGCACTGGGAGGGCTTTCCTTTCCTTATTAAATCTGTAAATTTGAAATTCGCAACTGAAGAAAAGGAAAATGCCATGGAGGTAGGAAATGAATTTGGCAGATATAAGAGTATCCTCATGCTCCAGGAATTATGTTCTATTGGTTAAAATTCGCTTGGACATTTTTAGAGGTAGAAAAATAAGTCAAGTTTGAATTAGATTCAAACTTGAGCCATTTTTTGCACCCAACCAAGGCATCTTCAAATGAGCTGAAAATTGACAGAGGGGTTAACGGCAAGGTGTAGGGTTTGCAGGAAAAGAAGGAACATTTCCTAGACAGGGAAAATGTCACATGAAAAAAAATGTAATAAAGAAGAAAGGACAAGTTTGAATGGAATAGAAACTTGGGTGAACTTGATGAATGGTCGCTGGTATGAGCATGTTGCATGAGTGAGGTGAAGATGGGAAGAAAAAGGGGGGTTCACAGAAGATCACACAACAAGATTCAATATGCAAATCAAGGCATGATACTCATGATGCAAAATGCAACAAAAATGACATATGCAATATCATGAAGCATAGAACAAAGTAAGGATGGTGCAATACAATATAATATAAGATGAACATGATGCAAGAAGCAAAAATGACAAGGCACTCGACAAGATCATGGCATAACATATATGAATGAAATATGCAAAGCAATTATGATAAGGCAACAAACATAATAAACACACGTCAATAACTAAAACAAATGGAAGGGCAACTGAAACGTCGGTCTCGGGGCATCACACTATTACCCTGTATACCATTACTATCTTTGCTTTACTAGTTGTCTCGATGCTATCGCTATGTTGCGCTACCTACCACTTGGTTATCAAGCCTCCCATATTGCCATGATAGCCTCCACCATCCCAGCAAACTGTTTTTTGGCTATCTTACTGCTTTGCTCAGCCCCTCTTATAGCGTTGCTAGTTGCAGGTGAAGTTGTAGGTTGTTCGATGTTGGGACCTGAATATCATGGAGATATTGGGATATCACAATATCTCTTATTTAATTAATGCACATATATACTTGGTAATGGGTGGAAGGCTCGGCCTTTTGCCTGGTGTTTTGTTCCACTCTTGCCGCCCTAGTTTCCGTCATACCGGTGTTATGTTCCTTGATTTTGTGTCCCTAACACGATGAGGGTTTTGGGGCCCCTCTTGACAGTTCGCTTTGAATAAAACTCTTCCAGCAAGACCCAAGATTGGTTTTACCATTTTCCCAACAAAATAACTAAACATGATAATAAACTTGACGCATAGGAAGTTAGAGCTACCCGAGGTTCGTTATTCCACATAATACTGGGGGCCAGTGCTGATGGTGTTGGTCCCAAACGGGCAGCCTGCGGGGCCACCTTGGGGAAACTCGAGGGCTGGTTTTACTCGTAGATTGTCTCATCTGGTTGTGCCCAGAGACAAGATACGCACGGCTACTATGAGTGTGTTGGCACGCCGGGAGGTCTTGCTGGACTTGTTCTACCATTGTCGAAATGTCTTGTGCACCGGGATTCCGAGTTTGATTGGATGGTCCCGCGATGGAGGATTGTCTCCGTAGATTGTGAGCTTGTCATGGGCTAAGTTGGGACACCCCTGCAGGGTTTAAACTTTCGAGAGCCGTGCCCGCGGTTATGTGGCAGATGGGAATTTGTTAATATCCAGTTATAGTGAACTTGAACTAAACTCAACTAACATACACCAACCGCGTGCGTAGCTGTGACTGTCTCTTTTCGGGTGTGTTCGAGAAGAGAACACGATTGGGTTATGCTTGAACATAAGTAGTTCAGGATCACTTCTTGATCATTACTAGTTTGCAACCATTTGCATAGTTTCTCATCTTACTCTTGTACTCGTAAGTTAGCCACCATACAATGCTTAGTTGCTTGCTGCAACCTCACTACTTATTCATTCCGTACCCATTAAGCTTTGCTAGTCTTGATACCCATGGTAATAGGATTGCTGAGTCCTCGTGGCTCACAGATTACTACAACAACAGTTGCAGGTACAGGTAATGAGATGATCTGACATGAGAGTGATGCTTGATTGCTTTTGGAGTTCTTCTTCAATCAAGGGATACATTCCGGGTCTGGGAGCCTGGGATTAGCAAGGTGGATGTCGTTCTTCTTTTTCGTTTGATTTCATCCATAGTCGGATCCTACTCTTTCTGTATGATGATTGCTATGTATTGATGTATTCATGTATTCATGTTGTAGCTTGGGGCGAGTGTAAGCCTTTATCTTGTATTCTCATATATTTTAGTACATGGTATGTTGTAACGATATCCACCTTGCTATGCGCTCGAAATGCGGTTGTGCCCCAATCATGACTTCATCATGTGATTGGGATAGAATCGTATCTTGGGCGCTACACACCCTCTCCTTGTGCTGGCCGCGGGCGACCTGTTCGGTCTTTAAGTCCGTAGCCGCTTTGTCAGCGGCCGCTTTGCTCGCTTTCGCGTGCTCCTTGGCTTGGACAAGAGCACTCTTGAGGGCCTCAGCCTCGGCTACGATACCTACAAACATAATCATCGCAGGGCATGAGCTAAACTCTGAATTTGCATATCACTTCAGATATATATATGTAAAGGAAAACTCTTTTAAACATACCTTGCGCCTCATCGAACCGATTGTTAACGCGGTCGATCTCATTATCAGCCAGCTTCAGCTTCCGATTGACTTCGGAAACTTCCGTAGCCTGGGCGGTCGCCACCAACAGGGAAGCCTGCTATATAATAGACAAGTATGTCACCTCCTGCGATTACTACTCGATCCTCTGTTCGGCCTTTTTCAAAACCAAACAGAGTCTCAGGGGCTACTATCTATATACAGGCATATTTCCTTCATATGAAAAGTGTATTATGTCGCATACCTCGAAGACAGTTAGAAGGCTGGTGAAGGCTTCATTCAGCCCGATCTTTGCGGACTGAACCTTCTCAACCACCGCACCCATCAGGGTGCAGTGTTCCTCCATGATGGCAGCACGTCGTAGTGCCTCCATCAGAGTATTCGGCGCCTCCATATTAGTGGAGGTTAACGTTGTAGTCGACTCTCCCCCCTCCATCGAAGGGGGTTGCTTGCTCGATTCCAGAGCCATATGGGTCTCTGGAATAGTGTTCGCCTGGGGGACCGGACTGGTCAGGGCCCCTGCCTTCCATCTCCATGGGGGTTGCACGCCCCATGTTCTCAGTAGCCGAGGCCTCACCCTCGGGTGCCATCGTGGCAGCCTCGCTCACCCCTCCGCGGCCTGGAGAGGTCCTTCGGGACAACACCCCGGTGTCATCCGCGGCGGTAGGCGGAGAAGCTCGCGGAGGCATCTCTCTCTGCCATCCCACGCGGCAGAGAGCTCCCCTCCGATAATGAAGGTTTGAGGAGGTCGCGAGCAGGGCTGAAATACACACAATATAATATGTTATATTAAAAGCATAGAGGACCTAATACTTGTAACGAATCCTTTGGTACTTACAATTCGGCCAGGGGCTTCGCCCTAGGGCACCTCTCGGGGATGTGTTCGGCATCCGATATCCGAACCATCCGAGAGGGTTATCTTCCCCCTCTTGGGCACACCCTCCTCTGGGTCTGTGGAGGATGCCCTTTTCATTTTCCACCCCATGAGGGGAGAGTCGCTCTCCGCCTCCTCCTCCTCTTCGTCTTCATCTCCCTCGTGGGAGGAGGGGATTTCGGTTTCTCCAGACACCGCGTACAAAGTACCCTTATGGCGGGGGCTACCCTTGGCCTCCTTGCCCTTCTTTTTGGCCTTCTTCTCTGGTGCCTGATAGGGCACCGGGACCAGCATCTTCGTTAGCTGGGGAGTGGGTGGATCTTCAGGCAGCGGAGCCAGTCACTTGATCCGCTCCGCCTTCGTTATCCAGCCCTATGCAAGGGACAGAAAAATCATTATGCGTGAGGATTTTTGGACCAAAGGTATGTCCGGGAATTATGCACTTACCAGAGTGGCCGAATTCTCGCTGTCAAGGCCGATGTCATCGGTCTTCTTTGGCCACGTCTTCTAGGCCTTGAAGAGGAGCTTCCAGATCTCTTCGCGCGTTGTGCCGAAGAAGTGCTGCACGGTCCGGGGACCTTCTGGATTGAAATCCCACATATGGAGTGGCCGGAGTTGGTAGGGGAGGATCCGGTGGAAGAGCATCACCTGAATCACGTCAGTGAGACTGGTGTTCTTGCTTATCAAGTTTTTGATGTGCTTTTGCAGCATCAGTACTTCCGTGGTCGACCCCCATTCCAGACCCTTGTTGGTCCATGACGCGAGCCGCATAGGGGGTCCGGATCTAAACTCAGGAGTGGCCTCTCATCTGGCGTCACGTGGTTCGGTGATGTAGAACCACTCCTGCTGCCACACCTTGATGGTCTCCATGAAGGCCGCTTTAGGCCAAGTGGTGTTGGGGAGCTTGCTCACCATGGCGCCGCTGCAGTCCGCATGCTGCCCGTCGACCACCTTCGGCTTCACATTAAAGACTTTTATCCATAGGCCAAAGTGTGGGGGGATGCGGAGTAGCACCTCACACACGACGATAAACGCCGAGATGTTGATGATAGAATTTGGGGTTAGATCATGGAAGTCTAGCCCGTAGTAGAACATGAGGCCATAGTCAAAGGGGTGTAGGGGAAACCCTAGTCCATGGAGGAAGTGAGGGATGAACACAACCCTTTCGCCGGGCTCCGGGGTTGGGATAACCTGCTTCTTGGCAAGGAGCCTGTGTGCCACGTCCGTGGACAGGTACCCTGGCTCCCAGAGCTCCTTGACGTCCTTCTCCGCTACGGAGGAGGCCTCCCACTTGCCTGTTGAGCCGGATCCAGACATGGCTGGTGAGGTTGGTGGCGGTGGGAAAGATTAAAGCTTGGGCGTTGGAGCTTGAGGATGGGAAGTAGGAGAAGGAAGAAGGCGCGGGGAGGAAAAAAGGGATCTTTATCCACTTATATAGGCAGTGAATATCAAGCTCCCCCACCTTGAGCCTTTAAACTCGCCTGTTCCCAAGGGGTCGTGCGAATGGCACGGTGGGATTACCCAAACCTGCATGGATGACGATCCCACGATAAGCGGACACGATCTCTGTTTTGACAAGACGTGTGAATAGAGGACGCGCCTTGAAACGCGAAGCGGGAGGTGAAAAACGGTTTGAAGTGTTAAAGAGGCCAGATGTGGCGTTTCGCCGAAAAGTTGTTAGTTGACAGGCATTATTTTCATTGAATATTTTTGTCTTCGTGGTTGAGGGTTGTGACTGTCATGCAGAGCCGGATATAATTATTTTATTCAGAAGATTGTTTTGAAGTATTCGGGAGGAGGAACCCACCTTGCAATGCTGAAGACAAGCTGTGTGCCAAGCATATCGTCATTGAAGACTTGTTCAGGGGCTACTAAGGGAGTCCTGGATTAGGGGGTCCTCGGGTGTTCAGGCTGTGTGATATGGGCCGGACTGATGGGCCGTGAAGATACAAGGTAGAAGACCTTCCCCCGTGTCCAGATAGGACTCTCCTATACATGGATGGCAAGATTGGTGTCCATATGTATAATTTCCTTCTTCTGCAAGCCGACTCTCTACAACCCTATGCCCCTCAGGTGTCTATATAAACCAGGGGTTTAGTCCGTAGAGGCTATCAGAATTCATATAGGCTAGACATCTAGGGTTTAGCCATTACGATCTCGAGGTAGATCGACTCTTGTAACCCCTATAATCATCAAATACAATCAAGCAGGATGTAGGGTTTTACCTCTATTAAGATGGCCCTCACCTGCTGTCTAAACATTGTGTTCCCTATGTCCCTTGTTACCTTCAATCCTCAGATGCATAGTTCGGGACCCCCTACCCGAGATCGGCATTTTGACACCAACACTTGTGAATCGAATAATGCATTGATTGTTTGAACCTAATGGATATGAATAAAGCTATAGCCTACTTTCAAGTTTAAATTAGGTACAATTTTAAATAGCAATAATTAAATTAGGGCAAAATTACGGTGTGGAGGTCATTATGGCGCACACGGTTAATAAAAGCACAACATGTGCGATATACATCATAATCCGACACGGTTCACGGAGAGGAAACATGTGCAACAATGCACACAGTTGCCGTTTGTAAAGCATGTGTGATGTCACACACTATCAAATACGGTGTGGGAAAACTAAATGTCTGTGATTGTCTACCTAGCGTACACGGTTTAAAATCATGAACTGTTTGTGACGTGTCAGGCATCGTAAACATACATCCAGTTTGGTACGTGCCTGGAAAACTCCCGTGCCTGGAATCTTCCTGGTTTTAGGTAAAACCACAATACTTCGACTGCGATGGCAATGCGAGCACAAACGAGTAGCAAGGATGAAGCGTTTGGGATATTCGAGATATCGAAAACGGTTATATAAGGACAACTGTATGCATCAAGGCTCCCTATCCCCGACAGTTTCTGGAACGTGTGCGAAGGACCCCCCCTATCGCGCACACTCACTTGGCGACGGTTCCAAATGTCGTCGCAGAAAGGGGTTAAAAACCATTTTTATAGCACCGATGTGCACCAGTGATAGTAAAACAAATTTGGCATCAAATCAATGTTTCCATGTCATAAAGTAGGATTAGGAATTTATGGCCATTTTTATACATATCCAGAGATTATGGTTTGATTTTTATGCACAGTCGTCTACGTATAGACCAATCTTGAAGAAAATAATGGCACAAGCATATATGTAGGTCATTCAGAATCAATTGTCAAGTCCTGGCTAGGAATTATTAGCACGAACACTAACCCTAGTCGGATTACTAGCAGAAATGATTTGCACAGATGAAACAACTAATCACTTATCACTTGTACATTCAAACAATCAATACACTACACGGATTGAACGAAACTTACTCAGATTTCATGGATTGGGAGAACATAACCATAGGATTTCTGTTCGAAAAAGGGGGAGGCAGGAGTAACAAGAGAAAACCTAGGATCTATTTGACACATAAATGGGTATAGATGACTAACCAGTGGTCTGTCATCATCGGAGTCGTCGCCGAAGTGGTCGTCGGAGTCGTAGCCGGGGTCGTCGCCCGAGTCGTCACCAGAGTCGGTGTGGAACTCCGCCTCCGGCTGTGGAAGCTCGACGTCGTCGATGATGTCAGGGTGCAGCAACACCTCGCCGGCAGTGATGGGAACCTCTGTCTCCATCTCCACGCCATGCTCCGGTGCTTCAGCAGCCTCGGCGTCGCCACTCCCTCCAATGGGGCGCTTTGGCGACATCCTCGTACACTGACGGCTTTGAGGACTGAGAGCGACATTGTGGATGCAATTGGAGAGAGAGTATTGTGTGTGTGGCGAGGATGGGGGGTGCGGCCGCTCGGGCGCACCATTAATATGGTGTAGTGGGAGAGAGGCAGGCGACGGTCAAACCACTGGCTCGCCTCTCGGTGAGCCTGCGCACCAGACTGCTGGCATGCCTACCGTCGTTTCACACAGCTACTCACACGCCTCCCGATGACATTGCGAAGCGAGCATGCCTCCGTCAATTCACACACCTGCACGCACGCCTCTCGATCTGCCTGCGCGGCGGACTGCTCGCATGTGTTCCGTCAACTCATGCCCGCTCGCATGGCACACGGGTCGCGTGGTGGCACATATATTGTTTTTCTATTTGGATGATTAATGCTACCGCTTTATTGCTTAACCAAAGCATGTCACATATCCATTGTTGGTCTAATGCCCACGGTTCGAATAAATAACCCGTTTGGGATATTGGTTCCCAATTATTAATAATCTCCTGTTTGTAAGAAGATAAAGATTACATCAAAACTGGTCTCAAATTTGACAAAAAAAATACAATGCCACTTTGTATTGGTGTCCATATGACAACACGATAAGTTTCATGAACTTCAAATAAGTTTTGGATGTACTAGAATTTAAAAATCAAGATTCTCAATGTTTGAAATTTCTTGCATGGGGAGTAAACATGCACCCAGTGAGACACATGTGCTTTTGCAATCCATTTAGGTGCACTGTCATGTGTGCATGTAGCTCAAATTTGATTTTTGCACATTATCCCCTAGAAAATCAATCAATATACTAAAAACATCTTAATGATCTTTGTTTTTTTCTAAATTAAAATGTCCCTCCTTTGGTAACATATGTTCACCGCCGGATAATTTAACATGCACCGTAGTTGCGGTGGATTCACGGTGTGTGTGTGGGTGTGTGCGTCTGGGGGTGGCGGGTGGCTCGCAGCACACTACGAGTTCTGAGCCACCGTGTGGGTTGGCTGTTTTGTTAGGCTGGTTCCACATTAGAGTCATGAATTCTCTATTTAAAACATGACACAACCCTTTAATACATACATGTTCTGGCCACATGCTGTCGATGGTTGTCCTACACGACACTCGATACTCGCGTGTGATGCTTTCTGTGGGCCCGCGAGGTCGTCTTCCATCACTTTGATGAACAGCCGGCAGTGAGGTTAATTTGACCAGCAAGGTAGAATCTTTTTTGTTTGTGTTATGGTGGGCATATATATATATAGTACGCGTTGAGGAGGTGGGATGGGACTAGCATATATACTATACGTACACGTCCGTGAGCAAGTACACCTCACTCAGTCTCGGGACTTTTCAGTTTCCGAGGCATGTGGCACATCAAAATTGTGAAATTGGCTATTCAAGCATAACGCAACACCTCTTTGGGCCACATGCATGCAGGCGGTGGTTATCCTAGCTAGGACACTCACATGTGACGCTCCCATCCATGGGCCCATGAGGCCATCGTTGATGCATGCATCGCTTTGACCTACATCGGGAGAGGTTAATTAATTTCACCATCGAGGAGGATTCTTTTTGGGTTGTATTATGGTAGGAGCATATAGTATGCATTCAAGAGGGGGAAGGGGACCATCATATGTAGTACGATTCATGAACCTCGCTCTGTGTGGGGACTTTATGGTTTTTGAGGCATGTGTCACATCAAAGTTGTGCATTTTGGGTATTCAACATATGTTTGGCCCACATGCAAAGCTATGGTGGTTGTCCTCTCGCACCCACTTAAGCGGTTATCAGCGATATCGGTGCTTTCCATCTATGGGCCCACTTGGTCCATCACTGCTTTTTGCCTGACAAAGAGAGAGGTTAATTTGACTTCGGAGGGGTTTATATATTTTTGCAATACGGTATAATATAGGTCATGCTCTGGAATGACATGATACAGTTTGAGCACGAAGGCATGCATCGCATGAATCCCTCCCATCGAGTCGAAGTGGCTAGTACAATGACACGTCACGAACAAATCTCGCTCTATGTGGGGACTGTATGATTTTCGACGCACACGCCACATCAATGTTGTGAAATGGTATTCAAACATGCATGCATGCATCACCTCCATACATATGCATGTAGTGGTTGTCTTCGAACGGTACACTCCCTCATGTGGTTATCGGCGACAAACCTATATATACATGGGCCTGCGTGGACATCCATGATCAGACCGACAGTAAGATAGGTTACCATGGCGAATTCTTCCTTTGGTTCATGTTATCGCCGTATAGGTCATGTTGAGATTCAGACCTAATTAAGTTTGAGAGCATACTATGAATGCATGGATGCATGAATCCCTGTCATCGGCTTGAAGTGTGGTGTGACATACATATGCATTGTCATCCTAACCCTCACTCAGTGTGGGGATTTCTGGTTCGAAAGCATGGTGCCACATCAAAGTTGTTCCATTGTGTATTCAAAACACACCTCTCCATACATATGTTTGGGTCACACACGCGCAGTGGTTGCCTTTGGGACTAGCTACTTGCATGGTTATTGGTGAGCTAGCCCATCTCCGGGGTCGCATGGATGGCCATCACTTTGACCAACAACAAGAGAGAGGTTGTACGACCAAGGTGGACTATTCTTGGTCCGTTTTACGACCGATCTTGGTGAGATGCCTCTCTGGCCCACCGACTGAAAGTGGGTGTGTGTGGGCGGGGGGGCGATACTTTGCACTTTTCTAGGTAAACCTTGGTTGGTGGGGGGCATGCATCAATAGTTTAGTATTCTCTTCGTGCCGACATGAGGGGGGGGGGGCAAACAATACCGTGCGCTTTGCGAGATAGGTGCCACATCGAAGTTGCATTTGGTATTTGAACATGAAACCACCCTTTTTAGACATAAATTTGGTCCACATGCAAGTGTGTTCATGTTCTGACCCTATCATGCATCATTTTTCACCAAATTTATGAACATTAGACAAGTCGGATGATGCAACTTACACGGTTCACTCACACTAACCATGCGCCACGTCGGTGCCCCTATCATGCTCATCCGCATAGTACATCGGGCTCCATGTGGCTTCCCCTCTCAAAAATATCTACCCGCCTACAGCTTTATTCTGTTCGATAACACATGATTATTATATTTCGACCGTGTGTGATGTTTCTTATTCCCAATCCCGCCAGCATCCCTCGAAAATAGCTGCCTGCCTCGAGGGTTTTTTTGTTTCATAACACACGGTTGTTATCTTCGGACCATGTGCGATGCACCATCATCCAAATTTTCAATAGCCCCGACATTTCACTCCCGTGTTTGACTCCCGCGTAGTAAAATTTTCAGTAGCCGCGTCATTTCCTCAAACACACCCCCGCTCCCACCACACACACACACACACACTCACACACCAAAACCTCCTCGGGCGCGCGCGCACACACACACACGCACACACACAAACAACCTCCCTCGCTCGAAACCCTAGAAAAGTCGTCGCCGCCGCCGTAAGGCCTTCATTGTCAACATCTGCCGGTTTGCCCGTGTAGCGTACCCACCTATCTTCATACCCAGGCCGCCCTGAGTTTCTTAGATGACGCCTACCGAATGCCCCCTTTCCCACAGATCCCCATCCCCCACTCCAGAGCGTTGCAGCTTAAGCCCGGCTACGCTTCCCATGAAGCTCGAGGTGCGACTGGCCCAAAACGGGTGTATCGCTGTCCCTTCGAACGATGTCGCTAAGGAAGCTGACAACCATTACTGGCCATAGGCACTCAATCAGCGGGCTAGAGTATGCTGGTATGTCACAGACGCCGGCTATGACATCAAGGTCGTCGACAGCGACGACCTAAGGCGGGCTATATCGCAGGTTAAGTGGCCCACCCCAACCCTCAGGATCAACCACCATCAATCTCATCCATGGCCCTGCCGCTGATCTCCTCTAGCTCACTGTCAAGAATTTGCCATCCCACATCGCCATCGAGCCCGTTTTATCAGTTCTGAAGGACATGTTCTGTGACACTGGCTTGGGATCCACAGATTCCAAGTCAGACCTCATCGACAGCATCCACGAGGAGGGTACCCTCTCCGGCTCTTCAAAGGGGAAAGATCCCATATGTTCTTCCAAGGGGAAAGAGCCCATCTGCGACATCAGGGAGGGAGCCCTACAGCCATGCTCTTCCAAGGGGAAGGAGCCCATCTGCGACAACATGGAGCACATCCAGGGTCCGTGCTCTCCCCACGGGAACGAGCCCATCTTTGACAAGTGAGGAAACCCATGATTTGTTTTGTCATGCCTCTTCACAGGGGGGGACCCATGATTTGTTTTTTGAGTCCCTTTTGTAGTGTACTGACAATATGTCCAATTTTAATTGCTATATTTGTTGTTTGCAGTATGCCTTGTTTATTTTAGTTGTTCATAATGTGATGATCTATATGCATAATTATTTACTATGCAGTACATTTCATCAATCCAGTTTTAAACACACTGATAGGAATGCATATATTTGCTTGCTGTTAAGCCTGTTATACCTAGCATATGCCTCTTTTAAAGTTTTTTGATTGTTCGGTTGTTTGTAGTTAGCATATGTCCAGTTTCAAATGCTATCTTTGGTTGTTCATAGCATGCCTTGTTTATTCTAGTTATTCACAACGTGATGTTCTGTATGTGCAAGTATGAACTGTGCGGTTCAATTTCATCAATACTAGTTTCAACAATACGACTATGAATGACTACATTTGGTTCCTGCATCTTGTAGTTAACACGCCTTTCTATTTTTATTTAACAATAACTAGTGTACTTAGACCGGCACAATACCAGTTTGAATGACTATGTTTGCTTGTTGTTAAATGTTAGGCCTGTTGCAGTTAACACACCTTTCCACTTGTTTTGCTTTACTAGCGTACTTAAACCTGCACACTGAAGCTATCTTTTGGAGACTACTTTGTCTGCCATGGATAATTTTGGTTTACGTTTAGCCTGTTGTTCTTAACATGCCTCTCGATGTACCTACACAGGATAATTTTGGGAACGACTGCTATTTTCCATCGAAGTTAGTTTCATCCCATGGCTTATATATACTCACTGTTCAGGATACCGATAGCTGGTACCATATAGGCCGGGGGCTGATAAGGGACTAATCGGTGAATTGGACTTTTAACTGAATATATCTGTAACCCATTTATCGTTAGGTTAAATAGGGCCATATGTAATATATATGAGGCTACATAGCAACATGCACTGTATTTAATGTCTAAATATGCAATCCTAGGCTACATAACAACAAGGAAGAGTGTTACCTTAATGTTCTGATGATGTCGAGATATACGTAGAAGAGTAGCAGCAACAACAACAACAACAACACCACAACCCTGTTTGGATACTCAACTTAGCTAGAGGTTAGATTTAGTTTCTAGCGCATGACTAACCCTGAACTAACTCCATCCAAGGAGGTGTTTGGATGACAGTGTTAGATTGAAAATAAATGCACCAGGAGAGCTAGCTCCAATTATCTCCTCTTGGGTTGGATAGTTTCTTTGGGTGGGCTAGATGCAACTAGCTCAAACTAGCCCTTGTGTGTGGATATACTTTAGGGCTATTTGAGCCCGAACTAGCTCAAACTAACTCTAACCCATGGATAGAGCAGCAGTTAATCAGCCGATAATTTGTAAGAATGTAATAAACTCCTTCCGGCCCATAATATAAGATGTTAATTCATCTAATATGTGAGTATATTGGATGTTATAAGATATTATAAAATAGTGTTATACTACATCATTGTGCAATTGCTGTTTAGCTTCTAATATTAACTAGGTGCTTTTAGGTACATATGTCATTGGTATAAAGATCCGTGCTTCGACCCTTTCCGCGTATGGGGCAATGAGATATCGATGAACCAGCAGCAAGTGAGGAAGATGATAAAGATCGTTAGTAAAATGGGACAAAAGATGGCAATTAAAATATTTGTTTACACTTTATCCAAGACAACAGCAAACTACAGGATTGTAAGTAAGAACTCTGCAGCCTTCTTTTTACTGTCCATAATGAGTTGTGTTAGATGACAATGTCTGAATCTTTTTCCTATGCAGTGGTTCCCAAAGAAGTTTACTCAAGATTACCTCTCAAGCTACATGATTGGTGGGCATGCAAAGGTTAAAGTAGTTCTACCAGAACACGATGGTTATCTAGATGTTTTCATGAAGACCGTGAAGGATGGGTAGTAGGCCATCACAAGGGGTTGGACTTGAGTCGTGTGTGCCTTCTGGATGGAGGAGGGCACAATATGGGCATTCGCTTCACCTTGTTCAGCAACCAGAATGTATTTGGCCTCTTTCTTTACCGTCTTTAATAATACAAGTATATAACTGTGGTTCATCATTCTTCATTTGGTTCTTATGTAATTCTTGAACATATGTACCTATGAATCGAATAATTCATTAGTTGTTTGAACCTGAAGGATATGAATAAAGCTATAGCATACATTCAAATTCAAATTCAAATCTGATACAATTTGAAATAGCAGCAATTGAATTATGGTGAGATTACGCTCTCCTGGTCATTACGACACACACGTTGGTAAAACACAAACATTTGCGATATACACCATAATCCGACATGATTCACAGAGAGGAAATGTGTGCAAGCATGCACACAGTTGCCGTTTGCAAAGCATGTGCGATGTCCGACAATATCACAAACGGTGCGGGCAAACTAAACATTTGTGATAGTTGCCTTATCGTACACAATTCGCATCCATGAACTATTTCTAATGAAGTATGCATCGTAAACGTTGCACCACAGAATAACATGTGCGATAGTTGTCGTGTATGACGATGTTACAATGGTCCTACATTTCGTAATCCTGTCCGATACTCGTACGACGAGTAGCTAATCTTCTTAATTAGTTATCGCATACGGTTAGGGAAAAGCGAATGTGTGTGATTATTTGCTTATCATACACGTTCTATAATAGTGAACCATTTGTGATGGGCCGTGCATTGTAAACGTAGCACCACAGGATACCGACTGGGATGGCAATGTGAGCACAAATGAGTAGGAGTACTGTATATGCATCTTGGCTCCCTATCCCCGATAGTTTGTGTGTAGTGTGGGAAGGATCCCCCTTTCGCCCATAATCACTTGGTGATGGTTCCAAATGCCGTCGCAAAAAGGCATAAAAAACCGTTTGTATAGCACCTCGTTGTACTAGTGGGTGCACTCTAATCTTGTCTACACACAACATCGCGGCTAGTTGGGTTCCTAATCTAAGCTTGGTCATGCATGTTGGGCGCCTATAAACTTTCCAATATCCTAGGTTTTAGGATGGTTAAACCACAAAACAGATTCAACTACACAAATAAAACAGTGAACTAATAGCTAAGTCACATAACAAAAATGTACTTCAACAATACAATTAAACAAAAACCAAACCTCTAATATTACACTAAACTATGGTCACGAGTGTGAGGTCTAAACAGTCTCACATTAAAGGCCCCTATAGTATGCCATCTTTCTTGAACATGACCTTCTCGTTAGTGTTTTCAAGTGAGCATGTGTCACCTATACACAGAAAACAAAAGAGCAGGAAAACTAAGAACACATAATTAAAACTTTAGTGCAATTGTTTCTAACATAGGTTATACATGCCAGATAGGTGTCATAAACTATCTAGACAAACTAATCAGGGAGCAAGTACTCCAGAAATACTATGATTCTAGCCTCTATGTCATATCATCTTGGTCCTGCTGGAAGTAGGTGCAACTCTGCCGCTTCTATAGAAAATCAATAGCACTACCCTTAGATATGATGATACTCGTTTATAAACAAGAAATAAGGAGACATGAGAGGCCTATTGATCGAGCCGCTAGCAAATACGAGCGTGAAAGATGGAATACAGATTTTTCCTATTTCTAATAAGGATGCAGTTTATTACTGTACCTTGACCATATGCAGAAATTCATAGCTAGTTGATATGTCTCCAACATATCTATAATTTTTTATTGTTCCATGCTATTATATTATATGTTTAGGACGTTTTATATGCATTAATATGCTATTTTATATTATTTTTGGGACTAACCTATTAACCTAGAGCCTAGTGCCCGTTTATGTTTTTTCCTTATTTCTGAGTTTTGCAGAAAAGGAATATCAAACAGAGTCCAAATGGAATAAAACTTTCGCGATGATTTTTCTTGGACCAGAAGACACCTCTAGGACTTGGAGTCCAAGTTAGAAGACCCACGAGGCGGTGGCAAGGGTGGAGGGCGCGCCCTATGGGGCGCCCCTGCCTTGTGGCCCCCTCGGGAGTCCCTTGACCTACTTTTTCGTCCTATAAATTCACACATATTCCAAAACCCTCAAAGAGAGCCACAAAAATACTTTTCGGCCAACGCAACCTTCTGTTCCTCTCAGATCCCATCTTGGGCCTTTTTCCGGTGATCTACCGAAGGGGGATTCGATCACGGAGGACATCTACATCAACCCTATTGCCCTTCCGATGAAGCGTGAGTAGTTCACCTTAGACCTACGGGTCCATATTGTGACGCCCCAATTTGACCGTACACTAATCATGCATGCAAATGTGTACGATCAAGATCAGGGACTCACGGGAAGATATCACAACACAACGCTAAAACATAAAATAAGTCATACAAGCATCATATTACATGCCAGGGGCCTCGAGGGCTCGAATACAAGAGCTCGATCATAGACGAGTCAGCGGAAGCAACAATATCTAAGTACAGACATAAGTTAAACAAGTTTGCCTTAAGAAGGCTAGCACAAACTGGGATACAGATCGAAAGAGGCGCAGGCCTCCTCCCTGGGATCCTCCTAAACTACTCCTGGTCGTCGTCAGCGGGCTGCATGTAGTAGTAGGCACCTCCATTGTAGTAGGAGTCGTCGTCGACGGTGGCGTCTGGATCCTGGGCTCCAACATCTGGTTGCGACAACCAGGTAGAAGGGAAAAGGGGAAAAAGGGGGAGAAAAGCAACCGTGAGTACTCATCCAAAGTACTCGCAAGCAAGGAGCTACACTACATATGCATGGGTATATGTGTAAAGGGCCATATCAGTGGACTGAACTGCAGAATGCCAGAATTAGAGGGGGATAGCTAATCCTGTCGAAGACTACGCTTCTGGCAGCCTCTGTCTTGCAGCATATAGAAGAGAGTAGACTGAAGTCCTCCAAGTAGCATCGCATAGCATAAACCTAACTGATGATCCTCCCCACGTCGCCCTGTGAGAGAGCGATCACCGGTTGTATCTGGCACTTGGAAGGGTGTGTTTTATTAAGTATTCGGTTCTAGTTGTCATAAGGTCAAGGTACAACTCCAAGTCGTCTTGTTACCGAAGATCACGGCTATTCGAATAGATTAATTTCCCTGCAGGGGTGCACCACATTCCCCAACACGCTCGATCCCATTTGGCCGGACACACTTTCCTGGGTCATGCCCGGCCTCGGAAGATCAACACGTCGCAGCCCCACCTAGGCACAACAGAGAGGTCAGCACGCCGGTCTAAACCTAAGCGCACAGGGGTCTGGGCCCATCGTCCTTAGCACACCTACACGTTGTGAACGCGGCCGGAAGCAGAACTAGCCCCCTTAATATAAGAGCAGGCTTACGTTCCAATCCGGCACGCGCCGCTCAGTCGCTGACGTCACGAAGGCTTCGGCTGATACCACGACGCCGGGATACCCATAACTACTCCCACGTAGATGGTTAATGCGTATAGACCAAATGGCCAGACTCAGATCAAATACCCAGATCTCGTTAAGCGTGATAAGTATCCGCGAACGCCGACCAGGGCCAGGCCCACCTCTCTCCTAGGTGGCCTCAACCTGCCCTGTCGCTCCGCCACAAAGTAACAGTCGGGGGCCGTCGGGAACCCAGGCCCACCTCTACCGGGATGGAGCCACCTGCCCCTTCAGCCCCCATCTCCGAACAGTATCACAGGTAATGTAACAGTGTAAAGTATATAGCATATGCCCGTGATCACCTCCCGAGGTGATCACGGCCCAGTAGTATAGCATGGCAGATGGACAAGAGTGTAGGTCCACTGATGGAACACTAGCATCCTATACTAAGCAGTAGGATAGTAGGTAATGGTAACAATAGTAGTAGCAAGGACCGGCTATGCATTAGGATAGGATTAATGGAAAGCAGTAACAAGCTACACTACTCTAATGCAAGCAGTATAGAGAAGAGTAGGCGATATCTGGTGATCAAGGGGGGGCTTGCCTGGTTGCTCTGGCAAGAGAGAGGGGTCGTCAACTCCGTAGTCGTACTGGGTAGCAGCGGCGTCGGTCTCGGTGTCTAGCGAGAGAAGAGGGGGAAGAAACAATAAATATTTAAGCAAACAGATGCATAGCGATGCATGACATGACAAGTATCGGTGCTAGGGGTGCCCTAACGCGGTATGAGGTGATACCGGTGAAGGGGGGAAACATCCGGGAAAGAATCCCCGGTGTTTCGCGTTTTCGGGCAGAGGAGCCGGAGGGGAAAGTTGCGAGTTTGCTATGCTAGGGATGCGTGGCGGACGAATGGGCTGCGTATCCGGGTTCGTCTCGTCGTTCTGAGCAACTTTCATGTAGAAAGTATTTTCATCCGAATTACGGATTAAAAGATATGATTTTCTAAAGATTTAAATCATTTTCTGATTTTAATTATTATTTAAACCAACATTATCCATAAACAGTGTGTGATGAAGCAGGCATGACATCATGCTGATGTCAAGCAGTCAACTGTGCAGTTGACTGGGTCAACTATGTGTGGGTCCCGCATGTCATTGATTGATTAGGCTAATCAGGGGTTAATTAAGTTAACTAGTAATTAGGTTAATCTAATCAAGATTAATTAAGTTAACTTAATTAATTCTTCAATTAATTAATTAATTTAATAATTATTATTTATTTAATTATTATTATTATTTTTTAATGTTCCAAGGAGGTGGGGCCCGTGTGTAAGTGGCCCAGGGGGGTTTTGCGAGCGCTAGGCGAAACAGGCAGCGGGCGCCTGGGCGTGGCCGAACCCGACAGAGCGCTGCGGGGCGCCGGGGGCCACGACGCTATCCAGGCGGCCA
This sequence comes from Triticum urartu, assembly GCF_003073215.2. Taxonomy (NCBI): domain Eukaryota; kingdom Viridiplantae; phylum Streptophyta; class Magnoliopsida; order Poales; family Poaceae; genus Triticum; species Triticum urartu. Next base: position 248,870,684 of record NC_053027.1, on the reverse strand, counting down.
CCGCGGCGAGAGGCGGCGTAGGGACGCGGGGCGGCGGTGGTCGGCGGGCAGCTGCATCGGGGTGAAGCGGCAGGGTGGAGCCGACGGTGAGAGGGGGCCAGTAGCGGGCGCGTCCGAACGAGGTGGGGCGCGGGCGCGGGCGCAGGCAGGAGGCACGGGCACGGCCAAGGCGGCCGGCGCGCGTGCGGGCGTCGGTGAGCGAGGCCATGGCCGAAGTGGCCGGAGCAGGAGAGAAGGAGGAGATGCTGGGGCCTCACCACGGGGCCGTGGGGTCTAGGCAGCGGTGCTCGGGGAGGTTGACGGGGACGGCCGGCGCAGGGGAGGAGGCGACGACGTAGAGGACGTCGAGGAGGCAGTCTGGGCGGCGACGACGTTGAGCTGGCTCCAGACGGCGAGTGGCGGGCGGTGTCGAGGGCGCCGGTGACTTCGGGGCAGCCCCAGGCAGGCATCACACGAGGGAGAGGAGAGGCGAGGGGTCCGAGAGGGCGGCGCCGGCGCCGGCTCACGGCGGCCTTAGCGGAGCCGCGGCTTGTGTCGGGCGTAGGCGTACGGGAGGGGATCGAACAGGGCGCCTCTCCCCTGTCCGTTCGCCTTGGCGTGCGTGTGTCGTGGGTGACGGCGCGGGTGAGGGGAGAAGGGGATCGTGGGGAGAGTGGGGTGGATGGGGTTAGGGTTTCTGGGGGGTGGGGGATAAGGGGGACTGGGGGTGGGCCGGCCTGGGTCGGTTGGTTCGGCGGCCAGTTGGGCCGTTCGGCCCAGTTGGCCAGGGGGTTTCCTCTTTCTTTTGTTATTTTTTTTGTTTTACCTCTTATTCATTTCTCTTTTATTTTAGTTGCACTATATTTTTGGTTTAGTAAAATATGAAAACAGCTCCAAAAATAGTGTGTCAAATTAATCCACTGTTCTAAGAAGTTTTACCTCAGAATAAAAATAGTTTAGTATTTGGTAAAATATATTAGGAGTATAACTAATTGTTTTGATGTTGTTTTAATCACTTAAGGGTATTTAAATATTTTATAAAGATGTTGTTACTCCACCAATAATATCCATGATTTATTTGTCACATTAAGAACATTTTAGTTTTGACTTTTGAATACTTTAATTGTTTGACTTGATTTTAAATTTGAATTCGAACCGTTTTTGAACCATCGCGAGATTAATAACAGTAACCGAGGTGACGTGGCATCATTAGCGTGGAATTACTGTAGCATGATTACCCGGGCGTCACAATTCTCCTCCACTACAAGAAATCTCGTCCCTAGATTTAGGAGCGGTTACAAGGGGAAGGGATCTGGTTACGAATTTCTAAAGATTCTTCTCGGTCATAGTTGCTCTTCTCGAAGAGGTCGATCCATTACATTGATGTCTTCGGTCCTCTGCTTCAGGTCGTCATGATGAAGTCACCGCCCTTCCTTCAGGACCATCACCGAACTTACGAAAGGGTGAGAAGGGAAAACTGTATATGGATGGATTCTAACAAGATCGAGCATCAGACGGTTAACTCAGGGAAGAAGCATAAGTTTCTCTCGATTTGAAACTTAAGAAGATATCGAGAGCAAAGTAAGAAGGTACCATGAGAAGTTTCAAACGGATAGGCAATCGTTCGATGCCTAATCAGAAGGTGAAAGGGTTTCAGGGCAACGAGAATAGGTATTGCGCCTCATACCAGAATAGATCACTAGACAGGTGGTCCGTGAATTACATACGAAGTCGAGCGTGAGGAACAACCTTGGGAACAGGTGGTGTATAGGAGAGTCAGGTTTCGATCCTGTGGAACTGTGGGTTATGGGCCCACCATGTGGGATAAAAGTAGGAGGGGTGACATCTTGCATGGTCACGATAGCAAGGCATGTCAGAGGCTAGTCTGTCAGTTATGTCAGCAACAACATCGATACCAAGGGCGAGGGACGAAGAGAACCATTCTCCTGCTCGTTGAACAAGGCGGACCAATAGGCAAAGTTCTCATCCATCGGTGGTTACCGGAATGTCATCAACAATAGAAACAGGGTCTTACCGACAGAATTGTACACTGAGGTGTTTACCTAAGTAGGAGAAAACAACTGCTTACATCATATAGATCACAAGAAGGTTTAAACAATCCCAATGGAAAGGAAAAGTGATTGTCAGGTTTAAGCAGAACAATGGAAAGGAAAATGTGTTTAAACACATATTTCAAGGGTATATCCTTCCCAAGGACAAGCAGAGTATGATATCCATGACATGATATAATGTAGAAAACCCTTTAGAAAAGGGGAGAGAAACTTCATGACATTACCCATACAACGGTGTTTGGATAATTGATAAAGAAAATTCAACGTTGTGCTTCAAATGTTCTTGTTGAAAATCAGAGTATCACAGATATGCTTCGAGATAGCATTGACATGGCCACTGGATAAAGATCAGAGTTTGGATACTCTACGGATTCACCAGGAACAACTTATAGAATAAGTCTTACAATTTTCTCATAAAAAAATGGATAACTTTGCTAAAAAGGAAACTATAACAGTAGGTCATCCGGCCAGGTGTGCTGGGCATGCCATCACTTTACCGGGTCATAAAAGACCAGTGTTATAACTCATGGAAAAAATGTTCCAACCATCATATCTGACCGAGATTCAGATCTGATCGGTGTTTGGATACGTCAGACTCAGGATGTCTGAGAAGAAAGTGCAACATAAATTGTCGAGATGACATAGTAAGATTCTCAGGAATTGAACTATGGAAGCGAGTCCCGAAACAAGAGCTCATCATTAAACCAAGGAGAGAATGAGGGGTGGCTGATGGTCTCAGCGACAATTCTTCAAGATTCCCAAAAGGATGGATTTCCACAAGTAGGTGAATAATGAGATAAAATTTGTCAGATCCAATGATATAATGATGTAGGTTCGAGGAAACATCCACAACCAAACATTGGTTGATAGGTGCACTCGAATTATGGGATGGGTTGCACGATAAATGTTAGAACGGCGACTTCACGATCAAAACAGTTAAAATGAATCAATCGACCATTCACTTCAAAGCAATAGGATTGCTAAAAGTATTGAATTCACACTTCATAGTTCAATTGTCGGTATTCTGGTTAGCAACAACACGGGGACCAAGAAAGAATGGTGGTGGTGAGAAGTATTACTATATCAAGGATTCTTAAGAGGTGGTGAAATTCTCACGACATTCTTGACATAAAAAGATGGTAATGCTCTAAGGTAAAGAAGGACATATGCTGGATAGTAAGGAACTCAAGGTATAACACAAACACGGACAGGTTTGTGTTGAACGGAAGGCAATAAAGTGGACGATGATAATACCAAGCATCGAGGGAAAGGATGGTATTCCTCATCATGAATTCAATTGATATCCTGGAAGAGCTCAGAATGTTGATGATGATCATGACAAATTCTGTCGAGAGGTTTCCTGGAGATGTAATCGATCGGCGATGACATCAAGTCAAAGGAATGATGAAGCGAAATGATCTTGAGACCATGATTAGGACACCAACTCGAATTCAGGCTTGTCGTTCAAGGTGGAACGATAAGACAAGGAAGATCGAGGTAAGCTTAGCCCATCACCGAAAGTGGTGCTCCGAGAATAAGGACCAGGTAGCGCAGTTAAAATCATCACGACAATGATAAAGCCAAACAGGCTAGGAATGGCGTGATCGGGTACAAGCTCGTACTTAAAGAAGATTACTAAGAGTTGTTGAACCGTAGTGTGGACTCGGTTCAGTTATCGGTGTCTTTGAGTGTTTAATAACTTAGAGCCCATGAAAAATTGGAATCAATGAGAATGTAGCACTTGATGAAGAACTCATAAGAAGTTATGCAGTTCCGTGATAATCTTGAGATACCAGGGGGTAATACTCGACGACAAATCAAAGTAGAGGTTGGACTGGGGTATTACCCCGTAGAAGACAAGTGCTTAAACTTGCACGAGAAATGTTATTTAAAGGAGAACATGGTCGGAACCACGATTGAAAAAGGCCAGATCCCAGATATCAGAACTTATACCCAGGAATAATCAAGTTAAGAGAAGCTTTAATGATAAGATCCACATCGTGTCCATGGGCATGAACACAAAGTTCAAGGTCGACTCCCACTTCTTCAATGTATAACCTTCCATTCACTTTTCGCTTTGTTAAAGGCATTATGCTGAAAGTTTTATCTGGTGAAATACCAGATGAGTATGACTCGTGAAAACTTCCGAGTTCACACATATAAAGGAAGGCATAGGTTCAACCCGTCAGGGTATCGTGGAAACATATACCACAAGCTTCAATAGTAAATACGACCAGCTCGAAAGCAGAGCATGGTTGGCCAAGCAGATGATACAATACCAAGGGCATTATGTATCAGGTAAAGAACTCACAAGAATTTTGGTTGTGAATGACATTGTCGGATAATAACCAAGCAAATGGTCTCGCGGACCACAAGGAACCTGATGTGAGTATCGATACTCAATCAGAAGGGAAAAGGAATGCAAGGTATCCGATGATAGAAACCATTGACTAATTAATTCAAATCTCAAATGCAAAGGAATTGTGATTTCTAAATCAAGGGATCAGAAGCAAACGCTCTAATTAAGGATGGATAAGTTCAATATACTTAGGGGCACAATCGAAGACAATTTGATTGGCGAGAACCAGCTCACGTTTAAAATGACGTCTAAGCCGGAAGGATGAATTCTAGGATCTGATTGAGGATTGCGAGCATTCGCAACAAATTGAATCAACGGACTCACAATGATAATGACAAGAGATGCCAATAAGATTACCGACTTATGGGATTAACCATAATGCAAGCAAGTAAGAATTTCAAGAGCAATAGGCTACTCAGGATTTTCGGAAGTTCAAACAGTATTTTGAATACTTTTTGTGAAATACATGCATCAATTGGGGATGAGCAAATATCCGGTGAGTGCCAGAAATTATTCATAGTGGTATTCATGTGGCAAAGATCAGCAAGGCAGTAAGCTCAAAGGATTCTCGAAACAACAGAGAGAATTTTGGGGTATCTTGTAATAACAAGATCAACTGGGAAGCATCGTATGAATGGCGAGTATACGTGGTTATCCACAGGGGTTTATCGAAGGAAGGGTATTGCAAAAACGATGCCATACTAGAGAACATCGGAGAGTATCTTCGGATTCTTCTGGTGCAGCAGACGATCATCTGTAATAAGGGGCTCTCTGGGAGAAAGTATTATCGAGAACCTAGAGTCAGAGTTAGTAAAATCCTTTAACCCGAATAGAAGAGATGTCAGAGTCCCAGAGTATAGGTTGAGGAATAAAAGATCCTACTACCACCCAATGGCGACGTGTGCCCGTAAGACACACAGCCATGTTAGTAAAAGTTTTGCAATGTCTAGACTCGACTTCGGCCAAGGAGTATGGAAGGGGGATTCTAACATGCAGTCGGCTCTGATACCAACTTGTGACGCCCCAATTTGACCGTACACTAATCATGCATGCAAATGTGTATGATCAAGATCAGGGACTCACGGGAAGATATCACAACACAACGCTAAAACATAAAATAAGTCATACAAGCATCATATTACAAGCCAGGGGCCTCAAGGGCTCGAATACAAGAGCTCGATCATAGACGAGTCAGCGGAAGCAACAATATCTGAGTAAAGACATAAGTTAAACAAGTTTGCCTTAAGAAGGCTAGCACAAACTGGGATACAGATCAAAAGAGGCGCATGCCTCCTGCCTGGGATCCTCCTAAACTACTCCTGGTCGTCGTCAGCGGGCTGCATGTAGTAGTAGGCACCTCCATTGTAGTAGGAGTCGTCGTCGATGGTGGCGTCTGGATCCTGGGCTCCAACATCTGGTTGCGACAACCAGGTAGAAGGGAAAAGGGGAAAAGGGGGGAGAAAAGCAACCGTGAGTACTCATCCAAAGTACTCGCAAGCAAGGAGCTACACTACATATGCATGGGTATATGTGTAAAGGGCCATATCAGTGGACTGAACTGTAGAATGCCAGAATTAGAGGGGGATAGCTAATCCTGTCGAAGACTACGCTTCTGGCAACCTCCATCTTGCAGCATATAGAAGATAGTAGACTGAGGTCCTCCAAGTAGCATCGCATAGCATAAACCTAACCGATGATCCTCCCCTCGTCGCCCTGTGAGAGAGCGATCACCGGTTGTATCTGGCACTTGGAAGGGTGTGTTTTATTAAGTATCCGGTTCTTGTTGTCATAAGGTCAAGGTACAACTCCAAGTCGTCCTGTTACCGAAGATCACAGCTATTCGAATAGATTAACTTCCCTGCAGGGGTGCACCACATTCCCCAACACGCTCGATCCCATTTGGCCGGACACACTTTCCTGGGTCATGCCCGGCCTCGGAAGATCAACACGTCGCAACCCCACCTAGGCACAACAGAGAGGTCAGCACGCCGGTCTAAACCTAAGCGCACAGTGGTCTGGGCCCATCGCCCTTAGCACACCTGCACGTTGCGAACGCGGCCGGGAGCAGAACTAGCCCCCTTAATACAAGAGCAGGCTTACGTTCCAATCCGGCGCGCGCCGCTCAGTCGCTGATGTCACGAAGGCTTCGGCTGATACCACGACGCCGGGATACCCATAACTACTCCCACGTAGATGGTTAGTGCGTATAGACCAAATGGCCAGACTCAGATCAAATACCCAGATCTCGTTAAGCGTGATAAGTATCCGCGAACGCCGACCAGGGCCAGGCCCACCTCTCTCCTAGGTGGCCTCAACCTGCCCTGTCGCTCCGCCACAAAGTAACAGTTGGGGGCCGTCGGGAACCCAGGCCCACCTCTACCGGGATGGAGCCACCTGCCCCTTCAGCCCCCATCTCCGAACAGTATCACAGGTAATGTAACAGTGTAAAGTATATAGCATATGCCCGTGATCACCTCCCGAGGTGATCACGGCCCAGTAGTATAGCATGGCAGACGGACAAGAGTGTAGGGCCACTGATGGAACACTAGCATCCTATACTAAGCAGTAGGATAGCAGGTAATGGTAACAACAGTAGTAGCAAGGACAGGCTATGCATCAGGATAGGATTAACAGAAAGCAGTAACAAGCTACACTACTCTAATGCAAGCAGTATAGAGAAGAGTAGGAGATATCTGGTGATCAAGGGGGGGGGGGCTTGCCTGGTTGCTCTGGCAAGAGAGAGGGGTCGTCAACTGCGTAGTCGTACTGGGTAGCAGCGGCGTCGGTCTCGGTGTCTAGCGAGAGAAGAGGGGGAAGAAACAATAAATATTTAAGCAAACAGATGCATAGCGATGCATGACATGACAAGTATCGGTGCTAGGGGTGCCCTAACGCGGTATGAGGTGATACCGGTGAAGGGGGGAAACATCCGGGAAAGAATCCCCGGTGTTTCGCGTTTTCGGGCAGAGGAGCCGGAGGGGAAAGTTGCGAGTTTGCTATGCTAGGGATGCGTGGCGGACGAATGGGCTGCGTATCCGGGTTCGTCTCGTCGTTCTGAGCAACTTTCATGTAGAAAGTATTTTCATCCGAATTACGGATTAAAAGATATGATTTTCTAAAGATTTAAATCATTTTCTGATTTTAATTATTTATTTAAACCCAACATTATCCATAACAGTGAATGATGACGCAGGCATGACATCATGCTGATGTCAGCAGTCAACTGTGCAGTTGACTGGGTCAACTATGTGTGGGTCCCGCATGTCATTGATTGATTAGGCTAATCAGGGGTTAATTAAGTTAACTAGTAATTAGGTTAATCTAATCAAGATTAATTAAGTTAACTTAATTAATTCTTCAATTAATTAATTAATTTAATAATTATTATTTATTTAATTATTTTTATTATTTTTTTAATGTTCCAGGGCGGTGGGGCCCGTGTGTAAGTGGCCCAGGGGGTTTTGCGAGCGCTGGGCGAAACAGGCAGCGGGCGCCTGGGCGTGGCCGAACCCGACAGAGCGCTGCGGGGCTCCGGGGGCCACGGCGCTATCCAGGCGGCCACCGCGGCGAGAGGCGGCGTAGGGACGCGGGGCGGCGGTGGTCGGCGGGCAGCTGCATCGGGGTGAAGCGGCAGGGTGGAGCCGACGGTGAGAGGGGGCCAGTAGCGGGCGCGTCCGAACGAGGTGGGGCGCGGGCGCGGGCGCAGGCAGGAGGCACGGGCACGGCCAAGGCGGCCGGCGCGCGTGCGGGCGTCAGTGAGCGAGGCCATGGCCGAAGTGGCCGGAGCAGGAGACAAGGAGGAGATGCCGGGGCCTCACCACGGGGCCGTGGGGTCTAGGCAGCGGTGCTCGGGGAGGTTGACGGGGACGGCCGGCGCAGGGGAGGAGGCGACAACGTAGAGGACGCCGAGGAGGCAGTCTGGGCGGCGACGACGTTGAGCTGGCTCCAGGGACGGCGAGCGGCGGGCGGTGTCGAGGGCGCCAGTGACTTCGGGGCGGCCCCAGGCGGGCGTCACACAAGGGAGAGGAGAGGCGAGGGGTCCGAGAGGGCGGCGCCGGCGCCGGCTCGCGGCGGCCTTAGCGGAGCCGCGGCTTGTGTCGGGCGTAGGCGTACGGGAGGGGATCGAACAGGGCGCCCCTCCCCTGTTCGTTCGCCAGGGCGTGCGTGTGTCGTGGGTGACGGCGCGGGTGAGGGGAGAAGGGGATCGTGGGGAGAGTGGGGTGGATGGGGTTAGGGTTTCTGGGGGGTGGGGGATAAGGGGGACTGGGGGTGGGCCGGCCTGGGTCGGTTGGTTCGGCGGCCAGTTGGGCCGTTCGGCCCAGTTGGCCAGGGGGGTTTCCTCTTTCTTTTGTTATTTTTTTGTTTTACCTTTTATTCATTTCTCTTTTATTTTAATTGCACTATATTTTTGGTTTAGTAAAATATGAAAACAGCTCCAAAAATAGTGTGTCAAATTAATCCACTGTTCTAAGAAGTTTTACCTCAGAATAAAAATAGTTTAGTATTTGGTAAAATATATTAGGAGTATAACTAATTGTTTTGATGTTGTTTTAATCACTTAAGGGTATTTAAATATTTTATAAAGATGTTGTTACTCCACCAATAATATCCATGATTTATTTGTCACATTAAGAACATTTTAGTTTTGACTTTTGAAAACTTTAATTGTTTGACTTGATTTTAAATTTGAATTCGAACTGTTTTTGAACCATCGCGAGACTAATAACAGTAACCGAGGTGACATGGCATCATTAGCGTGGAATTACTGTAGCATGATTACCCGGGCGTCACACATATCTAGTAGCTAGACGGCTTCTTCTCTCTCTTTGATTCTAAATACCATGTTCTCCTCGATGTTCTTGGGGATCTATCCGATGTAATATTCTTTTGCGTCGTGTTTGTCGAGATCCGATGAATTGTGGATTTATGATCAGATTATCTATGCATATTATTTGAATCCTCTCTGAATTCTTATATGCATGATTTGATATCTTTGTATTTCTCTTCGAATTATCGGTCTGGTTTGGCCAACTAGATTGGTATTTCTTGCAATGGAAAGGTGCTTAGTTTTGTGTTAAATCTTGCAGTTAACTCACCCAGTGACATAGTAGGGGTAGCGAGGCACGTATTGTATTATTTCCATCAAGGATAAAAAGATGGGGTTTTTGGTCATATTGCTAGAGTTTATCCCGCTACATCATGTAATTTTACTTACGGTGTTACTCCGTTCTTTATGAACTTAATACTCTAGATCCATGCTGGATAGCGGTCAATGTGTGGAGTAATAGTACTAGATGCAGTCAGGAGTCGGTCTACTTGACACGGATGTGAATCCTATATGCATAATCATTGCCTTGGATATCGTCAGAACTTTGTGCTTTTCTATCAATTTCTCGACAGTAATTTATTCACCCACCGTATTATTTGCCTTCATGAGAGAAGCCTCTAGTGAAACCTATGGCCTCCGGGTATATTTTCCATCATATTTTCTTTCCGATCTACTATTTTGCAATCTTTTATTTTTAGATCTATAAATCAAAACCCCCAAAATTATTTAGTTACCTTTTATTTTACCTATATCTATCGGATCTCACCTTTGCAATTGACCGTGAAGGGATTGAAAACCCCTTTATCGCGTTGGGTGCATGTGTTTGACGTTTGTGCATATGCATAGATTGGGGACTTGCTTGTACCTCCTACTGGATTGATACCTTGGTTCTCTAACTGAGGGAAATAGTTATCTCTACTTTGCTGCATCACCCTTTCCTCTTCAAGGGAAAAACCAACGCAAAATCAAGAAGTAGCAGGAAGAATTTCTGGCGCCGTTGCCGGGGAGGTTTACATCAAGCCTACCAAGTACCTATCATAAACTCTCATCACTTGCATTACATTATTCACCATTTGCCTCTCATTTTCCTCTCCCCCACTTCTAAAATGATTTTCAGAATAACATAAAAAGATTTGCCTTTTTTATTCACCTTCTTTCTGTTTTCCCTTATGTCTTACTTGGTTTGTTTGCTCGTTTGCTTGGCATAATTGTGTATTTTCTTGAAAAATAGTAAGCAAAGAGTTTATGGATCCTCATCCACATGCTAATATTTTTAAGAAATCCAATTATGATGAACCTATTGCTAGTGAGTTGAGTGCACTAGATTATCTTTATGAAGTTTTGCTTGAAATTCGTGAATCTGAAAATTGTGATGACTGTTAAAAGAACAAATTTATGAAGTGATTCATGATAGCTCCTTGGATGAAAAGCATGGTTGCAATGGTTCTACTATAAATTCTATTAATGTCAGTTGTGCTAATGATATGCAAAACCCTAAGCATGGGGATGCTAATTTTGCTATGTCCAGTACTTGTTGCAATGATCATGATTGGGGTGATTTTTCTTATGATCTTGAAAATTTATTTAAGCCTCATGATGAATATGTTTGAAATAATATTGAAAGTGGGTATGTAAGAGTGTCAACTCTAGGTAATAATGATCCCACTACTTTGGAGTATGATCAATCTCATGATTTTTTTTATAAAAGTGGGTTTGAAGAGGTCATGACTTTAGTGAATGTTAATCCCACTATTTTGGAAGAGTGTCAACTTTGCATGCATGTGGATCATCTATAGAATATGTTATGTGATAGCTATATTGTTGGATTTGAATATCATCCCACATGTTATTATTATGAGAGAGGAAAATATGGTTGTAAAAAGTTTCATGTAACTCAATTACCTCTCGTCATGTTGAGATTGCTATGTTTCTTCCATCTTCCTTGCATATGATAGTTTTTGCTTGCCTTGATAATTTGTTTTCTTATGAAATTCCCATGCATAGGTAGTATGTTAGACTTAAATATGTTTGTCACATGTTTTATGATGCTCTCTTCATGTTTCAATTGTTATCCTTTATGTGAGCATCATTGAATTCTCAAGCCTATCTTAATGGCTATAAAGAAAGAGCTTGTTGGGCGACAATCCAATATTTTTGTTTTTTTTGTGTGAATACACATTATTACCTCTGTAGTAATTGTGTTTTGGTGTTTTAATTAGTGTTTGTGCCAAGTAAGACATTTGGGATGGCTTACGATGATAATTGATTTGATCTTGCTGAAAAACAGAAACTTTTACGCTCAATGCCAGAATTATTAAAAATCACAGAAGCGCGATAAAATACTGATTCTTTTTGCACAAGAGTTATGTACAAATTGCCTATGATTTCCTGATTTTTTAGAATTTTTGGAGTTACATAAGTATTCGAAATTTACAAATTGCTACAGACTGTTCCGTTTTTGACAGATTCTGTTTTCTATGTGTTGTTTGCTTATTTTGATGAATCTATGGGTAGTATGGGGGGTCTGAAGCATGGATAAGTTGGAATACTGTATATATTACACCAATATAAATAAAGAATGAGGACACAACAGTACCATAAGTGGTGATTTTATTTTCTTATACTAACAGATCTCATGTGTTTTCTATTGAGTTTTGTGTTGTGAGGTTTTCAAGTTTTGGGTAAAGATTTGATGGAATATGGAATAAGTAGTGGCAAGAGCCCAAGATTGGGCATGCCCAAGGCACCCCAAGGTAATATTCAAGGACAACCAAGAGCCTAAGCTTGGGGATTCCTCGGAAGGCATCCCCTCTTTTGTCTTCGTCTATCGGTAAATTTACTTGAGGCTATATTTTTATTCACCACATGATATGTGTTTTGCTTGGAGCGTCTTGTATGATACAAGTGTTTGATTTTTAATTTTCCACAATCATCCTTGTTGTACACACCTTTTGAGAGGGACATGCATGAATCGTGATTTATTAGAATACTCTATGTACTTCACTTATATCTTTTGATCTTGGCAATTTTGCTCTAGTGCTTCACTTATATCTTTTTTAGAGCATGGCAGTGGCTTTACTTTATAGAAATTGATGAACTCTCTTGCTTCACTTATATTATTTTGAGAATCTCTCTAAACAGTATGGTAATTTGCTTTGGTTATGAATTTAGTCCTAATATGATGGGCATCCAGGAGGGATATAACAAAAACTTTCATATAAAGTGCATTGAATACAATGTGAAGTTTGATTCCTTATGATTGTTTTGAGATATAAAGATGGTGATATTAGAGTCATGCTAGTTTGTAATTGTGGATTGGTAGAAATACTTGTGTTAAAGTTTGTGATTCCCGTAGCATGCACGTATGGTGAACCGTTATGTGATGAAGTCGGAGCATGATTTATTTATTGATTGCCTTACTTATGAGTAGCGGTCGGGGACGAGCGATGGTCTTTTCCTACCAATATATACCCCTAGGAGCATGCATGTAGTACTTTGTTTCACTAGCTAATAGACTTTTTCAACAAGTATGTGAGTTCTTTATGACTAATGTTGAGTCCATGGATTATACGCACACTCACCCTTCCATCATTGCTAGCCTCTCTAGTACCGCGCAACTTTTGCCGATGCATTAAACCCACCATATACCTTTGTCAAAACAGCCACCATTCCTACCTATTATGGCATTTCCATAGCCATTACGAGATATATTGCCATGCAACTTCCACCGTCCCGTTTATTATGACACACTTCATCATTGTCATATTGCTTTGCATGATCATGTAGCAGACATCGTATTTGTGGCAAAGCCACCATTCATATTTTTTTATACATGTTACTCTTCAGTCATTGCACATCCCTATACACCGCCGGAGGCATTCATATAGAGTCATATTTTGTTCTAAGTATTGAGTTGTAATTTTTGAGTTGTAAGTAAATAAAAGTGTGATGATCATCATTATTAGAGCATTGTCCCAAGTGAGGAAAGGATGACGGAGACTATGATTCCCCCACAAGTCGGCATGAGACTCCGTACTAAAAAAAGATAGAGAAAAAGAGGCCAAAGAGCCCAAAAATGAGAGAAAAGAGAGAAGGGGTAATGCTAGTATCTTTTTCCACAATTGTGCTTCAAAGTAGCACCATGATCTTCATGATAGAGAGTGTCCTATTTTGTCACTTCCATATACTAGTGGGAAACTTTCATTATAGAACTTGGCTTGTATATTCTAGTGATGGGCTTCCTCAAATTGCCCTAGTTCTTCGTGAGCAAGCGAGTTGGATGCACACCCACTTAGTTTCTTTTTAAGCTTTCATACACTTATAGCTCTAGTGCATCAGTTGCATGGAAATCCCTACTCACTCACATTAATATCTATTGATGGGAATCTCCATAGCCCGTTGATATGCCTAGTTGATGTGAAACTATCTATTTCTTTTTGTCTTCTCCACAACCACCATATTCTATTCCACCTATAGTGCTATATCCATGGCTCACACTCATGTATTGCATGAAAGTTGAAAATTTTTGAGAACATCAAAAGTATGAAACAATTGCTTGGCTTGAAATCAGGGTTGTGCATGATTTAATACTATGTGTGATGAAGATGGAGCATAGCCAGACTATATGATTTTGTAGGGATAACCTTCTTTGACCATGTTATTTTGAGAAGACATGATTGCTTTATTAGTATGCTCGAAGTATTATTGTTTTTATGTCAACATTAAACTTTTGTTTTGAATCTTATGGATCTCAATATTCATTCCACAATAACGAAAATTACATGGATAATACATTAGGTAGGATTCCACATCAAAAATTCTGTTTTTATCATTTACCTACTTGAGGACGAGTAGGAATTAAGCTTGGGGATGCTTGATACGTCTCCAACGTATATATAATTTGTGCTTATTCTGTGCTATTATATTATATGTTTTGAATGTTTTATATGCATTTAAATGCTATTTTAGGACTAACCTATTAACCTAGAGCCTAGTGCCAGTTTCTGTTTATTCCTTGTTTTTGAGTTTCGCAGAAAAGGAATATCAAACGGAGTCCAAACGGAATGAAACTTTCACGATGATTTTCTTGGACTAGAACACACCTGTAGGACTCGGAGTCCAAGTCAGAAGACGCATGAGGCAGCAGCAAGGGTGGAGGGCACGCCCTAGGGGGGCTACCTTATGGCCCCCTCGGGAGTGCCCTGACCTACTTCTTTGTCCTATGAATTCACATATATTCCAAAACCTTAGAGAGAGCCACGAAAAACAATATTTACTTTATTTTCAGTGTTTTAGTTCAACGACTGTTGGGTGGACACAACTGCAGGTGTTCATGTGTGTGCTGACATTTCATTGTTTTCTTCTTACCAGGTCATAGTCCACGAGTCCGTATTTGATGGGGAATGGCATGAGTACTTTTGTTCTGGTGTTGGCACGGTCTATCTGAAGTTCACTTCGGGAAGGATCGTGCTGCTGAAGAATGTGCAACATGTCCCCGCCATCAAGAAGAACCTCATTAGTGGATCCCTTCTGTGTGGAGAAGGGTTTAAGTTGGTCTTCAAGTCAAATAACTAGTTGTTACGAAATATGGATCTTTCTTGGAAAATGTTATGAGTGCGGAGGGATGTTCCGCCTTTCCCTCGTAGACTTTTATAATAAAGTCATGAACCATATTCATTCAAGTGTTAATGAATCTGAAGTTTGCATTCACGTCTTTATCACATTAGTTCCGGTGTTATGATGCGGCTAGCTAAGTTGAATTTAATCCCAAGTTTCACTTTAGCCAAAGGTTCTAAGTGCCTTTCATGTGTGCAAGCTAAGCAATCTCGCAAGCCTCACAAGGCCATGGAGGAGAGACACTTGGCACCATTAGAACTCATACATTCTAATCTTTGTGAGATGAATGGTGTTTTGACTAAAGGTGGAAAGAAATACTTCATGACATTGATATATGATCCACTAGATATTTCTATGTGTATGTGTTAAATACTAAAGATGAGGCTCTACAATACTTTAAAATCTATAAGGTAGAAGTTGAGAATCAACTTGAAAAGAAAATTAAACGAGCCTGGTCAGATCATGGTGGATAGTACTTCTCGAGTCATTTTGATTCTTTTTGTGTGGAACACAACATTACATGAGAGAACTCCTCCCTATTCACCCAGTCAATTGGGATTGCAAGCGAAAAAACCATACTCTAACTAATTTGGTTAATGCCATGTTAGATACATCGGGTTTATCCAAGGCATGGTGGGGGAGGCTATATTGACGGCATGTCATGTCCTCAATAAAGTTCCGACAAAGGATAATGAGATCACTCCCTATGAGAAATTGGCGAAGAGAAGGACAACAGTCTCGTACTTGCATAGTTGGGGCTGTTTGGTGAAAGTCAATGTGTCGATCCCGAAAAAGCATTAGCTTGGAACAATTACTGTGGACTCCGTTAATTTGGGCTACACTAAACTAAGAATAGTGTTGGTTGTAGATTTCTAGTAGTGAAATCTGAGGTACCTGACCACAAGGTCGGTACAATTATGGAGTCTAAAGATGCTACATTCTTTGATCATATTTTTCCTATGAGAGATATTGTCGTTGTGATCTCACAAAAAATGCCATGGGATGGCTCAAAGAGGGGACAGACACACGTGCACCGGTGGGTTCCAGAGGCGAGGTTGGCACGAGTAAATGTGTGACATGAGACGTACCCAGGTTCGGGGTTCTCCAGAGAGATAACATCCCTAGTCCCATCGAGTATGGTTTATATGAACTCCATACAGGTTTGCTCCTGGAGCTGTTCGAGGGGAGGAAGATATGCCAATCCATGTGCGGCTTCTCTGGTGCGGGTGGATGTGTGTGGTGAATGTTCTGATGATGGACTGAGCTGAACCCCTCTGCATGGAGGGGCGCCTGGGGGGGGGGGTCTTATAGGCTAGCCCCCCGGGGTTACAATGGTAATGTTACATGGGCGCGGGGCCCTGGTGTTAGTGTCTGGGAGCCGACAGTGGGGGTTGTCGAGTTTGCCGGGCACGGGTTCGGGCCGTACCGGGGATGCCAACTGCTGGGTACAGTGGCACGCCTCGCCGGGAGTCATGGAATAGTGAGCGCTGTCCTCCTACAGGGTCGTGCCCCCAAGACACTGCCCGCCCTGGGCAAGGGTGTGGGGAGCACCGCTGCCGCGCCCGCCAGGGCCTACATAAAGGAGGGAGCACTGTAGCCATGCTTACTTGTCATCAGGGTTGACTTCTTATGGACGACCGACATGTGCTAGCCGGCTGGCCGGGTAGTGGCACCCAGCCGGCTCACGCTGGGGGCCAGCCAGGGGTGAGCCGGATTGAGGGGCTTTGCCAGAACTGATGTTTTTGAAATAGATATGGGTTCCATTGCCTTTCTTGGGGCCATCCCCCCGATAGTAGTCCCCGAAGCTGTGAAGGCTCGCCGGCTCAAAGCAGGAGGGCCTTTGCGAAGCTGAGTTGGTGAAGCTTGCGACCGCAAGGTCCCGGCAACACCCACTGTGTGCCGGCTTCCGGAAGCTGGATCGCGGCCTCCCAGCCTGGCCGGAAAAAAGCATCGACCGAGTCTTGAAGGGGAAGGATGTGCCTCCCGCGGCTCGACGCAGCGTCACTTGGTGAATAGTGGCCGGCGAGGCCCTGCCAGGCTACGTGAGCAATGGGACACAACAGCGGGCTGGGCCCCACCATGCCACGCCTTCAGCCCATGCGTAGGGGATTTATTGTGGCCGCCGCGGGAGGTTGGGCTTCTCCATGTAGTTAACTTGTGGGGGAAAACATGACCGTACAATGCGGGGAAGTGGAAGCGTGGGCACAACCGGTCCCACTTCCCCACGTCCCTTCGTAGTTATAAAATGGAGGGAGGGGCGCGGCGGAAACGCCCTCGCATGCTTCCCTAGCACTCACATTGTCTTCCTCTTCTCCTTCTCCTCCAAACCTCGATCATGCCCTCGTCTGAGGAACATGTATAAGTCATGAAGAAAGCAGTAGCAATGAAACTGTAACGATCATAATGCTAAGCTAACGAATGGGTCTTGTCCATCACATCATTCTCCTAATCATGTGATCCGGTCATCAAATGACAACACATGTCTATGGTTAGGAAACATAACCATCTTTGATAAACGAACTAGTCAAGTAGAGGCATACTAGGGACACTTTGTTTTCTCTATGTATTCACACATGTACCAAGTTTCTGGTTAATACAATTCTAGCATTAATAATAAACATTTATCATGAAATAAGGAAATAAATAATAACTTTATTATTGACTCTAGGGCATATTTCCTTCAGTCTCCCACTTGCACTAGAGTCAATAATCTAGTTCACATCGCCATGTGATTTAACATCAATAGTTCACATCACCATGTGATTATGTGATTAACACCCATAGTTCACATCGTCATGTGACCAACATCCAAATGGTTTACTAGAGTAGATAATGTAGTTCACATCGCTATGTGATTAACACCCAAAGAGTACTAAGGTGTGATCATGTTTTTCTTGTGAGAGAAGTTTAGTCAATGGGTCTGCCACATTTAGAGCCGCATGTATTTTGCAAATATTCAGTGTCCACAATACTCTGCACGGAGCTACTCTAGCTAATTGCTCCCACTTTCAATATGTATCCGGATTGAGACTCAGAGTCATCCAGATTGGTGTCAAAGCTTGCATCGACGTAACTCTTTACGATGAACTCTTTATCACCTCCATAGCCGAGAAATATTTCCTTAGTCCTCTAAGGATAATTTTGACCGCTGTACAGTGATCTACTCCTAGATCAAAATAGTACTCCCTTGCCAAACTCAGGGCAGGGTATACAATAGGTCTGGTACATAGCATGGCATATTTTATAGAACCTATGGCTAAGGCATAGGGAGTGACTTTCATTCTCTCTCTATCTTTTGCCATGGTCGGGTTTTGAGTCTTACTCAACTTCACACCTTGCAACACAGGAAAGAACTCTTTCTTTGACTGTTCCATTTTGAACTGCTTCAAAAACTTGTCAAGGTATGTACTCATTGAAAAACTTATCAAGCGTCTTGATCTATCTCTATAGATCTTGAAGCTCAATATGTAAGCAGCTTCACCGAGGTCTTTCCTTGAAAAAACTCCTTTCAAACACTCCTTTATTCTTTCCAAGAAATTGTACGTTATTTCCGATCGACAATATGTCATTCACATATACTTATCAAAAAGGCTGTAGTGCTCCCACTCACTTTCTTGTAAATACAGCCTTCACCGCAAGTCTGTATAAAACTATATGCTTTGATCACACTATCAAAGCATACATTCCAACTCCGAGATGCTTGCACCAGTCCATAAATGGATCACTGGTGCTCACACACTTTGTTAGCATCTTTTGGATTGACAAAACCTTCTGGTTACATCATATACAACTCTTTAAGAAATCCATTAAGGAATGCAGGTTTGACATCCATTTGCCAAATTTCATAAAATGCGGCAATTGCTAACATGATTCGGACAGACTTTTAAGCATCGATACAAGTGAGGAAATCTCATTGTAATCAACACCTTGAACTTGTCGAGAACATTTTTGTGACAATTCGAGCTTTGTAGATAGTAACACTACTATCAGTGTCCGTCTTCCTCTTGAAGATCCATTTATTCTGTATGGCTTGCCGAACATCGGGCAAGTCAACCAAAGTCCACACTTTGTTCTCATACATGGATCCTATCTCAGATTTCATGGCCTCAAGCCATTTCGCGAAATCTGGGCTCATCATCGCTTCCTCATAGTTCGTAGGTTTGTCATGGTCAAGTAACATGACCTCCAGAACATGATTACTCTACCACTCTGGTGCGGACTTTACTCTGGTTGACCTACGAGGTTCGGTAGTAACTTGATCTGAAGTTTCATGATCATCATCATTAGCTTCGTCACTAATTGGTGTAGGAATCACTGGAACTGATTTCTGTGATAAACTACTTTCCAATTCAAGGCAGGTACAATTGCCTCATCAAGTTCTACTTTCCTCCCACTCACTTCTTTCGAGAGAAACTTCTTCTCTAGAAAGGATCCATTCTTAGCAACGAATATCTTGCCTTTGGATCTGTGATAGAAGGTGTACCCAATAGTCTCCTTTGGTTATCCTATGAAGACGCACTTCTCCGATTTTGGGTTTGAGCTTATCAGGCTGAAAACTTTTTCACATAAGCATCAAAACCCCAAACTTTAAGAAACGACGGCTTAGGTTTCTTGCCAAACCATAGTTCATACGGTGTCATCTCAACGGATTTAGATGGTGCCCTATTTAGTGCGAATGCATCTATCTCTAATGCATAACCCCCAAAAAGATAGTGGTAAATCGGTAAGAGACATCATAGATTGCACTATATCCAATAAAGTACTGTTATGATGTTCGGACAAACCATTACGCTGTGGTGTTCCGGGTGGCATTAATTTGTGAAACTATTCCACACTATTTTAATTGGAGGCCAAACTTGTAACTCAAATATTTGTCTCGATGATCAAATCGTAGAAAACTTTATTTTCTTGTTACGATGATTCTTTACTTTACTTTGAAATTCTTTGAACTTTTCAAATGTTTCATACTTGTGTTTCATCAAGTAGATATACCCATATCTGCTCAAATCATCTGTGAAGGTTAGAAAATAATGATACCCGCCACGAGAATCAACACTTATCAGACCGCATACATCAGTATTTATTATTTCTAACAATTCAGTTGCTCATTTCATTCTTCGAGGGAACAGAGTTTTAGTCATCTTGCCCATGAGGCATGGTTCGCAAGCATCAAATGATTCATAATCAAGTGATTCCAAAAGTCCATCGGCATGGAGTTTCTTCATGTGCTTTACACCAATATGACCTAAACGGCAGTGCCACAAATAAGTTGCACTATCATTATTAACTTTGCATCTTTTGGCTTCAATACTATGAATATGTGTATCACTACGATCAAGATCCAACAAACTATTTTCATTGGGTGTATGACCATTGAAGGTTTTATTCATGTAAACAGAACAACAATTATTCTCTGACTTTAAATGAATAATCGTATTGCAATAAACATGATCAAATCATATTCATGCTCAATGCAAACACCAAATAACATTTATTTAGGTTCAACACTAATTCCGAAAGTATAGGGAGTGTGTGTAATACCCCGGATATAACTTGCCATATTTGTAACTCCGACTCTTGCCATTTTCGACTTTAAGTTATGAGATTCCCTTCGTGGTTGGGTTTTTCTCTGCGCTTTGCATTTTGTTCATGTCATTCATTTCATATCATGTCATCATATGCATCGCATTTGCATTCGTGTTCGTCTCATGCATCCGAGCATTTTCCCCGTTGCCCGTTTCGTAATCCGACACTCTTACATGCATCGTCGCACCCCTCTTGTCTCTTTTCGTGAGAGGGAGTTAAACGTTTTCGGAATGGGCCGAGATTTGTCAAGTGGCCTTTGTACACCACCATAGACCACCTGTCAAATTTTGTTCCATTTGGATGCCGTTTGATACTCCAACGGTTAACCGGTTAACCGCAAAAGCCTCTTGTGTGTTGCAGCCCAACACCCCTTCAAAACAGCCCAACAACCCATCTAAACCATCTCCATGTCCTCCGCCATCGGATCACGATTGTGTGGGCAAAAAACACACCTTATTTGGACACTCCAAACTCCCACTACCTATAAATATGTGATCCTCCCTCAAGTTCCGGGTCCAAACCCTAATTCCACCGTCTCCCTCCGCGCTGGACACGTCCCTTTTGGCCGGACGCATCCGCGCCGCCGCCACCGACCAACCGGAGGCCGCCACCTCACCCTACCCTCCGCCGCCGCTGCGACGCAGGCGCTCCACCTCTCGTGTCCGCCCGCCGGCGCCGCCTTCCTCCGCCGCCCGATGCCTCCTCGCTGGCGCGCCACCGCGCCTGTCGCCTCCACCAGTTGCCACCGCACACCGTCGCCTCCACCGCACCACCGCGCCGCAGGCTGCCGCCACTCTGTCGCCTCCGAGCACGCCAGTCGCCACCGCCTCCCCGTCGTCCTCGCCGGAGTTCGCCGGAGTCAGATCCGGCCGGATTGGATGAGATCCACCAGTCTCAGCAACCAAACACCGGCCCCGTCCCCGGATCTCTCCGTCCCGGACATCTTCGTCCCGCGTTGACTTTCGCGGAGGTGAAATTTCTCTAAGTCCCGAAAACCCCTTACATTTTTATGCCTCCTTCATCGCATCATATCTCGGTGACCGTGGCTCCAAATCATGCATATGATATGTCAAATTGTTCTTCTTGTTGAGCTCTTCTTGTTAGAAACATTTCCAGGCATGTTACTGCCCATTATGATGCCTTTTTCATTGATGCAAGAGTGCTATAAATGTTAGCTATTGGTACTTATCAGATCATGGTGATTTGTCATTTTTGTTGCATTTGATGTGTGCATCATGTGAGCATGAGGTCTACATGTGTTTTGAAGTACAACATGCCATCCTTTCCCTGCTAAGTCCTTTCCCTGCTTATTTTGAGGGACTTAGGATTTTGCTACGTCTTTTCCCTGATGTTATTTTGATGCCATGTAAACTTGATGCTATAGTGAGATCCATGCTTATTTTGAGATACTTCAGTAAGGATGTTTTGAACATGTGGTTATGATCTATCAATCCATGCCCCTGGTTGAAATTATGGAGTTTTCTAGTATGTCAATTTCTTGCTCTACTTTTGTTATAAATTGTTCCTCGAAGATTGTTAACATGTTAATCAATTTTTCCATGGTTGTTGCTAGTGATCCATGCATCCTATGAACTTGCTCTTGCCATGTTTAGCTTCATGAACATGTCTTCTTATTGTTGGTATGCTTTTTTTGTCATGCAATTCTTTGTGGTGAGTGGTATGAGCTCGCAAAGTCTGAATCTGTTTGTAAAACATGCTATGTTTGCATGGGTGCCATCATATCTTCTGTGCATTTTTGGCTCATGTTTGCTACCTCTTGAGCACTTCGTTTGATTTCCCCGAAGAGGAGAGGATGATGCAGCAAAGTAGCGTAAGTATTTCCCTCAGTTTTTGAGAACCAAGGTATCAATCCAGTAGGAGGCTACGCGCGAGTCCCTCATACCTACACAAAAACAATAGCTCAACACAACCAACACGCTTAGGGGTTGTCAATCCCTTCACGGTCACTTACGAAAGTGAGATCTGATAGAGATGATGAATAATATTTTTGGTATTTTTGGTATAGAGATGCAAAGTGAAAAGTAAAAGGCAAAGTAAAAAGCAAAGTAATAATAAAGTGATGGAGATTTATATGATGAGAAAGAGATCCGGGGGCCATAGGTTTCACTAGTGGCTTCTCTCAAGAGCAAAAGTATTCTATGGTGGGTGAACAAATTACTGTTGAGCAATTGACAGAATTGAGCATAGTTATGAGAATATCTAGGTATGATCATGTATATAGGCATCACGTCCGATACAAGTAGACCGACTCCTGCCTGCATCTACTACTATTACTCCACTCATCGACCGCTATCCAGCATGCATCTAGAGTATTAAGTTAAAACAGAGTAATGCCTTAAGCAAGATGACATGATGTAGAGGGATAGTTTCATGCAATATGATAAAAACCCCATCTTGTTATCCTCGATGGAAACAATACAATACGTGCCTTGATGTCCCTTCTGTCACAGGGAAAGGACACCGCAAGATCGAACCCAAAGCTAAGCACTTCTCCCATGGCAAGAACAACCAATCTAGTAGGCCAAACCAAACTGATAATTCGAAGAGACTTGCAAAGATAACCAATCATACATAAAGGAATTCAAAGAAGATTCAAATATTATTCATAGATAGACTGGATCATAAACCCACAATTCATGGGTCTCAACAAACACACCGCAAAAAGAAGATTACATCGAATAGATCTCCACGAGAGAGGGGGAGAACATTGTATTGAGATCCAAAGAGAGAGAAGAAGCCATCTAGCTACTAACTATGGACCCGTAGGTCTGAAGTAAACTACTCACACTTCATCGGAGGGGCTTGGATGATGATGTACAAGCCCTCCGTGATCGATGCCCCCTCTGGTGGAGCTTCGGAACAGGCCCCAAGATGGGATCTCGTGGATACAGAAAGTTGCGCCGGTGGAATTAGGTTTTTGGCTCCGTCTCTGATCGTTTGGTGGAACGTAGGTATATGTAGGAGGAAGAAGTACATTGGTGGAGCTTCGAGGGGCCCACGAGGCAGGGGGCGCGCCCTAGGGGGGGATGGTGTGCCCTCCACCCTCATGACCGCCTCGTGGCTTTCTTGACGGAGGTTCCAAGTCTCCTGGGTCTTATCTAATGAGAAAATCGCGTTCCCGAAGGTTTCATTCCGTTTGGACTCCGTTTGATATTCTGTTTCTCCGAAACACTGAAATAGGCAAAAAACAGCAATTCTGGGTTGGGCCTCCGGTTTATAGGTTAGTCCCAAAAATAATATAAAAGTGGAAAATAAAGCCCAATATAGTCCAAAACAGTAGGTAATATAGCATGGAGCAATCAAAAATTATAGATACGTTGGAGACGTATCAATGTTCAGTAAGGGTCTTTTGTTCTATGCATTTAGTAGAATCATTCCATGCCTTTTTTTACCATGATACATTCCTGTAGCATGTCGTTTGCTTGCTCTAAACAGTTATTCCTGGTGTTTTTTTACCATGATATGTTCAGTAAGTCTGTGAACCTGATATATTTTGCACTTTTGCCATGCTTGTTTGAACCTGTTCTAATGTGATTTAGCCGTAGCTCAGTGTTCACGTTTTGTAAAGCGTCTCTTGTACATCACTTCCATATGCTTTGTAGCTATGTTGGAGTGCAGTAGCTTAGTCTCTTGTTGCATTCTAGGTGCAATCGTGCTGTTAATCGCAGTTTTGCGTCATTCTTGTTTTGCTTGCCATTTGCAAACCGTGCATCTGTTTCCAGTGATATTTATATCGATTTCAACCGAAATCATCTCATATTTCCAGCAGCATACTTGGTATGCCAAGTTGATGCCTTGTTCATTCTTCCCCTTCTGGAGCACGCATATGCATTGCATATCTTATCTTGCATATCATGCCATGTATTGCATCATGTTGCTTGTGCATTGCACCGTGATTGATTGTTGGTCCTTTGCTTGTGTTTCTTGCTTTGCGTAGAGCCGGGAGACGAGTACGTGACCGAGGAACCTGTTGAGTACGCTAACAAGGATCAAGCTTTCGATGACTCTTAGAACTTTGCAGGCAAGATGACCATACCCTCGAAATCACTTCTATCTTTGCTTGCTAGTTGTTCGCTCTATCGCAATGCCGCACTACCTACCACTTGCTATATCATGCCTCCCATATTGCCATGTCAAGCCTCTAACCCACCTTCCTAGCAAACCGTTGTTTGGCTATGTTATCGCTTTTTCTCAGCCCCTCTTATAGCGTTGCTAGTTGCAGGTGAAGTTGAAGTTTTGTTCCATGTTGGAACATTGATTTGTTGGGATATCACACTATCTGTTATTTTAATTAATGCATCTATATACTTGGTAAAGGGTGGAAGGCTCGGCCTTTTGCCTGGTGTTTTGTTCCACTCTTGCCACCCTAGTTTTCGTCATACCGGTGTTATGTTCCTTGATTTTGCGTTCTTTACACGGTTGGGTGTTATGGGAACCCATTGACAGTTCGCTTTGAATAAAAATCCTCCAGCAAGGCCCAACCTTGGTTTTAACATTTGCCACCTAAGCCTTTTCCCTTGGGTTTTCTGGAGCCCGAGGGTCATCTTTATTTTAACCCCCCGGGCCAGTGCTCCTCTGAGTGTTGGTCCGAACTGAGCTGCCTGCAGGGCCACCTCGGGGAAACTCGAGGGATGGTTTTACTCGTATCTTGTCTCATCCGGTGTGCCCTGAGAATGAGATATGTGCAGCTCCTATCGAGATTTGTCGGCACAATCGGGTGGCTTTGCTGGTCTAGTTTTACCATTGTCGAGATGTCTTGTAACCGGGATTCCGAGACTGATCGGGTCTTCCCGGGAGAAGGAATATCCTTCGTTGACCATGAGAGCTTGTGAAGGGCTAAGTTGGGATGCCCTTGCAGGGTATAAACTTTCGAGAGCCGTGCCCGCGGTTATGTGGCAGATGGGAATTTGTTAATATCCGGTTGTACATAACTTGACAATTAACATAATTAAAATGAATCAACCGCGTGTGTAGCCGTGATGGTCTCTTTTCGGTGGAGTCCGGGAAGAGAACATGGTCTTGTGTTATGCCTGAACGTAAGTAGTTTCAGGATCACTTCTTGATCATTTATAGCTTCTCGACCGATGCGCTGCTTCTCTTCTCGCTCTTATTTGCATATGTTAGCCACCATATATGCTAGTGCTTGGTGAAGCTCCACCTCACTACCTTCTCCCACCCATAAGCTTAAATAGTCTTGATCTCGCGGGTGTGAGATTGTTGAGTCCTTGTGACTCACGGATACTTCCAAACAGTTGCAGGTGCTGAGGATATCAGTGCAGGCAATGACACCAAACTCAAGTGGGAATTCGACGAGGATTCGGGCCATTACTATGTTTCTTTTCCTGATGACCAATAGTGGAGCCCAGTTGGGACGATCGGGGATCTAGCATTTGGGGTTGTCTTCCTTTATTTTGGTTCTGTTGGGGATATACCTACCAGGTATGACCTGCCCAGGAGGGGCCGGGTCAATCACCATGGCGGGTTACTTAAAAGAAGCCCGACGAGTATACAGGGCGACGGTTAATGATAAGGCTTGTAGTAGGCCTAATCCTAGAGGCGGCTTGCGGCCCATGAGTATAAACCACCATGTATGATAAGACTTGTAAAGTAAGGCATGTAAAAGACGTCACCGAGCCGGACACGTTGTATGAGCCGGACGGGACTCTGTAGGCCGCAGGGCGTCAACCCGTGTATATAAGGGGACGTCCCGGCAGCGGCTTAGGGCAAGAAACAACGGATCAAGAGCCAAGCTAGCGTATTTCGCTCCTTGGTCATCGAAACCTAGAAATACCACAACAATTGGACTAGGCTTTACCTTCACCGCAAGGGGCCGAACCAGTATAAACCTCTCGTGTCCTTTGTCCCGATTAACCCCTATAAGCTTCCTAGTTGTGATGGCTCCACGACAAAGTCCATCCACTAGGACATCTGCCGTGACAATTCCACGGCGGTTGGCGCCCACCGTGGGGCCAGCGCATGGTGGATTTGAGTTCTTGAAGGGCAGCTTCCAAGGGCTCAAGGGATACGATGTGGGCCGGATGACCAAGAGTCGTCGTGGCAAGCTCTACATCGACGATGCAGGCTGGGGCCCCGATGCCGGCTCAATTGAGTACGGCTATTGGGTCCCCTTCGGCGGAATCCACGTCTTCATCGGCCGGATCGGCGAGCCGGGCCCTAAGCCGGACATCTACACCGACCTCATCGAGACGGCTCAGCATGCGAGACCCGCCCGGACTCAGCCTGCCATGAAGCATGCCTTCGTGGGTTGCATCCATGGAGGGGAGTTCTC
Source organism: Triticum urartu (assembly GCF_003073215.2). NCBI lineage: Eukaryota > Viridiplantae > Streptophyta > Magnoliopsida > Poales > Poaceae > Triticum > Triticum urartu. The sequence continues at coordinate 248,843,934 of NC_053027.1, read as the reverse complement.
TGAAGGATCTGTGGATGGCGGTGAGACCGCTGTCTATTCTGATGGTGAGTCGTCCACAGGCGAGACGGATTCATTGTATCAACTACAGGATGGCGGGCTTGGGGGCTCTTCCGATGCCAGCAGTATTCTGGGCCCCTTTGAGCCGCCGAACAGAGCAGGGGTGTTCGTGACTGGTACACAGCCCACACAAAACTCTACAGTTGCGGCAACAATAACCTCTGGGACGGCCGCGACCCGGTCAAGAGACCCGGCGCGCCCGCCGGCTCAGGTGCTGATGGATCTTATGGATAAGATGACGGCCCTGTTGACCGCCGTGGTTGAACCGGCGGATAAGGCTCAGCATGATGCGGAGGTGGCACGACTACGTGAGGAGGTAGCACATGCCAAGGAAAACATGGCGGCGGAGGATGTCAGGATGGCAGCGGAGCGGACGACTTTGGACGCCCGGCTCAGCAACTTCAATCAGAGGCTTTTCAGCTCACGATGAATCTGAACGCATCAAACGAGGTCATGAGGAGAAGGCACCAGAAGGCTCAATCACGACTGCCTTTGACTTATGATCCTATGAACCTCTTCCACACACATGGAGCCGGTCCCAGTAACCCACCGGAGGCAAACCGGATTACAACACCCGGAGCTTGGGCGCCAGGTCAGCCGCGGGCTATGGAACCCCTCGTGTGAATACTGCTCCACCTCGTTATGCACCGACGCCACCGGGTCACTTTCCTAGCCCTCTGGAGAATCTGATCGCTGCATCAGCGCGTTTGGCGGCTGTCCTCATGGAAGGAGACTCTCCTACGGCGATCGAAACACGAAGGGTCAGAGAACTTCTTCAGACGGCTCTGGCACAACAGGAATCATATTCTTATAGTCGAGACATAATTCATTCAACCCCTCGCCCGAGCCGGAGCCCAAGCTACAGCAGGCATATGGATTCAGCGACCATGTGAAGCAACGCCCAGCGCCATAACCAGCCGCGCAGGTATGACCCGGCGCGTGATGGGGCTCTTAACTTGGCTGACGAGGAGAGGATTCGCCAAGAGGCTGAGCGGGTGGCTCAACATGCAGCTGAGCAGGTGGCTCACCAAACTTTTTCGGTGTATCCCATGACCTCCGTTGAAGCAGGTGTGGATACAAGGACAGGAGGTGTCCCTTGCTTGGTGCCAGCTCTACGTAATGAGCGTTTACCAAAGGATTTCAAGGGGCCTCGGAAGGTGCCTAATTATACGGCTGACTTACAACCCGGGGCATGGTTCGAAAGTTATGAGATGGCCATGGAATTGCTGGAGGTCAGTGATGCAGCGATGGCCAAATACTTTACCATGATGTTGGATGGGACAGCTCGCACTTGGCTGAAGGGGTTGCCCCCCAACTCCATCGGCTCATGGATAAAGTTAAAGGCCCGGTTTATTCAGAACTTCAAAGATACATGCAAGCAACCCATGTCGATTGTGGACTTAACTAATTGCAAGCAAGAGGAAGGTGAATCCACGACCCATTGGGTGCGCTGGGTGAAGGAAATAATACATTCATCTGATAAGATGGATGTCGGCTTTGCGGTCTTAATGTTGGAGAAAAATTGCCGTTTTGAACCTCTGAAACAGAAGCTGGGGCGGCTCAAGCGTGATTGCAATGACATGGGCCAGCTGATGCCGGCTCTGGTCAAATACGCCGATTCTAACAGTACCAAAGATCCCGCGTCTGACGAAGAGAAGACATGGAAGGGAAAAAAGAACGGCAACGGCAAAGGTCATCAACATAACCCGGCAAATCAAGGAGATAATAATAAACGTAAGGATGATGGTAGTCTGGAGTTTGTGGCTAACACCAACGCACAAGGCAACAATCAACGGCGTAAGGGGAGGCCACCTCCTCGGTCAGGCGGGTCAGGTCCAACCCTTGAGAAGTTGCTAAATGAACCTTGTCCAAGACACGGCACCCGGTAGAAGCCGGCCACCCATCTATGGAAAGATTGGACGATCATGAAGGCGTTCAAGAATTCTAACATGTTCGATGGTAATCATGGGCCTGGCAATGGCTCAGGCGGTGGCGGATTTCATGGCCCGGGTGGCGGCTCAAGCGGTGGCGGTTTTCATGGCCAGGTCCCTTAGAGCAATCAAGGCGGCTATAATCAGCAATCTGGCCAAGGTAGTCACTAGCAGCAGCAATCCGGGTATTAGAGTAACCCAAAGCAGCTAAACAATGGGCAGTACCACATGTTCACCACTAGTTTATGCAAAAGGGACCAGAAACTTCATAAGAGAGTTGTGTATGCGGTTGAACCGGCGGTTCCACGTTATTTGAGATGGTCTAAGTAGCCTATTGCGTGGAGTAGGGAAGATCACCCTCCCCGGGTCGATAATCTGGGTCACCTGGCTTTGGTGGTGGCCCCTCAGGTTGGTGGATACAAATTAGGCAGTAGTATCAACATTCTCTATTATGAGACATTTCGTCGCATGGGGTTGACTGACAAAAGTCTTAAGACATCTAACACCGTTTTCCATGGAGTAGTGCCTGGTAAGTCGGCATATCCAGTTGGTAAGATTGAGCCGGAAGTAGCCTTTGGAGATGAGCATGATTCTAGGGCGGAGAAGTTAACTTTTGAAGTGGTCAAAATCTAAAGGTCGTATCACGCCCTGTTTGGACGGACGGCTTATGCAAAATTCATGGCATGGCCGTGTTATGTTATCCGCAGCTCAAGATGTAGGGTTATAAGGGCGCTATCACAGTGCATGGAAGTCAGAAGATTGCTTTGGAATGTGAATAAGGTGACGCTGCTTACGCCGAATCTGTTTGTGCAATAGAGGAATTGAAGTTTTACAAGGATAATGTCGACCCGGCGGACATGACATCTTTGAAAAAGCCAACCATGGAACTTGAGCCGGCGCTGAAGTTTAAGTCCGTTGATGATACCAAGATGATTGATTTTGTGCCTGGCGACTTATCCAAAAAATTCATTATCAGTGCTAAGTTGGATCCCAAATACAAAAGCGCGCTCTTCGAGTTCATCCGTGAGAATCGGGACATCTTTGAATGGAAGCCTTCTGACATGCCGGGTGTACTGAGAGAACTCGCTGAGCACACTCTCAATATTGACCACAAGTTTAAGCCGGTCAGGCAGTTTCTTTGGCGGTTCAACGAGGAAAGGCATAAAGCTATTGGAGAAGAGGTGGCCCGGCTCTTGGCTGCCAGGTTTATTGTTGAAGTTTTTCACCCACAGTGGTTGGCTAACCCGGTGCTTGTGCTCAAAAAGAACGGCACTTGGTGTATGTGTGTGGATTACATAGATTTAAAGAAAGCTTGTCCGGCTGATCCTTTTGCTCTCCCTCGTATTGATAAAATCATTGATGCTACGACGGGTTGTGAGCGTCTGAGCTTTTTGGATGCTTATTCTGGCTATCATCAGATCAAAATGGCAGTTAAGGACCAGGAGAAGATGGCTTTCATTATTCCATTTGGAGCCTTCTGCTATGTGTCTATGCCTTTTGGCCTTAAGAGTGCCCAGGCGACTTATCAGTGGTGTGTACAGAATTGCCTTCATAATCAGATTGGGCATAATGTTCATGCTTACGTGGACGATATAGTGGTGAAATCCAGAGAGAAGGAAACCTTGGTAGCTGATCTGAAGGAAACCTTTGATAACCTCTGGGTCTAAAAGATGATGCTTAACCCGGCCAAGTGCATTTTTGGAGTCCCAACTGGCAAGCTTTTGGGCTTTTTGGCGTCTAACAGAAGCATTGAGGCTAATCCGGAAAAAATTAAGGCGGTTACATCTTTGGCTAAACCGGCATGCATCAATGACGTTCAGCGGCTGGCGGGTCGCGTTGCAGCTTTGAGCCGGTTCATAAGCCGGTTGGGTGAGAAGGCTATGCCGTTGTTTCAAATGATGAAGAAGACGGATGATTTTGTCTGGAGTGACGCTGCTAATTCTGCCTTTGAAGATCTAAAAAGACAGCTCGCCGAACCACTGGTTCTTGCTGCTCCGGTTGAGAAGGAGCCACTGTTGTTATATGTGGCTGCTAACACACGTGCTGTCAGTGTGGCCATTGTTGTCGAGCGCAAGGAGGCTGGCAAGGAACATCTGGTTTAATGGCCGGTTTATTATGTCAGTGAAGTGCTCATTGAGTCCAAATAGAGATATCCACATTGGCAGAAGCTTCTTTATGGGGTGTTCATGGCAGGCCAGAATCTTAAGCATTACTTTCAGGCTCATCCTATCACTGTGGTTAGCTCTGCTCCTTTAGGAGATATTATTCAAAATAGAGAAGCCATAGGACGAGTCGCCAGGTGGGCCATTGAACTTGGGTCTCATGGTTTAAAGTATGTGCCACATACTGCCATCAAATCTCAAGCACTGGTGGACTTCATTAACGATTGGACGGAGTTGCAGATACCTGAAGAGAAGCCAGACAACACATATTGGACGATTCATTTTGATGGGTCCAGACAATTGGAAGGCTTGGGGGCTGGAGTTGTTTTAACTTCTCCTTGAGGTGAGAAATTTTATTATGTGTTGCGATTGATGTTTCCTTGTACTAACAATGCAGCTGAGTATGAGGCCTTACTCCATGGGCTTCGAATGGCTAGAGAGATGAGTTTAAGCCGTGTACGGTGCCTTGGCGACTCAGATGTGGTGGCTCAGCAAGTATCAGGCAAATGGGATTCAAAGGACCCTCTCATGGTGGCTTATCACCGTGAGGTTGACGCTATTGCTGAACACTTCAACAGTTATCAAGTGGAGCACATTGACTGCAGAAAGAATGAAGCGGCCGATGCTTTAAGCCGGTTGGGATCTCAGCATAAGCCGGTGCTGCCTAACACCTTTTTAGATGTTCTGCATAACCCTTCTTCAACTTGCCTATAGAAGAGGACTTGGCTATTCCAGACCCAGAAGCACAATTGGTGGCGGATCTTCATGTCATTCCAGATTGCATAGTGCCATATTTGGCTTACATGACCCGGGGTGAGTTGCCGGAGGATGAGACCTTGGCTCGACAGATAACCCGGCGGTCTAAGTCAATGACAATTTCCAATGGTGAGTTGTATCATCGCAGTGTCACCGGAGCGTTTCAACGTTGTGTCTCTCCTTAAGAAGGTCAAGAAATTCTTGTGAGATCCATGAAGGAGATTGTGGCCATCATGCCGGTTCAATGTCTCTTGTCGCCAAAGCTTTTTGTCAAGGTTTTTACTGGCTAACGACTCACGCTGATGCGGAGGATCTGGTCAGTAGGTGCGATGGGTGTCAAAAATTTGCACGACGAGCGCACGTGCTGGCTCAAGAATTGCGGATGATTCCAATCACTTGGCCGTTTGCAGTCTGGGGGCTTGACATGGTTGGACCTTTCAAGCGGTCTAAAGATAAGAAGACGCACCTTTTGGTGGCAGTGGACAGGTTCACAAAATGGCTTGAGGCAGAGCCGGTCAATAAGTGTGATGCGGCCACGGCGGTTCAATTCATGAATAAGGTGATATTTCATTTTGGCTTTCCACATAGCATTATCACTGACAATGGCACCAACTTGTCGCAAGGAGACATGGAAGAGTTCTGTCAACGGGAGCATATCCGGCTTGATGTTTCATTAGTAGCTCACCCCCAATCCAATGGTCAAGCCGAAAGAGCCAATCAGGAAAGCCTGAAAGGTCTAAAACCCCAGCTTATGGTCCCTTTACAATGGACACCGGGTTGTTGGGTGGAAGAATTACCCTCTGTGATATGGAGTATCAATACTACCCCCAACTGGTCTACAGGTTATACGCCTTTCTTCATGGTTTATGGAGCAGAGGCAGTTCTGCCCAGTGACATCCGTCATGACTCGCCCCGCGTGGCGGCTTACATTGAAGCTGGTAACGAGCAAGCTCGACAGGATGCGCTTGACTTACTAGATGAGCAGCGAGACTTGGCAGCAGCCCAATCAGCAATTTACCAGCAGGACTTGCGATGTTATCATAGCCGCCTGGTTAAGTCCAGAACCTTTCAAGAAGGTGACCTGGTGCTCCGGCTCATCCAGGATCAGTCTGATGCACACAAGCTATCCCTACCTTGGGAAGGACCCTTTGTGGTCAGCAAGAACTTAAACAACGGGTCATATTACCTTATCGATTTTCGAGAGCACCAAGACTTACGTAAGTCGGAGGAGGAGACCCGCCGGCTGTGGAATATTGCTCATCTTCGGCCTTACTACACTTGAGCCAACGGCTCTCACAATGTACATACTTTGACGTTGTATATATTATGATAAGTAATAAAGAAGGACTTCTGTCCTTTTTTCATCATATATCTTTATTATTCTAATTATTTAAAACGACCAGTAGGGGGCTGATCGTATTATAATCTAGATTAACCCTTTTGGTCCGGCTCATGATCGTATTCAAATCAAGCCGTTAAACCTCATGGTCACCAGGGGGCTTCCTATTCAAATATAGGTCGTATTCGAACCAAAGAGAACATAGCTGTCATAACCCTCTTAATCGGCGCAAAGCCAAACTCATAAAGGGGCTTCTTGATCGTATCCGAATCATAGCTTAACCCCTTTTGGGTCCGACTTGGATCGTATTCGAATCAGGGTTATTAAAATCCTATCAAGGTCATTTGGGGGCTTCCTGTTTAAACATAGGTCATATTCGAACCAAAGAGAACATAGCTGTCGGTACCCTCTTGATCGGCGCAACACCAAAGCCACTGGGGGCTACATGATCATATTCGAATCCTAGCTTAACCCCTTTGGTCCGGTTTATTGATCGTATTCGAATCAGAAGCCTCCAAATTATTCTTAATGCTTGATTTACATCGTTTGAAACATACTATTTTGTTTTACTGGTTTTTTGTTGTGTCAAATCTAACTGTAAGTATGGTTTCAATTTAAACCGGCTCGGTTATTTGACAATGAGTTGCCAAGGTATAACAATCATCAAGCATATGGATGTATTGACTTGTACAAAGATTGGGTTGTCAACCTTACTTTCCGGGTTATATAAGCCGGCAGTTCAGAATCAAAGAATACATGTATGACATTGTCTTTCATAAACAGACTTATCTGTGTTTGTTCGTTAATCAAAGGCTTTTTCGGCCTTGTTTATCTTTACATCTGGTCCTGATTATTCCACTATGATAAATTCATAATTATGTATCGGGTGTTTTGATCCGTCCAGCGATAAACCGCTGGGACAGTTGTTTCATCTTTTGTAGTCAGGAACAAATTTAAACAATACTGATGTGATAAAGGATATAATGCATATATTGACATGATGGGTAAAACAGTCGTATGCAACATGATATGCACGACGGCATAGGCAAAACATGTAGTTTTCAAGCTAACCTATTACAAGTCATTGAGATCCCAAAAGGTTAAAACTGTTTTCTCTCCTAAAGTAGATGTCAAGCCAAGGTCGGGTTATTAAGTCTTGGCCCAATTATTCGGACGATTATGAATCCTCCCTCGCCGGTTCACCTCCCTCCACTGGTTGGAAGCTGGGCTTGGACCAATCCATGCCGTCCAGAGCAACGAACTCAGCTTCATCGTCAATTAGGCCAGCCGGGTCAATTTCTGGGGCAAAGGTGTGTTGGCGAACCGGCGGGATAAGTTCTATCACTTTATACAAGGGAGTCGCCATCTTCTTATTATCAACATCAAAACCCAGCTGATATTTATCAATGTTGGTTTCCTCGCCAAGGATGGTAGCATGAGGACGAACTCCCCTCACACAAGCAACAAAGTCATCTTGATCAAACAAAGTCTCGTCTTCCTTCAAAGGGGGATACCCCTTGGCTACGTCCGCCGGGTCTAGCTCCGGCACCCAGGCTTTGGAGCGGCTTAGGGCAGTTAGGGCTCCGGCTCTTTCACAAGACCGCTTGACCTCTTGGAATCTGGTGGGTAAAATAGATAACTTCTTCAAAACATCACTCAAGAGGTTGGGTCCTTGGTTGGCTGGGGAGATAATAGCAAGCGCCCGTTAAGCCCCAGTATACAGTTGTTCCACCAACGTGTAAACCGCCTAGAGTTTTGTCATGCTGTTTTGACTCAGATTGTTGCTCCATGGACCTACGAGTATTTTAAAAAGGTTAAGTAGGCAGCTTATATTTCTGGCAAAAATAGAGTGCAAGTAACTAATGCAAATGACTCACCAAAGATTGCGGAGACCATCTGAGACACATGGTTTTTTAAGCCAGTGAGCTCCGTGGTAACCTCCTTGAGAGCCGCCTCCTCTGTCTCAGCATGCTGTATCAGCAAGGTTTTCTCAGCGGCCCAGGATTTCTTCTCCGCATCAAAACTGGTCTTCAATTTTTTAGCTTTAGAGAGGCTCAACTGGAGTTTGGAGTCAGTGTTCTTTATCTCTGCCTCTTGATCCACCAGCCTGGTCTTTGCATCAGCCAATTGAGAACCCAATTCAGTTAGGGCGGTCTACAAACATGCACAGGTGTGTTAAAATTTATTTCAATAAAGGTTATAATGAGTAAAGTCCCAAGTGCTTTGCAACGCATCACCACTCGGCACTTGGGGGCTAATGTCTGCCAAAGCAATTTAAAAAAAAATGCAAAATGGCTCTTCTATGTTTAAAGTCCCAAGTGTTTTAAAAGTAACAATGCTTGGTACTTGGGGGCTAATGCATGATATTAAGAAAGTTTTTTCATGTTGAGCCGGATCACACTATTTGTTTGGACTGATTCAAGATAGTTATGAAGTCAAGTACCGGCTCATTCATGATAAATTGAGCCGGCCCTTGGGGACTACAGGTGAAATTTATGCTGGACTTAAGGAAAATCTAAGACAAAGCATCAACCTATATCACAAGTCTATAGATCATTCAGGTTCATCATAATCCAGAGACTTGGGGGCTGGCAGAGCATATGTAAGATAGTGAAAGCCGGAGAACATACATCATATTTCAGTTGCAGTTGCTTGACCATCTCAATTTTCGAGTCACGGCTGGAATGCACATGACTAAGGTATCCAGAGAGCACGTCACTAACATTCAGGTGAGCATAGTGAGAGACGTCAAACCGCACCTTCTGCCTTTCTAAAGCCTCTTGCTTGGCAGAGTGCCGGGCAAGTACAGTTGGGTTGCCCGGCTCAACGAATCGACTACCAGTAATTAAGGCATCATTGTCAGAAGTCGTCGGTGGGTTAGCTGAGCTAGATGGCTCAGCGGTAGAAGGATTGAGAATGGTCTCATCAACTGACGGCTCGGGAGGGTCTGATTGAACGTGGATAGCAGGGTCTTCCGGTGCTTCAGATTGTTCAGGAGGAGTTGGTATTGCCGGTTCAGGAGCAGGGTCTTTTGGGTCTTCCGCCGGCTTAGCCACCTTGGCTTTCTTGGACTTTGCTTGACCGCTTAGAAGGATTTCATGAGTTAGTATAATGATGCACACTTAAAGATGCAGAAGAAAGATAATTTCCCTTACCCAGGGGCAGTCTTGAAAGCCAGGAATTGAGTTTGTGAAGAATCGCCAGAAGAGCGAGAAACCTCCTGCAAAAGGAAAATAAAGTTAAGATAGTAAGGAAATAGATTCATTGATAAAAGCAACAGACAAAGGTGAAAGAAACCTCATTCTGGCGTTTTCGAGGAGTTTTTGGTAAGCCGGAGGGCAGTTCATTGTCGTCATCAGTCCGGGCCTAACGGCGGCTCTCATGTTGCCGCTTTTTCAAAAGAAAATGAGGATCAAAATAAGCCAAAGGGTGTGAAAACCTTACTTTCCGGGTTACCAGTCGATGTTTTGGTCTTGGCAAAGGTTCTGAGTCAGAGGAAATAGTTACCTCTTCTTCTACTGCCTGGCTAGCCCCCGTGTTATCCTGGCAATACTTAGTGTCAATAAGGTTATTAAAAAATAGGCCAAGGGAGTCAAGGGCTACCTCCCACTCAGAAACATCATCCAGCTTGAACATATCAGAAGCAGTCTTTTTCTTCTTGGACTTTTGGGTTGTCTTCCTAGTGGCTATGGTAGCGGCTCTAGCCTTATTGGCGGCTTCATGATCATATTTGGCCTTCCAGAAGTCAGATTTGGCCTATAGGCAAATAACAGGTTAAAAGTCATGCAAGTACTTAACTACTGAAAGCAAAAGGGGGTCAAGGGGATTTACCTCTGGTGCCCGGTTAAGTTTGCAGAAAGGATTTAATCCAACTTTACTGCAGTCCTTGTATTTTCCATTCACGAGGATGGTTGAATTGCAACAATGTCCTCTTCAGTGAGTTGTACACAACTTCGACGCAGAGGTTCATCTGGGCCTCCGCCATATTTATACATCAAGTTGGATCGGCGTCTCAGAGGGATGACCCGCCATGCGATCCAGCAATGGATCAGGTCAACTCCAGTTAGGACATTTCCCAATAAAGCTTGAATCCTTTTGATGGATGCTATGAGCTTCTTGAGTTCAGCGGTAGTCAACTTGTCAGGGAGCACAAACTTAGAGTAAAGACGCTCCACGCGATAACCCGACAGTGGCTTTTCATCAGTTGGTGAAGTGTCTTTGCAGTAAAACCAAGTTTGGTTCCAATCCTTGGGATGGCTTGGTAAGACTACTAAGGGAAAGACAGCGTCCTGTCGGCGCTGAATGGAAATTCCACCAAGTTCCAAGCTAGGACTGTTGGTGCATTCATTCTGGCGGTTTAGATAGAAATACTCTCTGAAGAGTTCAGTGGTCGGTTCTTCTTGAAGATAAACCTCATAGAGAACTTGGAAATTGCAGATGTTGGATATGGAGTTAGGTCCAAGATCTTGTGGATGAAGCTTAAAAAAATGCAGAACGTCTCTGAAGAACTTTGAGCCGGGTGGTGAAACACCTCGATTCATGTGGTTAGTAAAGATGATAACTTCATCGTCTTTGGGCTAAGGCCGTTCTTCGGCCGGGTCAGGAGTACGATAGGACATAATGGTCTTCTCCGGCAAATATCCGATGGTGACAAAATCTTTCAAGGTGTCATCAGTAACTGTGGAAGGGACCCTGTTGCAGACTGTTGGCGCTTTCGACGGCATGATGAAAAAAGGACAAGCTGAAAAGAAAGTGATTTGCCGGTTCAAATTATTGGTAGAATTACAGGTTAAATGATGATAGTACAGATGAGTAACGGCGGCTTAAGTAAGGTTTAATGAGATATGAAGGAGAAATGAGCCGGTATGATAAGCCGGCATGGCTAAAGATATTTGAAGGTTGTCTGAGACAGAATTGGCTAAGTACTGAGATAAACAAGTTTCACAAGTTATTGCTATTATTTTGGATCAAGTTGGTTAAAAAAGAAAAAATAAATCTAGACCTAAAAAACCAGCACAGGGGAGTTCGTCAGTTCTAAAGAGGCCTTTGTACAACAGAAAGGGATCTGCTAGCATCTGAAATGGATGCAAAACAACTACCGCGTAGGTTTTATACTTCTTTTAGATCAAAGGATGGTGCGGTGGAGATACTGCAAGGAATCTGTGATGAACATCAAAGAACACCGACGAACTTGCAACCCTAAATGCGGATCTAAAGGTGCGGAAAGGTAAGAACTTACAGATCTAGATCTACTGCGGAGGGTCGTCGCCATTCTCTGGACAAGCTCAGGGCGATGCAGCGGCCAAATTTGAGGACGATGGTGAGCGCTGCGGCGGCGGAGCTCGAGCGGTAGAGAGGTTGCGAGAGAAGGAAGAAGAAGAAAGAGGAAGGACCGGCCGTGCCTATTTATAAGGAGACAGGTGAACAGGCAGGCGTGAAAATCAAGGAAGGCTAAAAGTAATGATTATCCAGCTAAATGGGTGCCTTGATTTTCGAAACACATTTAAGATAAGGATCCGTTATAGATGACGTCGTGGTGGGTTTCCAAATTTTCTGAAGATGACGTCATGGCGGGTTCCAGAGCTTTTACAAGCAGCCGAAGATGGATTTCGTCTAGGTGTTGGAGATTGTCAAGAACAAAGTTCAAATCAACCTAGGGCCTAATGTTCGGGATATAACTACCAGGTATGACCCGCCTAGGAGGGGCCGGGTCAATCACCATGGCGGGTTACTTAAAACAAGCCCGACGAGTATACAGGGTGATGGTTCATGATAAGGCTTGTAGTAGGCCCAAGCCTAGAGGCGGCTTAAGGCCCATGAGTATAAACCACCATGTATGATAAGACTTGTAAAGTAAGGCATGTAAATGACGTCACTGAGCTGGACACATTGTATGAGCCGGCCGGGACTCTGTAGGCCGCAGGGCGTCAACCCATGTATATAAGGGGACGACCCGGCGGCGGCTTAAGGCAAGAAACAACAGATCGAGAGCCAAGCTAGCGTATTTCGCTCCTTGGTAATCGAAACCTAGCAATACCACAACAACTGGACTAGGCTTTACCTTCACCGCAAGGGGCCGAACCAGTATAAACCTCTCGTGTCCTTTGTCCCGATTAACCCCTTTAAGCTTCCTAGTTGCGATGGCTCCACGACTAAGTCCCTTCACTAGGACATTTGCCGTGACAATTCCACAACAGGTTCCGTAGTCAGACCTTTGATTGTACCTTGGATGATGTATGGATTATTTATGTATTGTGTGAAGTGGCGATTATAAACCAACTCTTTATCCCTTTCTTATTCAGTACATGGGATTGTGTGAAGATTATCCCTCTTGCAACAAACCTAGCATGCGGCTATGCCTCTAAGTCGTGCCCCGACACGTGGGAGATATAGCCGCATTATGGGTGTTACCAAGTTGGTAATCAGAGCCATCCCCGACTTAGGAGCCCCCTGCTTGATCGAATCACTGACGTTGTTGAGTCTAGAACAAAATGTTTTGAGTCTTAGGATTATATATATCGGAGAGTAGGATTCTTTTTACTCCTAGGCCCCTTCGTCGCTCTGGTGAGGCCTCCTGACATAGAAGTTTTGACTCTCCTCTCCTCAAATTTCACAAAACAAAAATTAGGATCACGCGGGTATCTTGAAATCGTTCTGATAATGTTGTTGGTGCCTCCTGATATTTAGGGGTTGTGGCAGTGTCCCGGGGAGTTGAGCTCCGAGGTGTTGTCATCACAATTTTATCGTTGCAGTTTTGGAATACCTGAGTTCGCCGACATCAAAAATCTATTTTATGTAGTTGTGGTGAGATAACCTCGATGACACCCAGTACTTGGGCGGGAGTTCGGGAGTATTGCCATAACTCGTATAACGGATGCTTTTCGAAGGTTGAGGTGCATGATTTCCGAAGGTTCGTTGGTTATGTGTTGAAGGATGGATACATCTGGATGCAGGAATTGTTGGTTTGGGTGAGATATTATGCTTCCCCTGTATCCCCAACACCTGATTGCATTACCAGAAAGTTTCGGGAGTTTTATAGGTGGGAATTCAAGTAGCTCTAGTATTTCTTCCCACAGACATCTGGTTTGTGATTGGGTAATCCTTATCACTTATTTGTTAATATCCATACCTTGTTGCTTTATTCATCTACCTTTATCTAAGTGGCTTCTCAACTTAATGGACGTGTGATGATTTACTTTGGAATTCATTCGTTAATCCTTGTTCGAATGTTCCAATCCTATCCATTGATTCAGCTTGAATATCTGTTTATCAAGATTCTAACAGAAGTCACCCTCTTCAGGATGGCTCCTCCAACGCTTCAGAATCCGCCACCACCTCCACCTCCGGAGGCATGGCAAGCTGTCATGGCAGCCACCAACACCAACACTCAGATTCTTTTGCAAATCTTGCAAGAGCGCAACCAAGGTCAAGGCAACCAAGGAAATCAAGGCCAAGGCAACAATTAGACTCAGTGTGCTATCCTAAACCAGTTCCTCGCAAACCAGCCGAAGCCCTTCAGCAACTGTGTTGAGACCACAGACGCAGACGATTGGCTCGTGGACATTTGCAAGCATTTTGAATGTAGCAATGTCATGCCTGAGGACTTTGTCAAGTTTGCTTCGTTTCAACTCAAGGACCAAGCTGCTGAGTGGTATCAACAATACAGTGATTCCAGAGGAGGTCCTGTGATTACATGGGATGATTTCCGCCAAGACTTCAAAGATCATCACATTCCACCAAGTGTGGCTGAGAGAAAGCGTGAGGAGTTCCGCAATCTCAAGGAAGGCAGCATGTCTGTGTATCAATACAATACCCAGTTTCAGAAACTTGCTCGCTTCGCTAAAGAAGACGTTCCTGATGAATAGAGTATGATCTATCAATTCAGAGTGGCCTCAGAGAGGATCTGCAGTTAGCTCTCGTGCTTCTTGATCCGACTAAGTTTGATCAATTCTATAACATGGCACTAAAGCAAGAAGCTGCTCAACTCATGTGTGAGGCTTCTAAGAAGAGAGTCAGGGATGCAGTTCAATCTTCTTCTTCATCGCAAGTGGCAGCTAAGCAACAGAAGTTCTGGTTGCCTCCTCCTTCTCCATTTCGTCAGTCCTACCAGCAAAAGAGCAAATGTGGCAATGGATCTTCCCACCCACCCAACCCAGGCTATCAGAATAAAGCTCAGTCTCAAACTTCAAGGTCAAGGGCTCCTTATCATCGTCCGCTCTTAGAGGTCACTTGCAACAACTGTCAGCAGAAAGGGCACTATGCAAACAAGTGCTTCAACTAGAGGCGCCTTCCGCCTCCTCCTCCTGTGAGATCTTCCAGCAATGCAGTGGTCAAGCATAATTCCAAGTTTGCAAAGGTGAACATGATGAATGCAGCTCAGGCAGAGGATTCTTCAGAAGTGATCATGGGTAACCTTCCTGTTAATGACTTTCCTGCAAAAGTCTTATTTGATACCGGTGCATCGCATTATTTCATGTCATATCCTTTTGCATCAAAGCACAATTTTGACACAAGGGTTCTACCTAGAGCACTGCAAGTTGTTTCTCCGGCAAAGCGTTTGAGATGTAGCATGATGGTTCCGAATGTCGGTATCGAGATGGGCAACTATAAATTTCTGTCTTCTCCAATTTTTCTTGGTGACTTGTATATTGATCTAATTCTCGACATGGGCTGGATTTCTAAGCACAAGGCTCAGCTTGATTGTGCTGCCAGGGAAATTCAATTGACACACTCTTCTGAGGATGTGATCATTTATGCCGCTCATGATGAAACCATTCAACTGTTTTCTCTCAATGAGAAAGGCGAGTTGAATGTCATCTCTCAGATTCCAGTCATTTTTGAATAACAAGACGAAGACGTCTTTCCAGAAGAGCTTCCGGGAGTGCCTCCTCACTGGCCAGTTGAATTCGTTATCGATCTTGAGCCTGGCACGGAACCTGTTTGCAAGCGTCCTTATAAGCTTGGACCAGAGTAGTTGAAGAAATTGAAGAAACAACTCAATGAACAAGAGCTTATGGGTCTGATCAGACCGAGTTCATCTCCATGGGGTTGTGGTGTTCTTTTTGTCAAGAAGAAGGATGGAACGGAACGACTCTGCATCAACTACCGTCCATTGAACAAGAAGACAATTAAGAACAAGTATCCACTTCCCAACATCAATGAGCTTTTCGAGAAACTTAAAGGTGCCAAAGTTTTCTCCAAGCTTGACCTCCGTATGGGTTATCATCAGATTCGCATTCGTGAACAAGGTATCCCCAAGACAGCATTCAGAACAAGCTATGGTTCTTATGAATATACTGTCATGTCTGTCGGCCTTGTCAATGCTCCTCCAACGTTCTCTCGCATGATGAACTTCATCTTCAACCCTTACACAAATGATTTTGTCCTGGTGTATCTCGATGATATCTTGGTCTTTTCGAAGAATAAGGAGGATCATGCCAAGCATTTGAGATTGGTGCTCGACAAACTAAGAGAGCATCAATTCTATGCGAAGTTTTCCAAGTGAGAGTTCTAGCTTGACGAGGTTCTCTACCTTGGTCATATCATCACCGCCAAAGGAATCGCTGTTAATCCCGAGAAGGTGTCAGTAATTGTGAATTGGGAACCTCCACAGAATGTCACACAGCTCTGAAGTTTTCTTGCGCTTGCAAGTTATTGTCGAAGATTCATTGAGAATTTCTCTAAGATTGCAAAGCCTCTTTCCAACCTCCTCCAGAAGCATGTCAAGTATGTCAGGACACCTGAATGTGACGTTGCTTTTAACACCCTCAAAGAGAAGCTGGTCACAACTCCTGTCTTGACTCCTCCTGACGAATCCAAGCCATTTGAAGTTTTCTGTGATGCCTCCTTACAAGGTCTCGGTGTTGTGTTAATGCAAGAGAAGAAAGTTGTGGTAATACCTCTCATCAGTTGAAGCCCAACGAAAGGAACTACCCCACTCACGACCTTGAGTTGCCGGTAGTTGTTCATGCGTTATTAATGTGGAGACATCTCTTGTTGGGAAGGAAAGTGGACATCTTCACAGATCATAAGAGCCTCAAGTACATCTTCACTCAACCCAACCTCAACCTCAGGCAGACTCGATGGGTCGAAAGATTCAAGAATACAATTCGAGTATCGAATATACTCCAGGAAAGGCCAATGTCATTGCAGATGCTTTGAGCAGGAAGGCTTACTGCAACAGCTTAATTCTCAAGCCCTTCCAACCGGACCTTTGTGAAGCTTTCCGCAAACTGAATCTCCAAGTTGTTCCTCAAGGCTTTGTTGCCAACCTCCAAGTCTCTACTACTTTGGGAGATCAAATTCATGAGGCACAACTCCTGGATTCCATGGTGAAGAAGGTGCAACATGGGATTTGTTGGGGATAATACTACTGGACGTAAACCGGCCAGGAGTAGCCGGATTAACTTTATGAAGATTAGAAGCCCATGAAGACGTAAGAATGATGGCGCTTTACGAAGGCCCAAGACCCAAAGGTGAGTTAAGGCCTGTGGATGTAAACCGAAATTATTATGTAACTTGCATTGTAAGATAGTAAGGATAGAGACCGAACCGGACACGTTTATGATCCGGCCTTCGGACTCTGTAAACCGGCGGGCGTCAACCTATGTATATAAAGGAACAACCTGGCAGCGGTTTAGGGACAACACACAACAACTCGAGAGCCAGGCAAAGCGGATTCTCTCCCTGGTCATCGAAACCCTAGTAGTACCAACACAATTGGACATAGGCTTTTACCTTCATCGAAGAGGCCGAACTAGTATAAAAACCCTCCTATCCATTGTCCGGATTAACCCCTTTAAGCTAACCCGTAGCGATGGCTCCACGACTAAGTCCTTTCACAAGGACATCTGTCATGACAAAACCATGACAGTTGGCGCCCACCGTGTGGCTATCGCACGATGGTTTGGAGTTCTTGAAGGGCGGCTTTGAAGGACTCAAGGGATACGCTGTGGGCCGGATGATGAAGAGTCATCGCGGCAAGCTATACATCGACGATGTAGGATGGGGCCCCGAGGCCGATTCAATTGAATACGGGTACCGGGTCCCCTTTGGCGGAATTCACATCTTCATCGGCAAGATTGGCGAACCGAGCCCTAAGCTGGACACCTGCACCGACATCATTAAGACGGCTCGGCATGCAAGCCCTGCCCCGGTTCAGCCCGCAGCAAGGCATGTTTTTGTAGTTGTCATCCATGGCGTCTGAAACCGTTGTCTGTTCTGATGATGAGTCTTCAACCGGAGAGACCGAGTCGCTGTATCAGCTACAGGAGGTCGGATTAGTGGAGGTTCCGATGGCAACAGTATTCCGGACCCCCTCGATCTGCCAAGCCGGGTCGCAGTATTCATGGCCAGTACACAACCAGCGCATCACTCTTCTACCGCCACGGCAATGCTCTCCGGTTCAGCAATAGCAACACCAGCGGGAGCAGGGGGCTCTGCGCCGCCTCCGGCTCAGTTATTGTCTATTTTATTCAACACTTTGGCAACATTGATGGCGGCAGAGGTGGATGCAGCAACCTGGGATCATCACAATGCGGAGATTGCGAAGGTGAAGGATCATATAACTCAGGCCAAAGTGGACCTGGCGGCGGAGAACACCAGGATGGCTACAGAATGGGTCGAGTTGGAAGCTCAGGACTACTGGCTTAGGTTGTACCAGAGTGCCTCGGATGAGGTCATGAGGAGGAGATACCGGTCGCACCTCCCACCGGGGTATGAGCCAAGAAATCTCTTCAACACACCAGGGGCCGGAACCAGTAACCAGCCGGTGGGGAACTGGACTGAGGCACCAGTAATGGGAGCACCGGTTCAGCCGCGTGCGATGAACCCGCCTCGTCAGAACAACATTGTGCCACAGTACGTTCCGATGCCCCCGGGGCTTTACTCAAACCCGTTGGACAAAATTGTGGCCGCCGCTTCATGATTAGTAGCCCTCCCAACTGATGGCGAGTCTCCAGTGGCGATTGAGGCATGACGGGCCAAAGAGCTCCTTCAAATAACTTTAAACCAGCAGCAGGCCTATTCGCATAGTCGCGAGAGGATTCATTCCACCCCCTGTCCGAGTCGGAGCTACAGCAGGCACATTGAGGATGAACCGGCCTTGTCAAGTAGTGCACGTCATCATAACTCTCCGCGAGGGCATAACTCGGCGGGTGGTGGTGCTAATGCGCAGGATGTGGTGGATCATGGACGGGCGCGTCGAGAAGCCGAGTTAGCAGCATAGCATGCGGCTTGTCAGCCTACTCTAGTTCGTCATACCGCTTCAGTGGAGCTAGGTGTGGTCGTCAGTTCTTTAGGGGTGCCGTGTCTCACCCCCGCTTTGCATAATGTACGACTGCCCAAGGATTTCAAAGGCCCTCGTAAGGTGCCCAATTACACTGCTGATTTACCCCCTGAGTCATGGGTTGAGAGTTATGAGATGGCGATGGAGATGCTGAATGTGGATGAGGCGGTCTGTGCTAAGTACTTCACCATGATGTTGGAGGGGACAACTCGTACTTGATTAAATAGCTTACCGGCTAACTCCGTCGGGTCATGGGCTGAATTGAAGCACCGGTTTATCCAGAATTTTAAAGATACTTGTAAGCAGCCTATGTCGATTGTGGACCTGGCCACCTATGTTCAAGAGGATGGAGAGTCCACAACCCATTGGGTGAAACGGGTCTCAGCTATTCTGCATTCGTCGGATCGCATCAACGCGGATACAGCAGTTTTGACGTTGGAGGGGAATTGCTGGTTTCTACCGTTAAAACTCAAGTTAGGGAGGCTCAAACGTCACTGCAATGACATGTCAACCCTTATGGCTGCTTTGGTGAAATATGCCGATTCAGATAGTACCAAAGACCCTGATTTTGAGGAGGACAAACCGGGGAAGGGGAAAAAGAATGGCAATAGTAAGGGGCAGCAGCACAATCCAGCAGGGCACGGGAATAATGGTAAGCGCAAGGCAGACAACAGTTTGGACTTTGTGGCTAACACCAATGCTCAGGATAATGGTCAGCGTCGTAAGGGCAAACAGCCCCAGAGAGGCGGAGGGTCCGGCCCCAATCTAGAGCGCCTATTAAATCAACCTTGTCCAAAGCATGGATCGAAAGAGAGGCCAGCTTCACATCTTTGGAAGGATTGTTACATCATGCGAGAGTTCAAGAACTCCAATATGTTTCAATATGACAACAGCCCGCCTGGCAGTTCAGGAGGTGGTTTCCGTGGGTCGGGTTATCGAGGTAGCAGCTCCGGTTCAGGATTTCAAGGCAATCAAACCGGACATGGCAATCAAGGGAACCAGGGCAATTAGGGAGGTCATAGCCATCAGGGGAATGAGCAGCAGCAGCAGTCAAGTTATCAGAGCAATCCGAAGCAGTTGAATAGTGGGCAGTATCATGCCTTCACCACTACTTGTGCAAGAAAGATCAAAAGCTTCATAAGAGGCCTGTGAACTCTGTTGAACCGGCAGTGCCTCAGTATTTGCGCTGGTCTGTGCAACCAATTTTATGGAGTCGAGAGGATCACCCACCCCGGGTTGATAATCCGGGCCATCTGGCCTTAGTGGTGGCACCTCAAGTTGGGGGGTACAAGTTCACCAAGGTGCTTATGGATGGTGGAAGTAGTATCAACATCTTTTACTATGATACCTTCCACCGTATGGGATTGACAGATAAGAATCTCAAACCGTCGAACACCGTTTTTCACGGTGTGGTGCCTGGAAAGTCAGCATATCTAGTGGGCAAGATAGCCCTAGAGGTGGCTTTTGGAGATGATCATGACTCAAGGTCAGAAACATTAACGTTTGAGGTGGTGAAGATCAAGAGTCCGTATCATGCCCTGCTTGGACGACCGGCTTATGCCAAGTTCATGGCGAGGCCATGTTATGTTTATCTGCAGCTTAAGATGCCGGGTCATAAGAGGACCATCACACTACATGGGAGCAGGAAAATTGCTTTGGAATGTGAAGAGGCTCATGCGGCTTATGCTGAGTCGGTTTGTGCCATAGAGGAGTTAAAGTTTTATAAGGAGAAAGTTGATCCGGCAGACATGACTTCTTTGAAAAAACCAACTATGGAGCATGATCCGACATTGAAGTTTAAATCGGCTACAGACACTAAAATGGTAGATTTTGTTCCTGGCGATTCATCCAAGCAGTTCAACATCAGCGCTAACCTGGATCCCAAATAGGAAAGTGCGATCATCGAGTTCATCCGTGAGAACCGGGACATCTTTGCATGGAAGCCTTCTGACATGCCAGGTGTACCGAGGGAACTCGCTGAGCACACCCTTAATATAGATCCTAAGTTTAAACCGGTCAGGCAATTTCTCCGTCGCTTCAACGAAGAAAGGCGTAAGGCTATTGGTGAGGAGGTAGCTCGGCTGTTGGCCGCAGGGTTTATCATGGAGGTCTTTCACCCAGAGTGTGTGGCTAATCCGGTGCTAGTCCTTAAGAAAAAAGGCACTTGGCGTATGTGGGTGGACTACACAGATTTGAACAAGCTTGCCAAGCTGATCCCTTTTCCCTCCCTCGTATTGATCAGATTATTGACGCTACGGCGGGTTGTGACCGTTTGTGTTTTTGGATGCTTATTCTGGTTATCATAAGATCAAAATGGAAGTTAAGGACCAGGAGAAGACAACTTTTATAACTCCCTTTGGAGCCTTCTGCTATGTCCCCGTACCCTTTGGGCTTAAGAGTGCCCAGGCGACTTATCAGCGATGTGTTCAGAATTGTCTTCATAAGCAGATTGGGCGCAATGTTCATGCATATGTGGATGATATTGTGATAAAGTCCAGGAAGGAGGAAACATTGATAGATGACTTGAGAGAAACCTTTGGCAACCTCCGGGTTTATAAGATGATGCTTAATCCGGACAAATGTGTCTTTGCTGTTTCGGCACGCAAGCTCTTGGGTTTTCTGGTGTCTAACAGGGGCATTGAGGCTAATTCGGAGAAGATCACAGCTATCACCTCTCTGGCTAAACCGGCATGTATCAATGACATTCAGCGTCTGGCGGGCCGGATTGCAGCTTTGAGCCAGTTTATCAGTCGTCTTGGGGAGAAGGCTATCCCTTTATATCAAATGCTAAACAAAAACGGATGACTTCGTCTGGAGTGATGCGGCTGATAAAGCGTTTGAGGATCTGAAGAGGCAGTTAGCTGAACCGCCTGCCCTTGCGGCTCCAATTGATAAAGAGCCTTTACTGCTATATGTGGCTGCTAATGCCTAGGCCGTTAGTGTGGCTATTGTTGTGGAGCGCAAGGAGGCTGGAAAGGAGTATTCGGTTCAACGACCGGTTTATTATATCAGTGAGGTGCTTATCGAATCAAAACAGAGGTATCCGCATTGGCAGAAGCTGGTGTATGGGGTGTTTATGGCAAGCCGGAAGCTCAAGCATTATTTTCAGGGACATCCTATCATAGTGGTTAGTTCAGCCCCTTTGGGAGACATCATCCAGAACAGAGAGGCGACTGGCCGGATTGCTTAATGGGCAATTGAGCTTGGACCTCACGGGCTCAAGTATACACCTCGCACAGCTATCAAATCTCAAGCACTCATGGACTTCATCAATGATTAGACAGAGTTTCAGGCACCAGAGGAAAAGCCATACAACGCTTATTGGACTATTCACTTTGATGGGTCCAGGCAATTGGAGGGCTCGAGGGCTGGAGTCATAGTAAGTTCCGCATGAGGTGACAAGTTTTGTTATGTTCTTCGCTTAATGTTCCCATGCACTAACAATGCAGCTGAGTATGAGGCCTTACTCCACGGTCTTCCGATGGCTAAGGAGATGAACTTAAGCCAGGTTAAGTGCTTTGGTGACTCTGACCTGGTGGCTCAACAGGTACCTGGCACTTGGGATTCTAAGGACCCACTCATGGCTGCATATCGACGAGAGGTGTACATAGTGGCTGGTCATTTCAAGGGTTTTCAAGTTGACCATATAGACCGGCGAAAGAATGAAGCATCAGACGCTTTAAGTCATCTAGGCTCTCAGCGTAAACCGGTGCCACCTAATGTTTTCCTCGACGTACTGCATAATCCGTCAGTCAAGATACCCATAGAGGAGGAGTTAGCTATTCCTGACCCGGAGGCCCAGTTGGTGGCGGCTTTGCATGTTATACCGGATTGGACAGTCCCGTACTTGGCATACATGAACCGGGGCGAGTTACCGGAGGATGAAACCTTGGCCCGGCAGATAATCCGGCGATCCAAGTCAATGACCATTATCAATGGGGAGTTACATCATTACAACATCACAGGAGCAATTCAGCGTTGTGTGTCTCCTCAAGAGCGTTGTGAGATTTTGCGAGAAATCCACGAAGGAGATTGTGGTCACCATGCCGGTTCAAAATCTTTGGTGGCTAAGGCTTTACGTCATGGCTTCTATTGGTTGACGGCTCATGCTGATGCTGAGGATTTCGTTAAAAGGTGTGACAGTTGTCAGAAATTTGCACGCCGCGCTCATGTTCCGACTCAGGAGTTGAGAATGATTCCAATTACTTGGCCATTTGCAACTTGGGGGCTCAATATGGTTGGACCCTCTAAGAGATCCAAGGACAAAAAGACCCACCTATTAGTGGCAGTTGACAAGTTTACCAAGTGGGTAGAAGTAGAGCCAGTCAGTAAGTGTGATGTAGCCACGGCGGTTCAATTCCTTAAAAAGGTGATATTCCGGTTTGGTTTTCCACAAAGTATCATAACTGATAATGGTACTAATCTGTCCAAGGGTGATATGGAGGAATTTTGTCAACGTGAGCACATCCGGCTTGATGTAGCGTCAGTGGCTCACCCCCAGTCTAATGGTCAAGCAGAGAGGGAAAATCAAGAAATTTTGAGAGGTATCAAACCCTGGCTTATGGTTCCTTTAAAGAGGACGCCGGGTTGTTGGGTGGAGGAGTTACCTTCTGTATTATGGAGTATCAACACCACACCAAACAGATCTACGGGTTACACGCCTTTCTTCATGGTTTACGGAGCAGAGGCGGTTCTCCCTAGTGACATCTATCATGACTCACCCCGTGTGACGGCTTATGTTGAAGCTGAGAATGAGAAAGCACGTCAGGACTCACTGGACCTGTTAGATGAGGAGCGTGATTTAGCAGCAGCGTGTTCGGCGATTTATCAACAAGATCTCTGACGTTATCGCAGCCGCCGGGTTAAGACCAGAACTTTACAAGAAGGCGATTTGGTGCTCCGGCTCATCCAGGATCAAACTGATATGCACAAGCTATCCCGACCTTGGGAAGGGCCTTTTGTGGTCAGCAAAAATTTGCACAATGGGTCATACTACCTCATCGATGTTCGAGAGCACAAAGACTCACGCAAATCGGAGGAGGAGTCTTTGCGGCCGTGGAATATAGCTCTTCTTCGGCCTTACTATACTTGAGCCACAGGCTCTTCTTATGACAATGTATATATTATATAATAAACCGGAGCCTCAGTTAAAGCGGGGTCTCTGTTCTTTTTTGCATCATGTGTGGTTCCATGGGGGCTTCCACTTACAAAGCGGAGTTCTATTAACACGGCCTATCAAGCCACACAGATATGAAGAAAATCATTAGGGGGCTTGGTCGTATCCGAACTATAGCCAAACCTCTTGATCGGTTTAAAACCAAAAAGGGAAATCACTAGGGGGCTTGGTTGTATTTACACCATAGCTACACCTTTTGATAGGCTTAAAAGCCACAAGGAAATTATGTGGAGCCAAAGAGAGTCTGTTGCATAAAGCACAACTCAAACATAGGTCACCACTGAGCATTGCTCAAATATAACTTGGGGGCTCCTTGCTTCTCAAAGAACAACGAGCTTGCACCCTTGTAGTAGGCTATCAAGCCAGGCTTGGACGCCAGGTGTATTCACCTAAAACCCCATGTTATCCTGCCTCTTTAAGTAAGCCACTCCATCCAGGTAAACCTGGTATGACCCATCGAATGTTTGACAAGTCAATCTCATAGACCCTGAACTTGTCAAAGTTAAAACGATGATTGGTTAAAGATTGAGGTCCATCTTAAAAGGCTTTGTAAAATGGTTTAACTCAGCGGCCTGGCAGCCCATGAAAAGCCTCGCTTTAGGGCTTGGCATCCCATGAAAAGCCTTGCATATTTCTTTTGTCTTTGCCGTTTTACAATCTTTTGATAAGGGATTTATGAATATTTTCTGATAAACCGGTGTTTATTACAGCCCGGCATGGTTTTCAACACATAGTTGTCAATACATGATCAATTCTAAACCGGCAATACGTTGCTCCGGTCTGGTTTTGACTAGATGTCACCAGCATTATATGAACAAATCAATGGCTATTTTAGCCCGGTATGGTTTTTATATGAACCGCCAAGAGGGCAAGGAGTCATCAACACTCCGGATTGGTGTTTTCACCCTTACAAACAGTTGGTTAGCCAACAAGGTATGCCACAGGTATCATCTATTTTTTATCTGGTTAATACAAATCTTGGTTATCCATCCAAGTTATGTATATATATTTTGGGCATCATGACCCATCCAGTGGTAAACCACTAGGACACTTTCAAGTTCTTACATGCAGGAACACAAATCATAATGGGCTATGCATAAATAGATCCCAAAGGCAGGAAATTTTTTGAAGTATCAAGCAAAACAAACATGCTCGATGGCATGGCAGATAAGGTGTTCATGCTATCCTATTACAAGGTGCTTTCAATACCCCCAATTGAATACGTGTTTTCAAGGGAGTGGCAGACTACAGCTGATAAACTTGCCACCGGTTTAGGATTCCTCATCAGGACGAGTTGACGATTGAGGGTCATCTTGCGCAGTCACATTCTCTTCATCCCTCCCTAGACGCTAGAAATCAACCGTTGACCAATCGATTCCGGTTAAGGCTTGAAAAACAGCCTCTTCATGAATAAGGTTGGAGGGGTCAATGTCAGGAGCGTAAGTATGCTTACGGATTGGCGGCACAAGATCTTCAACATTATGAATCAGTGCGGGCTGTCTTTTTCCCTCAGCATCATAAACCGGTTGAAAATGAGAGAGATCTGTGTCCTCCGCCAGTTTGCTTGCTATCAGCCGCATCTCCTTTGTCAGCCTTGGGAGATCGTCGTTATTGAAGTCTGAGCCGTCTTCTTTCACACCAGGATATCCTTTGATGATATCTGCCGGTTCATGATCCAGAATCCACGCCTTGGCCCGGATTAGCGCGGTCAGCGCACCTGACCTTGAGGCTGATCTCTTCAGTTCGTTGATCCGGGCAGGCAGCATGGCCAGCTTTTCAATAGTTTCTTTTATCAGCGATGGCGGAGGATTGTTATAAGCTACAATGCAAATGGCTCACTGGGATCCAGAGAACAGCTGTTCTATCAAGGTATAGGCCGCTTTAAGCTTCATCCGCATGTCAGAGCCTAGATGAGCAATACGGGTCCCTATCATGGTTCAATATTAGTGAACCAGTCATTGATAAGGTATTATGAATAAGACAAACTTTATGAGAGAGTACTTACCAAACATAGCAGAAGTCATGGCATTAATTGGCCGCTTTAAAGCGGTCAGTTCTTCAACCACCGGCTTCAGGGCTGCCTCTGCGTCCTTGGCCTTCTTTGTTAAACCGGCCTTTTCTGTCTCCCAGTCTACACGCTCTTTGTTAAAGGTCCCTTTTAGCCTTTCCATGGCTGCTAAGGCATTTGTCAACTCCTCCTTGGCCTTGGAAGCCTCTGCTTGCTGAGATTTGATGTTCTCCTAAAGGTCAGCGGTTTGAGCATCCCTTTTACTCAGCTCGGCCTGCAAAGGCAAGATATATCAACAATGAGGTGTGCATTTTTGAAGTACCAAGCGTATAACAAGTTATGCACTTTGTACTTGGGGGCTAATGCCTATTTTCTCTATCATCAAAAGTATATTTGAGGTCTCAAGAACAATTCAAGCATTATCCTTGACACTTTGGGGCTAATGTACATTTTTTCAAATGGATGCATGGATTAAAGACCCGGTTCACCTTGGAAAGATAAACCGGCCCTTGGGGACTACACAGGCGAACACTACACGAATATAATGGTCATGTCTAGTTTACTTCAAAAGATTAGTTTGTATATGGAGGACAAGTTTGCAAGGGTTAAGATATTATAAAGTCCCGGTTTATGCTAATTATCATAAACCGGCCCTTTGGGGCTACTTGAGTTGATATTCACAAATTGGATTTACGAAAGGGGAAGTGGTCAAAATACCTCGTAGCGCTCCTTCATCAGGTTCACCAAACCGACTTCATAATCACGGTTTGAGTGCAGATGGTTTAGAAAGCCAGAGTGGAGTTCTTGAGCGCTGAGATTGGCATAGCTTGACAAGCCGCTGCTCCATTTGCCTTTTTCCATGGCAGCACGTTCTTCCTTGGCGCTATGTTTGCCCAAAATTACAGGATGGCCAGGGGAGGTGTGACCAATACCAATAATGACAACTTCGCCTTCTTTGTCTCCAGCAGTCTTTTCTGGAGTTGATGGGGTGTCAGTACTTCTCACCGGACTAGAAGATCTATCATCAGCCCGGATGGGATTTGCCAGTTCGTCATCAGGCACAACAGTGTCAACTTCTGGTTGTTCATCCGTATTGTGATCTTGAGGGGGTGGTTCATCAAAGGTAGCTTCAGGATTTGGACCCTCTGGTTCAATGACCACCTGGTCTTCGGGCGGATTGTTCACCCGAGCCTTTTTGCTGGGTCTGGCTTTGGCTCTAAAACATAATAAGATGTGAAGGTTAGCACAGCATGTAAAGTATGAAATATCAAAAGAAAGGGGTAAAGTACTTACCCAGCTACGGTTTTGAGAGGAGGGAGTTGGGTCGCTGTTGACTGGCCAGAGGATGAAGGAGGTGTCACCTGATAATTCGAATCGGACGGATTAAGTGGTTGTCAGAAATAGCCTGCCTTGGGATAAGAAGTGTTAGAAGCGAGTGAGAGCTCAGATCGGCGTTTCCGAACAAGAGTGTCCAGTAAACTGGTCGAAGTAACCTTTTGGCCGCTATGCCAGGTTGTGCGGCAAGCCTCATGCTGCTGCTTCTTCAAAATAAATGTCCGATCCAAGTGAGCAAGAGGATGTGAAAAGCTTACTTTCCGGACCGCTTGACGGATTTTTTGTGTTGGCAGAGAATCTGAACCGAAAGAAAGGATAATTACCTCTACATTGTTAGCTTGGCTTCCCTCCACGTCCTCCTGATAAGTATCATTGTCAATGTGTTGCATGAAAAGGGAACCAAGTGAACCAAGTTCTACCTCAAGTTCCGGTTCATCCGGGTCGTCGTCTAGTTCCATACTGATGCGTTTAGGTGCCTTCCGCTTTGTGGTTTTCTTGACGGCTTTGGTTTCAGGGCGGGCAGTTTTTGCAGCTTTTTCTTGAGGTTTCTTCTTCCAAAACAGATCATCACCCTGTTTAAAAGTAAAAAGAAGGGTATTCAAGGATTGTACAGTCTAAAGATATCAAGTGTAAAGCGGAAGAACAATACTCACAACAGGCGGTTTGTTTTGCGTGTAAAAAGGGTCTAGTCCGGTTTGGCGACAGATAGCTTCCGATTCGTTCAATATCTTCTTGACGGCCTCAGTGACCTCTTCATCTGTTAGCTGAATAT
The DNA here is from genome assembly GCF_003073215.2 of Triticum urartu. Classification (NCBI taxonomy): domain Eukaryota; kingdom Viridiplantae; phylum Streptophyta; class Magnoliopsida; order Poales; family Poaceae; genus Triticum; species Triticum urartu. Next base: position 248,816,112 of record NC_053027.1, on the reverse strand, counting down.
TGATATGATGTTGGGAATCTTCTACTTCACCTGTGTACTCGCACATTAAGCGAGAGCGGCAACTTAGCGGCAAGATACTCCAGGATACCCAGCAACGGACAAAGTCTACACCTGTTAAACCGTTGGCCAGGAAGGCCGTCAGCTTGGCGAGTTGAGGTGCATACGGGGCTCGTTCCTGGGCACTTAATCGTTGTGGAAGAGGATGAGTATTGGCCAGCTGGTGGGCACGGTAAACCGGCAGAGGATTCTCATCTTCAGGGGAGGTGTCTTTACAGTGGAACCAAGTTTGATTCCACTCTTTGGGGTGACTGTGCAGCTTGGCATGAGGAAATTCAACTTCTTTTCTTTTCGGAATGGAGACGCCACCATGTTCAGTATTGGGTCCGCCTACAAATTCAGTGCGCCGGTTCAGATGGAAGAAATGCCAGAACAGCTCAAAAGTTGGCTTTCTTGTAGGTACACTTCACAGAAAACTTGAAAGTTGCATATATTGGATACCAAGTTGGATCCAATATCTTGAGGGTGGAGTTGAAAGCTGGCAAGTACGTCCCAGAAAAACTTTGATCTGGGCGGTTTGAAACCACGGCCTATGTGATCAACAAACACCACTACCTCACCTTGCTTAGGGGTGGGAGGATTTTCCGGCCCAGGAACTCGCCATCGGATCTCATTCTTCTTTGGTAAAGTGTCGATCTTGAGCATTCCATTAAGTTGCTCCTCGGTAACCCGGGAGGAAGCCCAGTTGCAGGAATAAAAATGCTTGGCCATTGCAAGTGAAAAGCTGAAAAGAAGTGCCAGTTTATAATTCGTTCATGGTAGTGCATAAGGTGCAACGGGATAAAGAAATCCAAGTATGTAAATTTCATAATCTGGAGGCTGATACAATGATGAATGACAAAGCGATAAACGGAACAAAGGTATATGCATACTGTTAAACCAGAGCATGACAACGGAGATGAAGGGATTGCCGGTTTACAAGGGGACTAATGGTATGTGTAGGTGTCAAAACCGGCGGATCTCGGGTAGGGGGTCCCGAACTGTGCGTCTAGGCCGGATGGTAACAGGAGACAGGGGACACTTTGTTTTACCCAGGTTCCGGCCCTCTCGATGGAGGTAAAACCCTACTCCTGCTTGATTAATATTCATGATATGGGTAGTAAAAGAGTAGATCTACCACGAGATCAAGGAGGCTAAACCCTAGAAGCTAGCCTATGGTATGATTGTTGTGTATGGAGTTGATTCTCTACGGACTACAACCCTCCGGTTTATATAGACACCGGAGAGGGTTAGGGTTACACAGAGTCGGTTACAATGGTAGGAGATCTTGAATATCCGTATTGCCAAGCTTGCCTTCCACGCCAAGGAAAGTCCCATCCGGATACGAGACGAAGTCTTCTATCTTGTATCTTCATAGTCCAGGAGTCCGGCCAAAGGATATAGTCCGGCTATCCGAACACCCCCTAATCCAGGACTACCTCAGTAGCCCCCGAACCAGGCTTCAATGACGACGAGTCCGGCACGCAAATTGTTCGGCATTGCAAGGCGGGTTCTTCTCCAAATCTTGTGTACTTGTAGGAATAATGTCCGATTCTTGTAATGTAGTGCTCCTCGGCTTCCATGCCCAATAATGGCCGTCTTCCATATGTAAAACAAATGCGAAAAGCCGGGGCGTTTTTACATTCACACCCCTAGCCGTATAAACGAGCCACCTATTTAACGGGATGGGGATTTAGATCCAAACCACATCTTCTCCTTTCCGCGAGTGATCATCAGAGCGCTTCCAGCAAAGGTCTATTCCAACATGACCAGCCGTCGTAGCTCCTCCCCTCGCCCCTCCGGTCCCAAACCCGGGGACTGGGAGAGTTGCACCATCCCGCATAGCAAGTTAGCGTCACTTCAGGCCCAGGGATTCCTCCCTCAGGCATGCATGGTCCCGGTCCGAGCCGGTCTCGCCACCTATAATGGCGGAAAACAAGCGGAGAGCACCCCCAATCCTTCTAAAGGAGAGCGGGTGTGCCTCGTCCCCTATCTATTAAGGGGACTGGGATTTCCAATTCACCCATTTCTCCGCGGGCTTCTGGAGTTTTACGGCCTCCAACTGCACAATCTCACGCCCGCCTCCATATTGCATATTGCAGGTTTCGTCGCCCTTTGCGAGCTATTTTTAGGCGTTGAGGCTCATTTCGCACTGTGGAAGAGGTTATTCTGCCTGGTGCCCCGTTCTCAAAAGGGGTCCATATACCAAGTGGGCTGAGCCGAAGTATGGCGTATCGCCGGGACCAGATATCTATCCGGAACCCCAAAGGAAGCATCCGAGGACTGGCCTTCAGAATGGTTTTATATAGATGACGTCCCGCTACCGGACCCTATCCGGGTCGGTCTCCCTGAGTTCAACAGTGCTCCATTGAAGAAGCGCTTGAGCTGGCGTGCGCGGAGCTCTCAAAGAGAAAGCGACAGAGACGTCCTTTACCTGATGGGCCAGATAAGACTGTTGGCTCATTCCGGACTAACCATGATCGGAGTCATGGCCGCATGCATTATGCGGGGGGTGCAGCCGCTTCAATACAGAGGCCACCCAATGTGGGAATTCAACGGGGAGGATGACACCACCCGTTACGGTCGTAAAGGGCCGGACTCATCTGCCGCTCTGGAGAAGATCTTATCCTCTTTGTACAAGGGAGAAAAGGAGAAATTCCTCCGCGTCAACCCGCAGGCCGGATTCAGCATGTACGATCCTCCAAGTTGGGTAAGTGGACAATTGCGCTTGCCCGTTTGTTTTATACTCCTGTGGTTAGATAGGTAGTCTAACGACTTCAATGCAGGAACTGCGACAGGAGGTAAAGAATATAAGCAGTCGCCCTCCACAGCCCGAGGACCCAGAACGGTCCCTTGATCCGGACTCCGAAGAGGATCCGGACATATCGGTGGAGCTTATTGACGGGGTGTTCTATCAGCTAAGCAAGGACAATACCTTGGTAGCCATCACGGCTGATTACCCAGGGTTAATCCCGGCCTCCCAGGTGACGGAAACCGGAGTCTCATTCCCTTAAGAGGGATTCCACTCTCACGTATTTCGGTGTCTCTGACGACAACCGTGTTTTGCAGGGGAGATTCCCGAGGCAGGAGGCCGAACCCACTGCGGCTAGCCAACGAGGGGCCGCAGGGCCCCGTAGGGCAAAAAGGAATGAAGTCCAGACTGAAATGCCGGCGCAAAGGTATAGTGCACCCTCTGTTTCCCTGGAGTTATTTTGTCAGGGCATATTAACGTTCATGCTATCTTCAGGACGAAGAGACCTCACCGGACTACATCCGGAGAGGTTGCCAATCACGCCTCCACCAGCCAGGCTCCAACGTCTAGCCAGGAAGCGGACGCGAGTACAAGGCGCGCACCGGACGTTCCTCCGACAGAGGATGCGGACAGGCTGTCCGCCACAAATTCAGAAGTGGAGAGTGCCATGAACCACAGGCGTCGCCGGACAATTCTACGCGACGCTTGTTTCTCCCAAGAGGCTTTAGATGCCTTTAATTCAGGAGATGAGTACCTCCATGCCGCTCAAAATGGTTTAGCCAGAGCCACAGAGCAGTATGTGAAAGACATACGGGTAAGAAAATTTTGGTTAAATATATATATATATATATATATATATATGCTAGTAGCCCCCGAGACTTGAAACAGTTAAAGCAACTGATTTAAGGATCATTTAATATGCAGGTTCTTACAAATAAGAATACTGTACTGTCCCAGGAGCTGGAAAAATGCAAGGCCCAACTAGAGGCCGCACTAGCCGCAGCAGGAGAGCCCAAAGAGACCCCCTCAGGTAAAATATACTTCGAAAGATTAGTATTGTGCGGTGTGGGTGCAAATCTGACAAATCAAATTGCAGATGGCGCCAGATTCGATCCGGATAAGCAACAACTCTTACGCCAGCTAAAGGCCGGTGAGAGTATGTTGACAAGGGTGAGACGAGAGAAGAATGATCTTCAGGATGCCAACACCAAGCTGGACGTCGAACTTAAATATGTTCGTGGCCAGCTGTTGGACTCCACAAAGGAGAATCAGCGGCTTCGACGCGGCATTTTTAGTAAGTGCTTGAACGAACTTTTGAAAAAAGAGTTCGGCGAGGAAGTCGACTAACAGAGTAATGTCTGTAGGTATGCTCACAGGTCGTCCTGCAGAGGAGATGCCTGGTTCTGCGGGTGACCTTCTTCCCGAACTCATGCAACTGCACGAGCGAATTCGGCAAGTGATGCGAGGTGTTGCCCAAGCCTTGTGGCCTGCCCACTCCGTGCCCGAGGGCCTTGGAGAGCTTGCGGAGAAGCTAAAGGGAGCTCGGCGGCACTTCTGGCTATGGAAGATATCGGCCTGCCGACAAGGCGCTAGGGAAGCCTGGGCCATGGTGAAGACCCGTTTTACGAAGTCTGACCCGAACCATATGGCCGAGGTCGGACCAGTGGGGCCTGACGGGAAGGAGATCCCTGTGAGCTTAGTATACGGGCAAGTAGAGTTGGCCGCGAAGTATTCCCAGCAGGACTGTAAATTAGACAGCCTGTTAGATGGTATAGAAGAGGAATACAATCAGTCAAAATGACTATGTAAGTTTGAATTGACATGTGTAATGCCTTCTAGCCGGATTGTAGATCGTTTGTCGTTGCCGACCTTTCCGCTTCAACCTCGGGACCTGACGTCCGGAGTGTGTCCGAATACCATAGCAGTTATAGAAGAACCGTAGTATGCGTGGAGACCAGGCATAGGGGTCATTAGTGCTTTATCAGACAAGTGCCCAACTAGTTATGTTATATTACATGGTTAGTAAGAAACATCTTCCAGAGAGAATAGTTCCGTTAGGGGTTCCTTTCGCTGGGAGGCATGCCCTAAAGTGCATGTCCGGACTGCGTAAAAAGACGCAGAAAAAAGCATCTGGGGGCGCATAAAATGAGTAAAAAGATCATCTTTTATCTCACTGACCGAATATTCCCTTAAGAACGCTAGCTTTCGGCTTCACCCAGTCTGAGGTACACATCCGGCTGACCTGGCAGTAACAATCGCAGAGGTGTTCCCTTTACCACCTAGCCGAACAATCGGGAACGTAGGGGTAAGCACAGGAGCCAGGCAACCCAGCTTGGCCAAAACTTAAGTCATATTGATGCATATAATGGTGGAGAAAAAGGTACATGCGGAAGTTTGACGCATGTGTTGGGCGTGAAGCCCGTATGAATAAGCTTCTGTGAAAGAAGCCCCCAGGTATAATGAGCGCGAGTAGAGCGTCACTAGATGAGCCTTTAAGGGCTATAAAAGAAAAGAGGGGAAGGAGAGAAGAAAATGCAAAAAATGGACACAGGAAGGAGACGAACACAGAGTCCGGCGCTAGGTGTAGAATCATCGGAGACGGGTGGCGTTCCATGGGTTCGGCTCGAGTCGGTTATCCGACACATCTCGCAGGCGGTACGCCCCGCCAGTCTGGACTTGGTCGATTATGAATGGACCTTCCCATTTGGGCTTGAGTTTGTCCTTTTTCTTGTCCGGCAGGTGTAGAACTAGTTCGCCGACATTGTAATTTTTGGCACGTACTTCTCTGCTTTGATATCTTCGAGCCTGCTGTAGATAGAATGCGGAATGGGCTTTTGCCACGTCGCGCTCCTCCTCCAAAGCGTCCAAACTGTCCTGCCGATCGAGCTCGGCTTCTCTTTCTTCGTACATGCGCACTCGAGGTGAGTCATGAATTATGTCGCAGGGCAAAACTGCCTCTGCGCCGTACACTGTGAAAAATGGTGTGTATCCGGTGGTGCGATTCGGCGTGGTCCGCAGCCCCCAGAGTACGGAGTCGAGCTCCTCTACCCAGTGCGTATTAGATTCCTTAAGGGACCACACTAGTCTGGGTTTAATGCCGCTCATGATAAGACCATTTGCACGTTCGACCTGGCCGTTGGTTTGTGGGTGATAGACGGAAGCATAATCGAGCTTGATGCCCATTTTTTTGCACCAGAGTTTTACCTCGTCGGCGGTAAAGTTTGTACCGTTATCGGTTATGATGCTGTGGGGGACGCCATAATGGTGTACAACCCCGGATATGAAGTCTATCACAGGTCCGGATTCGGCCATTTTAACAGGCTTGGCTTCTATCCATTTGGTGAATTTATCCACCATGACCAGTAAGTATTTCTTTCTATCGGTCCCGCCTTTAAGGGGTCCGACCATGTCAAGCCCCCAGACCGCAAAAGGCCAGGTGATTGGTATAGTTTGGAGTGCGGTGGGTGGCATATGGCTTTGGTTGGCAAAAAGTTGGCAACCAGCGCATCGTTGGACTAAGTCCTGAGCGTCTGCCCCGGCCGTCGGCCAATAAAAGCCTGTACGGAAAGCCTTGCTAACAAGGGACCGAGCCGCGGCATGGTGACCACCGAGTCCGGCATGAATTTCAGCCAGAAGGTTCCGCCCTTCCTCCTCGGAGATGCACCTTTGAAGGACTCCGGTAGTGCTTTTCTTATAAAGCTCTCCCTCATGGACTCTGTAGGCTTTAGATCGCCGCACTATGCAGCGGGCCTCGTTTTGGTCCTCCGGGAGTTCTTGCCTAGTAAGGTAGGCTAGGAATGGTTCTGTCCATGGGGCGATGACCGCCATTATTACGTGGGCTGAAGGTGTAATTTCATTGGCAGAGCCTCCAATTGTGTCAGATTGTTCGCGTCGAATGGTGCGGCTGGGTCCGGGCTGTTATTTGCGGGTTCCCCCTCCCATGCTACAGATGGCTTGAACAATCTTTCCAAAAAGATGTTGGGGGGGGCACTGCATCGCGTTTTGCTCCGATGCATGCCAGGACGTCCGCTGCTTGATTGTTTTCTCGGGCTATATGGTGAAACTCCAGCCCTTCGAACCGAGCTGACATTTTTAGGACGGCATTGCGGTAAGCTACCATTTTTGGGTCCTTGGTGTCGAAGTCGCCATTTATTTGGGATATCGCGAGGTTCGAATCCCCGTGTACCTCTAGGCGTTGAATGCCCATGGATACTGCCATCCGGAGACCATGTAGAAGGGCCTCGTATTCGGCTGCATTGTTGGAGTCCGTGTACATAATTTGGAGTACATATTGGACTGTGTCTCCTGTGGGGGATGTCAAAACGACGCCAGCCCCTAGTCCGGCCAACATTTTGGAGCCCTCGAAATGCATGATCCAGTTTGAGTATGTGCCGTACTCTTTAGGGAGTTCGGCCTCTGTCCATTCTGCGACGAAGTCAGCCAAAACTTGCAATTTTATAGCTCGCCATGGCTTATAGGTTATATCGAACGGGAGGAGCTCGATGGCCCATTTTTCGATCCGGCCCGTTGCATCGCAGTTGTTGATAATATCGTTAAGTGGTACTTCCGAGGCTACTATTATGGAACACTCTTGAAAGTAGTGTCGTAGCTTTCTGGATGCCATGAATACCGCGTATGCAATTATTTGATAATGCGGGTACCGTGATTTGCATGGAGTGAGGACAGTGGACACGTAGTAGACCGTCCTTTGAAGGGGGAATTTGTGTCCGTCCGTTTCCCGCTCGACAACGAGCACTGCGTTGACAACTTGATGTGTTGCTGCAATGTACAATAGCGTTGGTTCGCCGGTGTTCGGCGCGGCCAGGACTGGGTTTGTTGCCAATATGGCTTTTATTTCATCGAGTCCGGCCATGGCAGCATCCGTCCACTCGAAGTGTTCGGTGCGCCGGAGTAGGTGATAAAGGGGCAGTGCCTTTCTCCCAAGCGGGAGATGAAGCGGCTTAGAGCCGCCACACATTCGGTTAATTTTTGTATTTTTTTGAGGTCCTTTGGGATATCCAATTGTGACAAAGCTCGGATCTTGGCTGGATTTGCTTCAATTCCTCTACCGAATACAATGAAGCCCAAGAGCTTTCCGGCTGGAACGCCGAAGACGCATTTTTCCGGGTTGAGCTTGATGTCGTATTTTCGGAAGTTATCGAATGTGAGCTTCAAGTCGTCTACTAGAGATTCGACATGTCTTGATTTGATGACCACGTCATCCACATATGCCTCCACTGTTTTGCCGATCTGATTTGCCAGACATGTCTGGATCATGCGCTGATATGTTGCACCGGCATTTTTTAGCCCGAAGGGCATTGTGTTGAAGCAGAATGGGCCGTATGGTGTGATGAATGCTGTTGCAGCTTGGTCTGATTCTGCCATCTTGATTTGATGGTAACCGGAGTATGCGTCGAGGAAGCACAACGAGTCGTGTCCTGCGGTGGCATCGATAATTTGATCGATACGTGGGAGGGGGAAGGGATCCTTTGGGCAAGCCTTGTTAAGGTCTTTAAAGTCGACACAGGCGCCAGGATTTGTCCTTCTTTGGTACCATCACCAGGTTTGCTAGCCAGTCCGGATGTTTTATGTCTCTAATGAATCCGGCCTCCAATAGCTTGGCTAGCTCTTCTCCCATAGCCTGTCTCTTGGGTCCAGAAAAACGCCGAAGGGCTTGTTTGACAGGTTTGAATCCTTTTAGGATATTTAAGCTGTGTTCGGCTAGCCTGCGTGGGATCCCTGGCATGTCTGAAGGGTGCCAGGCGAAAATGTCCCAATTCTCTCCTAGGAACTCTCGCAGTGCGGCGTCTACATCGGGGTTCAATCGTGCCCCGATGGAAGCTGTTTTATTGGGGTTCGTTGGATGGACCTGGAATTTGACTATTTCGTCAGCTGGCTTGAAGGATGTGGATTTGGATCTCTTGTCGAGTATCACATCATCCCTGTTAACCGTGGAGCGCAGCGCAGTCAGTTCCTCGGCCGCTAAGGCTTCGGATAGTGCCTCAAGGGCTAATGCGGCCGTCTTGTTCTCGGTGCGGAGTGCTATGTCCGGATCACTAGCTAGAGTGATAATTCCGTTTGGCCCGGGCATCTTAAGCTTCATGTACCCGTAATGGGGTATCGCTTGGAAGATTGTGAATGCTTCCCGCCCTAGTAAGGCGTGATGTCCGCTCTTGAATGGGGCCACCTGAAACGTGACTTCTTCGGACCTGTAATTATCCAGCGTGCCGAACACCACATCTAGTGTGATTTTTCCTGTGCAGCGCGCTTCCCGACTGGGGATTATTCCTCTAAAGGTTGTGCTGCTTCGCTCGACGCGGTTCAAGTCTATTTCCATTTTTTGAAGGGTTTCCTCATAAATGAGGTTCAGTCCACTGCCTCCATCCATGAGCACTTTGGTGAGGCGAAAGCCGTCCACTATGGGACTGAGGACCAATGCGGCTGGTGCTCGGGCTGTTCGGAATCTAGGTTCATCACTTGAGTTGAAGGTAATGGCGGTGTCGCTCCATGGGTTTATTGTTGCAACTTGATAGACTTCGGCGAGGTTGCGGAGTGTTCTTTTTCGCATATTGTTTGATGCGAAAGTCTCGAAGACTGTGAGAACGGTACTGGTGTCCTCGGGCTGGCTTTCCACGGCCTCCCGATTTAAGAGGTCCTCGCCAATTTTGGCTACTTGCCGAAGTATCCAACATGCTCTAAGGCTGTGAGTTGGAGTGGCGCCCTCTGTACTGTGAATTTTACAGGGTCCATCAAGCCATCTTTCCAGTACGGTTCCATGCCCTGTAAAGGGTTTTGGCTTTTTGCTATTTATCCCGGGTGTCTTATGATGATGCACCCTCTTAGTTCGGACGGGATTACTATTCAAGGCCGGATTATCCCAAAATTTTATTTCGGTTTTCCAGGCACTTTCCATCGCACAGTACTTTTGTACTATGGACGCCAAGTCAGCGAAGCGTGTAATATCACGACGACTTATGGCGTTAAGGATTCCCTCGTCCGTGCAATTATTGCCGAAGATTGATATTTCGTCTCCCTCGCGGCAATCCTTTATCCTGTTCATAACCAGGAGGAATCTGGCCCAGTAATGATGTACTGTTTCGTCGGGCCTCTGCCTGACTTGGGAGAGATCGCTTATGTTCGGGTGGGCGGGTGTCGTTGAACCTGAAACCTCACCCAATCCAAGATTCGGAGGCCGAAGAGTTTCCAAACTCGGAAGTTCGGATTCTTGGACTTTATCCAACGAATCCGGCCTGTTGCCTGATCCTAAGCTCAGGTCTTGAGTTATAGCCTCCCCTCCACGGGTATCCGGCTTGGAGGGATCGGGAATTCGGACGTAACTAGTCCTTAAAATAGATGAAGGGTCGCCGCACTGCGCCTCTACCACGGCAACGTGGTGGGTAACTTGGGCCGAGTTGATTTCTCTTAGATCGGGTTTAAGCCCAACCTGGTCGTAATCCGTAGCGACCCCCAGGACGGCAATGCGATCCAAGAGCTCGTTCACGCAATAGAGCTCCATTGGATCTAGCTTCTCGATGAGCTCCGAGCTGACATGCAGGTTGCTTTTGATGACCCGAGAGGTCACCGTCGGCGCAACAGCCCAACAGGCGGTCATGAGGAAACCACCTAGCCGGAGGGTTTGGCCGACAACCAAGGCTCCCTTAGCAACGGCGCCGTCTTTGAAGACAGGAGAAGGCATCCTTCCTGATTGTGACGGCACAGAGGAACTCTCAATGAAAGCACAAATGTCGGTGTCAAAACCGGCGGATCTCGGGTAGGGGGTCCCAAACTGTGCGTCTAGGCCGGATGGTAACAGGAGACAGGGGACACTTTGTTTTACCCAGGTTCGGGCCCTCTCGATGGAGGTAAAACCCTACTCCTGCTTGATTAATATTGATGATATGGGTAGTACAAGAGTAGATCTACCACGAGATCAAGGAGGCTAAACCCTAGAAGCTAGCCTATGGTATGATTGTTGTGGATGGAGTTGATTCTCTATGGACTACAACCCTCCGGTTTATATAGACACCGGATAGGGTTAGGGTTACACAGAGTCGGTTACAATGGTAGGAGATCTTGAATATCCGCATCGCCAAGCTTGCCTTCCACGCCAAGGAAAGTCCCATCCGGATACGAGACGAAGTCTTCTATCTTGTATCTTCATAGTCCAGGAGTCCGACCAAAGGATATAGTCCGGCTATCCGAACACCCCCTAATCCAGGAATCCCTCAGTATGTGATAGATTGCTTTCTACAAAGGTAAACCGCCTACGTGATAAAGAAGATACAGATCTAAGGCAAGAACGACTAAATAAGGTAAAACAGGTTTCACAAGATTACATGGAAATTTTGGATCTACCGTAAGACAGGAAAAGCAAAAAGATTAAGACCTAAAAAGGTTGATCCCGAAGTGGTTCACAAAGGTCCAGATCAGTTTTATGCGCATAAGGGTTTAATGTGATAGCAGAAGATAAGGAATGCTATAGCCATTACACGGAATATATCAAGCTTGAAGTTTTTATCCATGGACTAAGGAGGAATAGGGAAGAACACTGCTGGAAATTCGATGAACTTCGATGAACACTAAAACCCTAGGTAGATCTACATAGGAGGAAAGGGAAGGACTTACGGTGGCTGTTCAAGCAGTGGAGGTACGCCGCGGCTTTCTGGTGCAACCAGGTCGATGCAGCGGCCAATGGAGAGGCGGAAGCGAAGCTCGGCGATGGCGGCGGTGCTCGGGTGCAGGGGCGTTGCGAGGGGGAAGAAGAAGAGTAGAGAGATGGAGGTAAAAAAAGGAAATGACCCTTGGTCCTATTTATAAGGTAAAGGGGGAGGTGATAGGCGCGAGAATCAAGGAGCCGAAATATTGATACCTAACAGGAGAGGTCACCTCGATTGTCGGAGGGTCATGAACTGAAGGTAAGATGTATCATTTTTAAATAACAAGGTGACGTCACGACGATTTATCATGATCATGGAGTATGATGTCACGATGGTTTACAAGATCAAGGCGAAGGTGCAAAGGAGGAATTTTTCTAAGTGTTGAAGATTGACATGAACAAGTTCAAACCAATCTGGGGCCTAATGTTGGGGATATTACTACTGGACATAAACCGGCTAGGAGTAGCCAGATTAACTTTATGAAGATTAGAAGCCCTTGAAGACATAAGAATCATGGCGCTTTATGAAGGCACAAGACCCAAAGACGAGTTAAGGCCTGTGGATGTAAACCGACATTATTATGTAACTTGCATTTTAAGATAGGAAGGATAGAGACCGAGCCGAACACATTTATGATCCGGCCTCGGGACTCTGTAAACCAGCGGGTGTCAACCTATGTATATAAAGGGACGACCCGGCAGTGGCTTAGGGACAACACACAACAACTCAAGAGCCAGGCAAAGCGGATTCGCTCCCTGGTCATCGATACCCTAGCAATACCAACACAACTAGACGTAGGCATTTACCTTCATCAAAGGGGCCGAACTAGTATAAAAACCCTCGTGTCCCTTGTCCGGTTTAACCCCTTTAAGCTAACCCGTAGTGATGTCAGCACGACTAAGTCCTTTCATGAGGACTCTGCCGTGACAAAACCATGACAGGATTGCCAAGAGCCAACCCAAATACAAGTTCTATCACATTGATGACAAAGACACTCTATTCTTCGAGGACCGGATTGTGGTTCCTAAAGGTGATCTAAGGAAAGTCATTATGAACGAGGCACACGATCCCCTTCTATCCATTCATCCTAGAAGTACGAAGATGCACCATGACCTCAAGCAGTCATATTGGTGGACTCGAATGAAGCGGGAGATTGCTCAATTCGTGAATCAATGTGATGTCTGCAGAAGGGTGAAAGCAGAACACCAATGACCAGCTGGTATCCTCCAACCTCTTGCTATTCCAGAATGGAAGTTCTACCATATTGAAATGGACTTCATGATTGGTTTTCCCAAGTACAAGCATGGAAATGATGCTATCTTCGTTGTCATCGACAAGCTTACTAAAGTGGCTCATTTCCTTCCAATGAAAGAATCTATACACCTCCAAGATTGTCTCCTTGCACGGCATTCCGCAATTGATATCTTCATATCATGGTATCATTTTCACCTCCAAGTTCTGGGACTCCTTTCAGAAGGCTATGGGCACCAACATTCGCTTCAGCACAACTTTCCATCCTCAAACTAGTGGCCAAGTCGAGCGAGTCAATCAAATCCTTGAAGATATGCTCAGGGCATGTGTCATTTCTTTCGGCATGAAGTGGGAAGATTGTCTTCCATATGCCGAGATCTCCTACAACAACAGCTTCCAAGCGAGTTCGGGCAAGGCCCCATTAGAAATTCTCTATGGCAGAAAGTGTCGTACTCCTCTCAATTGGTTAGAGACTGGTGAACGCCAACTTCTTGGCAATGACTTAATCAAAGAAGCTGAAGAAATGTGTAAAGTCATCCGTAAAAGCCTAAAAGCCGAGGAATCACGCCAGAAGAGTTACTATGATAGCAAGAACCATGACTTGGCTTTCGAGATCGGAGACCATGTCTACCTCCGCGTCTCTCCAATGAAAGGTACTCGTCGCTTTGGTATCGAAGGGAAGCTTGCCCCGAGATACGTCGGCCCTTTCAAGATCATTGGCAAAAGAGGCAACCTCGCCTATCAACTTGAGCTTCCGTCCAACTTCGCAAATGTGCATGATGTGTTTCACGTGTCATAGCTTCACAAGTGCTTCAAGACTCATGAGCGCACCATCTACTTCGAAGAGATTGATCTCCAAGAAGATTTGTCTTATCATGAGCATCCCGTTGCTATTCTTGAAGAAACCGAGCGCAAGACTCGCAACAAGTCAATCAAATTCCTGGAAGTGAAGTGTTCACACCATTCCGACTGAGAAGCCACCTGGGAATGCGAGGATCACCTCCATTTTGAATATCCTGAGTTCTTTCAATCCTAGATCTCGGGATGAGATCCTTTTGTAGTGGTGGAGTGTTGTAACACCCCGGATGTAACTTGCCATATTTGTAACTCCGACTCTTGCCATTATCGGCTTTAAGTTATGAGATTCCTTTCGTGGTTGGGTTTTTGTCTGTGTTTTGCATTTTGTTCATGTCATGCATTTCATATCATGTCATCATGTGCACCGCATTTGCATTCGTGTTCGTCTCATGCATCCGAGCATTTTCCCCGTTGCCCGTTTCGCAATCCGACACTCCTACATGCACCGGCGCACCCCTCTTGTCTCTTTTCGTGAGCGGGAGGTAAACGTTCTCAGAATGGGACAAGATTTGTCAAGTGCCCTTGGTACACCACCGGTAGACCGCCAGTCAAATTTCATTCCATTTGGAGGTCGTTTGATGCTCCAACGGTTAACCGGGTAACCGCAAAAGCCTCTTGTGTGTTGCAGCCCAACACTGCTTCAAAACAGCCCAACAACCCATCTAAACCATCTCCATGTCCTCCGCCGTCGGATCACGATCGTGTGGGCAAAAACCGCACCTCATTTGGACACTCCAAACTCCCTCTACCTATAAATATGTGATCCTCCCTCAAATTCCGGGTCCAAACCCTAGTTCCACCGTCTCCCTCCGCGTCGGACACGTCCGTTTCGGCCGGACGTGTCCGTGCCACCGCCACCGACCAACCGAAGGCCGCAACCTCACCCCTGCCCTCCGCCACGCCGCGCCAGGCCCGCGGGGCCCGGATCGGGCCCGTGGGGCCCATCCCACCGCCACCGCGACCCGAGCGCTCCGCCTCCTGTGTCTGCTCGCCGGCGCCGCCTTCCTCCGCCGCTCGACGCCTCCTCGCCGGCGCGCCACCACGTCTGTCGCCTCCACCGCACCACCGCGCCGCGCTCCGCCGCCGCTGGCAGCCGCCACTCCATCGCCGGCTTCCTCCGCCGCCTCCGAGCACGCCGGTCGCTAGCGTTCGCCGGAGCCGGATCCGGCTGGAGTGGATGAGATCCACCAGTCCCAGCAACCAAATGCCGGCCCCGTCCCCGGATCTCTCCGTCCTGGTTATCCTCGTCCCGTGTTGACTTTCGTGGAGGTGAAATTTCTCTAAGTCCCGAAATATCCTTACATTTTTATGCCTCCTTCATCGCATCATATCTCGGTGACCGCGGCTTCAAATCATGCATATGATATGTCAAATTGCTCGTCTCGGTGACCTCTTCATGTTATAAGCATTTCCATGCATGTTACTGACCATTATGATGCCTTTTTCATTGATGCAAGAGTGCTATAAAATGTTAGCTGTTGGTACTTATTAGATCATGGTGATTTGTCATTTTTGTTGCATTGATGTGTGCATCATCTGATCATGAGGTCTACATGTGTTTTGAAGTACAACATGCCATCTTTTCCTGGCTAAGTCTTTTCCCTGATTATTTTGAGCGACTTCAGATTTTGCTATGTCTTTTCCCTGCTGTTATTTTGATGCCATGTAAACTTGATGCTAAAGTGAGATCAATGCTTATTTTGAGATACTTCAGTAAGGATGTTTTGAACATGTGGTTATTCTATATCCATCCATGCCCCTGTTTGCAACTATGGAGTGATCTAGCATGTCAATTTCTTGCTCTACTTTTGCTATAAATTATTCCTGGCATATTGTTAACATGTTAATCAATTTTTCCATGGTTGTTGCTAGTGATCCATGCATCCTATGAACTTTGTCTTGCCATGGTTAGCTTCATGAACATGTCTTCTTACTGTTGGTATGCTTGTTTTGTAATTCAATACTTTGTGGTGAGTGGTATGAGCTCGCAAAGTTGCTATCATAATTCTGTTTATGCCATGCTCTGTTTTTATGCTAAGTCTGAATCTGTTTATAAAACTTGCTATGTTTACATGGGAGGCATCATATCTTCTATGCCTTTTTGGCTGATGTTCAGTAAGGGTATTTTGTTCTATGCATTTAGTAGAATCAAGCCATGCCTTTGTTTACCATGGTATGTTCCTGTAGAATGTCTTTTGCTTACTCTAAACAGTGCTTCCTGATGTTGCTTTTGACATGTTAGTATTTCAACGAAGTCTGTGAACCTGATATTTTTTGCACTTTTGCCATGCTTGTTTGAACCTATTCTAGTGTGATTTAGCCATAGCTCAGTGCTCATGTTTTGTCAAGCATCTCTTGTACATCAGTTCCATATTCTTTTTTGCTAGGTTGGAGTGCAGTAGCTTAGTTTCTTGTTGCATTCTAGGTGGCATCGTGCTGTTAATCGCAGTTTTGCATCATTCTTGTTTTGCTTGCCATTTGCAAACCGTGCCTCCATTTCCGGTGACCTTTATATCGATTTCAACCGAAATCATCTCATCTTTCCAGCGGCATACTTGGTTTTCCAAGTTGATGCCTTGTTCATTCTTCCCTTTCCGGAGCACGCATATGCATTGCATATCATGTCTTGCATATCATGCCTTGTATTGCATCATGTTGCTTGTGCATTCCACCGTGATTGATTGTTGTTCCATTGCTTGTGTTATTTCCTTGGGTAGAGCCGGGAGACGAGTACGCGAATGAGGAACCTGTTGAGTACGCTAACGAGGATCAAGCTTTCGACAACTCTGAGAACATTGCAGGCAAGATGACCATACCCTCAAAATCACTTCTATCTTTGCTTGCTAGTTGTTCGCTCTATCGCTATGTCGCGCTACCTACCACTTGCTTTATCATGCCTCCCATATTGCCATGTCAGGCCTCTAACCCTCCTTCGTAGCAAACCATTGTTTGGCTATGTTACCACTTTCGCTCAGCCCCTCTTATAGCGTTGCTAGTTGCAGGTGAAGACGAAGTTTGTTCCATGATGGAACATGGATTATGTTGGGATATCATTATTATTTCTTATTTACTTTAATGCACCTATATACTTGGTAAAGGGTGGAAGGCTCGGCCTTTTGCCTGGTGTTTTGTTCCACTCTTGCCTCCCTAGTTTACGTCATACCGGTGTTATGTTCCTTGATTTTGCGTTCCTTACGCGATTGGGCGTTATGGGAACCCCTTGACAGTTCACTTTGAATAAAACTCCTCCAACAAGGCCCAACCTTGGTTTTAACATTTGCCACCTAAGCCTTTTCCCTTGGGTTTTCGCAAGCCCGAGGGTCATCTTTATTTTAAACCACCGGGCCAGTGCTCCTCTGAGTGTTGGTCCAAACTAGAGCCCCTTGCAGCGCCACCTCGGGGAAACTTGAGGGTTGGTCTTAGTTGGACGGATTGCTCATCTGGTGTGCCTTGAGAACGAGATATGTGCAGGTCCTATCAGGATTTGTCGGCACAGTCGGGTGGTCTTGCTGGTCTTGTTTTACCATTGTCGAAATGTCTTGTAACCGGGATTTCGAGACTGATCGGGTCTTTCCGGGAGAAGGATTATCCTTTGTTGACCATGAGAGCTTGTGATGGGCTAAGTTGGGACACCCCTGCAGGGTACAAACTTTCAAGAGCCGTGCCCGCGGTCATGTGGCAGATGGGAATTTGATAATATCCGGTTGTAGAGAACTTGACACTTAACTTAATTAAAATGAATCAACCGCGTGTGTAGCCGTGATGGTCTCTCTTTGGCGGAATCCGGGAAGAGAACACGGTCTTGTGTGATGCTTGAACGTAAGTAGCTTCAGGATCACTTCTTGATCACTTATAGCTTCTCGATCGTGCGTAACTTCTCTTCTCGCTCTTATTGCATCATGTTGCTTGTGCATCGCACCGTGATTTATTGTTGGTCCTTTGCTTGTGTTTCTTTATTTGGGTAGAGCCGGGAGACGAGTACGTGACCGAGGATCCTGTTGAGTATGCTAACGAGGATCAAGCTTTCGACGACTCCAAGAACTTTGCAGGCAAGATGACCATACCCTCTGAGGGAGTCCTGGATTAGGGGGTGTTCGGGTAGCCGGACTATACCTTCAGCCGGACTCCTGGACTATGAAGATACAAGATTTAAGACTTCGTCCCGTGTCCGGATGGGACTTTCCTTGGCGTGGAAGGCAAGCTTGGCGATGCGGATATTCAAGATCTCCTACCATTGTAACCGACTCTGTGTAACCCTAACCCTATCCGATGTCTATATAAACCGGAGGATTGTAGTCCATAGAGAAAAAAAAACTCCATACACAACAATCATACTATAGGCTAGCTTCTAGGGTTTAGCCTCCTTGATCTCGTGGTAGATCTACTCTTGTACTACCCATATCATCAATATTAATCAAGCAGGAGTAGGGTTTTACCTCCATCGAGAGGACCCGAACCTGGGTAAAACAAAGTGTCCCCTGTCTCCTGTTACCATCCGGCCTAGACGCACAGTTCGGGACCCCCTACCCGAGATCCGCCGGTTTTGACACCGACATTGGTGCTTTCATTGAGAGTTCCTCTGTGTCATCGCCTTTAGGCCCGATGGCTCCTTCGATCATCAACAATGATGCAGTCCAGGGTGAGACTTTTCTCCCCGAACAGATCTTCGTCTTTGGCGGCTTTGCACTGCGGGCCAATTCGCTTGGCCACCTTGAGCACATCGAAAGCTACGCCCCTGGCCATCAGGTCAGGTTTGGAAGCCTAAACTACACGGCCGACATCCGCGGAGACTTGATCTTCGACGGATTCGAGCCACAGCTAAGCGCGCCGCACTGTCTCGATGGGCATGATATAGCTCTGCCACCAAACAGCGCCTTGGAGGCCGTGCACGCATCGGTTCCGACCATCGATTCGGAGCCCACTACACCGATCGAGGACCAGTGGTTGGACGCTGCCTCAGGGGCTGTGATCTCAGAGGCGATTGAGCCGATCTCCAGCCCCGCACTCCACATGGCACGTGACTCCGAGGAGCCGGATTCCTCTCCGAGCTCCGAGCCCTCCGCGCCCCTGCCGATCGAATCCGATTGGGCGCCGATCATGGAGTTCACCGCCGCGGACATCTTTCAGTACTCGCCCTTCGGCGACATCCTGAATTCTCTAAAGTCTCTCTCTTTATTAGGAGAGCCCTGGCCGGATTACGGTCAGCAAGGTTGTGATGCGGACGACGAAGAAATTCAAAGACCACCCACCACCCACTTCGTAGCCACTGTCGACGACTTAACCGACACGCTGGACTTCGACTCCGAAGACATCGACGGCATGGACGACGATGCAGGAGACGAACAAGAACCAGCACCTGTAGGGCGCTGGAAGGCCACCTCGTCATATGACATATATATGGTCGATACTCCAAAAGATGGAGATGACGATGGAACAGTGGGGGATGATGCCCCCAAGAAACAGCAAAAGCGTCGGCGTCAACGGCGCCGCTCTAAATCCCGCCATAGCAAAAACGGTGATTCCGGCACGGGAGATAATACTACCCCGGACAGCGCCGAAGAACACCCAACTCAGCAAAATTCGGCACAGGAAGATGGAGAAACCAGCCCTCATGAAAGAGTGGCAGACCAAGAGGTCGAGGATGATAACTATACGCCTCCCTCCGAAGACGAGGTAAGCCTCGATGACGACGAATTCGTCATACCATCAGACCCTGCCGAACAAGAGCATTTTAAACGCAGGCTTTTAGCCACGGCAAGCAGCCTCAAGAAAAAGCAGCAACAGCTTAGAGCTGCCCAAGAATTGCTAGCTGACAGATGGACTGAAGACCTTGCGGCCGAAGAGTATGAACTCGAACGCCCCTCCAAGAGTTACCCGAAGCGCAGGCCGCTACCCTGATCAGAGGAGGAAGCACCTACATCACCAGCGCATGACATGGCAGACCGGCCACCTCGCGGCCGCGACAGAGAGGCCTGTCAGCCCTCCACCCAAGCCATGCCCCGACGCCGCTCAACTAAGGCACGGGAAAATGCGCCCGACCTGCGATTCATACTGGAGGATAAGGCAAGACAAACAAGATCGATCTACGGATCGCGCAGGCGCCCTACGGCACGTGACAGTGATCTTCACTCCGGATACAACAAATCCGGCCGGGCCGAACACAACAGACAAAGCTCTTCCGAGCTGCGTCGTAATATAGCCCAGTACAGAGGCGCCGCACACCCGCTATGCTTCACGAATGAAGTAATGGATCATAAAATCCCACAGGGTTTCAAACCCGTAAACATCGAATCATACGATGGCACAACAGACCCGGCGGTACGGATCGAGGATTATCTCCTTCACATCCACATGGCACGCGGCGATGATCTACACGCCATCAAGTACCTCGCGCTCAAACTTAAAGGACCGGCCCGGCATTGGCTTAACAGCTTGCCAGCAGACTCAATCGGTTCTTGGGAGGACCTCGAAGCAGCATTCCTCGACAACTTCCAGGGCACTTACGTGCGACCGCCGGATGCCGACGACTTAAGTCACATAATTCAGCAGCCAGAAGAATCGGCCAGACAATTCTGGACACGGTTCCTAACAAAGAAAAACCAGATAGTTGACTGTCCGGACGTAGAGGCCCTAGCAGCCTTCAAGCATAACATCCGCGACGAGTGGCTTGCCTGGCACCTTGGACAGGAAAAGCCAAAATCCATGGCAGCCCTCACGACACTCATGACCCGCTTTTGCGCGGGAGAAGACAGCTGGCTAGCTCGTAGTAACAACTTATCGAAGAACCCTGGTAATTTGGACATCAAGGACAAAAGTGGCAGGACACGTCGGAACAAGCAAAAACGCCGCGTCAACAGCGACAGTAATGAAGATACGGCAGTCAATGCCGGATTCAAAGGCTATAAATCCGGTCAGCGGAAAAAGCCATACAAAAAGAATACTCAGGGCCCGTCTAGTTTGGACCGAATACTCGATCGTTTGTGCCAGATACATGGCACCCCCGAAAGGCCAGCCAATCACACTAACAGGGATTGTTGGGTGTTCAAGCAGGCAGGTAAGCTCAGGACCGAAAACAGAGACAAGGGGCTGCACAGCGACGACGAGGAGCCCAAGCCGCCAAACAACAATGGACAGAAGGGCTTTCCCCCACAAGTGCGGACGGTGAACATGATATACGCAACCCACATTCCCAAGCGGGAGCGGAAGCATGCGCTACGGGACATATATGCGATGGAGCCAGTCGCCCCAAAGTTCAACCCATGGTCCTCCTGCCCGATCACTTTCGATCGAAGGGACCATCCCACTAGCATCCGTCATGGCGGCTTCGTCGCATTGGTTCTTGACCCAATCATCGACAGATTTCATCTCACAAGAGTCCTTATGGACGGCGGTAGTAGCCTGAACCTGCTTTATCAGGATACAGTGCGGAAAATGGGCATATATCCCTCAAGGATTAAACCCACAAGAACGACCTTTAAAGGCGTTATACCAGGTGTGGAAGCCAACTGTACAGGCTCAGTAACACTTGACGTGGTCTTCGGATCCCCGGACAATTTCCAAAGCGAAGAGTTAATCTTCGATATAGTCCCGTTTCGCAGTGGCTACCACGCCCTGCTCGAACGAACCGCATTCGCAAAGTTCAATGCGGTGCCGCACTACGCATATCTCAAGCTCAAGATGCCAGGCCCTCGAGGAGTAATTACGGCAACGGAAACACCGAACGCTCCCTCCGTACGGAGGAGCATACGGCGGCTCTCACAGCGGAGGTGCAAAGTAGCCTTCTCAGGCAATTCTCCAGTTCGGCCATCAAAAATCCAGACACTGCCAAGTGCACCCGGAGTAACCTACAGCAGGACCGCCTGGCACACTCTGAACAAGCGTAGTAATGCGGCCCCAACCCCAGCTCTCGCGACATAGAGAAATCAGTACCTCGCGTACATAACTACTCCCTTGAAATACCATGGGCACAGGGGAAGGGGCACAATAACGGCACGCCCAAAATACGGCTTAAATCGTACTAGGGGCTGCCGGATTCTTTTTTTAATTTTTTCTTACTTTCAGGAGTCCATACTTCGGACGACCTGTTCGGCAATTCGACTGCCGCACAAACGATGCAAGATCCAGGGAGGCAGACAAGCCATGTCGCATTATGGAACTCCCAGGTGGTCTCTGTTACGAGCGGTATACCTGTTTTAAATACAACTCCGTGGCCTGCCCCTGGTCAGGACATACCGAATAGTCCAATATCTTTTGCTTACCGCACTATTTGTATCATTCGACTTTGATAAATAGCCTCTCTATAAACAATGCATAGCTTTTTTTTCTATCTTTCGCATTATAATCTCCTTTATATATGTTCATTCATGACATGTTGCACCCGTACACTGTGGTACGGCAAGTACGCCAGGGGCTTCAGTACCCTTTAATATGGTGTGAGAAGTCCGTACACTTTCACAAGTGCGGCACCCCGAACTTATAGCACTATATGCATCGGCTCCGAATCATGATTTGGGTCAATAGTTGGGTTTGCCTGGCTCCTATGTTTTGGTGCCTTACGTTCCGCTCTATCGGCTAAGGTAGCACTAGGAGAACCACTGCGTTTGTGCCCCGGTTGAGCTGGGTTAAGCACCTCAGTGGAGAAAGCTAAAACTGACTGTCATGATAAGGCGAGAGACCGGTCGCTGTTCGAGAGGTTTTTTCGAGTCCTTAAAGACTTATGCCGCTTTGAGCGAGGAGCTGGATGACCCCAGCCAAGGCGTGGATAGCGCCACGAACTCAGTCTTCCAAACTAGGGGCTTCGC
This sequence comes from Triticum urartu, assembly GCF_003073215.2. Lineage (NCBI taxonomy): Eukaryota > Viridiplantae > Streptophyta > Magnoliopsida > Poales > Poaceae > Triticum > Triticum urartu. Next base: position 248,793,757 of record NC_053027.1, on the reverse strand, counting down.
CGAAATTTAAAATTATAAAGTTCTATGGCTAAGTGAGAGTGTTCAAGCATTATAGTCCGATTTCCTGGTTCGCCGTGCTGAGCGCCTCCCTCGAAGGACCCAAACATGGGAAAAAGAGCGCACAGGTTTATCACCGAACACCCCAGCACTAGTGGCATGGGGGCAGAAGCCGACGACTGGCCATCTCTCAATTTTTGATAAACGGCCGCACAGAAAATAATATTTTAAATTCAATAAGCATTGCTTAGCGTATATGAACAAGTTTTCAGCGCACAGGATAAAATCGAGCGAGTTCATTCAAAAATTACATCTTTGGTACACTCATCCGCTACAAGGTGGGCACCCGCAAGAACATCCTTATAGTAGTTCTCGGGCTTGCGATGCTCCTTCCCCGGCGGCGGCCCGTCCCTAACAAGCTTCTCGCCGTCCAGCTTACCCCAGTGCACCTTAGCACGGGCAAGGGCCTAACGGGCACCTTCGATGCAGACGGAGCGCTTGACGACCTCGAGCCTTGGACAGGCCTCCACCAGCCGCCGCACCAGCCTGAAGTAGCTCCCAGGCAAGGCCTCTCCGGGCCACAGCCGAACTATGAAGCCCTTCATGGCCTGTTGGGCCGCCTTGTGGAGCTCGACCAGCTGTTTCAACTGGTCGCTCAAGGGCACAGGGTGTCCGGCCTCAGCATACTGAGACCAGAACACCTTCTCCATTGAGCTGCCCTCTTCAGCTCAGTAGAATGCGACGGCGGCGGATACGCTGCGGGGAAGATCTGCGAATGCCCCTGGAGAGCTCCGGATTCGGGTAAGTAACAAGTAGTTTACTTTTATATTTCTGCTTTGCATGAAGAATGCCTTACCCGCTGCTATCTTTTTCACCTCCTCCAACTCTTGGAGGGCCTTTTGGGCTTCGGCCTTGGCAGACTTGGCAGTCTCAAGGGCCGTCACGAGCTCGGACGCTTGGGTCTTTGACTCAAGCTCCAAACTCTCATGTTTTTTCATGAGAGCCTGAAGCTCTCGCTGCACCTCGCCGACCTGAGCCCCAAGTTTCTCTCGCTCAGTGCGCTCCGCGGCCGTTTTCTTTTCGGCCTCCGATAGCGCCTGCTTGAGGGTCGCCACCTCAGTCGTGGCCCCTACAATAAGTAGTACAATCCAGTTATTCTTTGCAATCACGCCTCTCTATAGGCACCCTTTTTAGTAAGGTATTTCTTACCTTCTTTCTCCTCGAGCTGCCGCTTGGCAAGGCCGAGTTCTTGCTCGGTCCGCTCGAGGTCCTGCTGCAGGACACCCACCTCCGCAGTCAGTGCGGCGGTGGATAGCAGTGAAGCCTGCATACGCATATTGACTCTTTTGTTAGACTCCTGCGAAATTTACTAGATCCTCTATTCGGCTTTTCCTTCCGAACGCCAAACAGAGCATTAGGGGCTACTGTCTATGCGGTAATATTTTTACATATTTTTACTTACCTCGAAGCCTGTTAGAAGGATGGTGCAAGCTTCAGTCAGTCCGCTCTTGGCGGACTAAATCTTCTGGATCACCGTACTCATAATAGTACGGTGCTCCTCGTCGATGGAGGCGCCTTCAAGCACCTCCAGCAGATTGTCCGGCGCCTCCGGTTGGACGGAGGCTGCCGGCTCAGAAGACTTGCTCCTCTTGGAAGGAGTTTGCCTACCGCAATCCGGAGCTGTCGAAGGTTCCGACGCGGTGTCCGGCATAAAGCCGGACTTGGAGCCCTGGGGGGTCTTGTCCCCTTTACTCCTGGAGTCCGGGAGGTCACCTTGCGGCTCCTCCAGGACCACCTCCTCCTGCCCCGGAGCTCGTTGCGACACCACTTCGGCATCATCAGCAGTGCGAGGGGAAACAACGGGCGGAACTGAGTTCATGTCCGATGAATCCAGGGAGCCGCTCGACGACTCATTGAGTTTGGCCCGGGGCGGGCTGCATGTTTATATTCGACATTAGGGAAAGCTCTGCAACAAAAGGAATATCATGAGTTACTCTGGTATCCGAACACTTACGATTTCGCCGGACGCCTGGCTCTGTCCGGCCACTCCTCTTCATCCTCGTCGGCGTCGGGGACGTAGTCCCGTGGAGGGGTCTTCCTCTTCTTGGACCCCTCGGCCTTCCCCCTTGGGGAGGCCTTCCTTTTCTTTCCTCCCTCCAATGGGGGGGGGAGAGCTTTCTTCTTCCTCCTCCTTGTTTTCACGGGAGGAGGGCGTCTCGGACTCATCGGATGATGAGTCCGACAACACCACGTTGCGGGTACTCTTTCTAGTCCCCGTGGTCTTCTTCTTCTTGGCCTTCTTTTCCGGCACCACATAAGGCGCCGGAGCCAGCAGCTTCACTAGTAGAGCTGGGGCTGGGTCTTCGGGCAGTGGAGCCGGACAGTTAATCGGTCCAAATACCGCCCGCCAAGCCTGTCAAAGATAAGGGAGTTTAGATCCCGCATAGAGTTAAACTATGAAAAAAGCTGAACATCCTGTAAAAGGTGAAAATAGCTTACCTCGCTAGCGTGACGCTGCGAGCTGTATCCGCGGTCCTCGGAAGCGGATGTGGGAGCCTCGGCACCTTTGATCAGCACCTTCCAGACGTCTTCATCCGTCGTGTCGAAGAGCCTGTTAAGGGTTCGGTGCCGTGCCGGGTCAAACTCCCACAGAGTAAAGTCCTATTGTTGACACGGGAGGATTCAGCGAACGAGCATGACCTGGACTACATTTACAAGCCTGATTGACTTGTTCACCAGGGACTGTATGCATGTCTTCAGTCCGGTCACCTCTTTCTCGTTACCCCACGATAGGCCCGTCTCTTTCCAGGACGTGAGCCGTGTGGGGGTCCGGATCGGAACTCGGGGGCTGCGATCCATTTCGGATCGTGTGGCTCGGTGATGTAAAACCACCCGGCTTGCCACCCCTTTAGGGTCTCTACGAAGGATCCCTCGAACCACAGGACATTGGCAATCTTGCCCGCCATGGCGCCTCCGCACTCCGCCTGGTTGCCTCCCACCACCTTGGGCTTGACGTTGAAGGTCTTGAGCCAGAGGCCGAAATGGGGGCGGACGCGGAGGAAGGCCTCGCACATGAGATAAACGACGAGATGTTGAGGATGAAGTTCGGGGCCAGATCATGGAAATCCAGGCCGTAGTAGAACATGAGCCCCCGGACGAAGGGGTGAAGTGGAAAACCCAGTCCGCGGAGGAAGTGGGGAAGGAATACTACCCTCTCATGGGGCCTTGGGGTGGGGACAAGCTGCCCCTCCTCGGGAAGCCGGTGCGCAATGTCCTTGGACAAGTATTCGGCCTTCCTAAGCTTTTTGACGTCGCCCTCCGTGACGGAGGAGACCTTCCACTTGCCTCCCGCTCCGGACATCGCTGGAGAAGGTTGAGGTGGGAAGTGCGGGCTTGGGCGCTGGAGCTCGAGTGCACAGGAGATGGATAGGCAAAGGAGGAAGAAGCCATAGGTAAAAAGGTGGATCCTTATCCCCTTATATGGGCGGATGCGGTTGTGTGTCCCCACCTGCCTAATAAAACTCGCTTTCCTCCCAAGCGCCGTGATAAATGGGGCGGTTAGGGTTACTCACGTCCGTATTGATGAGAATCCTGTAAAAAGGGTACACGATCTCTGCTTTGACGAGACGTACCAAGGAAACCGCCTCGCAAAACATGCTGAGGTGGAAAAGTAAAAACGATTCGAGTAAAGGACTTGGCCGTAGTGTGATAGCGCACTACGGAATACGTCAGCAGATTGGATTTGTGTCAATATTATTCTCTCTATGGCAATATGTGGGAACTTATTTTACAGAGCCGGACACTACTCTTGGTGTTTACAAATCTTCTATGAAGGACTTAGAGGAGGAACCCGCCTTGCAATGCCGAAGACAATCTGCGCGCCGGACTCGTCCTCATTGAAGCCTGGTTCAGGGGCTACTGAGGGAGTCCTGGATTAGGGGGTGTTCGGGTAGCCGGACTATACCTTCAGCCGGACTCCTGGACTATGAAGATACAAGATTGAAGACTTCGTCCCGTGTCCGGATGGGACTTTCCTTGGCGTGGAAGGCAAGCTTGGCGATGTGGATATTCAAGATCTCCTACCATTGTAACCGACTCTGTGTAACCCTAACCCTATCCGGCGTCTATATAAACCGGAGGGTTGTAGTCCGTAGAGAAAAAAAACTCCATACACAACAATCATACCATAAGCTAGCTTCTAGGGTTTAGCCTCCTTGATCTCGTGGTAGATCTACTCTTGTACTACCCATATCATCAATATTAATCAAGCAGGAGTAGGGTTTTAACTCCATCGAGAGGGCCCGAACCTGGGTAAAACAAAGTGTCCCCTGTCTCCTGTTACCATCTGGCCTAGACGCACAGTTCGGGACCCCCTACCCGAGATCCGCCGGTTTTGACACCGACACCCTCAAAATCACTTCTATCTTTGCTTGCTAGTTGTTCACTCTATTGCTATGCCACGCTACCTACCACTTACTATATCATGCCTCCCATATTGCCATGCCAAGCCTCTAACCCACCTTCCTAGCAAACCGTGGTTTGGCTATGTTACCGCTTTTGCTCAACCCCTCTTATAGCGTTGCTATTTGCAGGTGAAGTTGAAGTTTCGTTCCATGTTGGAACATGGATATATTGGAATATCACATTATCTCTTATTTTAATTAATGCATCTATATACTTGGTAAAGGGTGGAAGGCTCGTCCTTTTGCCTGGTGTTTTGTTCCACTCTTGCCACCCTAGTTTCCGTCATACCGGTGTTATGTTCCTTGATTTTGCGTTGCTTACGCGGTTGGGTGTTATGGGAACCCCTTGACAGTTTGCTTTGAATAAAACTCCTCCAGCAAGGCCCAACCTTGGTTTTAACATTTGCCACCTAAGCCTTTTACCTTGGGTTTTCGTGAGCCCGGGGGTCATCTTTATTTTAACCCCCGGGCCAGTGCTCCTCTGAGTGTTGGTCCGAACTGAGCCGCCTGCGGGACCACCTCGGGGAAACTCGAGGGATGGTTTTACTCATAGCTTGTCTCATCCCATGTGCCCTGAGAACGAGATATGTGCAGCTCCTATTGGGATTTGTCGGCACAGTCGGGTGGATTTGTTGGTCTAGTTTTATCATTGTCGAAATGTCTTGTAACCGGGATTCCGAGACTGATCGGGTCTTCCCAGGAGAAGGAATATCCTTCGTTGACCATGAGAGCTTGTGATGGGATAAGTTGGGACACCCCTGCAGGGTATAAACTTTCGAGAGCCGTGCCCATGGTTATGTGGTAGATGGGAATTTGTTAATATCCGGTTGTAGAGAACTTGACACTTAACTTAATTAAAATGAATCAACCGTGTGTGTAGCCGTGATGGTCTCTTTTCGGCAGAGTCCAGGAAGAGAACACGGTCTTGTGTTATGCCTGAACGTAAGTAGTTTCAGGATCACTTCTTGATCATTTCTAGCTTCTCGACCATTGCGCTGCTTCTCTTCTCACTCTTATTCGCGTATGTTAGCCACCATATATGCTAGTGCTTGCTGCAGCTCCACCTCACTACCTTCTCCTACTCATAAGCTTAAATAGTCTTGATCTCGCGGGTGTGAGATTACCGAGTCCTCGTGACTCACAAATACTTCCAAACAGTTGCAGGTGCCGAGGATACCAGTGCAGGCGATGACACCAAACTCAAGTGGGAATTCGACGAGGATTCGGGTCGTTACTATGTTTCTTTTCCTGATGACAAGTAGTGGAGCCCAGTTGGGACGATCGGGGATCTAGCATTTGGGGTTGTCTTCCTTTATTTTGGTTCCATAGTCGGACCATTGATTGTACCTTGGATGATGTATGGTGGCGATTGTAAGCCAACTCTTTATCCCTTTCTTATTTAGTACATGGGATTGTGTGAAGATTACCCCTCTTGCGACAAACCTACCATGCGGCTATGCCTCTAAGTCGTGCCCCGACACGTGGGAGATATAGCCGCATTGTGGGTGTTATAGTGTGCGATGATGATCATATCAATCCTGGAACCACTTCCAACGCACATCGTCACTTCACCCTTAACTAGTCTCTATTCATTCTGCAACTCCCGTTTCAAGTTACTAATCTTAGCAACTGAACTAGTATCAAATACTGAGGGGTTGCTATAAACACTAGTAAAGTACACATCAATAAGATGTATATCAAATATACCTTTGTTCACTTTTCCATCCTTCTTATCCGCCAAGTACTTGGGGCAGTTCTTCTTCAAGTGACCAGTCCCTTTGCAGTAGAAGCACTTAGTCTCAGGCTTAGGTCCAGACTTGGGCTTCTTCCCTTGAGCAGAAACTTTCTTGTCGTTCTTTTTGAAGTTCCCCTTCTTCCCTTTCCCTTTTCTTGAAACTAGTGGTCTTGTCAACCATCAACACTTGATGCTTTTCTTGATTTCTACCTTCGCCGATTTCAGCATCTCGAAGAGCTTGGGAATCGTTTCCGTTATCCCTTGCATATTATAGTTCATCATGAAGTTCTAGTAACTTGGTGATAGTGACTAGAGAACTCTGTCAATCACTATCTTATCTGGAAGATTAACTCCCACTTGATTCAAGTGACTGTAGTACTCAGACATTCTGAGCACATGCTCACTAGCTGAGCTATTCTCCTCCATCTTGTAGGCAAGTACTTGTCAAAGGTCTCATACCTTCCGACATGGGCATGAGTATGAAATACTATTTTGAACTCTTGGAACATCTCATATGCTCCGTGGCGTTCAAAACGTCTTTGAAGCCCTGATTCTAAGCCATAAAGCATGGTGCGCTAAACTATCAAGTAGTCATCATATCGAGCTTGCCAAACGTTCATAATGTCTGCATCTGCTCCTGCAATCGGTCTGTCACCTAGTGGTGCATCAAGGACATAATTCTTCTGTGTAGCAATGAGGATAATCCTCAGATCACGGATCCAATCCGCATCATTGCTACTAACATCTTTCAACTTAGTTTTCTCTAGAAACATATCAAAAATAAAACAGGGAGCTAAACGCGAGCTATTGATCTACAACATAGATATGCTAATACTACCAGGACTAAGTTCATGATAAATTGAAGTTCAATTAATCATATTACTAAAGAACTCCCACTTAGATAGACATCCCTCTAATCATCTAAGGGATCACGTGATCCAAATCAACTAAACCATGTCCGATCATCACATGAGATGGAGTAGTTTTCAATGGTGAACATCACTATGTTGATCATATCTACTATATGATTCACGCTCGACCTTTAGGTCTCAGTGTTCCGAGTCTATATCTGCATATGCTAGGCTCGTCAATTTTAACCCGAGTATTCTGCGTGTGCAAAATTGGCTTGCACCCATTGTATGTGAACGCAGAGCTTATCACACCCAATCATCACGTGGTGTCTTGGCACGATGAACTTTTGCAACGGTGCATACTCAAGGAGAAACACTTGTACCTTGAAATTTAGTGAGAGATCATCTTATAATGCTACCGTCGAACTAAGCAAAATAAGATGCATAAAAGATAAACATCACATGCAATCAATATAAGTGATATGATATGGCCATCATCATCTTATGCCTTTGATCTCCATCTCCAAAGCACCGTCATGATTACCATCGTCACCAGCGCGACACCTTGATATCCACCGTAGCATCGTTGTCGTCTCACCAACTATTGCTTCTACGACTATCACTACCGCTTAGTGATAAAGTAAACAAATTACATGGTGATTGCATTTCACACAATAAAGCGACAACCATATGGCTCCTGCCAGTTGCCGATAACTCCGTTACAAAACATGATCATCTCATACAATAAAATTTAGCATCGTGTCTTGACCATATCACATCACAACATGCCCTGCAAAAACAAGTTAGACGTCCTCTACTTTGTTGTTGCAAGTTTTACGTGGCTGCTACGGGATGATCAAGAACCGTTCTTACCTACGCATCAAAACCACAACGATTTTTCGTCAAGTATGTGCTGTTTTAACCTTCAATAAGGACCGGACGTAGCCACACTCGATTTAAATTAAGTTGGAGCAACTGACACCCGCCAGCCACCTGTGTGTGAAGCACATCGGTAGAACCAATCTCGCGTAAGTGTACGCGTATGTCGGTCCGGGCCGCTTCATCCAACAATACCGCTGAATCAAAGTATGACCTGCTGGTAAGCAGTATGACTATTATCACCCACAACTCACTTGTGTTCTACTCGTGCATATAACATCTACGCATAAACCTGACTCGGATGCCACTGTTGGGGAACGTAGTAATTTCAAAAAAATTCCTACGCACACGCAAGATCATGGTGATGCATAGCAATGAGAGGGGAGAGTGTTGTCCACGTACCCCCGTAGACCGAAAGCAGAAGCGTTATGACAACGTGGTTGATGTAGTCATACGTCTTCACAATCGACCAATCCTAGTACCGAACGTACGACACCTCCGCGATCTGCACACGTTCAGCTCGGTGATGTTCCACGAACTCATGATCCAGTAGAGTGTCGAGGGAGAGCTTCGTCAGCACAATGACGTGATGACGGTGATGATGAAGCTACCGACGCAGGGCTTCGCCTAAGCACTACGACGATATGACCGAGGTGGGAGGGGGCCACCGCACACGGCTAAGAGATCAATGATAAACTTGTGTGTCTTTAGGGTGCCCCGTGGCCACGTATATAAAGGATGGAGGGAGGAGGCCGGCCCTCATAGGGCGCGCCCAAAGTGTGGAGTCCTACTAGGACTCCCTAGTCCTAGTAGGATTCCACCTCCTACATGGAAGAGGAAAAAGGGAAGGGAGAAGGAGAAGGAAGGAAGGGGGCGCCCCTTTTCCTAGTCCAATTTGGACCAGTCCATGGGGAAGGGGCGCGGTCACCCTTGAGGCCTTTCTCTCCTTTCTCGTATGGCCCATTAAGTCCTGAAACGAATTCCCATAACTCTTCGGTACTCCGAAAAATACCCGAATCACTTGGAACCTTTCCGATGTCCGAATATAGCCTTCCAATATATCGATATTTACGTCTCGATCATTTCGAGACTCCTCGTCATGTCCCTAATCTCATCAGGGACTCAGAACAAACTTCGGTCATCAAATCACATAACTCATAAATCGTCACACAACGTTAAGCGTGCGGACCCTACGGGTTCGAGAACTATGTAGACATGACCGAGACTCATCTCCGGTCAATAACCAATAGCGGAACCTGGATGCTCATATTGGATCCTACATATTCTACGAAGATCTTATCGGTCATACCACATAACAACATACGTTGTTTCCTTTGTCATCGGTATGTTACCTGCCCGAGATTCGATCGTCGGTATCATCATACCTAGTTCAATCTCGTTACCGTCAAGTCTCTTTACTCGTTCTGTAATGCATCATCCCGCAACTAACTCATTAGTCACATTACTTGCAAGGCTTATAGTGATGTGCATTACCGAGAGGGCCTAGAGATACCTCTCCGATACACGGAGTGACAAATCCTAATCTCAATCTATGCCAAATCAACAAACACCATCGGGGACACCAGTAGAGCATCTTTATAATCACCCAGTTATGTTGTGACGTTTGATAGCACACAAGGTGTTCCTACGGTATTCGGGAGTTGCATAATCTCATAGTTTGAGGAACATGTATAAGTCATGAAGGAAGCAGTAGCAATGAAACTGTAATGATCTTAATGCTAAGCTATCAAATGGGTCTTGTCCGTCACATCATTCTCCTAATGACGTGGTCCCATTCATCAAATGACAACACATGTCTATGGTTAGGAAACATAACCATCTTTGATAAAAGAACTAGTGAAGTAGAGGCATACTAGGGACACTTTGTTTTGTCTATGTATTCACACATGTACTAAGTTCCCGGTTAATACAATTCTAGCATGAATAAGAAACATTTATCAAGAAATAAGGAAATAAATAATAACTTTATTATTGCCTCTAGGGAATATTTCGTTCAGGCCCATGCATGGCCCATGATGTCTTTCAGCCCATACGAAGCCATTTGTAACTCTTGGCCCATTAACGGCCTGTGGTGAATCTGGCCCGCAATGAACAGTGTACCGCTTTATACCCATTAATGACCCATTATTCCATTGGGCTGTTTCCAACCCGTTTTATCTTTCGGCCTTCTCGGGGCCCATTTATTCTTGGGCTCATTTCCAGCATTCGGTTACTTATGACCTGTTATTGGCCTTTTCTGCTTGTGGGCCAAATACAGCCCATGGTTACAATCGGCCTGTTTGCGGCCCGTTAATCCACTGGGCCATTGTCATAGCGTCATCAAATACGGCCGATTAATGACGGCCCGTTATGGTCGGCCCATGAACGGACGATTCCAAATCTAGCCTGTTTATGGCCCATAATGCGGTCTGTTATTGGCCCATGTTTGGCCGATCGATCATACGTCCCGTAGAAGGCCCATTGATGCTACGACCCGTAGAACGTCCCTTAGAAGGCCCATTGTTTCTATGGCCCATAGGAGGCCCATGGTATCTACAGTAAATATGTAGCCCATGGTTATTGTGGCCTAGTTTTAAAAAATAGGTTATTGTGGCCACTAGCAAACCGCAGAAAAAGAACTGCACTGACTACAAGCAAACAAATAAACAAGACAACAAGGAAATAAATAAGAAAGCAACTTACGCTAGGCTATCACGGCTATTACACATATTACATCCACTAGGCATCAAAGTTCGCCACCAGTGCAAATATAGGGAACAAAGCAGCATATCATATACACTAGTTGTCAAAGTTGGCAACCAGTACAAATAAACACCTCAGCAAAACAAGTCTAGAACTGAAACCACTTTAGAAGAGCTCAAGAAACAATATCCTGGGTACCCATAATGCTGGCAAGATGCTTAGCAAGCTTATTAACTTTCTCTTGTTTGGCGCTTAAATCCTCCATCACTTGCTATTGCACCAGAAAGTATGCATCTGAATTCTGCAGGGAATTCCTCAGTCCTTCGGCTTCCTGTCGCATAACATCTGATCAATGTCTTTCAACTTGAAGTTGAGACTCAAGAAGTCGAAATGATTCAGGCATCGAGTTGGAAGAGCTGGTGCCAGCAGTAGTAGCTAGTAACTCGAACACTACATCAAGATAGGACTTTGGGGTTGTCTGAGTGTCTTCAATATAGTTTTTTATCAACTTTCTTGGAGACCAACAGGGATGTCTCACTATCTTGAACCTTATCTGCATTACTTCCTTTACCATTGCATAACGGGGTACTCTTCTCCAATATTTTATCCATGTCCTAAAAGAGAAACAAACAAACACATCATAGGTTTACCATGTTGTATATGAAACTCATTTTGGTAAACTAGTTCAGTAGTAAGGTGGACATGACAACAACATGAAACAAACATATATCTATGTAGTATGGTCACTCTATGGTCTATATCATTCTAGTTTATGTTGCCAAATCAAGATAGAGACAGTTTGAATCATATCTATTTAAGACAAAGCAGCATAGACAGAATATAAGTGTGAGAAACTACACAACAATAACAACACTTGTAATGTGCATGGCATGAGAACATAACTGTTTATTCAATTGAAACTGAAATCAACATAGAGCAAGTTACAACAACAAACACGTTAAAGAAACAGGTTTAAAACATACCTGTTGCACCATTGGAGTTTCAATTGCATCCTTCAAATTTGAAATTAGTTGGTATGAGTAAATATAGTGATGCAAGACCAAAGTTGTATGAACCATAGATATGGAACCTGACTTGAGAACAATTCTTCTTCTGCTTTAAGCGTTGACTTGGCGTTCGGACTGGTGGTCCTCGTGCTTTGGGCACTGTAGTTGCCTTACTAACTTCTTGTGTTTGTGTGCTCTATGGTGGAGACGGTGATGTGTCAACTGGAACTGGGTTACTATCTGCTGGGGTTGGGGTTAGAAGGGCTGTAGCTGGTTCTCTGTCCAACTGGGTAGGGGTACAATTTGCGTGAGTCTAGGTTATGTGTGGGGGGCTGGTTCTTGGGCAAGTACAACCGTGGTTCTATCTACATCGACAGGTAGCACGATCTTATCGAAAGACCGTGTTTATACTCCCACAAATACTTCCATCACCCCCTCCAATTGAAATGGCTGATAAACAAGAAAAGTAATTGAATGTACAAACATTGTAAGATCGACAGGTGCAATCGATAGTAGGAAAGAAAACAAGGCATGGAATAATTAACATTTCTGTTATCTAACCAAACAGAATAGTAGGGCATAATTTCACATATATGATGGCTAATTAAATAGGATAGCATGACACAATTTCACATGTATGATGGCTAACTAAACATGATAGAATGACATACTTCAAAATATGATGACTATGTAAACAGGATGACATGATATAACTTTACGATGTGTCTATTAAAGTGGTTGGCATGCCATAATTCACAAACATGCCGTCGACGGAAACATTATGGCATGATATAATTCACGGATAGAATGACATAATTCCAAATATGATGACTATGTAAACAGGATGAGATGAGATAACTATATTATGTCTTTAGAAAATGGGTTGGCATGCCATAATTCAGATACATGCTGCCTATGTAAACAACGTGGCATGATATAATTCAAATATATGATTTATATACTAACCAAGTGAGTATAGGGCAATCGCATATATGATGTGTCAACTAAGGAGATGTCATTCAATATTGTGCATATGATGTAAAAACTAAGCATTGCAATACAACATATGCATGATATGAGTAATATAACCCTGCCAAGTTTGAGCATACACCTTAGTGGGATAATAGGACTGGTCAACATAACCCTGCCAAGTTAGAGCATGCACCTTAGGGGGGGGGAATAGGACTGGTAATCTGTCTCTGAATCCTCCTCCGAGGAGCTATCCGTAACCAGCAAGACATACACTTCGTTAAATAGCATTATCTGCTCTCAAGACCTTGTTTCCACTCCAGATTTTTCCATGACCGTGTCGAATGGCTGATGCACAGGAAGAGTAATTGAATGTACTAAAATTGTTGACAAATTTAATAGGTAATAAAAAAATGATGGCATGATATAGTTCACATATAAGATGACTGGCTAACGAGGGTGGCAGTGTAAAATTCACATATATGATTTCTTGCTAAAAAAGATGGCATTGCATGATTCACATATATGATAAAGAAACTAAATAGATGGCATTCACACAAAGCATGTCTAAACTAAGTAGATGACATATTTGATGTATAAAGTAAGCAATGCAAGGCACCATATGCATGATATTACCAACATCAGCATGCCAAGTTAGAGCGAAGACCTCAGGGGTTAAATAGGGGTGGTCTTCTCCTTCTGAATCCCCCTCAAAATAGTTATCTTCCTCCTCATTACAATCTGAAATGGGTGTAGGGGGGCTGCCTTTGCGCCCACCATGGAGCGATGTCTGCATGAAATTTTATTACCACGCAAGGCTCGTCTCTTTTGCTCTACATGTTCAGTTCCATTGTGTACAATAACTGACATGCATGGGAATAAAACATAGTGAGATTATGTAAGGAGTGCATGCACAAATCCAGAGTGATGGTAGAAAACTATGGATAGACCAAAAACCAATAATAGCAGGCAGATAATAGCTTTAGTTAAAAATACAGATAATGGCTCCTTTAATGTTTGTTTGCACCCAGCATGAAACTCATATTAGACACCCGAGATTAACCAAATAGTAGACAGATAGTACTGATTGATGCCCCAATATGTACCCCACAACTATTTCAAAACTCAAGTTTCAGCATTAGTTTGGACCTAACTCGGAGTCTAATATGTGAACACAAAGAGAAAGTAGCATGTCAACGTATTAAGCGATGCATAACGTAAGCAGACACAGAAGAGTGCGACCTCTCTTGTAGACCCGTGTAGTCCTCAAGGTTATCTGCTTAGTTGATGATGGTAATGCAGTTGTCGTGGCTGCCGGCGGCAAGGAAGAAGATTTGAGGCAGTGAAAGAAAATCCGGAGAGAGGATCCCTGCTGTGGTGAACCCTTCCGTCATTGGAGCAGCTGAGCTGGGGTGGATCACAGCGCAGCAGGAGCGGGACAAACCACACAAGGTTTTCTTTGACACATATGTGTAACATAAGTAATTGTGTAAGGGCTTGTTTGAATTTAAGGATTCTAACAATGTAGGGATAGGAAATACACAGGAATAGGACAGGAATGCACATGCAAAAACAGAGAATTTAAAAACACAGGATTTCGGCTAATCTAGGGTGTTTGGTTCACAAGAATTGGAAGATCATAGGATGCAAAGAAGAATGGTGAGATTAAGTCAAACCAGAAGAAAATGTACGGTTATAATTCTATTATGCTACTATCTCTTAGTCTTGTTCTTCATGAATAGGAATTTGACAAGGAGGCCAAGTGAATATTAAAATTCCTATAGTTTTTCTTTCAAGGAGACACTAAATGAACAAATACTATAGTTTTCCTTTGCTCCATTCCTTTGAACCAAATGCATGAATAGTAGTACCATAGGAAATTTTCCAATTCCTATGTTTTCCATCACTTTTCCTTTCAAGCACAAGAGATTCTAGTAGGTAGGCTTGAGCAAGGAAAACCTACTCAAAAAATGGTTTTGTGCTACTTCTACTACTTTGGACCCATGCCACTGCCCTACTAGCTCAACTCCTAGGCCCATCGACAAATGCACAACTCAAACACACAGAGATAAATAATGATGGCGTTCAACAGAGTCCATCAGGGATAGATAAGTTGCATGGTACCTCACTGCTTGTCATATAGGAGAAACTAATCGTATTTCACGTTACTACGTGTGCTCAGTGGACAATATATATAACATGTAGAGGAAAAAAGAGATGCACCAAGTGTACAACCTCTTTGGCGAAGCCATGTCGATCTCAGCGTGATTGGTTTGGTCGATGAGGATGCTTCGGCTGACTTGGCTGTCAGAGGAGGGGAAGAAGATGTTAGGTGTCTGGAGATGGAGCCCAGGGTATTGCTCCACTGCGATGGACGGTTTCGTCGTTGGAGCAGCTCCGGTGAGTTGTACGACGCCGAGGCTGAAGCGGGACAAGAGAGACAACATTAACCTTAGTGGAATTCTAATAGCATCTCCAATAGATGATGTAAAATACATAACCACAAAGTGCTAGATGTAAAATACATCAGCCACTCATCTCTGAACTTAACTATCAAAACTGAATTGAACTGTCGAATCTGAACTTAACTGTCGAAACTGAATTTTGCTGTCGAATCTAAATTTTACTGTCAAAACTGAACGCACTAAAAGCAAAAAAGTAGTAGTAGCAGTAGCGCCCGGAGTAGCAGCGCGTGCGAGAGCCAGGGTTGTTGGTCGTGTAGCAGCATCAAGGTGAGGCTACACGTCAGTCGACTGCATTTTTTTATCTCTTGTCAGTTGATTTTCCAGCCGTTGGATAAGAAATCAAGGACCTGCAGTTCATCTTCAACCTCCACCCCCCTGAGCCGCCAGCCACCACCGGCCAAACAGCCGCCGCCCGCCGCCGCACCCATCCTGAAACCACTCCCCACCGACGGTCCACCGCCACCCCGGCCATCCCTCTAGGCCCCCCCGTCCCTAGGTTTTTTCCGGCGATCTCCACGCCACCGCCCCACCACCGCCGGCGACCACTACCCCCACCCTGAACCCTAAGATAGATAGTGGGTTACCTCTACAGCGAGCCCCCCTCCCCGCTGCTGCTGGTTCTTCCTTAACTCTGGTGAGACCCCCCACCCCCCTGAAAATCGACTTACCCGAAAGTCGATTCAGTCGACTGAATTGTAGCTAAATAGGAGTAGCATCACAATCAAGAGCAAGAGCGAGAGCAGCAGCTCGAGCAAGAGCAAGAGAAATAGAAAGAGCAGACCAGGCAGGGGAGCGAGAGCAAGAGCAGAGCAACAGTGCGAGCGAGAGCTAAAGCAGTAGCAACTCCTACTGATGTGGACATCGCCGCTGAGGGAGCGACACCGTGGAGGAAGTGGCCGCCGCCGCCGTGGATGGAGGCGCGCCATGTCGGACCGGGACCGAGCGCCGGCAGCACCGTGATATCGAATCAAGATGAAAATGCAGCGATTAGTGTACAACCTCTTTGGTGGCGCTGATTAGGCCTCAGCTTCATCCGAGGAAACAGTCATGATGCTGCTCTTCCGGTGGTGCGGGTGAAGACGACGGTGTGGGAATGGAGGTGGCGCGAAAGACGAGGGGAACGTCATGGCATATCCTTGGAGGTGGAGGATGGTGTGGCTGAACTGGAGGGTCGACGATATTGATGACAGATCCTCATATGGTATGGTGGATGAGGGAAGTCGAGGTGTTGCTATGGACGATGTCGTCGGGGAAGAGGCTCCGGCTGGGTGGTGGACGGAGGAGGGTGTGGGGCTTCGCAGGTTTTCATGGCCTCGATGTACGAATGGGTGGGCGGATGGGATGGGAGTGGGGAACCATGGCTTAGGGACACGCTTGTCTGAAATGTGGGGTAAGTTATGAAAGTACCCCCACTGATTTGAGCTAGGTGGTTCTTTCGGTTCTGGGTTATCACGGGGATTTCACGTGTTGGGATTTCACAGGAGGTCGGAGTTTTTGCGCGCGTTGTAGTTTTGGGTAGCAAGGTGCGGGTTGAGATGGAGGGAGTTTTTGGAGCACAACGAGACAAAGATATATCTTAAATATTTCGGGATAATAAGGCGTGGGTTGAATAGGCGGGAGTTTCGCAGCACAATGGAGAGAGATGCTAGCTTGAAATTTTGGCATAACAAGGCGCGACTTGAAATTTCGGGAGAACAAGCTTAACATGTACCACAGAGAGCCATGTCCTGTTTTACTATATTACTAGAAATGTATTCAAATAAAACAACAAAAAAACTAAAAAAATTGGGACAACAAACATAACATGTACAATACCAAAATAATTTGCACTTCCCTCAACAATAAAAAAACAATGTGTGTTGTCTAGCATACGCACTAAATTTGAGTACATTTTCCCTTTTTGAATGGGATTTTACTCAGGTTAGTTATACAACCATCTAAATATTATCTTCACAACACATGACGTTAATATAGGAGAAGTAAATTCCTATATAAATATGAACTACACGTACATACGATCTCAAATTCAAATATATATATCCATTTTATGTTCAATTCAAATCATAGTACATGTATGCTCTAGCTAGATGTCTGAAATCTAAACCATGTATGATACTATGTACAATGTGTTTAACACGCACAACACACACAAACACCATTTAGACTAGTAAGGTACACATGCATTGCACGCATGAGATTTGGCAACTAAATTACGAATAAATACCACATAATAGCATGTAAGCTTTGAGTCATATATGCATGATGTAGATGTTCATTTAATTCTTATAGTCCATTTCATTCAAAATCATCTAGTTTTTATAAGAAAGCTAATCTATTTTAAGATTCATGGAATTGTTCGTTGTAAAGCATAAAGTAAAAACAAATGATGGCAAATCATGTACAAAAACATTTGGGCAATTCTGATACAGAAGATTCAAGAACAAAGAAGAAGTGATTGTGTTTTTAGGTTTGTGCAGTATGCTTAAGTTCAACCATGGAGTCATCTAGATTGTACATGTGGCAAAATATGGTGGAATCTAGATGATATCCAATGGCCAGTAGTGCTCGAATTTGCCATCTCTGCACCATCGGATTGGCTTCATCTAATGACCATCTTTCAAAGTTTAAGTTATCCGCACACTATTTAAAAAATATATAATATGATATATAGGGGTATAGATATAGATATGTGATGTGGAAGATACCCATCATCTCCAATTAGAATAGTGTGTCCATGCACGGATGCAATGTGGCCAAACGATGTCTTCCATCGGTATCTCAAATTCAGATCAGTCTAACCTTATTCAATGTGTATATAGTACAACATGCTCGTTTCCAAACCACACCGCGCATATCTCAGTTATATGTGTGCATGCATGGGTTTCAAACATCATGATCTCTTATTCAAATATTTGAATTCAACTTTACATTGGTTATGACCTCACCTAGTCTTTTACACCCACATAGTCATCTTCTCTTTATAATTGTACCACTAACTTTCTCTCGTGCATGCATGCACACACACTACCACTCGGCATTATCCATCGCACACATGCAATATTTTTCTTCAGGTCGGTCTCCCATGCATGCACACACACACCTCCCCCTCTTCATCATATCACGCATCCTTTATCTCTCATGTGCATGCGCAACGATTGATGTTCCTATATGTGTGTGTATATATAGCTAGGTCTTTCCCAGTTTTCTACACAAACCAATCAATCTATATATCTAGTGAGGTCTCACCCTCTTTCCCACATACACATCGATCAATCTATACCTCTCTATATAGGATTACATAGCTAATACACCCACATTAATTATATATCCAGCGTCCCCCTCTCATCATCCATGCCTTCTGCTTTATCTCTCAGACGCACGTACAGTGGCGAAGATAGGGGCAGCAAGGGCCCTGCCCCCTTCCTAACATCACTATATATTGAGGCTAATATGAATGTCATCATTTGACAATTGCTGGTAAAATGGTTTAAGTTGATGAATTGGCCCGCCTCATAAAGGATTAGCAATGCTTGGCCCACTAGCTCATTTATTTTCATGGCTCCGCCACTGCGCGCAACAGTGCACGTTTTCACCCCCTCTCTTTAAATATCGATCTCGCACTTGTGCACTCTTTCATAGTCTCCCTCCACTTGGCCCCTCACACGATCTTCTAGCCCCCACTGGATTTTGCCACATGTACAATCTAGCAAACTCCATGGTTGAACTTAAACATAGTGCACAAACCTCAAAACACAAGTGCTTCTCCTTTGTTCTCAAATCTTCTGTATAATAACTGCCCAAACTATTTTTCTAGTTGAATTGCCATTATTTGTTTTTACTTTATGCTCTACAATGCACAATTCCATGAATCATAAAATAGATTAAGGGCTTCTTTGATTCAAAGGATTCTCAATGGAATTTTGGAGGATTCTAGTCCTTAGGAATTTTTCCTATCTT
This sequence comes from Triticum urartu, assembly GCF_003073215.2. Taxonomy (NCBI): domain Eukaryota; kingdom Viridiplantae; phylum Streptophyta; class Magnoliopsida; order Poales; family Poaceae; genus Triticum; species Triticum urartu. The sequence goes on along the minus strand of NC_053027.1, from coordinate 248,774,731 downwards.
GGTTGTTTGATTCGTAGGATTGTAAACCATAGGAATTTTTCCATAGGATTAATTTGCACTAGATTTCATAGGAAACATTCCATCCACTCAAACCTCTTTGAAATAATCCTACGTTTTTTCTATGCACAATCAAACACTCACACAATCCTGTAGGATTCAAGACGACATTCCACTCTAATCCCATGTTTTTCCTATTCCCACGTTTTGGAAATCCTATGAATCAAAGAGTCCCTAGCTTTTTTATAAAAAACTAATTGATTTTGAATGAGATGAACTATAAGAATTAAATGAACATCTAGATCATGCATATATGACTCAAAGCTTGCATGCTATAAGGTGGTATTTATTAATAATTTGGTTGCCAAATCTGATGCGTGAAATGCATGTGTACCTTACTAGTACTTCGAGTATGTGCAAAACACATAAATTAGAATTCCAATGGCACGCTACACAATGTCTCTCTTTCAGTTCATGAAGCCACGTGGCACATGTGGAGGCATTGTGGCGACATGCTTGTGTGGATTGATCACAGTAACGTGCTGCTAGTTCCAGAACAATGTACTCGTCCTCTCTGAGGCACACTGGCAGTACATGCACGGAGAGAAGATGTGCACGCACACCACGCACGCACTCATTCCCTCGCACGCACACATGGGGATGCATTTTTGTACGAAGATCCACCCCATGTGATAATTTGACGCGTGTAAAGGCCTTCACTTCATTGATGGTCAATTAATACAGTGCATGCAAATTGAGTAGACGTGAGGGAGGAAGAAAGACATTACTACTCCGCTGCGTGCATGCGAGTAGTTAAATCATGGGTTTCTACTTCCATTGGTCTCCTTCGTATTTTGTGCCAATTTTGACCATATTTTAAGTAACATAATATTTATGCATGTCATAAAAAATGGCACAAAAAAAGGGGCCAATAAACCAGGACGTAGGCAGCATGATCAATTTTTTCCAGGGCTACTATTGGTGGCCTTTGTATTTAAATATGGATGGAGTGGAGTAGTACTATCTTTATCTTAGCCTCGTAGGGCTCTCCCAGCGCCTAGGCTCGCCTCCCTGCCTCGCCCACCGGATCCCTCCATGGAGGATCACGCGGGCTACCCTCTCGGTGCGGCCCGCAGCATTGCCGCCTTTGAGCGAAACCCACATGTGTTTTAGAGGGGATCCATTTATAACGCCCTCGATGCCTCTGCAATCACAGATCAGTGGCGCCGGAGGACATGCCAGGGCTGCGTTTCAGGTGGTGGGCAGCAAGGACAAATTGGATCGAGGAAGCATCGCATCGATTGGAGAGAAGTTCCAAGTAGCTGCGCTTGGCATAGCACAAGGCGGAGGCGCAAGTCGATCTCAGGGGAGAGATGCTGAGGGATGTCAGCATCTGGCAGCATCTCGTTGATTTCGAGCTAGGGCTAATGGCAGCGATCATATTCATGGAGTCAACTGCGGAGGAAAGAACACGCATGCCTGTGGAATGGCATGAGCAGCCGGTGCAACTATTCAAATGGCCGGTAGGAGAAGCCAAATCACGGGACAAGCTGCAGCGGCGCCGCTGGGCATGCATCATAGGCCAGGTGAGCTGCCCTCCTTCCTCGCCAGCGATGCAGTGACCTACTCGGTAGCTACCGGAGTGAACTTGCGGCGCCATGGCGGTTTGCAATAGTGAAAATCACTCCATCTATATGTATTATATTCCTGTGAAAATACTTGGTCGTTTGGAAAAATATGGTAATTGATTTATCTCTAGTTTTTGAATGCTTGGTCGTGACAATCACCCGAAGCCACAACCAGAAGTCTCCATCGTGTAATACTTAGGGTCGGTCGCACCAATAGATGGTCAGTCGGACCCGCGACACGCATCGGCTTGGTCTGACATGTACGACCAATTTTACATCACTGACTTGTGCGACCATATTTGACCAGTAGTACTTGAAATTTGTGTTCCAGGAAACTCATCGGGAACCTTTTCGGGCCTCGAAACCAAAACCATCAATTAATCTTTAGCTTGTTCCCATCACATATACAGTATAATTAAGTGCAAACCTGCTCACACCCTAGTACGTATCAAACCTGAACGTGTTCCCACTTCCTAGTATGCAGGTTTTACTAGTACTAGTGCTAATACTAGGTTATAAAAAGGTGAACTAGTACCTAGCCGAAAATCACTCTACCTCTTCCTCCTCATAAGTCTTTCTTGTTCATGGTTGAAGGGGCTCCCTGCTAACTCCATCGGATCATGGGCGGAGTTAAAGGCTCGTTTCATCCAAAATTTTAAAGACACGTGCAAGAAGCCTCTGTCGATTTTAGATTTGGACTCTTGTATTCAAGGAGAAGGTGAGTCAACAACCCGTTCCGTGCACCGGATCTCAACTGTTATACACTCATCGGACGGTATCAATGCCGGCTCAGCAGTCCTGATGTTGGAGAAGAATTGTCATTTCCTCCCGTTGAAGCAGAAGCTGGGGCGGCTTTAAATGCCACTACAACGACATGGTGGAGCTAATGGCGGCTCTCATTAAATATGTCAACTCTGATAGTACCAAGGACCCCGAGTATGATGATGAAAGGCCGGTAAGGAAAAGAAGAGCAGCAATACTAGAGGGCAGCAGCATAACCCGACAAGTCAAGGTGGCAATGGTAAGCACAAGGCGGATGGCAGCTAGGATTTTGTGGCTAACACCAATACGCAGAGTAATAATCAGCGTCGCAAGGGAAAGCTCCCACCTCGGTTTAGAGGGCCAGAATTTAACCTTGAGGCGATGATGAATCACCCCTGCCCAAAGCATGGTATGCACGAAAAGCCGGGCAATCACCTCTCGAAGGATTGCTTCACTATGAAGGAGTACAAAAATTCAATTTTTTCCAGAACAATCATGGAACACATGGCGGCTCAGGACCCGGCTCTCACGGTCCTGATTATGGCGGTGGCGGTTCAAATTCTGGTTTTCAGGGCCAAGGCAACCAGGGTGGTTTTAATCAATAGTCTAGTCAAGGAAATCAACAGCAGCAATCTGGTTATCAGAGTAACCCAAAGCAATTTAATAGTGGACCGTACCACGTCTTCACCATGAGTTTATGCAAATGGGATCAGAAGATTCATAAAAGGGCAATGAACGTAGTTGAGCCGGCGGGGTCACCGCTCTGGGAACGGGGGTCCCCATACTTGCCTGTCTTCGGCCCGCAGCGTGGCTCCACCAGCGGCCCTATCCGACCCATCTTCACCAGCAAACATTCAAGACCCTCGTGAGGGGCCAAGCCTCGCGAGGCGGATGACACAAGACCTCCTCAGGGGCAGCCTCACAAGGCCGACTCGCGAGGGGTGGAGAGATCAAGGCAAGGGACACCTCGCGAGGTTCCTGTGATGCAAGCCATGATGACTAGAACCAGGCGGGCGCCTTCGCGCGCAGTGTCCTCGTTTCCTCTTTGGTGCTAAAGAGGCAAGCGCAGGCGAGGAGTCCCGAGGCATTAGGCAAAGGTTTCCATATCGGTGCAACAAGACCAAGACCAGCAGGATGGCAAGATTGAGGTCATCGTGGATCCCAAGGCGGCGTCACCACCAGAGCCTTTGGCAGGCGAAGACCACTTTTGTCAGGATAGCTTGTACTAGTTGTCTCCCTTCAATTCGGCCATTGTGGGGTCCCTTCCCGCTCAATATTTGGGAAGAGGACCAGTGCCTCTATAAATAGGACTAGCCACCACCGTGGAGAGGGGATTCCGATCTTTGACCACACAAGCACACCAACACAAGAACACCCCTCCTCGCAAGGCTGTTCTTCCCTTGTAACTGTTCATCCTCAGCCCAAGAGGCAATCCACCACACCGCACTTGAGTAGGGTATTACACCACAATGGTGGCCCGAACCATTTAAATCTAGTGTCTCGTGTTCCTTGGGTTCGTCGAGCTAGGCCGTGAGATCGTAGATCGCGTGAGCTAGAGAGGGGGAGAGATCTTTGTGCGCACCCAAGTGTTCGAACCTCAAGGGGTTTGCTGGAACCCAGAATTCGACAGGCGGCTCCCCGTTACTTGCTATGGTCTGAACACCCCATTCTCTGGAGCCGTGAGGATCACCCACCCCTGGTTGATAATCCGGGTCACTTGGCTTTGGTGCTGGCACCTTAGGTTGGAGGGTACAAATGTACTAAGGTACTCATGGATGGGGGCAGCAGCATCAACATTCTTTACTATGAAACCTTTCGTCGCATGAGCTTGACCGACAAAGATCTTAAGCCGTCGAATACTGTTTTTCATGGTGTGGTGCCTGGTAAGTCGGCGTATCCAGTGGATAAGATATCCTTGGAAGTGGCTTTTTTTGATGATCATGATTCCAGACCTGAGACGTTGACCTTTGAGGTGGTCAAAATCAAGAGCTCTTATCACGCTCTGTTTGGGCGGCCGGCTTATGCTAAGTTCATGGCAAGACCTTGTTATTTGTATTTGTGGCTTAAGATGCCGGGTCACAAGGGTACTATCACAGTGCATGGAAGACAAAAGATAGCTTTGGAGTATGAAGAAGGCGATGCTGCTTATGCTGAATATGCCTGTGCAACAGAAGAATTGAAGATTTAAAATGATAATGTTGACCCAGTGGATATGACATCTTTAAAGAAGCCAACGATGGAGCAGGATCCTTTTTTGAAATTTAAGTCGGCAGACGACACTAAGCTATTTGACTTTGTTCCTAGCGATTCATCCAAGCAGTTTAGTATGAGTGCTAATCTGGACCAGAAATAGGAAAGCATGCTCATTGAGTTCATCCGTGAGAACCGGGACATCTTTGCAAGGAAACCTTCAGATATGCCAGGTGTACCAAGGGAACTCGCTGAGCACACTCTTAATATTGATCCAAAGTTTAAACTGGTCAAGCAATTCCTTCGCCATTTTAATGAATAGAGGCACAATGCAATTGGTGAAGAAGTGGCCCGGCTCTTGGCGGCTGGCTTTATTGTTGAAGTTTTTCACCCTGAGTGGTTGGCTAATACGATGCTGGTACTTAAGAAAAAGGTACTTGGCGTATGTGTGTGGATTACACAGACCTAACCAAGGCCTGTCTAGTTGATCATTTTTCTCTCCCCCGTATTGATCTGATCATTGATGCTACGGCGGGTTGTGAGCGTTTTAGCTTTTTGGATGCGTACTCTGGTTATTATCAGATCAAGATGGCAGTTAAGGACCAGGAGAAGACAACTTTCATCACTCCCTTCGGAGCCTTCTATTATGTGTCTATGCCCTTTGGGCTCAAGAGTGCCGAGGTGACTAACCAGCGGTGTGTGCAAAATTGCCTTCATAATCAAATTGGGCGTAATGTTCATGCTTATGTGGATGATATTGTGGTGAAGTCCAGGAACAAGGAAACACTGATAGATGATTTAAAGGAGACCTTTGACAATCTCCGGGTATACAAAATGATGCTTAACCCGGCCAAATGTGTCTTTGGTGTACCAGCAGGTAAGCCCTTGGGATTTGTTCTTTCTGAACGAGGTATTGAAGCTAACCCGGAGAAGATAAAGGCTATCACTTCCTTGGCTAAACTAGCGTGTAATGAACAATGTTCAGCGTCTGGCGAGTCATATTGCAGCCTTAAGCCGGTTCATAAGACGGATGGGTGAAAAGGCTATCCCTCTATACCAGATGATGAATAAGGCAGATCACTTCGTCTGGAGTGATGCTGCTGATCGGGCATTTGAGGCCTTGAAGAGACAGTTAGCTGAGCCGCCGGTTCTTGCTGCTCCTATTGATAAAGAGCCCTTGTTATTGTATATGGCTGCCAATAGCCGAGCTATTAGCGTGGCAATTGTGGTGGAAAGGAAGGAATCAGGCAAGAAGCACCCGGTTTAGCGGCCAGTTTATTACATTAGTGAGGTGCTCATTGAGTCCAAGCAGAGGTATCCGCATTGGCAGAAGTTTGTATATGGGGTGTTTATGGCTATTCGAAAGCTCAAGCAATATTTTCTAGGTCATCCCATCACTGTGGTTAGTTCTGCTCCTTTAGGGGATATTATTCAAAACAGAGAAGCCACAGGTCTGGTAGCCAAGTGGGCTATTGCGCTTGGACCCCATGGTTTGAAGTATATGCCTCGCACAACCATCAAGTCTCAAGCACTTGTGGACTTCATAAATGATTGGACAAAGCTGCAGATGCCTGAGGAGAAGCAAGATAGCACATATTGGACTATTCACTTCGATGGATCCAGGCAGTTGGAAGGGGGCTGGCGTTATTTTGACTTCCCCACGAGGTTACAAATTTTGTAATGTTTTAAGGTTGATGTTCCCTTGCATTAACAATGCAGCTAGGTTTGAAGCCTTACTCCATGGTCTTCAGATGGCTAAAGATATGAATCTAAGCCAGGTGAGGTGTTTTGGTGACTCAGACTTAGTGGCTCAGCAAGTTCAGGCACTTGGGATTCTAAGGACCCACTCATGATGGCTTATCTTCGAGAGGTGGATGCTATTGCTGGTCACTTCAAGGGTTATCAAGTAGAGCATGTTGATCGGGGGAAAAATGAGGCGGCTGATGATTTAAGCCGGTTGGGATCCCAGTGTAAGTCGGTGCCACCCAATATTTTCCTTGATATTCTGCATAATCCTTCAGTTAAACTGTCTATAGAGGAAGATCTTGCTATTCCTGACCCTGAGGCACAGCTGGTGGCGTCTCTTCATGCTATTTCTGATTGGACAGCTCCATATTTGGCGTATATGACCCGGGGCGAGTTACCTGAAGATGAAACTTATGCAGAGGATTTGGTCAGGAAATGTGATGGTTGTCAGAAATTCTCAAGACAAGCTCACGTGCCGGCTCAAGAATTGAGGATGGTTCCAATTGCTTGGCCGTTTGCAGTCTGGGGGCTTGATATGGTTGGGCCTTTTAAAAGGTCCAAGGATAAAAAGACCCACCTTTTGGTGGTGGTTGACAAATTCACAAAGTGGGTTGAAGCAGAGCCGGTTAGTAAGTGTGACGCAGCCACAATGGTTCAATTCATAAAAAAGGTGATCTTCTGTTTCGGTTTTCCCCATAACATTATAACAGATAATGGCACCAATCTGTCCAAGGGTGCTATGAAAGAGTTTTGTCAACGACAGCATATTCGACTTGATGTGTCATTATTGGCTCACCCCCAGTCCAAGGGTCAAGCTGAGAGAGCCAATCAAGAAATTTTGGGAGGCATCAAGCCCCGGCTTATGGTCCCTTTGTAGAGCACGCGGGGTTGTTGGGTGGAGGAGTTACCCTTAGTGTTATGGAGCATCAATACCACCCCCAATAGATCTACGGGTTACATGCCTTTCTTCATGGTTTACGGAGGAGAGGCGGTTCTCCCTAATGACATCCGTCACGATTTGCCTCGTGTGGCGGCTTATGTTGAAGCTCATAATGAAAAAGCACGTCTAGATGCTATGGATCTGTTGGATGAGGAGCGTCACCTTATGGCGTATCGTTTGGCGATTTACCAGCAAGATCTGCACCGTTATCATAGCCGCCGGGTTAAAACCAGGACCTTTCAAGAAGGCAATTTGGTGCTCTGGCTTATCCATGATCAAACAGATATGCACAAACTATCCTTGCCTTGGGAAGGACCCATTGTGGTCAGCAAAAATCTGAACAATGGGTCATACTACCTTATAGATGTTCGAGACCACAAGGACTCACGGATGTCGGAGGAGGAGACCCGCCGGCCGTGGAATATTGCTCATCTTTGGCCTTATTACACCTGAGCCACCGGCCCTTGTGATGTACATATTATGACAATGTATATATTATGATGAATATATTAATGTCAGCATCCCTGCTAAGTCAGGGCCTCTGTCATTTCATTTCTGATAATAATGAGTCTTTATTGTCACTTCATACGATCACTTGGGCGCTTCCTGCTCATTGAGCATTGCTATGACTACCCTCTTGATCCGGCTTGTACGTCATGATTACAAAATACTTGGAGGCTTCCTGCTCATTGAGCATAGCTATGACTACCCTCTTGATCCGGCTTGTACTCCATGATTACAAAATACTTGGGGGCTTCCTGCTCATTGAGCATAGCTATGACTACCCTATTGGTTCGGCTTGTACACCTGGAATGAAACATTACTTGGGGGCTCTTTGTTAATGTACAAGAGCTTTGTTGACCCTTATAATAGGCTTGGACGCCAGGTGTATTCAGCAAAAAATCCCGGTTATCCTGCCTTTGTAAGCTTGCCACTCCGCCCAGGTAATCCTAGAATGACTCGCCGTACTCTTGTCAGTCAATCTTATAAAGACCCTGAACTTGTCAAAGTTCAAGCGGTGATTGGTCATGTGAGGCCCGACTTACAAGGTTTGAATGAAGGTTTAACTCAGTGGCTGTGCGGCCCTTGAAAAACACTTGACTCTGAGGCTTGGTAGCCTATGAAAGCCTTGTTTTTTGATTTATATTTGATTTTGAATATTTTTGTGGTTCAATTCTTGTGACATGTTAATACATGGATGAAAACCGATGAGGGCCATGTTGCCTTATGGTTCATATATGAATCTATCCGGAGTTCATTAACCCGACCTGGCTTTGGACTTTGAGTCGCCAGCATATGATAATCTTGTGCTTAGAGTACTGGCTCTAAGTTTTGGGCTAATTACCCCTTACATCATATGGCAACTTAAGACGGCAATATGAATCAATTGAACAGAGTGTTTTTCTCTCAATCCTTGGGTTGTAACCCTTACTGCACAGGTAGTATAAGCCGGTAGTGCGAGCAAATATCACAGGTATGACATTCTGTTATGATTATCGGAGGTTGTGATTAAACCGGGCCTGGTTATGAAATATTATAGTCACTAGTGGTTTTTATATAGGGTATTGTGTCCCGCCCTGGGGTAAACTGCCAGGGCACTTGTGATCTGTTGTGTGCAGCACAAATGATAAAACTGACTTGTATATTAATAATATCATGAGCATAAGTGGAAGATCTTCAAATGACGGATCAACGATATTATGCAAACAAAACATGCACGATGGCATGGCAGATCAGAGTTTAACTATCCTATTACATAGCTCTGCGAGCTCAAATGACTTAAGTGTTTTTACAAGCAATGCTTGTTGTTGAAAATTGAGAACCGTCCAGCTTATTAGTTCTCCTGGTCTTGGCGGTTCGATGCTTCTGGATCATCCCGTGCCAGTTCTTCTTCTCCCTCCACCGTCTGGAAGTCAGGTGTGGGGACCCCGACTCATAAGTCGTGATCACCGAATGCACGTGTACAGTGATCCCAGAGATCAATGCTCACTGAACACACAGAAGATGAATAACAAGAGTCTTACATCCATACATACCGTATTACACAAGTAGGACCATTATGGTCAAGTCTTGAGTATAACATCGCAGCGGAAATCTTCGTCGATAACTTGGACCCATGCCATCTGCCTTAACCCTACAGGCATTCTGACTGGGAAGCGTCCTAGCTCGCATGTTCATCACCGAGGTACTCTTCTTCATATCATGTTCTTTCATGCCTGGCCAATAAAATAACCAGTGGCAAGCCAATGAGTACTTTGAATGTACTCGCAAGCAACCCATGGTTTGGTACAAGATACAACAATGCATGATATAGATAATTTTTTTTTGCGGAAAGCTAGTTTTTGATTGCAATGGTATGTTCAACAACCCGTAAGACATGCATCAGGAGAATTCAAGTAACCAAGAGGACAGGTTACAAATATCAACACAGAGGGAGTGGGCTCCAACCCAACTCATCCATGTCAAGTCCTTTGACTTGACCCAAGTAGTTCTTCCCACACACACTGGTTTGTAAACAAGTGGACGTAGCCCAAGAGCGGTTACCCAACTGTCCTTGACCGTGGACACGGCTATTCGAATAGTTTTACACTCTGCAGAGGTTGCACACTTTACCCACAAGATCCGGGGAACTTCCATGTCATCCACGACCCGCGGTACCTCAAGTACCCGGGGTAAGCACCCGATCACTATCTTTCCCTAGACGACACTAACAATGAGTCCACTCGTTGTTCCGTATCCTCACGATGTACATCATATGAGACTCACTCGAGATCGTTACATCCGAGAGGGGACACAACGGTGTATCCGGTGCCCTGTGAAAACAGTCATGGCCGCCCTACCTGGCACGACCCCGTCCCGAGAGAGAGCACCAACTCTCCCCCATCACTAGTAATGCGGGCTCCAAGCTAGTATCGGCCTAGGTAATCAATAATGCCCTTTCCCATATATGGGTAGAGTGGTTGCGCATGTAAGGTTGGAATAACGGTCGCAACGTAAACCAATCCGTTTTTGAAAACAACACACACACTTGCCTCGGTACACCACTTCATCATCAAGTGGCTACCCAACTCATCATCTCCCTCGGGCATAAGTGGCACCCGACGGGGTTTTCGAAAAGTCCTTTGAAAATACTTTGTCTCCATCACCATGCATATTCCCGTCCCTTTTTGCGTAGCACTACTTAGCATCCTATCTACTCCCACCGGCATAACCCTCTTAGAAAGGTAGGGTCATGCATCATGCAAGTGTCAATGAGAAAAGCAACGGAGGCAAACCACCTCAAGTGGTCACCATTTTATCATGACTTTGATGCAAGCAATAAAAGTGCCATATGACATGCATAAAAGGGGTTTCTTAGACATGGTCAAAGGGCTGATTGCCTGGTTCATCAGAGTCTTGAGATCTTCTGGTCCTTCTCAAAGTACTCCGTCTACTTCGGCAACTAACGTCGGAAACAATCACAATAAGCAACACAACAAGGCAAGAATAAATGTGCTCTAAAAATATGAAGTTGACTTTTATTGGATACCTTTGGTCATATGAGGAATGACCAAAGTGATTTCATTGGAAGTGGATCAATGGATATTTCTAAACATTTCGATATGATGGAATCAAGGGGTTTATGGAATTGCAAGAAGTGTACAGAAACATATTTTTGAAAAATGAGCAAAGGCACCCATTTAACAAAACATGATTTTAGAAGCATCTAGGAGTTGGTTTCACTGGATTTGGAGTTCAAATGAATTTCCTATGAATTTGCAAAGTTGACAAATATGAATAAATGGCTCATTATTTTATGTGGTGCAGAAAGTATTAATAAAAATGTTCATAAACTAAGTTATGAACTTAGAAACATCTAGGAATTTGAATCATGGAATTTGGATCAAATTTGAGCTCTCTGTGATTTTCTAAAGTACATCACAGAAATAGGAAAAATAGGATTTGATAGATATTTGTGAAGGAAAAGCTTCTGTAAAAATGTGACAATAGCACCCTATGGTAGGGAATGATTTTAGAAACTAGAAATTTGAATCATCAAATTTGGAGTTAATTTGAATTGTTTATGGATTTTTGAAGTTGACTGGAAAAAGAATAAGGAAAAGGCTATACCACTTATTCTGCGCGCTGGGGGAGGGATAGCTGACGGGCCGGCCCAGTGGCTCAGCTACGCGCGGGAAGGGCCACGTCGAAGGCATACTCGGGGGAAATACGCCTTCCCCGAGCGAAGGCGTCAGCAGGCTGAGCCCGTGTCCACTTAACTCATGGGCCCGCCCCACTGTGCCGCTGACGCGCGGGGCCCACATGTCGGGTTCGTCCCCCACCTCCCGCTCGAACAGACGCAAGGCAGGGGAGGCAGGGCCAAATGCTTGCGGGCGTGGGCTCCGGCAGCACAGGCCACCTCCGGCGATGCCCGGCACACCGGCGGCTTCAGGAGAGCGTGACGCACCCGCCAAGGTGCGCCACGACTGCTAGGGTGGTCGAATGCGGCCGGTGCATCACCCACGGCGGATGGAGGCGGCGGCAAGATTAGGGCATGGCGCTGCAGCCGCGGAGAGGAAGAAATGGAGCGGGGGGGATATGAATGATGGCGGAGGCGATGTTATGAGACGACGAGGTGGAGAGGAGGGGCTCGGGTTGGCACGAATTTAAGCGAAGTCCGGTGGCTCGGCTTCGACTGTGGGGAGCGACGGAGGGATCGGAAAGAGGGTTGGATGGGTCAAGGGGCTTCTAGGAGGGAGAGGGGGCGAAGAGGATCCAGATGGAGGCCTGGGGCGGCTTTATATGGCGAAGGCCTCGGCTCACTGTGGGCTCATGCGCCGGCGAGCTTGTGCTCGTCTCTACGGGCCTCGGGATGGTGATGCACCGTGTCTAAGGCGTTCGTGGGGGTGGACTACGCCCAGGGGGTGAAGAGAGGGAGCGGGGAACGCGGCAAAGCGGGTCCCCGCCGCGGCCAGCGACTGGCACGCTCGGGCGGCGCTCTGTCCGCACGCGAGGAGAGCCGGAGAGGGAGAGAGACGAGGGGGACAACAGCGTGCCGTGTACTGGACGTCGAGGCGACCTCGGGGGACACGAGGGGGAGGCCCTAGGTGGTTCGGTGGCTCGGGCAAAGAGCGGATACAGTGCGGCTGTGCACTGTAGCGCGCTCTGGAGCACGCCAATTGCATGCCAGTGCATGCCTTTGGCTTGTAGGGCGCGGCCACTTGTGTCTAGGTTGTTTAGGGAGGAGTAAACAAAGGGGAGAGGGCCTTGGATGCCCTGGACAGCCAGTAGGAGAGGAGAGAGGTTGAGAGAGAGAGGGAAATGGGCTGTCCAGAGAGAGAAAGTGAGGGTTTCACCCCCAAATAATTGATCTGAGATGCAGCCATTGCTACTGGAGGTAGACGAGGTCTAGGAGGGGCTGTGGTAAAAAGTGGAGGCCATGGAGAAGAGTGGAAGAGGTCAAAACAGGGGTTTTAGTAAAATGGCAGAAGGTGTTTAATGCTTGTTTGGTTAAGCAAATGAACTCCATTTGGCAGGAGACTCCACAGTGTGAAATTGCACATATAATTAGGGCCTTACACCCATTTTGAGCTTATTTGGGCAAAGTTCACAATGTAACTTTCGTAAACCCTAGAAATTAGCAGAAATGGACTTGTGTAGATTTAGTTGAGAAAATCATTTCTCCTTGATGCACCACTTGGTTTAGTGGCCTCATTTGGTCATGTGCACATGCTCACAAAAGTTGGGGTCAAGGAGAAAAAGTTGGCAGTACAAACTTGTTCAAATTTGATTCTGGTCAGAGAGGGTTTTGGGGTACTTCGATCAAGATAACATCCTCTCCAACTTGTGCCATTAGGTCTAGATGCATTATTACACCATTTGAGCATGTGCACCAAGTTTTAGAGCATTTGCACATGTTTGACAGTGCAAAGTTGTTCAAACTTGAAAAAGGACAGAAGGGGTTTTGAGAGGGTTTCATGGGGTTATACTGTTCTCCATGACATGAGACTTGTCAAGAGCATCAAACATGTCATATGTGACATGCTAGAATTTTCTTGGAATTTTTGGGGAATATTTCCTTTGTAAATATTTCAAAAGCTTGAAATATCCAGAAAGGGTTTTTGAGGGATTTGACCAATATTTTGAACATGACCATGTGTTGAAACTCTTATATATGGCAAATATATGCCCCCTGAGTTTCCTTGATTTTTCTCAAATATTTTTGAAACAATAAAATAATTTTTCCCTATTAAAGACCATTTCTGGCCTTAAGAAAAAAAGCTTTTAAATAAAATATGAAAATAACTTTTAAAATTATATTTTTGTGGTTTTTGGGTATCCTATATCTAATAGGAGTCAAATATATTTTTGGAAAGATTTTTACTGCCCTGAATTAAGTACTTGCAGTACAAATCTTAATTCGGGGGTTTTTGGAAAACTAATTTTTGAAAATACTTTTTGGACAAATTATTCTTGTCAGAAAATACTATATTGCTCTATACACATGGCATGATCATTGGTTCAAGAGTTTGGAGCAAGGAGATGAAGTATAGGAGTTGGAGGATTTATTTGATTTTTAGAGCACTTGCAAACAACAGACAAGATCCAAACAAGGCAAGGTACAAAACACTCAAAAGTTTTTGTCAAACCACATTTTATCATGATTTATTAGCTTAAGTGTTGTGGCATGAAAATCAGGGTGTGACATCAGGCGATGACCAATTGATGCCAGTCAAGGCATGAAATTCAGCTTCATCATCAACAAGCTCAGACGGGTCAATTTCAGGGGAAAAGTGTGCTTACGGATTGGAGGGATAAGATCTACAATCTTGTAAGCCGGAGTAGGAATTTTCTGGTTCTCTACAGTATAAGCCGCCTGGTATTTGGTCAGATCTGCTTCTTCAACAAGCGGGCTCACCAAGGGACGCATTTCCTTCACACACGCAGCGAAATCTTTCTTATGAAAAGCAGACCCATCCTCTTTCAAACTAGGGCAGCCAGTTGCTAGCTTGGCCGGGTCTAATTCTGACTGCCATGCCTTTGCCCGGCTTAAAGTTGTAATGGTGCAGGATCTAGCAGTCGACCATTTATTTTCTTCAATACGGGTAGGCAGAACAGAAATTCGGCTCAAAATGTTGCTAAGAAGAGACAGAGCTTGATTACTTGGGGATATTGTGGCTATCGTACGCTAAGCTCCGGTATATAGTTGTTCTACTAATGTATAAACCGCCTTGAGCTTTATCAGCATCTCCTCCCCAAGATTCCTGCTTCTCGGACCTGCATGGCATATGATGATTAAGTCCCTAACGGTTTATAACTTGGAAGGTGGAAAGTTATTACAATATAACATGTCTTACCAAAGATAGCAAAAGTCATGTGCTTGATATGATGCTTCAAGCCACTAATTTCCGTGCTGACCTCTTCTAATGAGGCCTCAGCCTTTTCAGCTCTCTTGATCAGGGAAGCCTTCTCTTCAGTCCAGGCAGCTTTCTCAGTATTAAACTTAGTTTTGAGTTTTTCATTTTCATCCAAGCTAAACTTGAACTTGGAGTCAGCCTTCCGGGTTTCAGATTCTTGTGCTTCAAGCCGGGTTTTTAAATCAGTCAACTAAGACTGAAATTGACTGGATGCTTCCTGAAATTAGCAGGTTCAAACAAGTATGCACAGTTGTGAAGCAGTGTATATTAATAAGTCCGAAGCCCTTTACAAGCAATAGCACTTGGCACTTGGGGGCTAATGCGTGCAGAAAGTTTCTTTATATCACACTATATATTGCTAAGTCCCAAGCTCTTTGCAAGCAATAGCACTTGGCACTTGGGGGCTAATGCATGCGTAGTTTTCTTTTATGATGCAATGGCACATGACCCCGGTTCATAACTTTTAAAAAATTGACCCGTCTTGCATAAGCGACTAAAGATTTGTTATTGGAGAAATTCAAATCCCTTTTTAATCATATGGATTCAACCTGCCCTTGGTGGATACATTTGCAACATTGATTATTGAAAGCCCCGGCTTATCTTGATAAGTTTAAGCCTGCCCTTGGGGGCTACATGTTTTGATTCAGATGCATAAGCTAAAGGCTATCTAACAAGTCTACAGTCTATTATATTCTATCATATTCAGTTAACTTGTAGGCGAAGGGAATATATCTTATAAAAAGCGAGAATTGATACCTCATGTTTCTGATGCATGTGCTTGACCATGTCAATCTCCAGATCACGGCTGCTGTATATTTGATTAAGATAGCCGGAGAGGATTTCGCTCATACTCAGATGAGAATAGTTGGTCGTGTCAAATTTGACCTTGCACCTTTCAACCAATTCTTCCTTGGCAGAATGCTTTGCTAGAGCAATAGGACTCCCTGATTCTTGGAAACCAGTGCGAGTGATCAGAACCTCCTTAGCGTATGGTTCTGAAGGCTTGACTAGGATTGGTGGTTCGGTGCTCAAGGGGTCAAAAACTAAATGATCATCAGATGTACCACGATCTTCTGTTGGCGGGTCATCGGCAGGTCCTTCGGTTGTTGCACGGAGGCCTCAGAAATCGGTGCTTGCTTTTCTGGTTCATAAGTCTTGGGATCCTCTGTTGGTATGTTTATCTTAGCCTTTTTGCTAGGCTTTGCTTTCCCACTTTAAGAGGATTAAAAAGCCATTATGAGTTTAGAGATGTTGAAAAGATTAGATAAAGTTGGTACCCGGCAGTAGTCTTGAAAGCCGGAAGCAGAGTCTGAGATGAATCGCCAGACGAAGAGTGAGAGTTTCCCTAGTAATTTGAGTCAGGAGGAACTGCCGTAATGTGAAAGGACGGGATGACTAGGAGCGAACTGCCTTAATGTTAAAGGACGTCCGGGGACGAGTAGGAGCGAACTGCTAGGGGTTTTTCTATTGTAAAACTGTTGAGTGGGGCATGCGAACGGCAGGGTCGTTACTTGACTGGTGGATAAATGGATTCATGCATAGTACTATGGGGGTCCAATTAGATGTCATGTCTACTCGATGCCCAATTAAATGGCTTTCGATCCCATGTCAAGCGTCGTGAAAATTACAGGTGATATGATGCTTTCCATTCTCCCATGATGCGGGCTTCCGAGAGCCCTTGGATCTGAGATTGAATGGTTGCATGGCGTGATTCTATACCTACGGGTGAGTATCCTATCCTGGAGGGTTATTCTGCAAATTTTCAGCAACTTAAATTAGCATGCGACCGTTCGATCTCAGGTCTAAGGGCTGCCAGCAGCCTGTATCATGGACGCGCCTACCACGGCCGTCGCCTCGCTCGCGCGGTCGCGCCCTTGGAGATTTAACACAATGCGCTAGGCTATCTGATGTTGCCATGTCATATATAGTCATCACTTAGTCACTCATACAACAAGGTTAGCTACAAGGTTGGCTATAAGAGTATTTTTTTTACTTCTCTCTATCTCTTTCTTCTTAGTATTTAATGCATTTTCCAAGGAGTGACCTCTTCCAATGAAATGGTGTTTAGATGAGGTTCTTAAGGCATTAAATGGCTTAGAAACCCAAGTCCCGAATGCATAGGTGCTTAGTTCTTTGTTGCTAAGTTTGCTTCATTTAATTAGATATAGACTCAGAATTGTCTTTTCACCTAGGTACACATGCTTAGCACCGTTTCTTCCTGGGGTCACCAAACTAGTCTCTCTCTTCTTAATTAACTTGCCACATCAGACTTTATGCCTATGTGGCAGGCTTAGCACCTGTACGAGCAAGTACAATAGTGGGCTATAAGCCCGCTTATATATCATTTTTGCATATGTGGAGGAAAGAGGAAAGGAAAAAGTGGAGGAGTGGGCTCTCATGCAAGAGCCAGCCTCTACATGGTGGAGCATTGGGAGAGGCACCTATATACCATGGAGGTGGTCAGGAATTGGGAGACTCATGCCGGTCGTAGCGCCATAGTTAAAATGATAACGACAAGTCAAATCACGGGGCCCCACATGTCCAGCAGTAACTCGCTGTCAAATCATAGTCCGATGTTTGCAGCAGCCTAATCCCTCATCTTATCGCGTCTCTGTCGAACCGACTAGGCGGAATTGCCCCACCTACCGCACGGGAAAAGCCCCTCCCTCGACTTTTAAATAGTATAATATACTAATTTTGTATCCATGGATTGCGCCATGGAGCAAAGCCTCAAGAAAATGGTGGTACACATGTACGGAGTATACAACACGCCTGTCGCATTCGCGTCGCACCCCAGACAGTCGGTCGGTCTAGCATGCTGCTCTCCGAATGGAACGCGCGTCATATTGTGTTTGCACACACATGTCGGACCGCAATTTATAACCGACTATAGGCACACTCCCCGGCCCCGCAAGTCGGGTGAGTTAATAGAAGCGAGAGACGAGCGATAGTACTAGAGAAGTGTTGTAGAGATGTTGGTGCCTGGACGATCCCTGCATGACACGGAAGATCAGTTCGTCCATGCATGTGACCAGACTCCAGCAGACACGGTTGGATTGGCTATCGTCTACATATCGTGCATGCTATGTTGTACAGGGCTGTAGTTCTGATGAGAAATCTAAAAAAAGGTTTCTTCTCATCTCGCAATATTAGGTGTCATGTGCTTCGGATCATTGCGAGGGTTAAACACCGATAACTGAATTCCTCCAAGGCCCTAGTCATTGGGGGCACATGCACGAAGACTACTCGGCTGCCATCTAGGTCAAGCCGGCTGTGTTAATTAGGACATCTATCGATGGACCCCTTTTCTATGAGTTTATCTTAATTTTAGCTTTGATCCGCGTCTAGTTTGTTTGCCGGGATTCATGTTGCCTCCTTGGGCCAGCGAGGTTATGGTTTCTTGTCATGTGGCATTTTTTCATGTTATATGTTATAATCTGGTTGATGTAGGGTGGAACCCTATACGGCCGATCTTTCACGAAAGGAGCGGATCCCAACTAAGAACACGAAGAACACGGGGAAGAACGGAGAGAAAACACAAGGGGAATCACTCAAGAACAAGTCCAATCACACATCCACTAGACAATCAAACACACAAGATCCACAAGGTACATGAACAACAAAAGGAAAGATACAAGGTAAATTTCATCTCCATGAGGAGGTCTTGAAGGGGCCACCCAAGAGGGGGTCTTGACTCCAACGTGGATCTTCTCCGAAGAGGTGTCAGTCCCTCGCAATGGAGTAGATCCGGATGGATGAGTGAAGCTCTATCTCACATATGAGCTAACACAACGCTAACCCTAGAAAGGAGGTGGAGGTGGTCTATTTATAGTCTAAGCCACGAAGGGGTAAGTGGGAGAGGGATACAAGGCCAAAGGCCTGGCTACACACAGGCAGTGTCGGACGTCTGGTCAGGGTCGGACGTCCGGTCGCTCGCAGGGGTCCGGTCGTCCGGAGGAGACCGGACTTCCAATGTTTCGGCTCGGTTGAGGCGGGGCTGGATTTCCACACGATGTCGGCCATCCGGTGGCTGATACTTGTCGGACGTTTGGTGGCCATCGGTCGTTCGGGCGCTGTAGAGTGTCGGACGTCCGGTGGCACATCAGACGCCCGACCACTGTAGACTTTGCAGCTTCGTCTTCTTCCGTCTTCGCTTCCATGCTTCCCATGTGGATGGTGTACTTGTACACTTGCGCTCGCACTCCTCCTCATCGTCCGTAGTGTTTCGACAGTACCTACGCATGCACACGAGTGGAGTGTCAAGTAGTATACCATCATCAAAGGGGTCAAGTGGGCACGTGCAAAGGAGATGATTCGCCTTTATGTATGTGAAGTAGATGTCACATGTGTCACTTTCCAAACGAACTCTTGACATGGTGATGTCCATAGGATGCTCCGCATCATCTCCCCTCCCTTGGGAAAGATCCGACCTCGGATCGAAAACCAAATCACCATGGTAAAGAGATGTCTTCGCCGTCTAGAAGTGGACATTCACCAAGTCCTTGTCATCTTGAATCTCGAAATGGGCACTCTCCACTTGCGCACCATCTTGTGATTCCTTCAAAAGGAGTAAGGACAACAAACACTTGGAAAAACAAATGTGGTTAGCGTTAGTGCAAAACCAAGCATTGAAGAGGTTATTCACCAAACAAGTGTCATCATCATGCAAATCATATGGTGTGACAAAGGATTGTGACATGGCATGTAATCTTATCAATTGAGCACAAGCAAAGAAATCATGGGGACAAGCATGTGAATGTGAGGTAGTGATGCATATATATGTGACAAGAGAAGAAGCATCTACCTCATGTTCATAGCAAGCATTCGCAAATTGCTCAATGAAAGGTCTATGGTAGGCATCGGAATCATTCACAACACCAAATAAAATGAAGTGTTTAAACACATGGGACACGTGCAAGACAATCCAAGCATAATCTGCATAGGGTGTAGTGAATATAGTGTGGCACTCAACACGATAGAAAGAGAAATTGTTCATCAGGTGTGAGGCAATCAAGGAAAGAATGTAGCAATCGATGGGACATGGCATATGTGAAGTGATGCCATTGTTGCAACCAAACATATTATAGTAGCAAGTAGTCCAAGAATTGGATGCAACACACAGGGCATATATAACATGATGCATGGGAATGTGAAAATCATGAATGGAGGCAATATCCACAATATGCATGCTCATGGTTTGGGGGTTCTCAAAAGAGAAGGATATCACCTTGAAGGCATGTCCTTGTGCGTCCTTCAGAATGCCGAAGCACAAGCAAGTATGATGTAGAAGCGCCATGGTAGAAGGTGGTTCGCTCTCAAGAGCTCGGATTGTCAACTCACATGACGCGGAAGTTGACACAAGGTCCAAGTATCCTACACATGCACGCAACAAAAGAAAGAATGTATGTGCATGGTAGATAAACACATCATCCATCATGATGGTTCCCTTCTCTTGCGCATAACCATTAGAAGCACAAGTGCATGAACAATAGGATGCAACAATGGCAATATGCATGGCACGAGGTATATGGTGCAAAGAAGGAAGACAAGCATGCTTCACAAAAAATATGTCAAAATCTCCAAATATAGGTGAGAATGCTATGGGGGCAATCTCATGAGCAAGATTAGAATCATTGTTGCACTCAATACATGGCAAATTGTCTAACATGAGAGAAGCAACACATGGAGATATATGACAAGAAGCAATAACAATCATGTCCTGCAAAGCATGTAGATGGTTGACATCAACCGCATGAAATGACCAAGCATGAATCATTGCTGATGCAACAAGGCAAGCAATCATAGTAATCAAGTCATGCAAACTAGTACCGCGAAGATGCAACATACTAGAGGAAATCATGGCAATCATGTCATGTGAGAAAATAATAGTCATAGGCAATGTACATGACATATTGCAAGCACGAACACAAAGCAAGATGAAAGTAGCATCATAGGCATGGGGTACAAAGCATAAATGTCAATGATAAGTGATATCTCCACCAAGCTTGCAAATACACGTACAAGTATTAGAATCAATCATCATGTGTAATGCAAAGCATGGGTCACAAATGCATGGCAAAAGCATAGGAATGAGCATCTCATGCAAAGTGAACATGGCAAGATGGGAAAAGGATATATAATGGACAACAACCCATAGCCAAGTGAGGGCCATGTAGAAGAAATGCGCGAAGTCTTTGCGCGAAGAGAGCGGTGGGATAGACAATCCATGGGATCCGAAGGCATCGTTGCTCTCTAGAGCTCGTTTTGTCAGCTCATGGGGTTGTGAGGTTGACAAGTATTCATGGGTACCTACACAAAAGAGACACAAACCAAACAAATTGTGTGCGTGGTAAGTATGCACATCACCCATCACGATGTGTATGTGCACATGTGAGTTAGCACAAGATAAGCATCGTTCAAAGAAATTTGATACATTGTATAAGAACATGTCATCCGTCATGAAAGAATAGTTGTTATGTATAACACGATCGGGACACAAATTGAGCATACAAGTATATGGCACATCAATAGCATTTTCATTCATGGGGAGCATATGGTGCACATAATTATGGGGATCGTGCAATGAATGGGATGTGTCAAAATCTTCTAACATGTATGAGGAAACTGTGGGGGTCTCCTCATGAGCAATATTGGAAACATCATATGGAGAAAATGGACAACATCCAAAACAACGCATATCCGAAGCTAGGTGGTTATGGCATGGCATATGAGATAAATGATGCAAAGGTAGCATGTCAATATCATCACAAGAGAAACAAATGCCAATAACCATAGGCTTGTCATCTATGCCATATGTCCAAATGGGGTTTATTTTAATAACATATGCATAGTCACTATGAAGAGATTGGACATATGACATATGATTGATCTCATGCATAGCATATGACAAGTCAAGCGGATTGGAAAACATGATGTGCCCTAAAGAATGATCACAAGAAATCATATGTAACATGGCATCACAACTAATAGACTCCACATGGCAATCATCATACTCATCATAAATGGGTAAATCATCGCATGGGGAAGTCGCACTAGCATGAAGCATGGTAATAGGTTGATCAACATCATGCAAGCAATAAATGTCAAGAATGTCCACTAGTGGGACTAGAGCATCACCTTCACCTATGTTTCCTTTGTCGTTCCACTCATGTGGTGTAGGTGAGGTGGGAAAGACAAAATGGTGGTCATCTTCATCTTGATGGAACCATGTGGGGGGTGCATCATATTCCACCATGGCCATCGTCTTGTTCAAAGGGAGGACGAAGTCATCACGTATCAGCGTGTCATCATAGATGGGACCTAGCACCAAAGGAGAAGACACAATAGAGGTAGAGGGCAAGTCGTTAGTGTTGAAAGTGGCCTCACATGACCTATCAACTATCTCACTCTCTCTCTATGTGGTGGTTCACTCACTCCTTCAAGGTAGGTGCGCTAAAACTCAAATATGGTGGAGCCACTCGTCTCACTTAAGAGGTGGGGTTTTTGGCTCTCCTCACATGGGAATTGGGGCAACGCATCACATATGGGGCTAGTGGTGAAGCCACTCTCACTCTCAATATGATGGCTAAAGTCACTCAAGTCATCATATGTCTCAGTGGTCAAAGGGAAAATCCCATGCTCAACCATCTCGTTGTCCTCGCCATGGATGAAGGCCGAAGATGGCGCATCATCACTCTCGCCTCCTAAGACGGAAGCATCATCCTTGTTCGTCACCATGTCGCTCGCCTCCAGAGCTTGGTCCTTGATGGTCTACGTAGTTGTAGTCGTCGTCGCACCATCTTGAAAAAGAGTTGAAGTAGAATCGGCATCATCAATGCCACACAGAGGGATGACGATGAAGTTGAACTTGGGCTCATCGTCTTGGAGCTCGTCGGGCTTGGACATCATGGTGGTACTAGCCTCATGCTCGTTCTCATGGAGATTGGTTGTCCCGAAGTGAGCTTGGGCTGGAGAAGCTTTGGCCTTCATGAGTTCTTGTTCCGCCTTGAGAGCACCAATATTGTTGTCCTTGAGGGACTTGTAGTTCTCAAGGAAGATCGTCTTGGAGATGTTGTTGTGCAATCCCATCATGAAGTGGAACTTCATCAAAATGGGGTCGTCCACGCCGGCTCGTCGTAAGGCTTTCTTCATCTCCTTGAAGTACTCATCAATGGACTTGGATCCTTGGGTGGTGTTCTCTAATTGGCATAGAAGTTGTTCCATGTAGGTTGGAGGCACGTACTCGCACCGCAAATCTCTCTTCTTCTTGGGCCAACTCATGTTGTAGGTCTCCGAAGGTCTGTGAACCCACCATGTGGATGCGTACTCGTGGAAGTTCCTTGTGGCGCACTTCACTTGATCTTCGGGAGGAACTTGATGTAGCTTGAGGTAGTCGTCCATCAAACGCTCCCACTCGAGATACTCCTCGGGTTCTTGAGTCCCATAGAAAGGAATTGCATGGTCGATGTTGAGGTCATAATATCTCGTGGAAGTTGCGGACTTGAGCTTGGGGAGATTCTCTTGAGGTGCTTGTGGGTGAAGATGTCGTATGTCCATAGACGAAGATGCCTTGAAGTCGATTGGCGAAGATGCCAAGGTAGATGGTGAAGTCGCTGAGTGGTTGTTGGTGTTGAGCTCTTGACCTTCACGTCCTTGTTGGTGATGGTGTCGATGCCGATGTGATTTTGCCGGAGATGGTAGCTCTAAGACATGTGGTCTTGAGCGTCTTCTTGAAGATGAGGAAGATCACTTGTACGGCTTGATGAGGGCTTTGACCTCCTCCATTTGAGCTTGCATCTTGGCGTCGTTGGAGTTGTTCGTGGCATTGAACTCGTCGTTGTTGTTGTAGACCGAAGATGAAATGCCTTGCCTATCCATCACAAGACTTGAGTAGAGGTGAGTAGGAAATGAGATAAACAATACCAAGTTACCTTTTCCCAAAGTTGAGGATGTATCCCGTTTCACTCAATGTGAGATGAAAGAATAGTGGAATTGGTATAGGACTTGTTCACTCACACCTACAAACTAAAGCTTATGGAGTAGCTCAGTGAGGATAGTGGCACAAAAATGTAATGTAAAATATTAGCAAGAGTCAATAATGTTGAAAGGCATTCACAAATTCGCAAGTGAAACAAGTAGACCAATAGCAATGAATGAATGGCACACGGAAACACACACACTGATAGATAAATGGGATCGTGCAACCAAGGAATGAGCACAAAATGTGGAATCCATGGAAAATGCTCGTGTTTCACAACTCAAGAGAGAAGCTAGCACGATTTCTCAATAGGCGGATACGTCTCTTATGCACAACCTATGATATGCAAAATGTATCAACTTTCTATCCCAAGTATGCTATGTATGTATGATGTTCCGGTGGTATGATCCAAGATGATCGGATATGACAATTTTCTTTGCAATGTGGTATGATGCTATGGCACTTGCTTACAAGCTTCTATGCTCTTTCTCTTTTGCTTAAAATCTTTATTCTTTTTTTTTGCATATGGCCACAATGCGAAATGCACAAACCAAGATAGCGATTGAGTATATGCGGAAACAAACTTGAGGCACAAGAGATGATATTATGATACCAATATGATACGGTATGTATGCAATGGGAGGTGTAGATCACTAATGTGCACAATTAACATTGCCGGCAATAGTCAAAGGCTAGTCTCGATAGTCAAGTGACGCAAAATGGGCTAGGGGTTAACAATGCAATTGCAAGGGAATATACAATGGAGGGATACCACGATACCGAGTTGATATGGAGGTTACCGTACTTGGCGATGATGAGTGGCGGTGTTCTTGATGTAGATACCAAGATGATGGAGAATCGTCCCTAAGTAGCCGAAACACCTTAGGAGACGGAAAACCGCGAACTCAAAATCTCAAATGTCAAATGGTGGTAGCGGGAATGCGGTGGTTGTTGCAGAAGCTCAAAGGGATTGCGGAAATGCAATGATGGATTATGCGTGTAGGCAATGCAGAAATGGAGGGTAAGGAATTATGTGAGTCGGAGTTGAAGGTCACCGTCCCTAAGTAGCCGAAACATCTTAGGAGACACAACTCACAACTCAAACAAAATTGGGTTAAATTTGGGAGGTGGAAGTGTATGGTGGGTAAGCCTATGCGGTGGTGGTGGTTGATGAAGAAGCAGCCGCCCCTAAGTAGCCGAAACACCATAGGAGACTCAAATCACTAGTCAAGCAACCACATATGCAATGGGGAAAAATTGGTTAGGTTGCGGAAGTAGGTGGTGGTGTAGCGGATGATGTGGTGAAAGCCCTAGGCA
Source organism: Triticum urartu (assembly GCF_003073215.2). NCBI lineage: Eukaryota > Viridiplantae > Streptophyta > Magnoliopsida > Poales > Poaceae > Triticum > Triticum urartu. Next base: position 248,749,777 of record NC_053027.1, on the reverse strand, counting down.
AAGATGCTAAAATTCACAAAATTTGATGGCGTCAAAAGATGTTGGTGGTATTTTTTGTGGGAAGCGGGATGTCAAGAGCTTCAAAACGAGCTAAAGAACGTCAAAATCGGAGTTTGAATGAATTAGTTATGTCGAAACAAGAATCAGCTGAAGTCTGAAACTACAGGTTGCGGACGTCCGTAAAAGGACGGATATCCGGGGGCTGGACGTCCGATCGGGCTCAGAATCCGTAAATTTGGCTCGGGTTAGGGGTTTCGGATGTCCATAAAAGGTCGGACGTCCGGTGTTTCCTGGTGCTCCGGACATCCATAAAACGCCAGTCATCCAGTGTATCGGGGTCAACGCGGGATTTGAGATCCGGGACGCGATTTTGGGTGGAATTTGATGATTTTGGGTTCAAAATTGAGGAGATTTTGTGGATGAAAGATGGGTGTCGGTGTCAAAACCGGCGAATCTCGGGTAGGAGGTCCCGAACTGTGCGTCTAAGGCGGATGGTAACAGGAGGCAGGGACACATTGTTTTACCCAGGTTCGGGCCCTCTTGATGGAGGTAAAACCATACGTCCTGCTTGATTATTCTTGATAATATGAGTATTACAAGAGTTGATATATTATGATATAAGAGAGGCTAAACCCTAGAAGCTAGCCTATGGTCTGATTGTATGTTGTCCTACGGACTAAAACCCTCCGGTTTATATAGACACCGGAGGAGGCTAGGGTTACACAAGGTCGGTTACAAAGAAGGAGATATGCATATCTGTATTGCCTAGATTGCCTTCCACGCCAAGTAGAGTCCCATTCGGACACGGGACGAAGTCTTCAATCTCATATCTTCAAAGTCCAACAGTCCAGCCAAAGGATATAGTACGGCTGTCCGGAGAACCCCTAATCCAGGACTCCCTCAGTAGCCCCTGAACCAGGCTTCAATGACGATGAGTCCGGCGCGCAGTGTTATCTTCGGCATTGCAAGGCGGGTTCCTCCTCCGAATACAGCACGGAAGAGTTTGAATACAAGGATAGTGTTCGACCCTGCAAGATAAGTTCCACATACCACCGTAGAGAGAATAATATTTCCACAAATCTAATCTGCTGACATTTTTTGGCAGCATGACATCACGCCACGACCCGGTAATTATTTGAACCGTTTTTCTTTAACCAGCCCCGCACATAACACAAGGCGGTTTCTTGACACGTCTTGTCAAAGTAGAGATCGTGTTCCCCTTATTACGAGATTCTCATCAATACAAACGTGGGTAACCCAACCGTGCCTGTTGGTATGACTCCTAGATTTTAGGTAAGTCTCGAACGGCCACGAGGAGGACGCCTGATATCCAACCCCTTCATAAAGGGACAAGGCTTTTTGTTTTTTCCCTCCCGTGCTTAATCGAATCCTTACCCCACCTCGAGTTCTAACACCCAAAGCACAGGTCAGGTGCTTCGGACCTTCAATCATGTCCGGATCCAGCCTTCAAGGCCGGTGGATGCCTTCCTCCATCACGGAGGAGGACATCAAGAAGTTGAGGGAGGCCACATATCTGACCACCGAAATTTCGCATAGGCTGCCCGCCCAAGGGCAGATCGTCCCTACTTCCGAACCCAATGAGAGCGTTGTGTTCGTCTCCCACTTCCTAGGAGGACTAGGCTTCGCCCTGGATCCCTTTGTTAGGGGTCTTATGTTCTATTATGGGCTGGATTTTCACGACCTGGCCCCGGATTCCCTTCTTCACATCTTGTCATTTATTGTCATTTGTGAGGCCTTCCTCCGCATTACCCCTCACTTCGGCCTGTGGCTCAAGACCTTCAATGTGAAGCCGAATATGGTCAAGGGGTAGTACACAACGTGCGGAGGTGCTCTAATAAGCAAAATTGCTGACGCTCCATGGCCAAAGGGTTCTTTTCCAGAGGTGTCCAGATTGTGGCAACGGGAGTGGTTTTACATCACAGCTCCCCGAAGTGCCAAGTGGGTAGCTGCCCCCACCTTTCGCTCGGGCCCTCCACCACAACTGATGTCATGGATCAGTAGGGGGCCGAGCTGGGGTCCAGCCAAGGACGTGCCAATACTCCAGAGCCATGTCTGAGATCTCTTCGAGGGAGATTTTAGTCTGGTTATGGTAATGCAAGTTATGCTGGTTTGTCGAGTCCAGCCTTGCAAACGCCGGCCCCTCCGCATGTGGGAATTCAACCCGGAAGGACCGCGCACTATTCAGAATTTCCTCGGCATGACGCAAGAGGAGATGTCCAAATCGTTCTTCGGACACCAAATAGAGTGTTCGGACACTACCGAGGACGTGGGCCTGACCTGCAACCGCCCCGCTGCCCAAGTAAGTAATCCCATGGTCGAACACACTGTCCTTTTATTTATCATGACATCATTCTGAAGAATCGCTCTTTGACCAGGACTGGATAACAAAGGCGAAGATGATCCGGTGTTCGGCCCCCCTTCCTGAAGGCTTGGACAATCCGGTGCTGGAAAAGATGCTCGAGCCAACACCCTGCCTAGTGCCCTCCAAGGAAGATGAAGGGGGGAATGACGAGGCTAGTGTCTCCACGGAGGAGATTAGTTGGAGAGAAGGAACTGAAACTTCCTCTTCCCAGGGAAAGAAGAGAACCACCTCTGCGGACCCGGAGACAATGGTCTCCAAACGAGGGAAGAAATCTCCGCCGAAGGGTCCTGCCCTTGGGGATACCCTAGCCGTACTATGCCCTCAAGGGGACCAGCCCTCCCCCGAGCTGTAAGTAAAAGGGGTAGTTAATAACGAAAATATCTTGCTCTACTTCTGAGGAAAATAATCGAAGCATTTATCTTGCAGTTCAGATCTTAGCCCTTCTCAGCAGAGCTCGTCTTCGGGGGATCTTCTTCTGGAGATGATGGAGAGTGAAATGCCTCCCCTTGCCTCACCGCCTCATGAAGCGGGCGACCCTGAGGTGTCGACGCGGAGGGTTTCTCCGGATCCGGCAAGGCCAGCAGGTAATCTTATGGTCACCCGAAGTCCTCAGCATCCGGCTCTCGAAGAGAGTCATCAAAAGAGTCCGGCACCATCTGGTGTGCGGTCGGACGTACTGAGGGGTATGCTGGAGCAAGCGGCTATCTCATAAGAGCACCACACATTGATGGGTACGGTGATTGAAAGGATTTCGTCCACCGAAAGCGGGTTGCATGAAGCTTTTATGAGTCTACTGACAGGTTTTGAGGTACGTGGAATGATGTACATTTTTGATGGTACCGCACATTTTTAGATGTGCCCTGTGTAGATAGTAGCCCCTGAGACTCTGATTGTCGTCGAAAACGGCGGCAAACAGAGGATCATAGTCCCAGGTAATAACCAGACTGCCTTTATGTGCAGGTGGTGGAAGCTCCGGTGGCTAGCCTGACTGATGGTTGTACTGAACTAAAGCGGCAGCTAGATGCGGCAGATGCCGACATCGTGCTTGTCAACAATTTGCTTGACGAGGCACAGGGTGAGTGGCCTTTCTGGTGATCGTCACATAATAAGAGCAGCATGATGCCAGTATCTTTAATATGTTGTGACTGCAGATGGAGCGGCCACCATGGAGACTCTTCGGGCGGAGCTTGCCCGAGCCAAGGAGCAAGCAAGGAGTAGAAATGCGGCCACTTTGCAAGCGGCCGAAGAGTTAAGGGCCGAACAGGCCGCACATTGCGAGAGCAAAGAAGAAATTGCCAAGATGGCCGTGGAGTTAAAAGTTGCTGCTGACTGTTACCGGATTCTTGAAGAGGAAAACCGGGCGAAGGCGACGGACATGGAGAAGGCCCGGGTGGCTGCCAAGGAAGCCCGCTCCAAAATTAGAGAGACGAAGGAGGAGCTGAATCAAGCTGCAGATATCGTGTCTGGGAAGCCCTTCTTGTTGCGAACTAAGTTCCGAGATCCGAAGTATGCTCCTCTGGACCGGCTATGGAGTTTTATGGACGAGTACATGGATTTGGCTGCATGTGTTGCTGATGTGGCCGAGTACTTCAAGGATCAGAAAGGTCCTGAAGTGGAGAAGTTGTTCTGGTCACAGTTTCACGCTCCAGTTCGTCCGCTGTTGCTGAATGAGCGACTGACCGGTTGGGACGAGCTCCATAGATTATCCGGACTTGCCATGAGGTCCGTAGTGGATCACCTGTGGCCAGGAGGGCCAAGGACGAGTAGCTACTTCAGCTTAGTGCAACAATTCCTGGAAGCTGTGCCACGCATCGATGCTGTAAAGAGATCAACGTGCATAGAAGGTGCGTGGATGGCCCTTGCCCGTGTCAAAACATACTGGGCGGAGATGGAGGCCACCAATGTTGCGGCACAGGGTTCGGCCATAAGCTGAGTGGCCGCCGAGCACTACTTTGAAGAAGTTTTTGAAGGCGCTCGTTTGATAGAGGCTCAGTGCTCGAAGAATATTATGTTTAAGTGACATGTATTCCCATTGTAAGAACAATGTTTTATTGAGTTTATCAAGGCTGTATTTATACTTTTGGCTGAAAGTACTATGATGCCTCTTGTGCGGCCGTTTATGTCTATATGTATATAACCTGAAAGATGGTAGTCGTCGGCTTCAGCCCCCACGCATATAATGCGGGGGTGTTCGCAGAAGACGCATGTTCACACTTGATCCAACGTCTTGGTCCATTAAGGAGGTGATAGCGCAGCGAACTAGGCAACCAGGCTATAATGCATTAACACTTTCACTTAGCCAGAGGAGTTTGACAGTGGAGCTACTATATAGCCCCTTGTGGCTCCTCGCTCATCCGGATTCGGGGCACGTACATGCCTGGCCGGGAAACGGCCCTTCGTTAAGGCAGAGGAATCCCGAAGATTCCGCTAGGTCATCAAGTGGTTGACCAGTCTCACGCTATATCATGACAGTCAGTTTTCGGCTTTCTCTACTGAGGTGCTCGTCCGGATGAACTAGGGCACAATTGCAGTAGTTCTCCTGGTGCCGCCTTAGCCGATAGAGCGAACGTAAGGCAGCAAAACACAGGAGCCTGGCAAACCCAACATTTGACCAAAGACATGATTCGGAGCTGATGCATATAAGGCCAAACTCGTGACGCCGAACACTCCCTAAGGTATTCGGTCTTTATGATGTAAACCGAGCCTAAACAGTGCCCTTTATAATAAGCCCCTGGTGTCTAGGTACGTGCAATATTCTGACGTGGCCACATGCTAATACGTCAGCATCTTTCTCAATTGTATTGAGAATCCGAGGGATGTGTATCAATAAGAGACAGTAAAAAAGGTTTATGCAGGGTCTTAATCTAAAAAGAATCCTTAGAACGGGTCCCTGCTGCACGTCTGCGCCTGTGTCTCCGTTGTGCCGTATTCTGGACGGGTCTAGCACGATGGTCATCTGAAAAAGAGAAGAACTTAATTGAAAAGTCGTCGTGCAAAAGGTAAGTTATACTAAATAAACAATATATAATTCAAAAATGAGTAAAGTTGAGCCTAATTGCCACTTGTTTGCGCTCGTTGAGCCCCTTGTATTGTAATAGGGGTATGGCCATCAAACCTGTATCAATTCCATATAGCTACTTGTTTGCGCGTGTTGAGCCCCTTGTATTATAATAGGGGTATGGCCATCAAACCTGTATCAATTACATATAGCTGCACCGGACTCGTCCAACCGTGTCCGTGGTCTTAACGACCTGTCAGATGCTTTTACTTCGTGAGGCCGTTTAGTGTGTGGCTGCCAAGGCAGCTGCACAGTCTTCCGCGCGCAAGGAGCGCTCAATATTTCCATTTACTGTAATGATGCCACGTGGACTGGTCATCTTAAGCATCAGAGAAGTGTAATGCGGTATTGCGTTAAAGCAAGCGAAAGCTTCGCGTCCGAGTAGTGCTTGATAGCCACTTTGGAACGACGCGATGTGAAAGGTTAAAATTTCGCTGCGGAAGTTATCGGGAAAGCCGAATATAACCTCTAGTAGCAGGGAGCCCGTGCAATGGGCTTCTGGACCTGGCGTTACTCCTTTAAAGGTAGTATTGCTATGGCTAATTATTGTTGGGTCTATCCCCATTTTGCGGACTGTGTCTTGATATCTCAGGTTTAAGCTACTGCCGCCATCCATCAGGACTCGTGTGAAGTGGTATCCGTCAATTATCGGGTCTAACACCAAGGCAGCCCATCCTGCACGCCAGATACTTGCCAAGTAATCTTGATGGTCAAAGGTGATCGGTGGGGATGACCAGTGGCATGACTCCGCGGTGATAGGCCTTGGGGCATGTGTCTCTAGGAGTGCCGCTTTGTTTCTCCCCTTTGTCACATGTAACACGTTTACAGTTTTGACTTCTGGTGGGAATTTCTTTTGTTCCCCCGTACTTTGCTTGGGAGGCTCGTCCTCGTCTTCGCTTGGAGTATCCTGCCCCTTATGTTCGGCGTTGAGCTTGCCGGACTGCTTGAAGACCCAACATTCTCTATGGGTATGATTTGAAGGTTTATCGGGGGTGCTGTGGATCTAACATATTTTATCCAGAATCTTCTTTAGGCTGGAAAGTTCGTCTCTATTGCCTTTGGAGGGCAGCTTTTGCTGATCTGGCCGAGAGCTTCTGAATCCGGCGTTTACCGCCGTGCTCTTCGGGCTGTCTTGTTTATTTCGGCGCTTGTTTTTGCTACGCCGCGGCTTCTCGTTTTCGTCCCTGACTTCGGATGTACTTGGGTCGCTGGTGCTGCATTGGGCTAACTAGCTATCCTCGCCCGCGCAAAAGCTGGTCACGAGGCTTGTTAATGCTGCCATTGTTCTCGGCTTTTCTTGGCCGAGGTGTCTGGCAAGCCATTCATCTCGAACGCTGTGCTTGAAAGCTGCTAAGGCTTCAGCGTCCGGACATTCGACTATTTGGTTCTTTTTAGTGAGAAACCTGTTCCAAAGCTTTCAGGCTGACTCTCCGAGCTGTTGAGTTATGTGACTTAAGTCGTCTGCATCCAGGGGTCGGACATAGGTCCCTTGAAAATTTGCCCGAAAAGCGTCTTCGAGCTCTTCCCAGCTTCCAATGGAGTTTTCGGGGAGGCTTTTAAGCCAGTGCATAGCTGGCCCTTTGAGCTTGAGGGGTAAGTACTTGATGGCGTGGAGATCTTCTCCTCGAGCCATATGGATATGGAGGATGTAGTCCCAAATCCAGATCCCAGGGTCTGTCGTTCTGTCGTACGCCTCTATGTTTACAGGTTTGAATCCCTTTGGAAATTCATGGTCCAGCACCTCATCGGTGAAACATAGGGGGTGTGCGGCACCCCTGTATTTGGGTGTACCGTGGTGTTGGGATGTTTGTTGTGTTGCATTGCATGTTGGAGCAGGCTTGCGTGGCCCATAGATGGATCTGGTTGTGCTGTACTTTTGATGCGAGCCCTCATGTGGATCGCGTACTGGCTTATGTGCGGCGTCGTTTGCCGCTTTATGTTGGCCACGAGGTCGTCTATCTGACCGGATGGCCGTTTTGTTTTTTGATTGCGGGGGATCTAAGGCCTCCTCATCGAATTCAGGCCTCCTCATCGCCAGCTCGCCCCTGAACAGCCCGAGCTCATCCACGAGTCCGTCCGCTAGCGCTCGTCGCCGCCACGTCGCTCTTCTGGCAACAGAATGGCGGTTCGCCAACGTTCTTATCTGCAACCGCGAGGAATGACCTCCCCGGGCTATAAATAGTGATGTGATCACGCCTAGGCTCGTCAGGAACCCTGTTCGAGTAGTAGGAAGCCCCCCTCCTCCCCAGTTGGCCAGAGGCCATCATCTCTCCCATCTCTGGCAGGCCCAGCCGCTGCCACGTTCCGGTAAAATCCGGCCAAGATCGAGGCCCCTAACTCCTCCCGTGCTCCCATCCTCCTCCCCTCGACGGTGCGGAGCCACCCGACCTCTCAAACACGATCGGGAGCCACCGTAGCCCGAGACCACAATCCACCAGAGGCCACCGTCCGCCGCGGAGCTTGCCGCCGGCGACCCCCTTTGTCCGCACGAACCTCTGGACCACTGGGAGGGCCGCCCTGGACTGGCGGATCCATCCCTGCCCTCGGAATCCCGTGGGGAGCCGCCATTCGTCGGCAGCAATCGCCGGAGCTCCGCCTCTGCTCGGCCAGAGGAGAAAGAAAGCGTGGGCGACGGGTCAAACCTGACTAGTGGGCCCGATGGACCCACTGTCAGTGACCCAGCGACGACCCACGCTGGCTTTAGTGGTAGTGTAAAACCCAGAGTACGTTTCCTCCTATTCAAAAACGTATTACTCCCCGAACCGTTTTCTTTTTCTGATTTTTATTAAAAACAGATTTTGACTAAACTTTGATTGGCTGTAACTTTTTTAATATAAGTCCAATTGATTTGATTCTTTCTCTGTTGTTTCTCAAATTTTGTCTAGTTTATTTTCATGTTTGTTTGAAAATTTTACAAACAACTTTTTTGTACTGTTTTGAAACTATGTGTTAATTTGAAATTTTCTTAAATAGGATTTTTGGAGAGGGAAGCAACTTTCGAAAAGTGCACCCCCTCTTGCATACTGTTGAAGGCAAGCATTCTGAACCCTGGCATAATATTGTTCTGTGTTGTTTGATACAAATACGACACCACCTCGACGTGAAGTATTCGGTATTTTACGTGGTGCGATGATTATATTCATGAGTGCATAATGATGATTGCTTGCTATTGGGATTTTGATATGCTTCTGATTGTAATCACCCTCGTATGCCTTTCATGCCTACCGGAAGGAATCCGGGAAAGTCTCTGTCTTGGGTAGACGCGAGCTGGTCTCTAATTCTTCATCGAGACGGTTATGTCCGGTAAGGCATGGTGAGGTATGATGGGTGGTGATTCTGTCTGATTGGTGTTAAATATATTTCTTATGCTTATCATGCAGGAAATGCTTTAACCTCCTGAGTCGACCATAGACCGAGTCTTGTTCCAGTAACCCCCATACATGTTTCGTACTACCACTTGTCCCTACCATAGGTAGGGTACGGTTCAGTAAGTTGTCAACCCCTTCCTAGCACACACTGTACAGAGAGGCCATGGTGGAAGATACCGGCTGTATCCGGTAGGCATGCCACCTGGTCCGGGGGCATGGGTGTTTCCGGTTGGATCCGAGGGGGTAGCTCCCCTAGTTTGCGCGCGCTATAAATTTTGTGATCCCATGCTAATCGAGGTTGTAGCCTCCCCACTTAGAGTTTCGCTTAACGGGTGTCGTGGGTGATTCCAGACACCGGTAAGTTAGGCTGGTGTGTGCGGTCAGGTGTGTTTTCAATTAAACGACCATAGACGGAGTTAGTCCCGATGGACTAAAGGAATCCGTTACTCGTGGGTAAAGAGTACACCCTCGGCAGAGATTATATCTATTCGAATAGCCGTGTCCATGGTTAAGGACTACAGTCTGGGTTGGGTCAAGTGTCGGTCTTAGTGTCGGCCTTCGGAGGAAAAATTGCTAAACCAGAACATGGATCATGACTTGTGACTCATGATGATTATTCTTACTATTATTATGAACTAACCATTTACATTACTTGAAATATTGAATATCCCTGGGACGGTCCTAGCTCTTGGATATTCACCGTGATTATTCTCTTATAAGCCCTTTATGTGGTGTCGCTCAGACGCCCGACTGTGGCATGCTTGTTATTTAAATTATTTATAAGCCCTTTATGTGGTGTAGCTCAAACGCCCGACTATGGCATGCTTGTTATTTAAATTATTTATAAGCCCTTTATGTGGTGTCGCACAGACGCCCGACTGTGGCATGCTTGTTATTTCTTTTATTTATAAGTCCTTTATGTGGTGTCGCTCAGACGTCCGACTGAGGCATGCTTTATATTATTATCCTTTCGAGGCGTCGCTTCAGACACCCGATCGGTGCATTCTATTTCTACTCCCTTATTGCATATTCATGTGGTATATGAATAACCTGCTTGCATGCATCATGAATTGTTATCTTGTGACTAACGTTGTGATCATACAATATTTCAGAGCATGATTATCATTTGTTATATTATACCCGTGTTCATAATGTTTGCGAGTACATTCAAAGTACTCACTAGGGTGTCCCTAGCTATTGTCTTGGCTAGATTTCTTGCATGGAGAGGAGCGTTGCGATGATAGCCCCGTAACCTACGCAATGGTGATAGCAGTCTCGCGAAGATAGGAGTTATCCAGGTCAGCTGTTCCCGTGGGAAATGGAGTCCCATAGACGCTGATCAACTGCAAATCGCTTCCGCCATCAACCACTAGAAACCATTTGTTGTACTCATAGGCCAGAATGGTCTTGTACTACACATTTTGTATTTTGCTTGGAGTTTCTGTATCAAGTTGGTGTCTCATCAGCTAACAGTAATCCTAGGGCTGGTGAGCACAAGGGCCATTTTCTGGGAAATTAATATCCCAAAAATCCGGTCGCTACAACCTTGGTATCAGAGCCAGGCTGACCATTGGCTAATCCTATCTTAGCCAGGTCGAAAAAACCTAGGTTAACCAACCCACCAGACCTTAACCTAACCCCGGCCAAGCTTCTCGTGTAAGATAGCCACACAGTGACCCCGACACCTTTTGGCAGTCGGTGCCCAACCTATCAGCCTAGCCTGTCGATCACACGCCAGTGACCGACACCTAAAATGTCTCATTCGCAAGCGTGCGAAGGAAGATTCCGTCCCCTCTTTCTATAAAAGGGCATGCTAGCCTCAACCCAGCACAGCACAGCCTCTACACCAAACTGAGCTATAATGCCTGGACCCATTGTTCACAATGAGACCACAGCAGGCAACCTTGGTGGTTTTGTGGCCGTGCTAGCAAACCTCCCCCGCCGTGCCTTTGCATTAGAAGAGCCCCCAGAGTATGTTGTGTACCAAGGGCCCATGAGCGGTGAGAGCTGTCAATTCTGGGCCACTGTGCACGTCTATGGTAGGGGTCTATCGCCAGAATGCCCCTACAGGTTCACCGGAAGGACAACTTCCTTTGAGCCACAAGCCATCCAACTAGCTGCTCGAGAGGCAATAGTTCAACTCCGGCACTTGTCGCCCAGAGTCAACTGTCACTCGTTCTACTACTACCCCAGCCGTGACGGGTATGGTAGGCCACCCCAGGTTGCCAACGGAGACCACGAGACGGATCCTGCATTGTTGCATCTGGTGCGCTATGTAAGTGCACTAGAGGAACTGTTCGATCAAATCACCCTTGATCTGATCACAGCCTGTGGATAACTGGTCCGCCGAGCCCCGGCAAGAAGAGAAGATGAGCCCAACACCGACAACCTAGTCACGCTGTTCGGACAACCGATCGAGTCCTTGAGGTCTGCCCCACCCATCAACCAAAATGCCTTGGTGTCCCCAAAAGTGCTTCATCGCCTTTTGGGAACACGCTCCAACGGGATTGTGGCCAACAACCCCCACGATAGTCATCATCGCTACCCCGACCCTGCAGCCCCTCAACTCCATCCAGCTAACCCCGACGGAGAAACCCGTGGAGAAGCCTCGACGTCCACAAGGCACGCCCGCTTAGATATAAACGAGGTAGACTAAGTCACTCGAGTAGTACCAAGTCTTAGTATTCCCATGCCCTGTAATTGTGTGATCTTGTATCGCCATAATTAAATATTGTCTGCTTGTGCGCCCCTATTTTAAATAGTAGCCATGCATAAGTATGTTGGCGTACGGTTGCATTTTGTAATTCCGGGCATAGCTACCAAAAAGCACCCCGACGACACCCACAGTAATACATCACTTTTGTGAGATATGTGTATCTGTGGCATTGACCCCAACCCCATAGAGCAGAACCGACAAGCTAGTTACCCCCCCCCTCACAGCGATAAATGACCCAGCCCAGATGCTATATAAAAGGCCACCTCATGACCTTGCCAAGTACCCCTCACCTTGTGCACAACCCTAACAGCCATTTCTTTGCCATGCCGAGCCCTAGTATTTATATGAGAACTCCAAATGCAACCCCAGGTAGTTTTTTTAAAATATTGTGGGACTTTACCTGCAGTACAATGAGTTCTACCCATCCACCCTAGTACGAGTTGCTCAAATCGAGGATCACCCCTTCCACCACAAAATATTGGGCAGTGGTGCACATTCCTCCTGCAAACCCAAACCAAGACCCAACGGAAGTCTCCTTCGTGGGAAAATCTATGCCGACTCCGCAAATGGCCATAGAAGATGCTACGTACGAAGCACTTGCTCGCCTTTGATTCGCGGTACCCTATGCCAGCGAATGGGGGTATTATTACTTCCCGAGTCGTGCAGCACCCGGAGAAGTAGCATCTTTTCCCGATGGATGAATTGAGAGAGACCCAGTGCTGGCCAACCTTGCCCATTATGTCATCGCTCAAGAGCGTTTGACCCAGCGGGTAATGGGTTATCTCCAGAGCCTCGCTGATTTAAATCCGCAGATCGCTATTGGTAGACCACTGAGGCCCGACCAGGAGAGACACATTCACCGACTAGTCAATCCACTTCCCCCGATAGAAGAAGAGTGTGCCCCAGTACCAGAGACGTTTTCTCAGGACCCTGTATATTTACCATTTTCATTGTAGACGTCACTGCTATGTTTATTGTTCCCCGGCTTTTATTTATGTGTTGCAACTTATGCGTGATATCCTAAATTTGTACGATGGATTAAATATTTGGTTTCAATTAATGAGAGTAGTTTTTACTGCTGTTAATTTTATTAATTGTTTTCGCTGTCGGTAAATTCTAAAGTGAGATTTTTTTCCCTGAGTTGTTGCAGCGTATATCTCTTCATGACATAGATTTTTATTCACGCAGCACCACGACAGCAGACTCACAACCACAACCACTCGACCCCGTGCACTAATTGCAAATCCACGTGCACATTTTGCACTTAACTGGTCACCCCCCTAGCACACCACAGTCTCCGAAGAAGAGATTTGTGGGTAATTGTTCGGGTGCAAGTTTCCTCCAGCACACTGACAACAGTTAGCACCCGACACCGCTCTTAACCCTCATGATCACCGCCACCGCGGAGAGCTAACACTCGAGCATCAGCATCACGACAATCATCGAGGATCATCGCACACAAGAGCACGGAGAACCCCAGCAATGCCGCCAACTCTCCGCACATCAGGATCATGTACCAGTCCGGCATCACCTCCGCCATTAGACCCTTGTCTCGAGCTCCTTCAAGCAGAAATGGAGGAGAAGGAAGGAGAAGGAGAAGCGAGGCCAGGTGTGAGGAAGAAGAAAGGAGCACCTCGGTCATTTTATAGCTCGATATCGGTGTACGGTGGGCGAAGTCCACCAGCACCGCTCATCGCTAGATCGCCGGTTTTCGGAGGTGAATGTGCGAGCAGTGCCGACAGTGCACTGGCCGGCGAGGTGAGTGCGCGCTGCACCGGCAGCTAGCGCGCCGCACACTACCGCAGTACGGCCTAGATGCCCTACGCGCTAGACGTAGCCGGTGGAGAAAGCGCGGGAAAGCGCGCGAGAGGGAGGAAGAAGAGAGAGCCAGAGGTAGAAGAAGAGACTGACAGTGGGCCCCGGGTCCATCTGTCAGCCAGAGAGAGCACTGTGCTCTCGGGTACGACGAGCGTATTTTCGAAATTTAGAGATCTATTCTAAATTTACTGTAACCAAAAGTAGGAATTTCTCGTTTTCCCTCAACCATGGATTTTTCCACGCAGCGCCAGTATTCCACACTGTAGTTACACACCACTTAATTTCCCACTCACTATAGCCACATTTTATTGCATGTGTAGGATGGTTATTTTTGTGATATTACTTTGAGATAGTAGTAGTAATTCTTTTCAAACCAACCCTTAGCAAATCTCTAGGATGAGATTTTTCTTAAGGGGGGTAGTTTTGTAACACCCCAAAAATTTAACCATGATTTATTAATTAAAATTTTACCATGGTAAATTAAATTTTTATTTTCTGGATTTTCTTTTAATTCAGAACCACTCTTTTCTCCTAATTGTGGAGTTTTCACCCCATGTTAAAACCTTTCAAAAATATTGTTAGACTTTTATATCTTCCCAAGAACATTTCGTCTATTAGTGGAATTATTTCTACAATTATTTTCCCTGAGCTTTATTTCTTTAAAAATGATTTTTCATAAGTTTTAGGGTTCCATTTGCACTACAACCCTTTCAAATACTTCTTTGAAATCGCCACCAAAATTTGGGGATGTCATGTGATGTTCCCACATCACTTTTATGCAAAAATCTCTTTTAGTCATTTGGAAATTTTGAGCCCTACCCCATGTTTTCAAATCTGGTCCAGTTTGTAATTTGCACTACAACCTATTTAAATATTTCTTTGTAAATTCCACCAAAATTTGGGGATGTTAGTAGTACTGTATAATTCAACTTTATGCAAAAAACCATTGGTGTTCTTTGAAAAATTTGAACAAACCATCATCATCTTCATTCTGGTCCAGTTTGGTGATTTATACTGCAACCATATTTTATCTTGCTGTAGTTGCCTTAGGATTTGTCTTGCTTGAAGTACACCCTACCAAACCCTTAAGTCCAGGATTTGGGAACCATTTGAATATTTTTGGTCCATGCAATAATGCCCTTTATTTCCTGTCCAGATTTGGTTTTCTCAAAAGCTTGCACCAGGGAGTTATTGTTTTCATCAAACTAACCTTGCCACCCTATTTACCATCTAAAGAGACTCTGATCTGGAGATTTTGGCCACCCAAAGCGATGCCTAGATGCCCATGGAATTCTGTCGAGCACCTTGTGTTCATGGACAGATTTGACATAGTTTTTAGTTTGCATTATGAACTTGATCCCCTGACCCGACAACCTTGTCCACTAAGCTCCTAGCTACCTCTAACCTAGACTTGTTAACAACCAACCTCATTCGAGCCCTCTAACACACGTTGGCATTTCGTCAAGCACCTGGTATGCGTGCTCTGGGCGCGCCCAGAGCGCACGTTTTGCATGCGCGCGCGCAACCGAGCCGCCGCGTTCGCTTACCCCCGCGCCCTGGCCTTTGCTCGCCAACAGGGCCACGCCCTATCCTCACCCGCTTGCCAGAACCCTCCAAGCCACCCCTGGCACCCTACAGCGCCACCGTCAGAGCTCCCTTGGCGGCACGCCGGCATCCGCAGCAGGCTCCTTCCATGGACGGTGCCGCCCGAGCCACTCCAGCGCGCCAGCTCGCCCCTGAACAGCCCGAGCTCATCCACGAGTCCGTCCGCTAGCGCTCGTCGCCGCCACGTCACTCTGCTGGCAACAGAACGGCGGTTCGCCAGTGTTCTTATCCGCAGCCGCGGGGACCGACCTCCCCGGGCTATAAATAGCCCTTCCGATCACGCCTAGGCTCGTCAGCAACCCTGTTCGAGTAGTAGGAAGCCCCCATCCTCCCTAATTAGCCAGAGGCCATCATCTCTCCCATCTCCGGCAGGCCCGGCCGCCGCCACGTTCCGGTAAAATCCGGCCAAGACCGAGGCCCCTAACTCCTCCCATGCTCCCATCCTCCTCCCCTCGACCATGCGGAGCCACCCCACCTCTCAAACATGATCGGGAGCCACTGTAGCCCGAGACCCCAATCCACCAGAGGCCACCATCCGCTGCGGAGCTCACCGCCGGTGACCCCCTTTATCGCCACGACCCTCTCGACCACTGGGAGGACCACCCTGGACTGGCAGATCCATCCCTGCCCTCGGAATCCCGTGGGGAGCCACCGTTCGTCGGCGGCAATCAACGGAGCTGCGCCTCTGCTCGGCCAGAGGAGAAAGAAGGCGCGGGCGACTGGTCAAACCTGACCAGTGGGCCCGATGGACCCACTGTCAGTGACCCAACGACGACCCACGCTAGCTTTAGTGGAAGCATAAAACCCAGAGTATATGTCCTCCTGTTCGAAAATGTATTACTCCCCGAACCGTTTTCTTTTTCTGATTTTTATTAAAAATAGATTTTGACTAAATTTTACTCATTGTAACTTTTTAAATATAAGTCCAATTGATTTGATTCTTTTTCTGTTGTTTCTCAAATTTTGTCTAGTTTATTTTCATATTTATTTGAAAATTTTACAAACAACTTTTTTGTACTGTTTTGAAACTATGTGTTAATTTGAAATTTTCTTAAATAGGATTTTTGGAGAGGGAAGCAACTTTCGAAAAGTGCACCCCCACTTGCATACTCTTGAAGTCAAGCATTCTGAATCCCTGGCATAATATCGTTGTGTGTTGTTTGATACAAATACGTCACCACCTCGACGCGTATGTGGTGCGATGATCATATTCATGAGTGCATAATGATGATTCCTTGCTATTGGGATTTTTATATGCTTATGATAGTAATCGCCCTCGTACGCCTTTCATGCCTACCGGAAGGAATTCGGGAAAGTCTCTGTCTTGGGTAGACGCGAGCTGGTCCCTAATTCTTCGTCAAGATGGTTATGTCCGGTAAGGCATGGTGAGGTATGATGAGTGGTGATTTTGTCTGATTCGTGTGAAATACATTTCTTATGCTTATCATGCAGGAAATGCTTTAACCTCCTGAGTCGACCATAGATCGAGTCTTGTTCCAGTAACCCCCATACTTGTTTCGTACTACCACTTGTCCCTGCCATAGGTAGGGTACAGTTTAGTAAGTTTTCAACCCCTTCCTAGCACACACCGTACAGAGAGGCCATGGTGGAAGATACATGATGCATCCGGTAGGCATGCCACCTGGTCCGGGGGCATGGGTGCTTCCGGTTGGAGCCGAGGGGATAGCTCCCCTAGTTTGCGCGCGTTATAAATTTTGTGATCCCATGCTAATTGAGGTTGTAGCCTCCCCACTTAGAGTTTCGCTTAACGGGTGTCGTGGGTGATTCCAGACACCGGTAAGTTAGGCTGGTGTGTGTGGTCAGGTGTGTTTTCAATTAAAAGACCGTAGACGGAGTTAGTCCCGATGGACTAAAGGAATCCGTTACTCATGGGTAAAGAGTACACCCTCTGCAGAGATTATATCTATTCGAATAGCCGTGTCCATGGTTAAGGACTACAGTCCGGGATGGGTCAAGTGTCGGTCTTAGTGTCGGCCTTCGGAGGAAAAGTTGCTAAACCAGAACATGGATCATGACTTGTGACTCATGATGATTATGATTACTATTATTATGAACTAACCATTTACATTACTTGAAATATTGAATATCCCAGGGACGGTCCTACCTCCTGGATATTCACTTTGATTACTCTCTTATAAGCCCTTTATGTGGTGTCGCTCAGACGCCCGACTGTGGCATGCTTGTTATTTGAATTACTTATAAGCCCTTTATGTGGTCTCGCTCAGACGCCTGACTGCAGATGCTTGTTATTTAAATTATTTATAAGGCCTTTATGTGGTGTCGCTCAGACGCCCGACTGTGCCCTGCTTGTTATTTAAATTATTTATAAGCCCTTTATGTGGTGTCACACAGACGCCCGACTGTGGCATGCTAGTTATTTCTTTTATTTATAAGCCCTTTATGTGGTGTCGATCAGATGCCCGACTGAGGCATGCTTTATATTATTATCCTGTCGAGGCGTCGCTTCAGACACCCGATCGGTGCATTCTATTTCTACTCCCTTATTGCTAATTCATCTGGTATATGAATAACCTGCTTGCGTGCATCATGAATTTTTATCTTGTGACTGACGTTGTGATCATAGAATATTTTAGAGCACGATTATCATTTTTATATTATACCCGTGTTCATAATGTTTGCGAGTACATTCAAAGTACTCACTGGCGTGTCCCAGGCTATTGTCTTGGCCAGATTTCTTGCATGGAGAGGAGCGTTGCGATGACAGCCCCGGAACCTACGCAATGGTGATAGCAGCCTCACGAAGATAGGAGTTATTATCCAGGTCAGCTGTTCCTGTGGGAAATGGAGTCCCATAGACGCTGATGAACCGCAAACCGCTTCCGCCGTCAACCACTAGAAACCATTTGTTGTACTCATAGCCCAGAATGGTCTTGTACTACACATTTTGTATTTTTCTTAGAGTTTTTGTATCAAGTTGGTGTCTCATTAGCTAACAGTAATCCTGGGGCTGGTGAGCACAAGGGCCATTTTCTTGGAAACTAATATCCCGAAAATCCGGTCGCTACATAAGGAGGAGATATGCATATCCGTATTGCCTAGATTGCCTTCCACGCCAAGTAGAGTCCCATCCGGACATGGGACAAAGTCTTCAATCTCGTATCTTCATAGTCCAATAGTCCGGCCAAAGGATATAGTCCGGCTGTGTAACACCCCGGATGTAATTTACCTTATCTGTACTCCAACTCTTGCTGTTTCCGGCACTAAGTTATTCTATTTCCACGTTGTCGGGTTTTTGTCTCCGTGTGTTGTTCTCTTTGTCATGCATCTTATATCATGTCATCATGTGCATTGCATTTGCATACGTGTTCGTCTCATGCATCCGAGCATTTTCCCCGTTGTCCGTTTTGCATTCCGGCACTCTTATGTCACCGGTGGTCCTTTCTACCTCTTTTCGTGTGTGGGTGTTAAACTTTTCCGGATTGGACCGAGACTTGTCATGTGGCCTTGGTTTACTACCGGTAGACCGCCTGTCAAGTTTCGTGCCATTTGGACTTTGTTTGATACTCCAACGGTTAACCGAGGGACCGAAAAGGCCTCGTGTGTGTTGCAGCCCAACACCCTTCCAAACTGGCCCAAAACCCACCAAAAACCCCATCCATCGTCTATAGCGTCCAATCACGATCGCATGGCCGAAAACCGCACCTCATTTGGAGCTTCCTAGCTCCCTCTACCTCTATAAATAGGTCCCCTTCCGAAATCCCGGGTCTCCCCTCCCCCTAAACCCTAAAAATCCGCTCTGCCGCCGGCCGGACATGTTCGTCGTCCGCCGAACGAACTGCGCCACCGCCCCGCACCAATAGGAGGGCGCCACGTGTCCCCGCCGGGCCTATCTCTCCTCCGGCCCGGAGAGCCCGGATCGGGCCCTCCCGGCCCGCGCGCCGCCGCCGCCCGGTTCCCTCGTCCGCGCCGCCTGCGCCCGCTCGCGCCGCCCGCCTCCTGGCATCGCCACTCGCTGCTACTCCGGCGCCAGCCGCCGTCTTCGCCCACCGCCGCCTCGTCGTTGCGGCAAGTCCGCGCCGCCACCGCCCGGCGCCGGCGACCGCGCCGGCGAGTGCCTCCTCACCGCCCGGCGCCGACCTCGTCCATGTTCGACTCCCCTCCATCTCCGGCGAGCTTCCTCCAGCTCCGGCCGCCGTCCGCGCTGATTCCGGCGAGTTCCGGTCATCCTCGAAGAACGTGCCGACCCAGATCTGAAAATCTCGAGGGTTGACCTAATTTTGCCCTAAGTCCCAGTTATTTTTAGCATTTTTCCACATGCCATAACTCTGCATCCGTAGCTCCGATTCATGCGTGTAGCATATCAAAATGTTCGTCTCGACGAGTACATCATTTCATCTCATTTCATCATTTTCATTTGAGCTCATCGTGATGCCCGAAATGTCGTTGGAAGAGGGCTATGTGATGAATTTGTCAGATCTGTTTCAGCAATTAGCCTTTTGTCATTTTTGCCATGATTTATGTGTGCATGCTATGATCCTGAGCTCTACATGTGTTTTGTAGAATGCCATGCCATCCTTACAGGGGTGCTTCCCATGTATTTTTGTGATCTATGTGGTGACTAGCACAAGTTTGCAAAGTAGCGTAATCGTTGATGCTGATTTCAGGGACTTAGAATTTCACTAAGTCCTTGTCCTGATTTTATTCTTATGCCATATGTTCATGTTGTTTCCTAGTGATCCGTGCCTCTTTTGACGATAACCAGTGAGGATGTTTTGTTAATATTATGGTGCTCTATCCATCCATGTCTTTGTTCGCAATTATGGAGCATCCTAGCTTGAGTCAATCGAGCTCTACTTTTGCTATAAAATGTTCCTGGCAGATTGTTGACATGTTTAGCGATTTTGCCGATGATGTTGCTATTGATCCGTGCATGCTATGTTGTTGTTCTTGACATGTCTAGCTTCTATGCCATGTCTTCTTCATGGGTGTATGCTTAGTTTTTCATGCCATGCTCTATAGTGAGTGCATCGAGCTTGTAAACATGCCTACTCGCTAACTGTTTTGCATGCTCCAGTTTTTCACAAAGTCTGAATCTATTTATGTTTTTGCTATGTTCACATGTTTGCAATTGTATTTTCTGATCCCTTTTGGCTCAAGGTCAGTAAGGGACTTTTGTTAAGTGCTTAGAGTAGCTTCATGCCATGCCTTGATTTGCCATGCTAAGTTCCTTTAGCATGTAGTTTTCATGCTCTAAAGATTGCTTCCTAATGATAAATTCCAGAGTTTTATTAATTTCACCAAGTCTGAAACCTATTATCATTTGCACTTTTGCCATGCTTGTTTGAATCTGTTAATGGATGAATTAGCCGTAGCTCAGTGTTCATCTTTTGTCAAGCTTCATGAGTGGATCCCTGCCATGTATTTTGTTGCCATGTTTGAGTGCTGTAGAATATTTATCTTGATGCATTTAGATGGCTACTTGCTGATTATCGCAGACCGGTGCCATATTTGTTTTGCTTGCCATTTCCAACCCGTGCATCCGATTCTGACGATCTTTATATCGGTTTCAACCGAAATCACCTCACCTTTCCAGTGGCACTCTTGGATTTCTATGTTGAGTCCAGGTTCAATCATTCCTTTGCAACTCATGCATATGCATCACATATCGCATCCCGCATATCATACCTTGTTTGCATCAGGTTGCTTGAGCATTGCACGTGGTTGATTGTGTTCCTTTTGCTTGTTGTACTTGCTTGGGTAGAGCCGGGAGATGAGTTCGTGAACGAGGATCCCGTTGAGTTCGCTTACGAGGATCAACTCTACTCTGAAAGCTTTGCAGGCAAGATGATCATACCACCGAAATCACTTCTATCTTTGCTTGCTAGATGCTCGCTCTTTTGATATGCCTATGCCATAGTACCTACCACTTGCTTATCATGCCTCCCAAATTTCCATGTCAAACCTCTAACCCACCATGTCCTAGCAAACTATTGTTTGGCTATGTTACCACTTTGCTCAGCCCCTCTTATAGCGTTGCTAGTTGCAGGTGAAGATTGGAGATCGTTCCTTATTGGAACATGTTTATTGTTGTGATATCACCATATTATCTTGTTTATCTTAATGCACCTATATACTTGGTAAAGGGTGGAAGGCTCGGCCTTATTCCTGGTGTTTTGTTCCACTCTTGCCGCCCTAGTTTTCGTCATAACGGTGTTATGTTCCCGAATTTTGCGTTCCTTACATGGTTTGGTTATAATGGGAACCCCTTGACAGTTCGTCTTGAATAAAACTCCTCCAGCAATGCCCAACCTTGGTTTTACCATTTTCCACCTAGCCTTTTTTTCCTTGGGTTTCCGGAACCCAAGGGTCATCTTTATTTACCCTCCCCCCCCCGGGCCAGTGCTCCTCTGAGTGTTGGTCCACCTCGTCAGCCGCCGGTGTCCACCAGGGGCAACTCTGGGCTGGCCTACCGGAAGTTGGGACAATCTGAGTGTGCCCTGAGAATGAGATATGTGCAGCTCCTATCGGGATTTGTCGGCACATTCGGTTGGTGTTGCTGGACTTGTTTTACCATTGTGAGGATGTCTTGTAACCGGGATGCCGTGTCTGATCGAATTGTCTTGGGAGAAGGAATATCCTTCGTTGACCATGAGAGCTTGTGATGGGCTAAGTTGGGACTCCCCTGTAGGGATTTGAACTTTCAAAAGACGTGCCCGAGGTTTTGGGCAGATGGGAATTTGTTAATGTCCAGTTGTAGATAATATGGAACTTAACTTTTAAAATGCACCAACCGCGTGTGTTACCGTGATGATCTCTTCTCGGCGGAGTCTGGGAAGTGAACACAGTGTTGGAGTAATGCTTGACGTAGGTTGTTCTAGGATCACTTCTTGATCATAGTTGTTCAACCGTGCTTTTGCCTTCTCTTCTCGCTCTCTTTTGCGAATAGGTTAGCCACCAAACATGCTAGTCGCTTGCTGCAGCTCCACGTTATACCTTACCTTACCTATAAGCTTAAATAGTCTTGATCGCAAGGGTGTGAGATTGCTGAGTCCCCATGACTCACAGTTTACTTCCAAAACCAGATGCAGGGACCGATGATACCGTTCCAGATGACATGACCGAGCTCAAGTGGGAGTTCGATGAAGACTCTCGCTGTTACTATGTGCCTTTCACAGATGATCAGTAGTGGTGCCCAGTTGGGGCGATCGGGGACTTTGTTGCATTTGGGGTTGATCTTTATTTTGGTACCGTAGTCGGACCATGAGTGTATTGGATGAATGTAATGTCTTATTTATGTATTTGTGTGACGTGGCGAGTGTAAGCCAACTATGTACCTTTCCCCTTTATTTATTTACATGGGTTGTTGTGAAGATTACCTCACTTGCGACATTGCTTTCAATGCGGTTATGCATCTAAGTGTTGCTTCGACATGTAGGAGATATAGCCGCATCGAGGGCGTTACAAGTTGGTAATCAGAGCCTTCCCCGACCTTAGGATCCCCCCTACTTGATCGAATCATTGGCGTTGTTGAGTCTAGAAAAATGTGTCGAGTCATCTAGGATTATATATATCGGAGAGTTCAGGAATTCTTTTTACTCCCCAGTCCCTTTGTCGCTCTGGTGAGGCAAGCTAACGTAGAGTTTTGACTCTTCTCTTCTCAAATTTCACTAAAAAAAATTTTAGGATCATGCAGGTATCTTGGAATCGTTCCGATGGTTTTGTGACGAGAACATTGTTCTTGGTGCCTCATGTCATTTAGGGGTTGTGGCAGTGTCCCGGGGAGTTGAGCTCCGAGGTGTTGTCGCCACAATTTTATCGTTGAGATTCTGGAATACCTGAGTTTCACCGACATCAAAAATCTGTTTTATGCAGTTGTTGGTGAGATAACCTCAACGCCACCCAGTACTGGGGCGGGAGTTCGGGAGTATTGTCTTAACTTGTATAACGGATGCTTTTCGAAGGTTGAGGTAAATGATTTCCGAAGGTTTCTCGGTTATGTGTTGAAGGACGGATACAGCTGGATGTAGGATTTGCTAGATTTGGGTGAGATATTATGCTTCCCCTGTATCCCCAACACCTGATTGCATAACCGAAAAGGTTCGGGAGTTTCATAGGTGGGAATTCTTGTAGCTCTAGTTCTTCTTCTGCGGATATTTGGTTTGGGATTTGGGTAATCCTCACCAATTATTCGTTCTTGTCCGTACCTTGTTTTTATTCTTCTATCTCAATTCTAAGTGGCTTCTCAATTTATGGAAATGTGACCATTTCAATTGGAATGCATTCGTTCATTTTGTTCGGATGTGAAGACTTTAGGTTGCAATTTCAACCTTTTGATTCAGCTTCATATTTGCCTGTCAATATGCTAACGGATGTTTCCCTCTTCAGGATGGCTCCTGCTAAGGGCAACAATCAGAATCAGGATCCGCCACCACCACCTCCGGAGGCATGGCAAGCTGTGATGGCCGCTACCAATGGAAACACGCAGCTGATCATGCAAATTCTTCAAGAGCGCAACCAATGGAATCATGGCCATGGCAAAAATCAGAATCAGTTTGCTACACTCAACCAGTTCCTTGCTAACCAGCCAAAGACCTTCAGCAATTGTGTTGAGGCAACAGACGCTGATGATTGGCTCGTGGACATATGCAAGCATTATGAGTGCAGTAACGTCAGGCCTGAGGACTTTGTAAAGTTTGCCTCATTCCAACTCAAAGACCAAGCTGCAGAATGGTTCCAGCAATACAAAGATTCTAGAGGAGGCCGTGCGATTACCTGGGATGAATTCCGTCAAGACTTCAAAGCTCATCATATTCCTCAGAGTGTGGTTGGAAGCAAGCGTGAGGAATTCCGCAACCTGAAGCAAGGCACTATGTCTGTTTACCAGTACAACATCATGTTCCAGAAGCTCGCCCGTTTCGCTAAGCATGACGTCCCTGACGAGAAGAGCATGATATACCAGTTCAGGGGTGGTCTCAGAGAACAACTCCAGCTAGCTCTCGTCCTTTTTGAGCCCAAGAAGTACCATGAGTTTTACAACATGGCAATGAAGCAAGAGGCTTCCCAACTGAAGTGCGATGCTTCCAAGAAGCGAGTCAGAGATGCAACTCCTTCTTCATCAACTCAAGTGGCTAAGAAGCAAAAGTATTGGCTTCCTCCTCCTTCAGCCTTATCAGTGGAAGAGCAAAGGTGGCAGGGGATCTTCCCACCCACCCAACCCTGGCTTTCAGAACAAGACTTCGTCTCAAGCTCCAAGATCAAGTGCTCCGTATCACCGTCCGCTCTCGGAGGTCACGTGCAACAAGTGCCAACAGAAGGGTCACTATGCCAACAAATGCTTCAATCAGAGGCGTCTTCCTCCTCCTCCTCCTCCTGTGAGATCTGCAAGTACAGCTGTGGTCAAGCATAACAACAAGCACGCCAAGGTCAACTTGATGAATGCAGCCCAGGCAGAGGACTCGTCAGATGTCATCATGGGTAACCTTCCTCTTAACGATGTTCCTGCAAAAGTACTTTTTGACACGGGTGCATCGCATTGTTTCATCTCGAGACCTTTTGAATCTAAGCATGAGTTGTCTTCTCAAGTTTTGCATAAACCGTTAGCAGTTGTATCACCGGGTAAATGTTTGCTCGCAAACTATGAGGTTCCGGATATTTCTATCATGATGGGTGATTTCAAGTTTCTGGCTTCTCTAATGGTCCTTGGTAACTCGGATATTGATCTTATTCTCGGAATGGACTGGCTTTCTAAGCACAAGGCTCAGCTTGATTGTGCCTCCAGGCAGATTCAATTGACTCATTCGTCTGAGGATGTAATTGTCTTTGCCGCTCAGGATAATACCATCCTTCTGTTTTCTCTCAATGAGAAGGGTGAGTTGGATGCCATCTCTCAAATTCCGGTCGTTTGCGAATATCAAGACGTCTTTCCATAAGAGCTTCCAGGAATGCCTCCGCACCGGCCAGTTGAATTCGTCATCGATCTTGAGCCTGGCACGGAACCTGTTTGCAAACGTCCTTACAAGCTTGGACCTGAAGAGTTGAAGGAGCTGAAGAAACAACTCGATATTCAAGAGCGACTGGGTCTCATCCGACCTAGTTCTTCTCCGTGGGGTTGTGGAGTTCTTTTTGTGAAGAAGAAGGATGGAACGGACCGACTTTGTGTTGACTACCGTCCATTGAACAAGAAGACTATAAAGAACAAGTACCCACTTCCCAACATCAACGAGCAGTTTGAACAACTCAAAGGTGCTCAAGTATTCTCCAAGCCTGATCTCCGTATGGGCTATCACGAGATTCGAATTCTTGAGAAAGATATCCCCAAGATAGCATTCAGAACAAGCTATGGTTCATATGAATACACTGTCATGTCTTTTGGCCTCATCAATGCTCCGCCAACATTCTCTCGCATGATGAACTTCATCTTCAACCCCTACACAAATGACTTCGTCTTGGTCTACCTCGATGACATTTTGGTCTTTCCAAGAACAACGAAGATCATGCCAGGAACTTGCGTTTGGTGCTGGATAAGCTCAGAGAACATAAGTTCTATGCCAAGTTTTCAAAGTGCGAGTTTTGGCTCGATGAGGTTCTCTACCTTGGACATATCATCTCTTCCAAGGGCATAGGGGTTAACCCTGAGAAGGTGTCTGCAATTGTGAATTGGGAACCACCTCAGAACGTGAAGCAACTCCGCAGCTTCCTTGGTCTCGCAAGCTATTGTCGAAGGTTCATCGAGAACTTCTCAAAGATCATGAAGCCGCTTTCCAACCTTCTCCACAAGCATGTCAAGTACGTTTGGTCTCCTAAATGTGACATCACTTTCAACACCCTGAAAGAGAAGTTAGTCACTGCTCCAGTTCTGACTCCTCCTGATGAATCCAAACCGTTCGAGGTCTTCTGTGATGCCTCTCTTCAAGGTCTTGGTGCAGTGTTGATGCAAGAGAAGAAAGTTGTGGCTTATACCTCTCGCCAGTTGAAGCCCAATGAAAAGAACTACCCCACTCATGACCTCGAGTTGGCGGCAGTTGTCCATGCTATTTTGACTTAGAGACATCTCTTATTGGGAACAAAAGTGGACATCTTCACTGACTGCAAGAGTCTCAAATACATCTTCACTCAGCCTAATCTCAACCTCAGGCAGACTCGTTGGGTCGAAATGATTCAAGAGTATAATCCGAGCATCGAATATACTCCAGGCAAGGTCAATGTAATTGCTGACGCATTGAGCAGGAAGGCTTACTGCAATAGTTTGATTGTCAAGCCTTACCAACCCGAGCTTTGTGAAGCTTTCCACAAACTCAATCTGCAAGTTGTTCCTCAAGGATTTCTCACAAACCTCCAAGTCTCTCCTACTTTGGAAGATCAGATTCGCGAGGCTCAACTTCTTGATGCTATGGTGAAGAAGGTGAAGATTGGGATTGCTAAGAGTCAACCCAAGTACAAGTGCTATCGTCTTGATGACAAGGATACTCTATTCTTCGAGGATCGCATTGTTGTGCCTAAAGGTGACCTTCATAAAGTCATTATGAACGGAGCTCACAATTCACTCCTCTCTATCCACCCTG
Source organism: Triticum urartu (assembly GCF_003073215.2). Lineage (NCBI taxonomy): Eukaryota > Viridiplantae > Streptophyta > Magnoliopsida > Poales > Poaceae > Triticum > Triticum urartu. The sequence continues at coordinate 248,723,286 of NC_053027.1, read as the reverse complement.
GAAGTACAAAGATATACCATGACCTCAAGCAGTCATATTGGTGCACTCGAATGAAGCGTGAGATTGCTCAGTTCGTGAATGAATGTGATGTCTGCAGAAGAGTGAAGGCAGAACACCAACGACCAGCTGGCCTCCTCCAACCTTTTGCCATTCTAGAATGGAAGTTTGACCACACTGAGATGGACTTCGTGACGGGATTTCCAAAGTCCAAGCGTGGCAATGATGCTATATTCGTTGTCATCGACAAACTCACTAAAGTGGCTCATTTCCTTCCTATCAAAGAATCCATCACAGCAGCTCAATTGGCAGAGCTATATACCTCCCGGATTGTCTCTCTGCACAGCATTCCGCAGTTGATTTCTTCATATCGTGGCAGCATCTTTACCTCCAAGTTTTGGGATTCTTTTCAGAAGGCCATGGGCACCAATATCCATTTCAGCACAGCTTTTCATCCCCAAACTAGTAGCCAAGTCGAGCGTGTCAATCAGATTCTTGAAGATATGCTCAGGGCTTGCATTATCTCTTTCGGTATGAAGTGGGAAGATTGTCTTCCATATGCCGAGTTCTCCTACAACAACAGCTTTCAAGCGAGTTCGGGCAAGGCCCCATTTGAAATTCTCTATGGCAGGAAGTGTCATACTCCTCTTAACTGGTCAGAGATTGGTGAACGTCAACTTCTTGGAAATGACTTGATCACAGAGGCAGAAGAGATGTGCAAAGTCATTCGTGATAATCTCAAAGCTGCACAATTGCGCCAGAAGAGCTACTATGATAGTAAGCATCATGATTTGGCTTTCGAGATCGGAGACCATGTTTACCTCCGCGTCGCTCCAATGAAAGGTACTCGTCACTTCGGTATCAGAGGGAAGCTTGCCCCTAGATACGTGGGTCCTTTCAAGATCATCAGCAAGAGAGGCGATCTCGCCTATCAACTTGAGCTTCCCTCCAACTTTGCAAACGTGCACGACGTGTTTCACGTGTCGCAACTCCGCAAGTGCTTAAAGACACCTCACCGCACCGTCAACTTCGAAGACATTGATCTCCAAGAAGACCTTTCTTATCGTGAGCACCCAGTTGCTATTCTTGAAGAAACTGAGCGCAAGACTCGCAACAAGTCAATCAAATTCCTCAAAGTCAAGTGGTCACACCATTCCGACCGTGAAGCCACCTGGGAACGCGAGGACCACCTCCGTTCTGAGTACCCGGAGTTTTTACTGTCCTAGATCTCAGGATGAGATCCTTTCGTAGTGGTGGAGTGTTGTAACACCCCGGATGTAATTTACCTTATCTGTACTCCAACTCTTGCCGTTTCTGGCACTAAGTTATTCTATTTCCTTGTTGTCGGGTTTTTGTCTCTGTGTGTTGTTGTCTTTGTCATGCATCTCATATCATGTCATCATGTGCATTGCATTTGCATACGTGTTTGTCTCATGCATTCGGGCATTTTCCCCGTTGCCCGTTTTGCATTCTGGCGCTCCTATGTCACCCGGTGGTCCTTTCTACCTCTTTTCGTGTTCGGGTGCTAAATGTTTCCGGATTGGACCGAGACTTGTCATGCGGCGTTGGTTTACTACCGGTAGACCGCCTGTCAAGTTTCGTGCCATTCAGACTTCGTTTGATACTCCAACGGTTAACCGAGGGACCGAAAAGGCCTCGTGTGTGTTGCAGCCCAACACCCTTCCAAACTGGCCCAACACCCGCAAAAAACCCCTCCATCGTTTAGAATGTTCGATCACGATCGCGTGGCCGAAAACCGCACCTCATTTGGAGCTTCCTAGCTCCCTCTAGCTCTAGAAATTGGTCCCCTTCCGAAATCCCGGGTCTCCCCTCCCCCTAAACCCTAAAAATCTGCTCCACCGCCGGCCGGACATGTCCGTCGTCCGTCAGACGAACCGTGCCGCCGCCCCGCACCAATAGGAGGGCGCCACGTGTCCCCATCGGCCCTCTCTCCTCCGGCCCGGAGAACCCGGATCGGGCCCTCCCGGCCCGCGCGCCGCCGCCGCTCGGTTCCCTCGTCCGCGCCACCCGTCGCCCGGTGTTGCCCCTCGCTGCTACTCTGGCACCGGCCGCCGCCTTCGCCCACCGCTGCCTCGTCGTTCCAGCAAATCCGCGCCGCCACCTCCCGGCGCCGGCGACCGCGCCGGCGAGCGCCTCCTCATCGCCCGGCGCCGACCCCGTCCAAGTCCGGCTCCCCTCCATCTCCGGTGAGCTTCCTCCAACTCCGGCCGCCGTCCGCGCTGATTCCGGCGAGTTCCGGTCATCCTCGAAGAACGTGCCGACCCAGATCTGAAAATCTCGAGGGTTGACCTAATTTTGCCCCATGTCCCAGTTATTTTTAGCATTTTTCCGCGTGCCATAACTCTGCGCCCGTAGCTCCGATTCGTGCGTGTAGCATATCAAAATGTTCGTCTCGACGAGTACATCCTTTCATCTCATTGCATCATTTTCATTTGAGCTCATCGTGATGCCCGAAATGTTGTTGGAAGAGGGCTATGTGATGAATTTGTCAGATCTGTTTCAGTAATTAGCCTTTTGTCATTTTTCCATGATTTATGTGTGCATGCTATGATCCTGAGCTCTACATGTGTTTTGTAGAATGCCATGCCATCTTTACAGGGGTGCTTGCCATGTATTTTTGTGATCTATGTGGTGACTAGCACAAGCTTGCTAAGTAGCGTAATCGTTGATGCTGATTTCAGGGACTTCGAATTTCACTAAGTCCTTGTCCTGATTTTGTTCTTATGCCATATGTTCATGTTGTTTCCTAGTGATACGTGCCTCTTTTGAGGATAATCAGTAAGGATGTTTTGTTAATATTATGGTGCTCTATCCATCCATGTCTTTGTTTGCAATTATGGAGCAGCCTAAATTGAGTCAATCGAGCTCTACTTTTGCTATAAAATGTTCCTGGCAGATTGTTGACATGTTTAGTGAATTTGCCGAGGATGTTGCTATTGATCCGTGCATACTATGTTGTTGTTCTTGACATGTCTAGCTTATATGCCATGTCTTCTTCATGGGTGTATGCTTAGTTTGTCATGCCATGCTCTGTAGTGAGTGCATCGAGCTCGGAAACATGCCTACTCGCTAACTGTTTTGCGTGCTCCAGTTTTTCACTAAGTCTGAATCTGTTTATGTTTTTGCTATGTTCACATGCTTGCAATTGTATTATCTGTTCCCTTTTGGCTCAAGGACACTAAGGAACTTTTGTTAAGTGCTTAGAGTAGCTTCATGCCATGCCTTGAGTTGCCATTTTAAGTTCCTGTAGCATGTAGTTTTCATGCTCTAAAGATTGCTTCCTGATGATAAATTCCAGACTTGTGTTAATTTCACTAAGTCTGAAACCTGTTATCATTTGCACTTTTGCCATGCTTGTTTGAATATGTTAATGGATGAATTAGCCGTAGCTCAGTGTTCATCTTTTGTCAAGATTCATGAGTGGATCCCTGCCATTTATTTTGTTGCCATGTTTGAGTGATGTAGCATATTTATCTTCATGCATTTAGATGGCTACTTGCTGATTATCGCAGACCGGTGCCATATTTGTTTTGCTTGCCATTTCCAAACCGTGCATCCGATTCCGGTGATCTTTATATCGATTTCAACCGAAATCACCTCACCTTTCTAGTGGCACTCTTGGATTTACAAGTTGAGGCCAGGTTCAATCATTCCTTTGCAAATCATGCATATGCATCACATATCGCATCCTGCATATCATACCTTGTTTGCATCATGTTGCTTGAGCATTGCACGTGGTTGATTGTGTTCCTTTTGCTTGTTGTTCTTGCTTGGGTAGGGACGGGAGACGAGTTCGTGAACGAGGATCCCATTGAGTTCGCTTATGAGGATCAAGTTTACTCTGAAAGCTTTGCAGGCAAGATGACCATACCCCCGAAATCATGTCTATCTTTTCTTGCTATATGCTCGCTCTTTTGCTATGCCTATGCTACGGTACCTACCACTTGCTTATCATGCCTCCCAAATTTCCATGTCAAACCTCTAACCCACCATGTCCTAGCTGTTGGGGAACGTAGCATAAATTCAAAATTTTCCTACGTGTCACCAAGATCTATCTATGGAGTCATCTAGCAACGAGGGAGGAGTGGATCTACATAGCCTTGTAGATCGCGCGCGGAAGCGTTCAAGAGAACGGGGTTGATGGAGTCGTACTCGTCGTGATCCAAATCACCGATGATCCTAGCGCCGAACGGACGGCACCTCCGCGTTCAACACACGTACGGAGCAGCGACGTGTCCTCCTTCTTGATCCAGCAAGGGGGAAGGAGAGGTTGATGGAGATCCAACAGCACGACGGCGTGGTGGTGGAAGTAGCGGGATTCCAACAGGGCTTCGCCAAGCGCTGCGGGAGGAGGGAGATGTGTCATGGGAGGGAGAGGGAGGCGCCAGGGCTTAGGTTTTTGGTTGCCCTCCCTTTCCCCCACTATATATAGGGCCAAGGGAGAGGGGGAGGGCGCAGCCTTGCCCCTTCCTCCAAGGAAGGGTGCGGCCAAGGGGGGGAGGAGTCCATCCTCCCCAAGGCACCTTGGAGGTGCCTTCCCCCTTTCGGACTCTACCCTTTTTCTCTTCTCTTGGCGCATGGGCCTCTTGGGGCTGGTGCCCTTGACCCATATAGGCCAAGGCGCACCCCCTACAGCCCATGTGGCCCCCCGGGGCAGGTGGCCCCACCCGGTGGACCCCCGGGACCCTTCCGGTGGTCCCGGTACAATACCGGTGACCCCGAAACTTGTCCCGATGGCCGAAATAGCACTTCCTATATATAAATCTTTACCTCCGGACCATTCCGGAACTCCTCGTGACATCCCGCATCTCATCTGGGACTCCGAGCAACTTTCGGGTTACCGCATACTTATATCTCTATAACCCTAGCGTCACCGAACCTTAAGTGTGTAGACCCTACGGGTTCGGGAGACATGCAGACATGACCGAGATGACTCTCCGGTCAATAACCAACAGCGGGATCTGGATACCCATGTTGGCTCCCACATGTTCCACGATGATCTCATCGGATGAACCACGATGTCAAGGACTTAATCAATCCCGTATACAATTCCCTTTGTCTAGCGGTACGATACTTGCCCGAGATTCGATCATCGGTATCCCGATACCTTGTTCAATCTCGTTACCGGCAAGTCTCTTTACTCGTTCCGTAACACATCATCCCGTGATCAACTCCTTGATCACATTGTGCACATTATGATGATGTCCTACCAAATGGGCCCAGAGATACCTCTCCGCTTACACGGAGTGACAAATCCCAGTCTCGATTCGTCCTAACCCAACAGACACTTTCGGAGATACCTGTAGTGCACCTTTATAGTCACCCAGTTACGTTGTGACGTTTGGTACACCCAAAGCATTCCTACGGTATCCGGGAGTTGCACAATCTCATGGTCTAAGGAAATGATACTTGACATTAGAAAAGCTTTAGCATACGAACTACACGATCTTTGTGCTAGGCTTAGGATTGGGTCTTGTCCATCACATCATTCTCCTAATGATGTGATCCCGTTATCAATGACATCCAATGTCCATGGTCAGGAAACCGTAACCATCTATTAATCAACGAGCTAGTCAACTAGAGGCTTACTAGGGACATGGTGTTGTCTATGTATCCACACATGTATCTGAGTTTCCTATCAATACAATTATAGCATGGATAATAAACGATTATCACGAACAAGGAAATATAATAATAACTAATTTATTATTGCCTCTAGGGCATATTTCCAACAGTCTCCCACTTGCACTAGAGTCAATAATCTAGTTCACATCGCCATGTGATTAACACTCACAGGTCACATCGCCATGTAACCAACATCCAAAGAGTTTACTAGAGTCAATAATCTAGTTCACATCACTATGTGATTAACACTCAATGAGTTCTAGGTTTGATCATGTTGCTTGTGAGAGAGGTTTTAGTCAACGGGTCTGAACCTTTCAGATCCGTGTGTGCTTTACAAATCTTTATGTCATCTTCTAGATGCAGCTACCACGCTCTATTTGGAGCCATTTCAAATAACTGTTCTACTTGGAGTTATTCTAAATTGTTGCTCCATTATATGTATCCGGTATCTCTACTCAGAGCTATCCAGATAGGTGTTAAGCTTGCATCGTCGTAACTCTTTACGTCGAACTCTTCATCACCTCCATAACCAAGAAAATTCCTTAGTCCACTAGTTACTAAGGATAACTTTGACCGCTGTACTGTGATCCATTCTTGGATCACTCTTGTACCCCTTGACTGACTCATGGCAAGGCACACTTCAGGTGCGGTACACAGCATAGCATACTGTAGAGCCTATGTCTTAAGCATAGGGGACGACCTTCGTCCTTTCTCTCTATTCTGCCGTGGTCGAGCTTTAAGTCTTATCTTCATACCTTACAACTCAGGCAAGAACTCCTTCTTTGACTGATCCATCTTGAACACCTTCAAGATCATGTCAAGGTATGTGCTCATTTGAAAGTACCATTAAGTGTTTTGATCTATCCTTGTAGATCTTGATGCTCAATGTTCAAGTAGCTTAATCCAGGCTTTCCATTGAAAAACACTTTCCAAATAACCCTATATGCTTTCCAGAAATTCGACATCATTTCTGATCCATAACATATACTCATCAGAAATTCTATAGTGCTCCCACTCACTTCTTTGGAAATACAAGTTTCTCATAAACTTTGTATAAACCCAAAATCTTTGATCATCTCATCAAAGCATACATTCCAACTCCGAGATGCTTACTCCAGTCCTTAGAAGGATTGCTGGAGCTTTGCATACTTATTAGCATCTTTCAGGATTGACAAAACCTTCCGGTTGTATCACATACAACCTTTCCTCAAGAAAATCGTCGAGGAAACAATGTTTTTGACATCCTATCTGCAAGATTTCATAAATAATGCAGTAATCGCTAATATAATTCCAACAGACTCTTAGCATCGCTATGAGTGAGAAAGTCTCATCGTAGTCAACCCCTTGAACTTGTCGGAAAACATCTTAACGACAAGTCGAGCCTTTTTAATGGTGATACTTACCATCATTGTCCATCTTCCTTTTTAAAATCCATATGTACCTAACAGCCTTACGACCATCAAGTAGTTCTTCCAAAGTCTACACTTTGTTTTCATACATGGATCCTATCTCGGATTTTATGGCTTCAAGCCATTTATCGGAATCCGGGCCCACCATCGCTTCTCCATAGCTCGTAGGTTCATTATTGTCTAGCAACATGACTTCCAAGACAGGATTATGTACCACTCTGAAGCAGTACACATCCTTGTCATCCCACGAGATTAGGTAGTGACTTGATCTGAAGTTTCATGATCACTATCATAAGCTTCCACTTCAATTGGTGTAGGTGCCACAGGAACAACTCCCTGTGCCCTGCCACACACTAGTTGAAGAGACGGTTCAATAACCTCATCAAGTCTCCACCATCCTCCCACTCAATTCTTTCGAGAGAAACTTTTCCTCGAGAAAGGACCCGATTCTAGAAACAATCCCTTATTGCTTTAGAATATGAGACAGGAGGTATACCCAACTGTTTTGGGTGTCCTATGAAGATGCATTTATCCGCTTCAGGTTCGAGCTTATCAGCCTGAAACTTTTCCACATAAGCGTCGCTGCCCCAAACTTCTAAGAAATGACAGCTTAGGTTTCTCTAAACCATAGTTCATACGGTGTCATCTCATCGGAATTACGTGGTGCCCTATTTAAAGTGAATGTGGTTGTCTCTAATGCCTAACCCATAAACTATCGTGGTAATTCGATAAGAGACATCATGGTATGCATCACATCTAATAGGGTGCAGTTATGATGTTCGGACACACCATCACACTATGGTGTTCCAGGCTGTATTAGTTGTGAAACAATTTCCACAATGTCTTAATTCTGTGCCAAACTCATAATTTAGATATTCATCTCTATGATCATATCATAGATATTTTATCCTCTTGTCACGACGATCTTTCAACTTCACCCTGAAATTACTTGAACCTTTCAATAATTCAGACTCGTGATTTATCAAATAAATGTACTCAACATCTACTCAAATCATCTGTGAAGTAAGAACATAACGATATCCACTACACGCCTCAGCACTCATTGGTCTGCACACATCAAAATGTATTACTTCCAACAAGTTGCTTTCTAGTTCCATTTTATTGAAAACGAGGCTTTCAGTCATCTTGCCCATGTGGTATGATTTGCATGTCTCAAGTGATTCAAAATCAAGTGAGTCCAAATGGTCCATTTGCATGGAGTTTCTTCATGCATATACACCAATAGACATGGTTCGCATGCCTCAAACTTTTCAAAAACGAGTGAGCCCAAAGAACCATCAACATGGAGCTTCTTCATGCGTTTTATACCGATATGACTTACGTGGCAGTGCCACAAGTAGGTGGTACTATCATTACTATCTTTTGGCATGAACATGTGTATCACTACGATCGAGATTCAATGAACCATTCATTTTAGGTGCAAGACCATTGAAGGTATTATTCAAATAAACAGAGTAACCATTATTCTCTTTAAATGAATAACCGTATTGCGATAGACATAATCCAATCATGTCTATGCTCAACGCAAACACCAAATAACAATTATTTAGGTTTTAATACCAATCTCGATGGTAGAGGGAGCGTGCGATGCTTGATCATATCAACCCTGGAAACACTTCCAACACATATCGTCAGCTCACCTTTAGCTAGTCTCCGTTTATCCCGTAGCCTTTTGTTTCGAGTTACTAACACTTAGCAACTGAACCGGTATCTAATACCCTGGTGCTACTAGGAGTACTAGTAAAGTACACATTAACACAATGTGTATCCAATATACTTCTATCGACCTTGCCAGCCTTCTCATCTACCAAGTATCTAGGGTAATTCTGCTCCAGTGGCTATTCCCCTTATTACAGAAGCACTCAGTCTCGGGTTTGGGTTCAACCTTGGGTTTCTTCACTAGAGCAGCAGCTGAATTGCCGTTTCATGAAGTATCCCTTTGTTCCCTTGCCCTTCTTGAAACTTGTGGTTTCACCAACCATCAACAATTGATGCTCCTTCTTGATTTCTACTTTCGCGGTGTCAAACATCGCGAATATCTCAAGGATCATCATATATGTCCCTGATATATCATAGTTCATCACGAAGCTCTAGCAGCTTGGTGGTAATGACTTCGGAGAAACATCACTATCTCATCTGGAAGATCAACTCCAACTCGATTCAAATGATTTTTGTACTCAGACAATCTGAGCACAAGCTCAACAATTGAGCTTTTCTCCCTTAGTTTGTAGGCTAAGAAAATCGTCGGAGGTCTCATACCTCTTGACGTGGGCACGAGCCTAAAATCCCAATTTCAGTCCTTGGAACATCTCATATGTTCTGCGATGTTTCAAAAACGTCTTTGGTGCCTCAATCCCAAACCATTTAGCATTACGCACTGAACTATCATGTAGTCATCAAAATGTGTATGTCAGATGTTTCGTAACATCTACAGACGACGCTCGAGGTTCAGCACACCAAGCGGTGCATTAAGGACATAAGCCTTCTGTGCAGCAATGAGGACAATCCTCAGTTTACGGACCTAGTCCGCATAATTGCTACTATCAACTTTCAACTAAATTTTCTCTAGGAACATATCTAAACAGTAGAACTGAAGCGCGAGCTACGACATAATTTGCAAAGATCTTTTGACTATGTTCAGGATAATTAAGTTCATCTTATGAACTCCCACTCAGATAGACATCCCTCTAGTCATCTAAGTGATTACATGATCCGAGTCAACTAGGCCGTGTCCGATCATCACGTGAGACGGACTAGTCATCATCGGTGAACATCTTCATGTTGATCGTATCTACCATACGACTCATGCTCGACCTTTCGGTCTCTTGTGTTCCGAGGCCATGTCTGTACATGCTAGGCTCGTCAAGTTAACCCTAAGTGTTTTGCATGTGTAAAACTGTCTTACACCCGTTGTATGTGAACGTAAGGATCTATCACACCTGATCATCACGTGGTGCTTCGAAACGACGAACTTTAGCAACGATGCACAGTTAGGGGAGAACACATTCTTGAAATTGTAATGAGGGATCATCTTATTTACTACCGTCGTTCTAAGAAAATAAGATGTATAAACATGATAAACATCACATGCAATCAAATAGTGACATGATATGGCCATCATCACTTTGCTCCTCTAGATCTCCATCTTCGGGGCTCCATGATCATCATCGTCACCGGCATGACACCATGATCTCCATCATCATGATCTCCATCATCGTGTCTTTATGAAGTTGTCTCGCCAACTATTACTTCTACTACTACAGCTAACGGTTAGCAATAAAGTAAAGTAATTACATGGCGTTTATGTTGACACGCAGGTCATAAATAAAAAAAGACAACTCCTATGGCTCCTGCCGGTTGTCATACTCATCGACATGCAAGTCGTGATTCCTATTACAAGAACATGATCAATCTCATACATCACATATATCATTCCTCACATCCTTTTGGCCATATCACATCACATAGCACACCCTGCAAAAACAAGTTAGACGTCCTCTAATTGTTGTTTGCATGTTTTACGTGGCTGCTATGGATTTCTAGCAAGAACGTTTCTTACCTACGCAAAAACCACAACGTGATATGCCAATTGCTATTTACCCTTCATAAGGACCCTTTTCATCGAATCCGATCTGACTAAAGTGCGAGAGACAGACACCCGCTAACCACCTTATGCAACTAGTGCATGTCAGTCGGTGGAACCAGTCTCACGTAATTGTACGTGTAAGGTCGGTCCGGGCCGCTTCATCCCACGATGCTGCCGAATCAAGATAAGACTAGTAACGACAAGCATATTGAACAAAATCAACGCCCACAACTACTTTGTGTTCTACTCGTGCATAGAAACTACTCATAGACCTAGCTCATGATGCCACTGTTGGGGAACGTAGCATAAATTCAAAATTTTCCTACGTGTCACCAAGAACTATCTATGGAGTCATCTAGCAACGAGGGAGGAGTGGATCTACATACCCTTGTAGATCGCGCGCGGAAGCGTTCAAGAGAACGGGGTTGATGGAGTCGTACTCGTCGTGATCCAAATCACCGATGATCCTAGCGCCGAACGGACGGCACCTCCGCGTTCAACACACGTACGGAGCAGTGACGTCTCCTCCTTCTTGATCCAGCAAGGGGGAAGGAGAGGTTGATAGAGATCCAACAGCACGACGGCGTGGTGGTGGAAGTAGCGGGATTCCAACAGGGCTTCGCCAAGCACTGCGGGAGGAGGGAGATGTGTCATGGGAGGGAGAGGGAGGCGCCAGGGCTTAGGTTTTTGGTAGCCCTCCCTTTCCCCCACTATATATAGGGCCAAGGGAGAGGGGGAGGGCGCAGCCTTGCCCCTTCCTCCAAGGAAGGGTGCGGCCAAGGGGGGGAGGAGTCCATCCTCCCCAAGGCACCTTGGAGGTGCCTTCCCCCTTTAGGACTCTACCCTTTTTCTCTTCTCTTGGCGCATGGGCCTCTTGGGGCTGGTGCCCTTGACCCATATAGGCCAAGGCGCACCCCCTACAGCCCATGTGGCCCCCCGGGGCAGGTGGCCCCACCCGGTGGACCCCCGGGACCCTTCCGGTGGTCCCGGTATAATACCGGTGACCCCGAAACTTGTCCCGATGGCCGAAATAGCACTTCCTATATATAAATATTTACCTCCGGACCATTCCGGAACTCCTCGTGACGTCCGGGATCTCATCCGGGACTCGGAACAACTTTCGGGTTACCGCATACTTATCTCTATAACCCTAGTGTCACCGAACCTTAAGTGTGTAGACCCTACGGGTTCGGGAGACATGCAGACATGACCGAGATGACTCTCCGGTCAATAACCAACAGCGGGATCTGGATACCCATGTTGGCTCCCACATGTTCCACGATGATCTCATCGGATGAACCACGATGTCAAGGACTTAATCAATCCTGTATACAATTCCCTTTGTCTAGCGGTAGGATACTTGCCCGAGATTCGATTGTCGGTATCCCGATACCTTGTTCAATCTCGTTACCGGCAAGTCTCTTTACTCGTTCCGTAACACATCATCCCGTGATCAACTCCTTGATCACATTGTGCACATTATGATGATGTCCTACCAAATGGGCCCAGAGATACCTCTCCGCTTACACGGAGTGACAAATCCCAGTCTCGATTCGTCCTAACCCAACAGACACTTTCGGAGATACCTGTAGTGCACCTTTATAGTCACCCAGTTACGTTGTGACGTTTGGTACACCCAAAGCATTCCTACGGTATCCGGGAGTTGCACAATCTCATGGTCTAAGGAAATGATACTTGACATTAGAAAAGCTTTAGCATACGAACTACACGATCTTTGTGCTAGGCTTAGGATTGGGTCTTGTCCATCACATCATTCTCCTAATGATGTGATCCCGTTATCAATGACATCCAATGTCCATGGTCAGGAAACCGTAACCATCTATTGATCAACGAGCTAGTCAACTAGAGGCTTACTAGGGACATGGTGTTGTCTATGTATCCACACATGTATCTGAGTTTCCTATCAATACAATTATAGCATGGATAATAAACGATTATCATGAACAAGGAAATATAATAATAACTAATTTATTATTGCCTCTAGGGCATATTTCCAACACTAGCAAACCGTTCTTTGGCTATGTTACCGCTTTGCTCAGCCCCTCTTATAGCGTTGGTAGTTGCAGGTGAAGATTGGAGATCGTTCCTTATTGGAACATGTTTATTGTTGGGATATCACCATATTATCTTGTTTATATTAATGCACCTATATACCTGGTAAAGGGTGGAAGGCTCGGCCTTATGCCTGGTGTTTTGTTCCACTCTTGCCGCCCTAGTTTCCGTCATATCGGTGTTATGTTCCTGGATTTTGCGTTCCTTACACGGTTGGGTTATAATGGGAACCCCTTGACAGTTCGATTTGAATAAAACTCCTCCAGCAATGCCCAACCTTGGTTTTACCATTTGCCACCTAGACTTTTTTCCTTGGGTTTCCGGAGCCCAAGGGTCATCTTTGAGTGTTGGTCCACCTCCTCAGCCGCCGGTGGCCACCAGGGGCAACTCTGGGCTGGCCTACCGGAAGTTTGGACAGTCTGAGTGTGCCTGAGAACGAGATATGTGCAGCTCCTATCAGGATTTGTCGGCACATTCGGGCGGTGCTGCTGGACTTGTTTTATCATTGTCGAGGATGTCTTGTAACCGGGATGCCGAGTTTGATCGGATTGTCTTGGGAGAAGGAATATCCTTCGTTGACCGTGAGAGCTTGTGATGGGCTAAGTTGGGACTCCCCTGCAGGGATTTGAACTTTCGAAAGCCGTGTCCGCGGTTATGGGCAGATGGGAATTTGTTGATGTCCGGTTGTAGATAACATGGAACTTAACTTAATTAAAATGCACCAACCGCGTGTGTTACCATGTTGGTCTCTTCTCGGCGGAGTCCGGGAAGTGAACACAGTGTTGGAGTAATGCTTGACGTAGGTTGTTCTAGGATCACTTCTTGATCATAGTTGTTCGACCGTGCTTTTGCCTTCTCTTCTCGCTCTCTTTTGTGAATAGGATAGCCACCAAACATGCTACTCGCTTGCTGCAGCTCCACATCATACCTTTCCTTACCTATAAGCTTAAATAGTCTTGATCGCGAGGGTGTGAGATTGCTGAGTCCCCGTGACTCACAATTTACTTCCAAAACCAGATGCAGGGACCGATGATACCGTTCCAGATGACATGACCGAGCTCAAGTGGGATTTCGATGAAGACTCTCGCCGTTACTATGTGTCTTTCCCAGATGATCAGTAGTGGTGCCCAGTTGGGGCGATCGGGGACTTTGTCGCATTTGGGGGTTGATCTTTATTTTGGTGCCGTAGTCGGACCATGAGTGTATTGGATGAATGTAATGTCTTATTTATGTATTTGTGTGACATGGCGAGTGTAAGCCAACTATGTACCTTTCCCCTTCATTTATTTACATGGGTTGTTGTGAAGATTACCTCACTTGCGACATTGCTTTCAATGCGGTTATGCCTCTAAGTCGTGCTTCGACACGTAGTAGATATAGCCGCATCGAGGACGTTACAAGCTGTCCGGAGACCCCCTAATCCAGGACTCCCTCAATGGGGAAACTTGGGGAGATGCTAGATCCACTTGAAACCAAGCAAATCCATGGATCAAAATCAACAAAACTTCCTCAAACCAACAAATCACAAAAAAAAATTGGGGCTATTTTTGGTGGGGACTTTCGAACTTAGGGAAGAACATAACAAAATTAGGCTAGAAAACAAAGAGGGGAGGCTCCAAAATCGTGATCAACGTGGCTCATGATACCAAGATGTTGTAGGGTGGAACCCTATACGTCCGATCTTTCACGAAAGGAGCGGATCCAACTAAGAACACGAAGAACACGGGGAAGAACGGAGAGAAAACACAAGGGGAATGACTCAAGAACATGCTCAATCACACATCCACTAGACAATCAAACACACAAGATCCACAAGGTACCTGAACAACAAAAGGAAAGATACAAGGTAAAGTTCATCTCCATGAGGAGGTCTTGAAGGGGCACCCAAGAGGGAGTCTTGAATCCAACGTGGATCTTCTCCGAAGAGGTGTCGGTCCCTCGCAACGGAGTAGGTCCGGATGGATGAGCGAAGCTCTATCTCACATATGAGCTAACACAACGCTAACCCTAGAAAGGAGGTGGTGGTCTATTTATATTCTAAGCCACGAAGGGGTAAGTGCGAGAGGGATACAAGGCCAAAGGCCTAGCTGCACACAGGCAGTGTCGGACGTCCGGTCAGGGTCGGACTTTCGGTCGCTCGCGGGGGTCCGGTCGTCCGGAGGAGGCCGGACTTCCGACGTTTCGGCTCGGTTGAGGCGGGGCAGGATTTCCGGACGATGCCGGTCATCTGGTGGCTGATACTTGTCGGACGTCCGATGGTCATCGGTTGTATGGGCACTGTAGAGTGTCGGACGTCCGGTGGCACATCGGACGTCCGGCCGCTGTAGACTTTGCAGCTCCGTCTTCTTCCGTCTTCGCTTCCACGCTTCCCTTGCGGATGGTGTAATTGTACACTTGTGCTCGCACTCCTCCTCATCGTCCGTAGTGTTCCGACAATACCTATGCATGCACACGAGTGGAGCATCAAGTAGTATACCATCCTCGAAGGGGTCAAGTGGGCACGTGTAAAGGAGATGATTCACCTTTATGTATGTGAAGTAGATGTCGCATGTGTCACTTGCCAAACGAACTCTTGACATGGTCATGTCCACAAGATCCTCCGCATCATCGGTGCTTCAGATCAAAATGACGACAACTGCGCCTCCGGGGCATGTGCATGAAGAATTCTCGACAGTCATTGATGTGGTCAAGCCGGCTCCGGTAGACAAAAGAAAACTACTCCACTATATAGGCAGGAGCCTCCGCGCTTGCTTGCTAGTGTTGCTCTCTTCACACTGTCTCATCCTCTCCAGTTCTAACCACGACAGTTGTGGCCACACTCTCTCTCTCTACTCACCGGTGGTCACAGATCCAGCAGGATCCTCTCCGCCGGGGAAGGTGATAAGGTGCAACGTTCACGCGGTCATCCTCAGCGACGGCTCTTACCCACTGCTGGTGCATCCCGATCAGTGTGCCTTGTCCTTCTCTCCCAAGAACCGCTGGCTAGGGAGGGCCTCCAACCCCTTCTTCTTCGCTGTTGTAGTGTGGGCAGATCCGGCCTCCCGCCACCCACCTAGTGACATCCCGGCGACCCTCAGGTATAACTTCCTTCAAAACCGGACTTGCTCTACTTCCCGAGCTCCTGACGTCACTACATTTGTACCTTTTACTATTTCTCAGGCACCCTCATAGATAGGATCGATTGGTAGTTCGAAAGGCACCTAAATTTTTACTGTTAAGAGGTAAAACTAGTTCATGCACTCGAATCTAGTACTATTTGGTTCAAACAACGAAGAAAGGGGGTGGGGTGGGGGAAGATTTGTTATGTGAATCTAGGACTTCGTCCAAAGAGGAAATAATGGGGGCGAAAAGTAGTAGAGACTAGCTATCCAACTGGTCTCTTGGTCTAATAGGGAAATAAAGGGAAACGCAGTACAAACTCAATATAAACCTGGTCTATTGGTTGAAAAAGGAAAGAAAGTGGGGACTGGGGGCAAGTCAATAGAGTATGTCCAACACTAGATTTGCTAGCCTCACACAGTATAAGGTGGCTATACCGAACATAAATGGGACCAACCCATATATCCTGTTCTAATGTTTGTTGCCCCGAGCCACTCTTATGTAATGCCACTGGTAAAATGTAGCAGTCGCACTATTAAAAGTAAGGAAATGTTAAACCAATGTTGTTTCCAATTTAATGCCTCAAGTAATATGAATCTATGGCACTTTTTTTCATGTCCTGCTAAATTTCCCATTTAGATAAGTTGCTTCTTTTCGTTAGAAATGCAACTATCTTGGTCCGCCTACTCTCCCGTGCCCAAACACCAACTCTGTAGCAGGTGTTAATATAATGTTGCTAGTAAAATGAAGCAATGCCACCATTAAAGTAATGTTGTATTTAATGGTTCTCATAGTTAATCCTAATACCCACACTAATATCTAGCAATGCTGCTGCTTTAGAAATTGCTACTGCCCTTGTAGGATCACCATTCAGGTAAGGAACATGTTTCCTTTCATTTGATGTATGTTTCATCACTTGTTAGTCACCCTTCTTTCCACCTTTTTTGTGCAAATAGATATATACATTTCACGCTTGATCTTAGTTGAACTACACAAATTATATCCAAATTATAGTTGAACATTCCAGGAGCTTCACAACCAACCTTGGTGTTGCTCAATTTTATTGCAACTAATGAAGAAGAAGCTCTATTGGTTTCATTTTCTGATGGAAATGGAACCGGGGCTGGAGCCCTTTTCTTTAAAAAAATGAAGAAGAAGCTGCTAGCTCATGGGACATTGCTTCATTTTTGGTGAATTGCACCAAAAGGTCCCATAAATTGAATCATCCATGTTGGTGACTGGTGTCATCCCTTCTACGATGGCGTTGACTATAGATATGCTTCCCATCACGAGGTATGTTCCTTTTTGGTCTGACCCTTTGCCAAACATCCTGCATGTTGAGTCTGCTCTTGTGCTACTGTTTTGGTAGTGCCATGATAAAGCAGTAATGTTATTATTTTGCACCTAAATCTCGTGGCACTATTAATTTGAGGCAATGTTTTGGCACCTCTAGTGCCGCTGATTTTTTATATATATTTAAAGAGGGGGTTTCCTACGATTTCTTTAAAGTAACCCAACCATAGAGAACTATTTTCCGACAACATCTCAGTATAAATGGGCAGTTATGCTACTTCTACTTGAATGGACTGAGTACTAGCAGGAGACAAGTTCGCCATATAAGCTAGGCAGGTAGGGTGATGCAGCACCAGCTTGACCAGGTTTGGATTACAACCCAAATGCCACCACAGAAACATCAGGGGGGAAGATAGGGACTGAAAGACCCAGCTTCAACATCCCAATCTAAGCACCCTCGGCCTCCATCCTTGCGATGCATGGTACACCTTGTTTGCCACCTGTTCGACCCTAGTGCCACTGATAAAATGAAGTAATAATACAGTTAAAATAGAGCGAGTGTCCTCTCTATCATTTCATTTCCAATGTAGATAAAGAAAATGCTTCTCTTTGTTAGTATATGTTTCATCAGCTAGTCCCATTGTTAATGTTTAAGCGTTTCTGCAAACTGGGGTGCTTAATTTTAGTTGATCTGCACAAAAATAGAGATTGGAATGTCTCAGGGCCCCTCGTTATAATACCGTTGTACACTGATGTTCATCACAGGTAGAAGGTGTATCGGGGAGACTTGGGTCAATTTCCAGTATGAGGCCTACCATATGAGGCATCGCAGGACCCATCTCACCCTCGCACCATGGCATACTATGATACTTTCGCAATATTTTCTTCTATTTATTAGTGTATGTTTAATAAACTAGTGCTGCTATAATGTAATCACGCTTTTTCATTACCTGTGCAAATAGGGTTATTCAGCTGCATTTTGGTGGAACTGCTCAAATGTACAGATGGAACCGGCATATATGCAGAGTGCGAGGTGTGCCAAGTAAAAATTACCGATACCAATGATGCTTCATGTATGCATTGGCATCCACCACCACCAGTGGGATGTGTGGCACTCTCTGCGGATGGATCTTTCTCAGCAGCAAATCCTCTAACCAAATACTAGTAGCTTAAAATGGCAGTTTTCTAGGGAGTACTATTTTCTGAAAGAAGCACCAATCTATTTTTCGTTATTTGTACACAGTGTCACAACTTTGACCCAAAGGTCCAAAGCTATTTTAGGGTGATTGGCGTAGTACTCGGAGACTAATTGTGAGCCTGATTTTCATTAGGTGTCACACTGATTGTAAGCATGAGCAGATGGAAGATTAGGTTAGTGCGAAGCTTACCTTAAACCCTACCGCTGTAGTCAAAATGAGGCAAAGCGTCAAGGGAACTGTGGAGAACGGCGGGGAAGCGATGTCGTGCCATCCGGCCTCCTCTTGCTGTGGGAGAACGAATACTCCTATGGCTCCGACTGGCTCTGCACCCTCAAGAACGACACACCATACTCAATCGATTCGTTATCCTCTAGATGCTCGACCTTCGACCTGTACGCCCACCACCTGTGCCGGACTTCCGCCGCGGGCAAATCTGTGTGCTCCATCGCCCACAGGAGATACTTGATGAACTCGAAGGACTGCGTCGTGCCTGTCGCGGAGGACTACATCGCCGCCTTCATCATGTCTGTCTCGCTCTTTCACATACATTGCCACATGGCCCTCGCCGTCCTCGAAATCTCCCACTCATTGTCAAACAAGGTAAGGATCTCCTTTCAACCTGGCTAACTTTTCCTGGTCATCACCGGCGATCTGCCGGATTCGCTGCTGCATCCTCTCCATATATGCTCTTCTGAGAGGTCCGGTGCTAGCTTAGGAATATGGGAGGAGAGACGGTGGTCTTGCAATAGAGAAGAGGGAGAGGCGAGATGGTGATTTTGCAAATTGAGAAGATGGAGAGGATAGGGGTGGTTTTGCAATGGAGAAGAGGGAGAGGCGAGACGGTGGTTTTGGAATGGAGATGATGGAGAGGAGAGGAGGTGGTTTTGCAATGGAGAAGATGGAGAGGGGTGTGTGGCAGCGATTTAGGATTGGAAGAGAGGGCCCGTGCATTGTGACTGGATCAAAATCAAAATCAATTTACCCTTCAATTAAGAAAGCGACCCCACATTAACTAGTATCCATTTTATTATGGGTCATAATTGACCATGATTTTCACAAATAAAATATATATTATATGTTGCAAAAATAATATAATTTGAAAGTACATTCAGGTACAAACCAAATGATACAATTCTTGGTGACATGCATTCACATTTTTCTTTTCAAAGACAGTACCTGTTTAAACTTTGACCCAAAATACGCAAAACAAAAAAAATACTTCCAAGACCAGCACGACTCCTCTCCTCTTAAACCACCGCCACTCCTCTCATGTTCCAATCTAAATCCAGCACCGCTCCTCTCCCATTCTAATCCAAAACCAGCGCCTCTCCTCTCCTCTTCCATTCAAAAACCACTGCCAGTGAGTGAAGGTGTTGTGGAGAACTAGATCGATGGAGGAGTACAACTAATACATGAGGATCATAGATGATGACCCTGTGAAGCTAGCTATGATGGATATAGTCTTGGTTTGACAAGAAGGACCAACTAGCGGGGACGACGACATCCATGGCCAAATATCTGCAACAGAGCAAAAAGGCGGCGATACTCCCAAAGGGAGTCACGCCGGAGTACATAGAGCTGCTGCTCTGGGCCATGGAGCAAATAGATTCATCGAATCTGATCATGAGGCAGTGGTGGTGGGAGTATCGATCCTAGATGGAGCATCCACCAGAGATTGAAGGATCGAGCATCTACAGGGCGCCGTTTGAGAGGGTGCCGTGCCAGAGCGAGCCGGTGGAGTCTTCTTCGACCGAACCCAATTGCAAGAGGAGAAAAGCAGTTGGCTCGACGATGCTTCCCCGCCATCCTCTCCCTTGCCGTTCACATCGTCTCACGGGGCGGTTGTTTACCGCTGAGGAATAGGAGGGGACTGCCCCCAGCCCAATAGTTGAGCAGGTTTTGAATTGTCGGGAGGAGCTTAGGGTTGTCAGTATTTGTAGGTTGTGAATTGTGTTTTGTGTTGTGTATTTTGAGAGTACTTTCAGATATGAATGTCTTTTGAATTTCAGATGTGTAGTATTGAGCATGAAGTATTTTATGAATTCTAGAGATCTATCTTTAGCACTTAAGAAAATGTAGTTTCATAGGAGTATAAAAGTGCAGACAATGTGATTCTCAGTAAAGAAACTGCAAGTTTCAGTTTTAGGTAAGAAACTGCAAGTTCAGTTTTAGATAAGAAACTGCAACTTTCAGAGGCAGAGCATTTATATTAACACGGCCTTTTCAAACAGGGATAACATCATGTTGGAAGTTTTATTCATGGTCGTAAATGGAACTACCAGCCAGTTAACATCATGCTGCTCAACATTCATGCATAGCACATCTTCATATGATGCACAGTCAAAAAGATATGCTATTTTCAAAGTGCCCACACAATGTCTAGTGTGCGAAAAATAAAGCAAATGAGGGACGAAGTTTTTGCAAGTGTTGGACGTGGTGTACGTAGATGACAATGGGGACCCACATGTCAATAATGGGAGAGGCAAAAAATTTGGAGATATTTTCCCTGCATCAGGTGGAATCGAACTCGGGTGGAACAACGGTCAGGTAGTGTCACTTGGCCACTAGGCCAGTTCAGTAGGTTCGGTACAAATAAGGCACTGCACTTTTGTGCGCTCGCTGCGGCGCCACTGTCTGCTGTTGTGAACATGCTCAACAAACGAGAGGAATCTGGAGAGGACTGTACGTGGAGAGGCGGACAGTGAGGACACACTAGGTCTATGCCCGTACGCAAGCAAGTGCCACATCAAAAAAATACTTCCTTACGTTGGGGCCCACGGGTTTGTCAACATAGTTACATTTTCTTAGGTGCTTCAACGTAGTTACTAAAGGAGATAAATTTACAATGAAGTCAGGGAGCTGGCAGGTATCATTTATTATCACTGGGGCAGCAAGTATCAGCTAGGTTGTGGGCTGCCCCATCTAGGCTTTATTTTTTAACATGCACAACCCACGACATGCCGGTTTGTATTTTCTTGAGGGCCGTCATGTATCGACTAGCCTATGGATCTCCCATCCGAGGTTTTATTTTTCCTGAAACATCAGCAGACCAACTTATGTATTCTTTGAAGAAAACGGGTTCGTTCTATTTTACTATACTAGCGCATGTGCCCGTGTGTTGCAACGGGAGACAAAATTGATGGAGGATGCAGCGGGAGAGAAAATTCATGGAGCGGCTTATTCATTTTCCATATAACTTGCAAACATATATAAACTAATGAACTTTAGTGTAAAAAATGAGAAGCGGTTATTTAATTTGATAACTAAACAAACCCTCTCATCTCGATTTAAAGCGCCCGAGGGCCAAAACTCTACGGCCAAGAGACAACCTCGTGTGAAGATTAAATGCATCTAACTGTAGTCAGTAACCACGTGAAGAAGCAATTTCCATGTACATTACATTTTAGCTGCCACGTGGGATAATTGGCCTGGAAACAATGCACCAATTGGAGGAAAGAAAACGCATCACATGCATTGGCTGGTGCTCTATAACGATCTGTTGGACAGAATAAATCAAGCATTTTTATCGAACGAACCAAAAATAATGGACGTACTCATTGTACCTGGCTTAATAATGATGGATGGAGGTAATAGAGAGAAGTACGAGCTAGTCCAATTTACTCACTCAAGGTTTTTTTTCTTTTTTCAATAAATGTTCGGACTCTTAAAAATTGTTTACATTTTTCAAAATTAGTTCATTTTTTTTAAAAAAAATAATCATGTTTTCAAATTTGTCCATAAATTCAAAAATAGTTTAGTATTCCAAAATTTGTTCACTTCTTTTAAAAAAATGTGTGAAAACTTTAAAAAGTTTAAATCTTTCGCTGCAATTTTTAGAAAAATAAAATAAAAAAACTACAGTGGCTAGGGACGTTGTTAACTCATGGGAGGTTATGTGATTGGTCCCATTCCATGCACAACTTTTTGCTAACTGTTGTCGTGTTTTGCCACTGCCATTCTTTTCTTTAACAGCAGCGCTGCAAATTGTCCACTGAAGTTACCCTAGCGTACTGGCTATGTATGCGGTTGTTGCAGCTGTAGGTTGTGGGTTCGAGTCCCACCTTGGCACTTTGTTTTTTTGATTTTTTCATCGGACGAAAAGCAAACTCGCATGAGAGGATTTGTGATAGATGATAATAAACATTAATTGCACGACGGACGAAAAAACATGTGAGTCCCATAGCAAACCAAAAAAAGTGGAGAAACAATCCTCCCTTTAATATTAGGTAAAGATAAGAATAGGAACGCCTCGTCCAACTTATGTTTCCCTTCTAACTATATTATATATATCTAAATTATTTCATATATTATTATATATTATTATTATTGTCATCATATATTTAACAGATACATACGTATGTAAGAAAACAATATCCCACATCTTATTAACTTATAAAATAATTTCTTAACAATGAAATGCTGGATTTCTTTGGCAACGAAAATCCTGGTGATTGTTTACAAAAGCTTGGTAAGATTTAAGAAACAATGTAATAATAAATCACTTATTATTTAAATATATTTATAACATAATGCTCAGCCCCTGTTTATTTTTTGATAACATTGCTGCGCCCAACCCAACATTATAATTAGAATTAGCCCAGCAAAATCGTGTATTTCGAGAAAGTGTAAATGGCCTGTAATTTTTTAGGAAAAAAATAAATGAGACGCATGGACGCTACATTATTTGTCCACTCAACCTAGCAAATGGACTGTAATTCTTAAAAAAAAGATCAAATTGACTATAAATTCTGAAAAAATGGGTTGACTATGTGCCACATTTTTGGAGGCTGAAATCTGGGCCAATAGTTCGAAGCCAACGCAAGTCGTTGTCAACTTTGTCAACAAATGATTCTAACATCGTTAGCCGTTGGATTTACATCCAACGACCGGCATCCATCTTCAATCTCTCTTCTCCTTCCTCCAGCACCAAGGGACCACCTGCTCTCGCCTCGTGCTGCTAGCAGCTCAACTTAGCACGCTTTGCTGTGAAGTGCTACCCCACTGCCGATCAGGCCATCCCTCCACCCCTCCACACCTCCTGTTCTTCTCCACCGACTGCTGAACCACACCGGACCAGAACCAGTTAACCCTCATACACCTCTCCGTCTGCGACTCCACTCTCGCGTCTTCCCATCTACGGCTCGTTGCTGTCCGGGGCCTCGATGTCGTCCACCAGCTTGGATGCACTCGGCTCGGCATGGTCAACGTGGTCAACAAACGACATCCATTGGAAGTGGACAATATGTGGAGAGGCTGACAGCTAGGACCACGGCCACACCCAAGGAAATGCTTCCTTATTACGCACAAAATAATGATTCCTCCACCTGACAGCTAGGACCCAACGGATGGGCCTCTGTATTTCAGGAAAAAAATGTCCCCCCCGCTGACAGCTTGGACCCACCAGCTATATCTTCGAACGCAAGGAAGTGCCTCCTTATTACGCACAAAAAAATGAATACTCCCCCTGCTAGCTAGGACCCACCATAGTGGGTGGCTGAGTTGTGGGCCTACTAAGTTGACCCGGATGAAGGGCTTTGTCAACTTAGTCAATATGAACGATTCTAGCTCCAGTGACCGTACGATGTCCATCCAACGGCCGTAGTGCTTCTTCAACCTCTGGTCTTCTTGCTCCAGCCGCCCAAACTAAGGCTAGTCGTGCCACCTGCTCCTGCCTCCCATGGCCGGTTGAGTTGTCGTGGAGGCCTCACCGCCCTCTACTATTCCCACTGCTGGCCAGGCCCTACGGCGACGGCAGCCTAACACCGCAGCCAAACCAGTGACCCCTTGTACTCCTCTCTGTGTGGGCACCCACTGTCGCGTCTTCCCAGCTCTGCGTTGTCCCCTTCCTAGGCCTCGCCATCGTCCACCGCCTTGGTGCTCTCAGCGCGGCATGGTCAATGTGGTCAACGAACGACTTCAATCGGAAGAGTACTATACGTGGAGAGGCTGACAGCTGGGTCTACTACCGCAGCAAGGAAGTGCCTCCTTATTATGCGGAAATAATGATCCCTCCACCTGACAGTAGGGATCCACCAGAAGGACAACCATATTTCACGAAAAAAGGATCCCCCTTACTGCTGGGACCCACCAGCTACATCTTCACATGCAAGGAAGAGCCTGAGAGTCGGGACCCACCTGGTCGAAGCGTACGTAGTGTTGTCATTGTGGTCGCGAACGTGTGCGTACATACGACCGGTCTGTCTACAGGCTGCAGCGATGAACCGTGGCCGTGTAAGGAGGGCACGTGTCATAATATAGACGCACACGTGTCTAAGTAGAGGTGAGCACGTAGCATGTCACGCAGTCTCGTTAATATCGTGTACACATATGTACAGCCAGGGTGCAATAAAGTAAATAGAGCCATGTACGTACATACGGGCGGGGTCTCAATGCCTACTCGCGCATACGTATGGCCAGGGCTCGTGTACATGGCTGGGTCGGAATAGAGAAACTGTGTCGTCATCGTGTTCATCGGGAGCCAACCGACTTCAATGGAACAGCCGATCGAAAGAATGCCTGGCGTACCGCTGAACAGGGGAAACGGCCTTGTGTTCGAACGGCCATGGTCGAAACGGGAGGGGTCTGGCGTACTGCAAAATGGAGGAAACAGACTTCTCTTGGACCTCCTACGGTCAAAACGGGGTCCTGTTGATCGGGAGGGGTGTGGCGTACCGCAAAATGGAGGAAACAGACTTGTGTTGGAGCGCTAGGTCAAAACGAGGGTCGTGTTCATCGGGAGGAGTGTGGCGTACCGTAAAACGGGACTCCACAAGATACTGTTCATCTCCACCGATGACTGCCTCCACTGGCTAATGTTCATCCACCGTCGACCTCCTCCAGCCTCCACCTGTGACTGTTCATGCACGAGCTCCTGTTCATCCAGCCTCCATCACTCCTCCACCGGCTACTTTTCAACCAGCCCTCTTCACGGGGCCATGTTCAACCACCCCTCCATGGGCTACTGTTCATCCAGCCCTCTGCCAGCTAGTGTTCAATCAGCCCTCTACGGGGTCATGTTCATCCACCCCAACCGGCTCGATCGGGGTCCTGTTCATCTAGCGACAACGGCCTCTACTACCACGGGGTCCTATTCATCCACCCCCCATCAGGAACTGTTCATCCACCCCCAACAATGCTCACTGTTCATCAACAGGCAGCATCGATCGGCTTTAGTTAGCAGCAGTTGCAAAGGAATCACTCGGTTTCAGTTAACAGTAAGGGATCGATCAGGGTTTAGTAATGTAGCTAGTGCAATCGCTCGGGTTTAGTTAGAGCCCAATGCCACGCTCGGGTTCAGTTAGAGCGCAATGCCTCATGCACACGCGCGTACGTGTACGAGAGAAACGCGCAAACCTCCGTGCATCACTCGGCCCCGACCACCCACCGTAACCGGGAACTCCCCGATATTTTCCTCGCACTCGCTTCTAGCATGTTTTTTTCGTCATGGATGGCCCAAAGAATGTCATGCAGCTGCGTCTCCAGCCCACCCAGGACGAAAAGCCCATTTTCTGGCATGATTTTTTGTCATAGAGGTAGCATCCCACCACATCTATGATGATGCCGAGTTTTGTCACAATTATTGTCATAGAAGTGTCATAAGCATGACAAAAAAATTTTGTTCGGCCCAAAATATGACGGATGTGTCTTTTTTTTGTAGTGGCGGTGGAGAGCATGCCCTTGAGATCCCGGAAAGCTTCATCCGCCCTATCGTTCCACTTGACCGACGATGTCTTCTTCATCATCTGAACCAGGGGAAAGGCCCTCTCACCCAGGCTGAGAAACCGGCTGAGAGAGGACAAGCAGCCTGTAAACATATGTACATCGCGCAGCCGGGTCGGCTTGCGCATGCGCTCGATGGCTAGATTTTTTTATGGGGTTGCTTCAGTGCCGCGCTCTGCGAAGAGGAAGACGAGTAACCTTCCAGCTGGCACGCCGAATACACACTTCTTCGGGTCGAGCTTGATCTTGTACCTGCGCAGGTTGGTGAAAGTTTCCTTGAGGTTGGCTAGGAGTGTGAGGTGCTGCTTGGTCTTCACCACTATGTCGTCGACGTAGGCATGCGTGTTGTGACTGAGTTGTTGTAGCAGGCACTTTTTCATGCAGCGCTTGAAGGTGGCATCAGTGTACTTCAAGCCGAACGACATGGTGATGTAGCAGCAGGCCCTAAAGGGCGTGATAAAGGATGTCTTTACGGCATCAGCCGGGTCCAGCTCGATCTAGTGGTAGCTAGAGTAAGCGTCTTGAAAGCACAAGAGCTCGCAGCCGGCCATGGAGTCGATCACCTGATCTATCTGCGGCAGGGCAAAAGGATCCTCGGGGCATGCTTTGTTGAGGCTGGTGTACTCGATACACATGCGCCAAGTGTCATTCTTCTTCAGGACGGGGAGTGGATTCACCAGCCACACGGGGTGAAAAACTTCCATGATGAAGCCGATGCCGAGCGGCCGGGCAACCTCTTCACCAATGGTTCTTTGCTTCTCCTCAGGAAAGCAACACAGTGGTTGATGGACAGGATTGGCATCCTTTTGGACATGTAGTTTGTGCTCAGCCTACTTCCTCGGAACACCCGACATGTCCTTTGGGGACCATGCAAAGATAATCCCGATTCACATGGAGGAAGTCGACGAGCTTGCAATGCTATTTGCTATTGGTCGGGTCGGTCTGGTTGCGCGAGATCTTCTTGGTGTCCTTGGACGGCTAGAATGAGGCCTCGCCAGCTGACTCCTTGGCCAGAGCCGGCACAACCGGATGCTCGCCGGCCAGCGCCACAATCCGGTCGAGATGGCGCCGCTCCTCGGCATTACCGGCTACTCTACCAGCTTGGCGCTGGCTCGGGCAGACTCCAAGGATTTCTTGTAGTCGTCAGAAATAGTGATGAGGCCCTTGGGACCCGGCATCTTCATCTTCAAGGAGGCGTAGTGGGGTACCACCATGAACTTCACCAGTGTGGGCCGGCCTAGAAATGCATGGTAGGGGCTAGATAGGTCCACCTCCTCGAACCAGATGGGCTAGCGTCGGAAGTGGTCACTAGTGCCGAACAGAATGTCGGGCCGGACCGGCCGATTGGGGAGCAGGAGAGACTCGACACGATGCTGTGGAAAACTGTCTGGGTTGGCTCTAGCTGCCTTGCCTCGATGCTGAGCTGGGTCATGGTGTTGCGGTAGAGGATGTTGATGCTTCTGCCGCCATTGATGAGGACTTGTGAGAACTTGCAGGTGCGCTTTTCAGCGGTTATGGTGGGGTCGAGGACGTGGGCGTAGGCATGATGGCCGGATGATCCTCCCGGGTCCAGCTGACCGAACGCCCCGACTAGTGCATGTATTCAGGCACAACCGGGACGACGGTGTTCACCTGCTGTCAAAGGAGGCGCTGATTGTGCTTGTTGCCACCCATGCTGGTGAAGACGACGTAGCAGTCATTTGTGTTGGGGAAGGCTTCATCACGCATGGCGCCGACTGTCAGGGGTGGAGGCGGCGGCGGGGCGACTGCCCAACACCCGGTGCCGGAGGAGGAGGAAGATGGATGTCGCCCCTCATGATGCGCTTGGGTGATGGCGCACTGCCGGAGCGTGTGCGTAGACGGCCTTGCGCCGCTGTGCTGTTTGCAGGGGCATCGAGCATCTCTTCAAAACTCATGGCGGGTTGCCAGGTGGTCTTGGCGGTTCGCTGATGCTGGTTGCCGGCCGGCTCAGCCCGGGGTGCCATGATGAGGCGGTTGTCATATCGGGGACCTAGCTCCTCAGCCTTGCGCTTGTTGTTCTGCTAGTTGTTCTGGTTGTGGCTGCTCTTGTTAGCCGGCTTGGAGGGCGGTGCCATCAACACCTTGCTGGTGTCGTCCAACACAACTTGAATCTTCATGGAGGTGTCGGCCGTGGCATACTTGTCCGCCGTGTCCATGAGCGTGGCCATGGTGGTCGGCTTGGAGCGCAGGAGCTTGTGCTTCAGGAGGGTGCCATCTCTGTAGCCACTCACAAAGTACTCAATGGCCTGGACCTCTTGGACTCCCTCGTAGTTGTTCAGGAGCTTGGTCCATCGTGCGATGTACTGGCGTCCAGTCTCATCCGGCCATTGGACGCACATGGCGAGCTAGCGAGGCCGGTCAAGCCTCTTGTAGGTGCCGGTGAAGTTGTGCACAAAGGCTTGCTCAAAGTTGAGCCACGAGTTGACGTTGTCTGCCGACAGGCTATTTAGCCACGTCCAGGTTGAGTCCTGCAGCATGAGCGGGGCATAACGCATGGCCAGGCACTTGTTGCCGCCCATGATGTCGATGGCGGTGGTGTAGTCGGTGAGCCAATCCTCCGGCTTGGCAGTCCCGTTGTACTTGGGGGTGTCCCGGGGGAGCATGAACCCCTTGGTGAAGGGTTCGTCTCGGATGCATGGCCCGAAGCAAGCCATGCCGACTATATTCTCCTCCAGCTGGAGGGAGAGAGCCAGCTGCTCGATGCGGAGGCTGGCGTTGTCGTTGTCGATGTCGCATAGGCCCAGCTGGCTGGCAACCGGGTCGCGGGGATCCGGCCCGGCGGAAGCTAGGCGGGCACGCCGGCCGGATGGCGGGGGGAGATCTTGCCGGCAACACTCGTCTGGAGCCGGCTTGTTGCCCAGGTCGTCGCCAGCTGTCACGGTGTGGTCACGTCGGGTTCGTCTGCTCTGGGTTTTCCCAGACTGGGCCTCGTTGGGGCGTGGAGAAGATGCATGCTGGGTGTCCCGGGGCTCATGGTCTCGGGCGCGATGCGAACCGGATGCCGTGGGAGTACTGAGGTGGTTCTCCTGCGTGTTCACAGCGGCGAGAAGCTCGTGCATGCACTCCTGCAACTCCTCACCTTATAGGAGCTTTAAGCCATCGGCGGTCGCCTCTGTGGCGCGCTTGTTCTTGACGGGGGTCTCATAGATGGGCGGGACCATGCCAACTTTTGGTTGATGGCGCCGCCATGCGTCCACACCTCGGCGACCTGGCTGGGCTCGACCGCGGCCGGCATGAAGCTGTACGTGCGTCGCGCTCCCACTGGGCAGACTCCAGTCGGCGCTGTGTAGCAACAAGCACCGTGGCCTCGTCCTGCAGGAGCACGTGCTCCTTGTCGAGCCAGGCCCTGGCCTGGGTTGCATCAATGTCAGTGGTGACGAGGATGCTAAGATTCTGCAGCGTCGCGTGTAGCGGATCGGTCGGGCTGGCGTCAGTGGCTATGGCCTTGGCCACGTCGGCCTTCTTCGCGGTGCTGTTCGAAGAAGAAGTGGAGCCAGTGGTGAGCGCCACCACGCGGGTGCAAACATCCGCCACGTCACTGGAGATGTTGTAGTCGAGGGGGACGGGCGAGTCGGCCACGTAAAGCACCCCGCTTGGGTACTCATTGGGACGAGCGCGACGTAGACACGCAGCACGCCGAAGGGCACGACGGACGAGCCGGCGAAGTACCGAGCGCGGGGACCAAGCCATGCATGATACGCTCGCCGGATTCGATGAAGGGCCTCGTCTGAAAGGTGACGCCACTTGGTGCCGCGAGCTGCCCCACGATGGGAGCCAACTATCGTGGTGATCTCATGGCAGATGCCATCAGATGGTTAAAAGACGGGACAGACACATGGGCACCAGTGGGTTCCAGAGGCAAGGTTCGCACGACAAATGCGTGACACGAGACGTACCCAGGTTCGAGGCTCTTTAGAGAGATAACACCCCTAGTCCTGCCGAGTATGTTTATATGAAGTGGATACATGTTTTCTCCTAGAGCTGTTCGAGGGGAGGAAGACAGACCAGTGCATGCGCTGCTTCTCCGGTGTGGGATGGATGTGTGTGCACGTGAGTGTTCTAACGAAGGACTCAGCTGAACCCCTCTGCATGGAGGGGCACCAGGAGGTCTTTTAGGCTGGCGCCTGGGGTTACAATTGTAATGTTACATGTGCCCAAGGCCCTGGTGTCAACTCTGGGAGCCGGCAGTGGGTGCTGCCGGGTCTGCCGGGCACGGGTGTCGCCGGGACCTATCGGATCACGGGTTCCGGCAAAACCCTTAGGTTCGAACACTTGGGTGCGCATGAAGGTCTCCCCCCTATCGATCCGCGTCCTAACTTAGCCTAGATCTCACGAACTAACTCGACGAACTCGCAACACAAAGGACACAAGATTTATACTGGTTCAGGCCACCGTTATGGTGTAATACCCTACTCCAGTGTGATGGTGGATTGCCTCTTGGGCTGAGGATGAACAGTACAAGGGGAAGAACAACCTCCTCAGGTTGAGGTGTTCTTGTGCTTGGTGCACTTGTGCGGCTGTGGATGAACTCAATGATCTATCTCCCTGCCTATGGTGGTGGCCAGTTCTATTTATAGAGGCCCAGGTCCTCTCCCCAAATATTGAGCGGGAAGGGAGCCAACAACGGCCAATTTGAAAGGGGACAGCTACTACAAGCTATCCTGACAAAAGGTGGTCTTCACGTGCCAAAGGTTCTGGTGGTGATGCCGTCCTGGGCTCCATGGTGACCTCCATCTTGCCGTCCTTCTAGTCTTGGTCTCATTACACCAATATGGAAACCTTTGCTTGATGCCTCTGTACTCCGCGCCTACGCTTGCCCCCTTAGCACTAAAGTTGAGACAAGGACGCTACGCGCGCTGGCGCCCACCTAGTCTCGATCGTCATGGCTTACGTCACGAGAATCTCGCAAGGTTTGCCCTACCTTGAATTCTCGGCCTGTCACGAGCCGGCATGGCGAGGCCGCTCCTGAGGAGGTCTTGTGTCGTCTGCCTCACGAGGCTCGGCCCCTCGTGAGGGTCTTGATTCCTTGTTGATGAAGATGGGCCGTATAGGCCTGCTAGCAAAGCCACATCGTGGGCCGCAGGCAGGCAAGTCTGGGGACACCAAAAGTTGCCCCCGGGCCCAAGGCGCGCTCGGGCTTGGCGTCGAGGCGAAGCCAAGGGTCAAGTGCGGAGTGCCGCAGGCCCCAATAGCCTGCGGCTTCGATCGACGCGTGGTGGTTGATTGGACGTGGGCATCTCCGCTTCCCCACGCTACCTCGGCAGCCACCCGACGTGACAAGTCCCTGCGACATGTAAGGAAGACCATCATTACCTGTGATCGTGGGGGGTGCTGGTTGGCCTTCTCCTGGTATAAATGGGAGGGGGCGGAGCCCCCGTTGCCCATCTTTCCTCTGCCTCTCCTACTTCTTCTTCCTAGCTCCACTTCTTGCTTGTGTAGGCATGGCGCCGATCCAGAGGTTCTCAGCCGCAGAGCAAGGCAAGGCTCCCCTCAACGTGCCCGAGCTGCTCCCATCGAAGAAAAGAAGGTCTCGTCGCCGCGATATGGTCGCGAGGCCGGTGGTGTCGAGGCCCTGGTATGAGAGTTCGCCTCCTGGGTAACCGCTGCCCTTGTACGCCCATGCTAGCGACTCCAGAGGGAGGAGCGGTGAGCGGCGCTGCCCGCGCTAGGGCCATGGTCGCCATGCCGCGGAGGCGCACGCCGTCGCCCCAGGGGTCCATGGTGCGGACTCTTTGCGCGAGTTCATGCTGTGGGCGGTGATGCCCCCGAGCACCTAGATATGCCTCCCGCCGTTCTTCGCTACCGAGATGCCGCCAAGGGGCCTTCGCGAACTTTGGCTGCAGCATGCCGACTGCGATGCCCCAGCGACTGGTGCGGAGATTGGAACCGTCGCCTCCAGGAAGATCTTCATGACCCGAGGCTGGGGTGAGATTGCCCGAGTCTGCCGCGCGGAGGGCACCCTCGCGATCCACTTCAAGTACGACGGCGCCTCCGTGTTCTTCTTCAAGGTCTTCGATGAGGAAGGCCACCGCCTGGAGTGCTGCCCTGAAGGAGGACGATGCTGGGGCGGGTGCGGGGCCCGCCACCTGTCTCGACTACAGCTGCTCCAGCGACAGCGGTGACTCTTGGTGGTCCAGCGACTCTCCTGAGCTCTTGGAGTCTCCGGAGACGAGCGACGACAGCTACGTTCCCCCGAGCTCCCGCCGAGCCTGGAGCAGGGCCGCGGCATCCAGCCACCGCCGCCGCTGACCTGGATCGGGCTGGCGCCGGCCTCACGTGGCCCACTGTTGATGATGGCTTCGGCGACACCTGGTGCGCATAGATAGAACCCCTAGGAATTCCTTCCCTTTTGTTCCCTGCAAGGAATTAAGAAACGGACCGTGTGGGGGTGTGTAAAGCATCTGTAATTCCTTTTGTCAATATAGCCCTTGTTATGAAGATTTGTGTGCGCTTATCCTGCCGAGGCTCAGCCTCCCCTTTCCAATCATGGGGCAACTTGGTGCTCTACGCTGACAGGTCCCGGTCCCCAGGCAGGCTACAGCCGTCGCTGGTATGCCAGGTCGAATGCCGTGGTCAAGGCCAGTAGGTGAGCGGCCCGAGGTCCAGTAAGAGCTCCTGAGGCTAGATGCTCAAGAGGTCCCCTTTAGCGTGCAAGCAGCTGTCTTAGGATGGGAAAGGAAGAAAACGTTGCCGCAGGAAGGCATCGAAGGAAATGAGCGAGGGTCTCGTGCCACAAACAACGCAAAGCATCCTGAAGAAAGACGGCCGGCGCTCGGCTCCCACGGTGAGTGATATTCAAGCAGACGATAGTCATAGATAGATTAAGCATGGAAAGCAAGCTAGCTCAGGTAAGTGCAGGGAAGATGCATGCCACCGGGTCCGGACCGAGCGGCTAGGGGATGATGCAACCCGAGGGGCGCCCCCAACAGGGTAAGCTAAAGACATAAAAGGAAAGATACATGCCACATGGACGGACCCACGCGGCCTGGGGATGATGCTTCCCTGCGGGCGCTCCCAGCTGAATGAACTTGGGAAAATGTCACCTGGTTCTATTGTCGAAGGAGAGTTGGGGTAGTTGAAGGTGTGCGGCAAGAGGGCTGCCCCTCACGAGCCACCGGGGCCCTGAGGCTCGGGAGGCCCTGGGGGTCCAGGGGGTCCCTCGAGGACCGTCTTCATCTCCGCCAGCACCGCCTGGTGCCTAGCCTCTAGAGCCGCTAGGATGCTCCGCAGGTTGCACTGATAGGCAGCTGCCACACTCGGCAGACCAAATGGCATGCGAACGTAGCTGTCAGGTGGGCCCTCGCAGCGCCCCACGCGCGAAGGCCAGAGAAGCTCCTGAGAGGCGGCCGAATTGAGCCCTAGGACATCGATGCAGACGCGCAGCCCCACATCCTTGCCTGGATGGGGAGCTACGCCTCATGAGCGGCGGCTGCCACGCATGGGCCTCGCGTCTTGCAGTTCCTGAGTGGTCTTGGTGATGAACTCCTGACAGTGGGCACTCCTTGCCCTGTGTTCTCCTGAGGGAAACGTGCCGCGAAGCACGCCTCCATGTGGTGCCCAAGTGCCTCCCTTGTGATGCTGGCAAGGTCTGAGGCCCTCCAGAAGAGAGCCCCCGAGCCCTTCCCAAGAGGGGCGCTAGGCGCGCTTCCCTATGCGATGGAGGGAGGCGCCCCAGGCACGGACGCCAATCCTGACAAGGCGCCGCTTGCCTGAGGCCCTGTGTCATGCAGCAGATTCTTCTTCTTAGGGGTGGCCTCAAGAGGGTGCTCACCCTGACTGTCAGGGTTGTCGATTGCTGCAACTTGGAAGGCAGGGTCGAGGGAGCACAGCGCATCTCTTTCTTCGCATGGGACTGTGATGATTCCGCCGCTTCCCGCCATCTTGAGGACATTGTAGCCGTGATGGGTCACCGCCATGAACTTGGCCAGGGCTGGATACCCGAGGATGGCGTTGTATGACAGCTGGATGTGGGCGACATCGAAGTCGATGAGTTCGGTGCGGTAGTTGTTGTGTTCTCCGAAGGTAATGGGGAGGCGGACCTAACCGATCAGGGTAGTAGAGCCGTCGGTCACTCCTGAGAAAGCCTTGGTAGGATGAAGCTGGTCATATGGCACTAGGAGGTTGTCGAACGTGTCGACGGACAGGACATTGAGCCCTGCGCCGCCGTCAATGAGGGTCTTGGTAACTTGCACATTGCAGATGACTGGCGAACAGAGCATTGGGAGGACGCCAGCAGTAGCCGCGCACTTGAGCTGATCTGCCGAACTGAACGTGATGGGGCACCTGGTCCATCTGAGCGGGCGCGTGGCCTCGAGCTTGGGGATAACTGCATTCACTTCACAGGCAAATTGTTTGAAGATACACTGCATGGCTGGGGCTTCAGCTCCACCCAAGATACAGGCAATAGCGCGTGGTTCTTAGAAGCCCCCTCGTCTTGATGGTGGTCGTCATTCCTTCTGGGTGGTGGCGGTAGTGGAGGAAGGCATGTGTTGCCTTGAGGACGAGCCTCATGAGGCTGGTCCCACCAGGCGCCCTCGCGAGGCTGATCCTGCCGGTGATCCTCACAAGGCCGGCCATGCCACTCCTGGCGCGGGCCACATTCGTCCCAGCGTCCGCCACCACGTCCTCCTCCTCGGCCGTAGCCCCGGTCGCTGCGCTCAGGGCATCGACCGAAGCGTCCTTCTCGAATGGCTCTGAGCTCTTGACAGTCGCTGGTGTTGTGGGTATGCAGGTTATGGAAAGCGCAGAATGGGCGGCTGCCCTTGGATGACTCGGGCTGGTCTCTGCCGCGCTTGGTGTCTAGCTCCGCCATGAGCACGGCTGCTCCCTTGCGCTTCACATCCTTGGCCTTGGTCTTCTTCTCCTATGGGTCCACAACAGGGAGCTCGAGGAGGGAGAGGCGCCCCTCCTCAACTCTTGCACACTTGGCCGCGATGTTGAATAGCTCCAGGGTCGTGCACAGCTCCTCATGGATGGAGAGCTCCTCCTTCATCTTGACGTTGCGGACACCGTCGAAGAACGCTGAGATGATGGCCTCGTCGGTCACCTTGGGGATCTTGATCCGCGCGCTGTTGAAGCGCTGGATGTACTTTTGTAGGGTCTTTCCTATTTGTTGCCTGATGCGGCGCAAGTCACCCGCGACCGGCGGGCGGTCGCGAGTTCCCTGGAAGTTGGCGATGAAGTGGTTACGCATCTCGTCCTAGGAGGAAATTGAGCCTGGAGGCAGGTTCAGGAGCCAGGAGTAGGGGCCATCCTTCAGAGCCATGGGAAACTAGTTCGCCATGACTTTCTCGGTGCCATTGGCCGCCTCGATGCTCATCTAGTAGAGCTGCAGGAACTCCGCGGGGTCGGGGGTGCCGTCGTAGCAAGGAGGTAGATCTGGCTTGAATTTTCCCGG
Organism: Triticum urartu; assembly: GCF_003073215.2. Lineage (NCBI taxonomy): Eukaryota > Viridiplantae > Streptophyta > Magnoliopsida > Poales > Poaceae > Triticum > Triticum urartu. Next base: position 248,687,826 of record NC_053027.1, on the reverse strand, counting down.
CCAGGCGACGCTACGCAGCTCGGGGGTGAAGGCGCGGCAGCCGGCCGTGGTCACCGGTGCCCGCCTTGGAGGTGGAGCTTGGTCTTGGCGCCCGTGCACTACTACGGCAAGCGGTGCGGGGCCTTGCCGCAGCAAACGATCCAGGCACGGCAAAGCGAGGAGTGCCGGAGCGTTCGCTTGCGGTCGTGGGACTTCTTGGCAGCTTCTTTCTTCACGTGCGGGCGCCGTACGCGGTGGGTCGCGCCATGGAATCGCGTGCCTTGGCGCTAGGGCGCCGTCTTGGGGAAGAGGTGGTGGAGGTGCTTCACGAGCCGTGTCGCCCATGGCCGGCGGAGGGCGAGGCAGAGAGTGGGACAGCACAGGGGAGCCCCTTGCGGTGCGGACAAGCTCGGCGGTGCGGTCAAGCCAGTCCTCGTACAGGTCGTCGACTGGGTGGTAGCGCAGAAGCTCATGTGCCATGAGAAGCGCGGCCCATGCGTCCGTGGGAACGCGACGAGCATGGGACGATGAACCAGCGGGAGTCAGTGATGGAGTGGCGGTGTGGCCGTCTTGTCGCACCGAGGGGTGCAGCGAGGATGTTTGCTCCTCGTTTCCCCCGGGCCGGTGGCGGCGTTGGTGGCAGGCTACGGAGAGCGACGGGGTGGCGAGGGCAGCCCGGCGCTCGGCACCGGCACAACGCGCGTCCGCCATGGAGACGATGAAGCGACGTGACGCGGAGCAACGGAAGGGAAGCTTTGGTGCACCCTTACCTGGCGCACCAAATGTCGGATCACGGGTTCTGGAAAAAACCCTTAAGGTTCGAACACTGGGGTGCGCGTGAAGGTCTCCCCCCTATCAATCTGCGTCCTAACTTAGCCTAGATCTCACGAACTAACTCAACGAACTCGCAACACAAAGGACACAAGATTTATACTGGTCTGGGCCACCGTTCCGGTGTAATACCCTACTTCATTGTGGTGGTGGATTGCCTCTTGGGCTGAGGATGAACAGTACAAGCGGAAGAACAACCTCCTCAGGTTGAGGTGTTCTTGTGCTTGGTGCACTTGTGTGGTTGTGGATGAACTTGATGATCTCTCTCCCTGCCTATGGTGGTGGCTAGTTCTATTTATAGAGGCCCTGGTCCTCTCCCCAATTATTGAGTGGGAAGGGAGCCAACAACGGCCAATTTGAAAGGGGACATCTAGTACAAGCTATCCTAACAAAAGGTGGTCTACGCCTGCCAAAGGTTCTGGTGGTGACGCCGTCCTGGGCTCCATGGTGACCTCCATCTTGTCGTCCTTCTAGTCTTGTTCTCATTGCACCAATATGGAAAACCTTTGCTTGATGCCTTGGTACTCCGCACTTGCGCTTGCCCCCTTAGCACTAAAGAAGAAACAAGGATGTTGCACGCGCTGGCGCCCGCCTGGTCTCGATCGTCATGGCTTACGTCACGAGAACCTCGCGATGTTTGCCCTACCTTGAACTCTCTGCGCCTCACGAGCCGGCATTGCGAGGCCGCTCCTGTGGATGTCTTGTGTCTTCCGCCTTGCGAGGCTCGGCCCCTCGCGAGGGTCTTGACTCCTTGTTGATGAAGATGGGCCGTACAGGCCTGCTAGCAAAGCCACGTCGTGGGTCGCAGGCAGGCAAGACTGGGGACCCTTGTTCCTAGAACGCCGACAGGACCGCCAGGTGCGGGCCATACCGGGGACGCCTGGTGCGGGTACTGCCGGATGTTGGGTACTGTGGCACGCCTTACCGGGTGCTGGATGCTGGAACGGTCAACGCCGCCCTACTACAGGGCCGTGCCCCGAGGACACCGCCCTCCCCATGTGGGGGCATGGGGAGCGTCGTTGTCGCGCCCGCCGGGGCCGGCGTAAAGGAGGGAGCACTGTAGCCATGCTTACTTGTCGCCAGGATTGAATTCTCTTGGACGGCAGGCATGCGCTAGCCGACTGGTCGTGCTACGGCACCCTGCCGTCTCATGCTGGGGAGTCGGCCAGGGGTGAGTAGGATTGAGGGGCTTTGCCAGCCCCAATGTTTTTGAAAGAGATCCGGTTTCCATTGCGTGCCCGGGGGCCATCCCCCCGAAAGATATGCAAAGCAGTTCTAGACAGGAATCTGAGGAGACTCCTGGGGCTGCCAATCCCATTGAATATTATGAAAAAACACATGATGACAAATCCTGAGGAGGATGATGAGGAAACTCTTGGTAGGGGCAAGAGACAAAGGACTGCAAAGACCTTTGGTGATGATTTCTTAGTGTACCTCATGGATTATTTATAAACCACAAGTATAGGGGATCTTTTGTAGCCTTTTTCAATAAAGAAGAGTGTCGAACCCAACGAGGAGCTAAAGGTTGAACGAATATGAAATGGGAAGTTTTATCGACCACTGATACTACTCTACCCACACTTAACGTTTTCTTTACCTAAACAAGTATGAAATGGGAAGTACTTTGCGTGAATAAAACTATGAATAAATTGCAAGATAATAAATTTAGCAGTTTAGTAGAAAGCTTTTGTCACACAAGAAAGTTATTTGTCCCTAGGTGATCTAAAACTAAACTGGTAATCATTATTGCAATTTTATATGAGGGAGAGGCATGAGCTAACGTACTTTACGTACTTGGATCATATGCACTTATGATTGGAACTCTAGTAAGCATCCGCAACTACCAAAGATCATTAAGGTAAAACCAAACCATAACATTAAGTATGAAGTCCTCTTTATCCTATACGCACCAAGCCACCTATTCGGGTATGTGTTTCAGTCACTCATGCCACCGACCATAAGCGAATCATGAATGTATTACGACACCCTACAGCGGGGATCCCTCACATTTGCGCGACACGAAGGGCACCATAGGACAGCACCAAAATAAAATATACAACTCAAACAAATCATCATCATCAATCAACCCATGGGAGAAGACAGATCTACCCAAACATCATAGGATAACCACATATCACTGGATAATAATATATAGTGCTGAGCTCCATGTTTAAGTAGAGAATTGCAGCAGCAATAAAGAGGTTACACCGCTGAATAGAGGTGGGCAAAGTTGGTGTTTATGGTAGCAAGGTTATTGGTGTACATCGCCATCTCGATCCTTTGCCTCGGCGGCACTCTGGCGCCACCGAGAGAGAGGGGGAGAGAGCCCCCTCCTTCTTCTTCTTACTTGGCCTCCCACGTAGATGGGAGGAGGGTTTCCCCTTCAGTCTATGGCCTCCATGGCGGCGGAGGGGCAACAGACCCTCCTATCTTTCTGTTCTGTTCTCCTTCGTGTTCCTGTTTTGTGGCCCTTCACCGTTTCTTAAATTCCAGGAGATCCGTAACTCCGATTGCGCTGAAATTTCAACACGATTTTTTCTGGATATAAGCTTCCTTACGCCTGAAGAAGAGCCCCAACCGACTTACGGGGTGCCCACTAGGCACCACCACGCGCCAGGGGGTGTAGGCGCGCCCTGGTGGTTAGTGGAGGCTGTGGGCCTCCGTTTGTGTTGATTCCACCTCCCAAAAATCACATATATTCCAAAATAATTCTCCGCAAATTTTTATCGCGTTTGGAATTTGTTTGATATGGATATTCTATGAAGCGAAAAAACATGCAACAAATAGAAACTGGCACTGCGCATTGGATCAATATGTTAGTCCCAAAAAAATGTTGCCAAAAGTATATAAAAGTTGTATAATATTGGCATGGAACAATAAAAAAATATAGATATGACGGAGACATATCAGCATCCCTAAGCTTAATTCTTGCTCGTCCTCAAGTAGGTAAATGATAAAAAGTTAATTTTTGATGCGGAATGCTACCTAGCATAATCTTGATCATATAATCTAATCATGGCATGAATATTAAGACACAAGTGATTCAAAGCACTAGTCTATAATTTCACATAAAGACAGCAATACTCAGGCATCCCAACAAACAATCATGTCTTTCAAAATATCAATGCTAAAGACTGCTATCCCTACAAAATCATACAGGCTTGTCATGCTCCATGTTCTTCACTCAAACTATTTACAATGCATAACCCTGATGACAAGCTAAGCAATTGGTCCATACTTTTTAACATGCTTCAGATTTTTCAACCCTCATGCAATACATGAGCGCAAGCCATGGACATAGCTCTATGGATGGAATAGAGTATGATGATAGGGGTAAACATAGAGAAGACAAGAAGTAAGAAAGCCTCACATCAACACAACTAATCAACGGGCTATGGTGATGCCCATCAATTGATATCAATGCGAGGAGTAGGGATTTCCATGCAACAGATGCACTAAGACCTATAAGAGCATCTCCAGCCGCGCCCCCAACAGGCCCCCCACGTAGCGCCGGCGGGCGAAAATCGGCCCAGTCGCACCCCCAGGAGTTTGTTTTTCGTCGGGTTGGGCCGAAATAATAGTCGGCGCACCCAACCCGAACTCGGCACGCTGGGAGCGCCTGGGGGCACCGGTACAAGCGAAAAGGAGTGTGGGGGCGCCTGGGGGACCCTGGGGCTGCTCACCGTCGCCGGGCTATGCCGACGGGGGCGCGCACGGTGGGTTCAACCCCAACATCACCTTCCCCCATGGTCACCCGGCCCAGCGGACGCCCTCGCCCGCCCTCACCGGAGTGTAGTACCCTCCGTATAACTACTCACCGCCGGCCTACACATCCTCCTCGATGCCCCCTCTCTGCCGTGGCACGCTGCCCTTCTCCCATACCTCCACGTCGCACCTCGACGACACCGATGCGACCGAATCCGACATGGACGACATCATCACGGCAGGCTCGGCCGCCTCCGCCGTGTCCCAGGGGTTCACAGCGCAGGACGACACGGTAGACCTAGACGGCGACATGGACGGCGAGCTCGACTACGGCGAGGAGGAGTGGGATGAGGAAGAGGACGAGGACGAGGATAAGGAGGAGGAGCCGGCGCCGGCACTGGCATGGAAACGGAAAAAGAAGAAGCGGGCGGCCAGGACCGGCGAGCCGCACATCAAGTGGGAGTCCAAGGAGCGGGAGTGCCTCGCCGAAGCATGGAAAGTCATCTGCCTCAAACCGATCACCGGCATGAATGAGAGCATTGAGACGTATTGGGAGCACATCAAGGCCAAGTTCGACGAGCGCAAGCTCGTCGACCCCTACTTCAAAGGCGTCTACATGCAGCACAGGTCGAAGGCGATGGCGAACCATTGGGGGCTCATCCAGGTGGCGTGCAACAAATGGCAAGGCATCGTTGAGGAGATCGTGGCTCGCTCGAAGAGTGGCGCCAGCATTGAGGATGAGGTATGGTACGCCGGTTCCCCACTTCTTTTCCCCATGGTCGCCGGCCAACTGTTTGCTCCTCAGTGCAGCTGGTGCGGATGTTCTCCCTGTATCGCCAGGACATCAGCGACCAAGACTTCAAGTCCCTCCATGTCGTCAAGCGGATCGAGAAGTGCAAGAAGTGGGCGGAAGTCCGGCACACCCTCGCCAAGGCCAAGGAGACCTACAAGCCGGACGCACCAACGCCGGGCGCGGGCGACGGGCGCCCCGAACGTAACAAAGGGGTCATGAAGGGGAAGCACGCCGACTCAGCCTCCACATGAGTGCAAGAGTCCGTCGAGCATTGCCTCGCGGACACACAGGCCCGGGCCATCCTGCATGAAGAGAAGACCGAGGCGCACAGGTCGGCGTTGATGACGAACAACGTCGTCAAGCTCGACCTACTCCGCACCAACGTCGCCGCAAAGAATAGGAACACCAACCTGGCTTTTCTGATGGGCGGCGCAGACAGCTTCAGAGCAACAACGAGCAGCTCAAAGGTGTGGTACCTAGCGGAGCGCGGACTCATCCTGAACCAGCTACCATCAATGGCGTCTCCAACTCCCACGCCCATGCCGAAGATGCTGCCAAGCCCGAGTAAGGATGCCTCCATGACACCCAGCAGCACAAGCCGCACCAACGCTGCCCAGCACAGAAGGATATCCGACACCGTCAAGCCCGCGCACACCGACTCCGCCGACGCTGGAGGCCGGCCCCGCCATTTGATGCATTTCCCATGCGTCCTTTCATTTTTGTTATATGTCGAACTTTTCATCTGATCGCCGAACTTGGCCGCTGATCACCGAACTGGGCGTTTTTTTGTGAGCGGGAACGACGTAATTTGAATTTGCCGTGACTTGGGGGCAACACCTGGGGGCGTGGCTAGGAGCTAGATCGCCCCTAGGGGCCAATCTAGCGTCGGCTCGCCCCTGGGCGGCTCTTTTTCGGCTCCCTGGGGGGCCGAATGGCTAGAGATGCTCTAAGTGTATGAAAGCTAAACATGAAAACTAAGCGGGAGTGCATCCAACTTGCTTGATCATGAGGACCTCGGGCATTTGATGAAGCTCATCATCAGAATATACAAGCCATGTTCTATAATGAAAAGTTCCCACTAGTATATGAAAGTGACTACATAGGAGAGTCTCTATATGAAAAACATGGTGCTACTTTGAAGCACAAGTGTGGAATTAGCATGCCCCTTCTCTCTTCTTCCCTCATTTTTTCTTCGGTTCTTTTTGGCCTTACTTTTTTCTCCCTTTTTTATTTTTGTCCGGAGTCTCATACCGACTTGTGGGGGAATCATAGTCTCCATCATCCATTCCTCACTGGGACATGCTCTAATAATGAATAATGATGATAATCACACTTCTATTTACTTACAACTCAATATTACAACTCGATACCTAGAACAATGTCTCTATATGAATGCCTCTGGCAGTGTACTAGGATGTGCAATGATCTAGAGTAGCAAGGATACTAAAAAACGGACAAGCCATGAAAATATCATGCTAGCTATCTTACGATCATGCAAAACAATATGACAATGAATGATCAAGTCATGTATATGATGACGATGGAAGTTGCATGGCAATATATCTCGGAATGGCTATGGAAATGCCATAATAGGTAGGTATGGTGGCTGTTTTGAGGAAGATATAATGAGGCTTATGCATGATATAGCATATCATATCACGGGATTTGGATGCACCTGGGAAGTTTGCACCACATCTCGAGGTAATAAAGGGCAATGAACGGTACCGTAGAGGCTAGCAAATCGCGGAAAGGTAAGAGTGCGTACAATCCATGGACTCACATTAGTCATAAAGAACTCACATACTTATTGGAAAAGTTTATTAGCCCTCGAAGCAAAGTACTACTACGCCTGCCGCTAGGGGGATATATTGGTAGGAAAATACCATCGCTCGTCCCCGACCGCCACTCACAAGGAAGATAATCAATAATAAATCATGCTCCAACTTCATAGCATAACGAAAGACTATACGTGCATGCTTCGGGAATCACAAACCTTAACACCAACATTCTTACTAACAACAACCATTCACTAGTTCCTCCCACATATTACCATCTCTATATCGCAAAACTAATGCACGGAATCAAACATATCATATTCAGTGATCCACAAGTTTTATGTAGGATTTTATGACTAACCATGTGAATGACCAATTCATGTTGACTCTCTAAATATATATAAGTGAAATATGAGAGTTTAATTCTTTATACAAAAGACCATGCTCTAATAAATACAAGTGAAGCAAAAGAGCATTCTACAAATAATTGTTTTCTATATGTAGGGAAAGAGGCAATCCAAACTTCAAATGATATAAGTGAAACACATGAAGCCTTCTATAAAGCGACACTCAAAAGATATAAGTGAAGTGCAAAGAGCATTCTATAAAACCAAGGACTATCTCATACGAGCATGGTGCATTATTAAAAGAAAAATTAAAAGGCACAATCAAGGTTGTCATAATTGCGACTTTGAATCGGATCGGAGCACTGATGGTAGAATCATAAATCATAGAATCTTCACTAACAGGATCGTAGAAATGCAGATTTTATGAACTAAAATCGTAGAATTAGATGGGTAAGTTTGGATCGTAAAGTCGTAGAATCGTAGAACAGAATCGCGATTCTAACAACCTTGGGCACAATACACTCCAAGATCTACGTATATCAGGTGAACAAAACAAAAACCGAAACATACCGATAGTTGTTGAAGAAAGATGGGATGCCTTCTAGGGCACCCCCAAGTTTAGACGCTTGAGTCTCCTTCAATATTTACTTGGGGTGCCTCGGGCATACAGAAGCTTGAACTCTAGCCTCTCTTCTTTCTCCTCATATCGAGACCTCCTCGATCCTCGAACACTTCATCCACAGAAAACTTAACAAAACCCTCGTGAGATCAGTTAGTATAATAAAGCAAATCAGTACTTTAAGTACTATTGCAAACCCATTCATATTTTGTTCTTGCATTATCCCTATTGTATTCTAACTTCTCCATGACTTATACCACTCGATACATGCAATAGTTCCATCAAAACAAGCAAAACAATGCAGCAAAAACAGAATCTGTCAAAAACAGGAGAGTCTGTAGAAATCTGAACATTGCCCATACTTCTATAACTCCAAAAATTCTGAAAAATTAGGACAATTTTTTTTCATAGAAGTATTGTGTAAACATTTCAGAAAATTTTCACATTCCAGTAAAAAATGTAAATTCACGTACTACAGCCAAAGTTTTTGTTTTTGCACCGCACATACCAAACAAGCAATCTAATCGTCCTAAAGGCAAATCTTGGCACATTATTTTTATAATACAATGGATTTGTACAAGGTGATAATTATTTTTGTTGAAAAGTTTCTGTAATCAATGTTCACAAAGTTTCCATGGGCATGAACAAATTTCAAGGCTAGCTCCCACTTTAACAATGCTCGTCTATCTCACTTTCACTTTTATTTTTGAAAAAGTTTTAGGTTCCCCTCTATATTTTTGGTTTTTAAACTTTATAAAAGAACACAACGGAATAAAATGACTCTCTAAAACTTCCGGGTTGTCTCCCTGGTAGTGCTTTCTTTAAAGCCATTAAGCTAGGCATAAAGTGGTCAAGTAATCGATCCACCTGGATCGCAAGGTATATCAAAGCCAATTTTAATTATAAATGACTTATAATTTAGTAGTGAGCACAAAGAAACATATATCATGCAATAACGACGTCTAACTCTCTTCCTAGGCATCTCCATGTCATAAAAGAACAATTCATGCACATCAAGTAAAGGCCAATACGTAGCATAAGCAGTTTCTTGCAATTTTATCGTGTTGGAAACATAGAGAGGCGGATGTGTAGTTCCTCTCTCATAATAATTGCAAGTAGGAGCAGCAAGCACATGCATATTATATTCATCAAAATAATCATGTGTAATGGTAGAACGCAACCCATCTATATAATCCTTCATAAGAGGAAACTTCTCTAATATAGTGTAGTTGGGAGAATTCAGAAAGATAATAGGACTATCATGTGTGGGTGCAATAGCAACAATTTCATTCTTAATATAACGAACTATAGCAAGTTCATCTCCATAAGCATAATCCATATTGACATCTTGGCCACAAGCATAACAAGCATCAAGTTCATCAAAAAGGGATATTTCAAATGAATCCAAGGGATCATAGCAATCATCATAGCATTCATCCTTCGATAAGCATGAAGGGAAATTAAACAATGTATGGGATACAGAGTTACTCTCATTAGATGATGGGCACCGGTGATCAATCTGCTCTTCCTCCTTTTGTTCTTCGTTCTCCTCCTCATCTTTTTATCTAATTTGCTCACAGGTTCAGCAATTTCTTCCTCCATATTTTCCTGCAAAATATTAGTCTCTTCTTGGACAGGGATAATTTCTTAATAAATTCATCAATATCAAGATTGTATTTATAATTCTCATAAAAATATTTAAGTATAGCAAAATTTTCAGGTCTATAAATAGCATCATCATAATCTCCATACTTTTCAAACAAAGATTCAATTTCATAAGCACCTTTAAAAGTAATAAATTCTTCTATTCGTTCCACATCATAGTAATCATATCTACCATTAGTATAAGATACCAAGGTTTCATTATCATTAAATTCACATGAAAAAGGAAGGCGTGGAGCTTTCATCCTAGAGCAACAAGTATTATCATATCTCAAGCATAAATTTGAAGCATACCATTGCAAATATTCAATATGTTTTCATAAGAGTTTCCCTTTTTGAGTCAAGCGATAATGCCTAAAGTATTCAAGTTGATCCAACATGTCTCCCATTATCAAGTTGAATGGGGTTTTCTCGGGATACTCAAAGTAGTGTTTAATATTTTTCACATAACGAGTATCGAGGGTTTTAGGAGGTTTCCCATCTCCATGACTAGCAAGTACAACTATTTTTTTGGTATTTCGTGTTCCATATCCATAACTAAAGATAGAGAACAGGTTAGAATAGAAAATAAAGTCTACTTAGTGATTAAGCAAACAAGCACACATGAGAATATTCACCCCACACTATTGCTCCCCAGTAACGGCGCCAGAAAAAAGGACTTGATAACCCACAAGTATAGGGGATGGTTTGTAGCCTTTTTCGATAAAGAAGAGTGTCGAACCCAACGAGGAGCTAAAGGTAGAACAAATATTCCCTCAAGTTCTATCGACCACAGATACAACTATACGCACACTTAACGTTTGCTTTACCTAGAACAAGTATGAAACTAGAAGTACTTTGTGTGAATAAAACTATGAATATATTGCAAGATGATAAATTTTGTAGTTTGGTTGAAAGCTTTTGTCACACAAGAAAGTTATTTGTCCTAGGTGATCGATAACTAAACTGGTAATCATTATTGCAATTTTATATGAGGGAGAGGCATTAGCTAACATACTTTCCATACTTGGATCATATGCACTTTTGATTGGAACTCTAGCAAGCATCCACAACTACCAAAGATTATTAAGGTAACACCCAACCATATAATTAAGTACGAAGTCCTCTTTATCCCATACGCAACAACCCACCTACTCGGGTATGTGTTTCAGTCACTCACGCCACCCACCATAAGTGAATCATGAACGTATTGCAACACCCTACAACGGGGATCCCTCAAGTTTGCACGACACAGAGGGCACCGTAGGACAACACCAAAAAATAAACAACTCAAACCAATCATGACCATCAATCAACCCATAGGACAAAACATATCTACTCAACATCATAGGATAACCACATATCATTTGGTAAAAATATATACTATTGAGTGCCATGTTTAAGTAGAGAATTGCAGTGGTTATAGAGAGGTTACACCGCTGCATAGAGGGAGGGGAGGTTGGTTTTGATGATAGCGAGGTTGTTGGTGTAGATCACCGTCACGATTCTTGCCCCGACGGAACTCCGGCGACACCGGGAGACGGGGAGAAAGCCCCTTCTTCTTCTTCTTCTTCTTCTTCCTTGGCCTCCCCCTAGATGGGAGGAGGGTTTCCCCTCTGGTCCATGGCCTCCATGGCGACGGAGGGGCAAGAGCCCCTCCGAGATTGGAGATATCTCTCTGTTCTCTTCCGTTTTGCGTTCCTGTTTTCTGGCCCTTCACCGTTTCTTAAATTCCCGGAGATCCTAATTCCAATTGCACTAAATTTTAACACGATTTTTTTCATATATAAGCTTCATTGCACCAGAATAAGATCCCCAACCGACTTACGGGGTGCCCACTAGACACCATCATGCGCCAGGGGGAGGCAGGCATACCCTGGTGGTTAGTGGAGGTCGTGGGCCTCCATTTGCGTTGGTTCCATCACACAAAAATCACATATATTACAAAATAATTCTCCATAAATTTTTATCGCGTATGGAATTTGTTTGATATGGATATTCTGTGAAACAAAAAACATGAAAAACAGGAACTGGCACGGGGCACTGGATCAATATGTTAGTCCCAAAAATATATTAAATGTTGCCAACAGTATATAAAAGTTATATAATATTGTCGACGTTCTAGGCCCGGGGGTACCCAGAATTGCTTGCCCGCGGGCTTGAGCGTGGCTGCACCAATGGACTGCTACGGCCCATCTTCAGTAGCAGCCACTTAAGACCCTCGCGAGGGGCCAAGCCTCGCGAGGCGGACAACACCAAGACCTCCCTTGGGGCAACCTCACTAGGCTGGCTCCCGAGGAGAGGAGATCTCTATGCAAGGGGCACCTCGCGAGGTTCACGTGACGTGAGCCACGACGACCAAGGCCAAGCGGGCGCCAGCGGGTGCAGTGTGCCAGTTTCCCCTTTCATGCTAAAGAGGCAGGCGCATGCGAGGAGTCCTGAGGCATCAGGCAAAGGTTTCCATAATGGTGCAACAAGACCAAGACCAGCAGGATGGCAGGACGGAGGTCACCACGGAGCCCACTACAACGTCACCACGAGAGCCTTTAGCAGGCGAAGACCACCTTTTGTTAGGACATCTTGTACTAGTTGTCCCCCTTCAAACTTGGCCATTGTGGGATCCCTTCCCGCCTAATATTTGGGAAGAAGACCAAGGCCACTATAAATAGGACCAGCCACCACCATAGGTAGGGATCGACTCAACTTGGATCGGATCCATTCCATCCTCACATCCACAGGTCGCCGAGCTCAAGAACACCTCTCCTCCTGAGGCTGTTCGTCCATTGCACGGTATTGCGAGACGCGCGGGCCTACTACCCCATGCCGCAGAAGCTTCTGCTCACGCTCCTCGTGGCCTCGCGCATGTTACACCACTACTTTCAGGGCCACCCAATCAAGGTCGTCTCATCTTACCCGCTAGAGAGGGTGCTTCGAGGCCCCAATGCAACGGGAAGGGTCGCTGAGTGGAACATCGAGTTGCAGGCCTTCTAGTTGGAGTTCAGCACCACCAGGGTCATCAGGGGAGCCGTGCTCACCGACTTCGTGGCGGAATGGACTGACGCTCCAGAACCCGAAGCATGCGAAGATCGGCCTCTCTCTCCATGGAGCGAAGCACCAGATGACTGGGTCATGTACTTCGATGGCGCCTTCGCGCGCCAGGCGTGGGGGTTGGAGCCGTACTCATCTCGCCCACCCGGGACAAGCTCGACTATGTCGTGCAGGTCTGCTTCCAGCGGGGTGAGAAGGTCTCCAACAACATCATAGAGTACGAAGGTTTGATCGCCGGCCTCAAGGCTGCGGCGGCCTTGGGAGTGAAGCGCCTCACCATCAAGGGCGACTCTCAGCTCCTCGTCAACTTCTCCAACAAGGTGTACGAGCCAAAGGACGAGCACATGGAGGCATACCTCACGGAGGTACGCAAAATGGACAAGCAATTCTTGGGCCTAGAACTGCAGCTTGTGCCCCGCGGCACAAACAGGGAAGCCGATGACATTGCCAAGAGGGCGTCAAGGCTTCAGCCTCAGGAACCTGGCGTCTTCGAGGAGTGGCTCTTTAAGCCTTCAGAGCCTATGCCGCTAGAGGAGGAGCTCCACCCCCCCCCCCCCCCCCCCCCCCCCCCCCCCCCCCCCCCGCCACCGGCCTCAGGAGCTCCCGCTTGCGGCCCGACCTCAGGAGCACGCCTGCTCCTTACGATTGAACCCCAGGAGGGGTACTGGACTGAAGAATTTAAGGCATACTTGCTGCAAGGGACCCTTCCAGAGAAGGAGGAGGACACGGAGTGCGAAGCTTGACAGGCTACAACTTAGTGCATCCGGGAAGGTGAGCTATACCGAAAATGACCAAATGATGTTCTCTTGCGATGCATCTCCAGGGAGCAGGGGAATGAACTACTAGCTGACATACACGGTGGAGATTGCAGGCATCATTCGTTGTCACGCACCTTGGTGGGCAAGGCATTCTGCGGCGTATTCTACTGGCCCACGGCACTCAGCGACGCAACAGAGTTGGTGAAGTCCTGCGAGGCTTGCCAGTTCCATGCCAAGCAAATCCACCAACCAGCTCAGGGCCTCCAGACCATCCCACTCTCATGGCCATTTGAGGTCTGGGGGCTGGATATCCTGGGTCCATTCCCTCAAGCACCCGGGGGCTATCGCTACCTCAACGTCACCATTGACAAGTTCACCAAGTGGGCGGAGGTGGAAGCTATCCGCACCATCCCAGCCGGCTCCGCAGTCAAGTTCATCAAGGGCATCGTGAGCCAGTTCGGAGTCCCTAATCGCATCATCACCGACAATGGGTCGTAGTTCACTAGCAATCTCTTCAAAACATATTGTGCTAATCTTGGAACGCAGATATGCTACGCCTCGGTGGCGCATCCTAGAAGCAATGGCCAGACCGAGCGTGCAAACGTGGAGGTCCTGGGGGGCCTCAAGACAAGGTCCTTCAAAAAGAAGCTCAAGGCATGTGGCAAGGGCTGGTACGACGAGCTCCAGTCCGTGTTGTGCTCCATCCGCACCAACGCCACCAAGCCAACAGGCGAGACTCCGTTCTTCCTCGTCAATGAAGCTGAAGCGGTTCTCTCTCATGAGGTCAGGCATCTCTCCACGCGGTTCCTAGCGTTCGACGAGGCACTTCAGGACGCCATGCGGGGGATGGACCTCGTGCTGGGGGAGGAACGCCGCCGCCAAGCCTCGCTCCGTGCGGCGTGGTACCAGCAGGCGCTATGGCAGTATCACTGCCGCAGTGTCCGCTCCAGGACGCTTGAGGTGGGAGATCTCATCCTGAAGCAGGTGCTCTCCAGGGAAGGGCTGCATAAGCTCTCACCCATGTGGGAGGGCCCGTTTAGGATTGCCCGCATCTCCAGGCCTTGCGTTGTGCACATGGAGACGTAGGATGGGATGCCCATCCAGAACGCCTATGAAGGTCTCCGCTCGTGACACTCTCACGTAATAATCAGTGGGGATGTACACGCCTCGGAGTCTCCGGAGTGCCGCCCTCGGGCCTCGGGGGCTCCCTCCCACATCCTAGTGGAAGCACTTAGCTCCGCGCTGGTGAGAAGACTAAACTAGCTGTCAGACGCGGCTATTCATTTGCTTTCTATAGTTGGCTTGCAACCTTTGAATGGAATTTGAAGTTCTGGCGTTTCTCGATTGCTCAGTGGAGTCCTTTCTTTTCTCTACTTCTTCGCTCGGTTCTTTGTTTCGCGCCGGAGAGGACAGCAGTTTCCCGGCGCTCTCCCTCGTGTGCCTCGCATGGGGGCTGGGCAGGTTTGTGTGTACGCTGGGCTAGACTAAGCCACGGACGCACCTCTCCATAGCCCTGTCGCTCTAGTCTTCGGCTCCCCTAACCTTCGCGAGGCATCCTCGACTGAGCTCGCGATTGGCGCACAGTTCTAAGTCCGTGCCCCACGGGTACCGCGATGTGGTGTGCTAGGCCGTGGTTATCCCATGCCCGAGGCCTCGCACAGGGAAGGATAAGGAACCCAACAGACGTCCTAACAAATTTTGCAGCTTTGTTATGCCTCCCGAGGTCCACGGCACCTGAGCCAGCAGCAAGGAGGGCTCACCAGGGGTCGTAGGGCGCGCCCTCATGAGACAGGAAACTACCCGAGCGCATCCAGCTAAGTTACGGGAAAACTTTGTTTTTGCCACTCTAGTTTTTCCCACTTTGCTTATGCCACTCTCGAATTTGACATGTCACTTTTGCCACCCTTAGCTTTTGACCATTATCACAATTGCCATTCCGTGGCAAAAATAAAATTTTTAGAGTGGCAATTGTGATATATTTCAAAATCTAAGAGTGGCAAAAGTGATAGAAAAAATTATTGCTTTTGCCATCCAACGGCATTTGTGATGTATTGTCAAAAGGTAGGAGTGGCAAAAGTGAGATGTCAAATTCTAGAGTGGCATAAGCAAAATGGGCAAGAACTAGAGTGGCAACAACAAAGTTTTCCCCTAAGTTATGCCTCTATGTCTACATGAAGCACGAATGCCATAACACAACACAGGAACAATAAACGTAACACAATCGGCATGAAAATTACGGTTCATTACATGCCATCGCAGGGCCCCATACTCATTTCTTGGAATGCAGGAAGAAGGTTAAAGACGAGCAAAAGCGGCGCGTGCACCCGCAGCGGCTCCCGAGGGTCGTTTACCGATGCCCCCCCCCACGGGACTCAGCCGGAGTCCTCCTCGCACTTCACCGGAGTGCGGCGGCGGGACGACCCACCACCGTCCTCATAGCGAGCCCGGCGATGTGGCGGCTGGTCGTAGCCACCGCTGCTGGAGCTTTCGCTGGAGGAGAAGCTGCCGCCACCAGACGAGCCACGACCGTCGCCAAGGGCAAACTCGCCTCTCGTGTTGTCACGGCCATTGTCAAGGCCCGGACCATCATCGCCACCGTTGTCCTCGGGGTTGCACCCTGCGTAGCGGCCATCTTCGCCAAAAACCCTCAAGTAGAAGGCCGCGACGTCGTCGTACTTGAAGTGGAGGGTGCACCTCCGACTCAGGCCACACGCGCGGGCGAACGTCGGCCCGCCCCGAGCCAGGACCGCATTGCCCATGGCAGAGACCTCCACCACGGCCCATGAGGCCTTGCTGTGGGAACCGTCAGCTTGCAGCCAGAAGCAGTCGAGACCTGCGATCGGCAGCTCGCCGGCAAAGGAGTGCGGGAGCTGGAGCCAAGTGCCGGCCGGCTGCTCCGAACACATGATGAACTCCTGGAGCACCTCCGCCAAATGGAAGCGCGGCCGAGGAGGCCGAGCGACCACGGTGCGCCTCCCCTCGGCGCTAGGGCTGCTCCGCCTAGAGTGGCCTCCGCCACGGGAGGGGGAGCACTGCGGCCACCAAGGACGGCGCCGGTTCCCGAAGGAGTGCGTCCGTTCCCCCAAGGGGCCACGACAGGGGTCACATCATGCTTGCGGGGGCGGCCACGCCCCCTCTTAGGCGGTGGTGAGCCAGGCCCCTCCTGGCGTGCCTTCCCGTTCTTCGCGGCCGAGAACCTCTTCATCGGTGCCATAGGCATCACAGCGAGACGGCGAAGCAAAGAAGAAGAAACAGGCGAAGTGGGGAAGGAGATGAGCAACGGGGGCTCCGCCCCTCTCCTCATTTATAGCCCTAGGGAGGCCAACCGCCTGCCTCCACGATCACATGTAATGATTATCTTTCTTTTGCGTGCAGGAGGGACTCGTCAAGGCCAACGGTTGCCAAGGCAGCATGGGGAAGCGGAGACACCCACGTCCCGTCAATCGCCACGCGTCAATCAAGGCCGCAGGTGGTTGGGGCTCCTGGGGCTCCGCACTTGCCCTTTGTCTTCACCCCGAAGCCAAGTCCGAGCGTGCCTTGGGCCCAGGGGCTACTAAAGGCATTCTAGGCCCGGGGGTGCCCAGACTTGCCTACCTGCGGGCTTGAGCGTAGCTCCACCGACGGACAGTTATGGCCCATCTTCAGTAGTAGCCATATATGACCCTCGGGAGGGGCCAAGCCTTGCGAGGCGGACGACACCAAGACCTCCCTAGGGACAGCCTCACTAGGCTGGCTCCCAAGGAGGGGAGATCTCTATGCAGGGGGCACCTCACGAGGTTCACATGACGTGAGCCATCATGACCAAAGCCACATGGGCGCCGGCGGGCAGATCGTGCCAGTTTCCCCTTTCATGCTAAAGAGGCAGGTGCAGGCGAGGAGTCCCGAGGCATCAGCCAAAGGTTTCCATGTCGGTGAAACAAGACCAAGACCCTTTGGATGGTAGGATGGAGGTCACCATGGAGCCCACCGGAGTGTCACCACCAGAGCCTTTGGCAGGCAAAGACCACCTTTTGTCAGGACAACTTGTACTAGTTGTCCCCCTTCAGACGTGCATGTTGTGGGATCCCTTCCCGCCTAACATTTGGGAAGAGAACCAGGCCACTATAAATAGGACCAGCCACCACCATAGGTAGGGATCAACTCATCATGGATCGGATCCATTCCATCCTCACATCGATAGCTCACTGAGCTCAAGAACACCTCTCATCCTGAGGCTGTCGTCCATTGTACTCGTTCATCCTTAGCCCGCGAGGCAATCCACCAACACCACACTGGAGTAGGGTATTACACCGCAAGGTGGCCCGAACCAGTATAAACCCTTGTGTCTCTTGTTCCTTGGGTTCGTCGAGCTAGGCCGTAAGATCGTTGAGCGAGCGAACTAGGGAGAGAGTGTTCTTTGTGCGCACCCCAGATTTCGAACCTCAAGGGTTAGATGGAATCCACAATCCAAACAATATTGGAATGGAACAATCAATAATTATATATACGACGGAGACATATCAATGATACTCTAACTTCTATTTCAGAAGCATATGCCTCTACAGAAGCTGATAATTGGAAGGATGCAGTCTATAGTGATATAGATTCCATCATGGCTAACGGGACATGGGAGATCACTGAACGTCCCTATGGTTGCAAACTATTGGGATGTAAGTGGGTGTTCAAATAGAACCTTAGGCCCGATGGTACGATTGAAAAGTACAAGGCGAGGCTTGTGGCCAAGGTCTATGACTAGAAAGAAGAGGAAGATTTCTTTGATATTTATTCACCTATGGCCAGATTGACCACCATTCGAGTATTACTCTCGTTGGCAGCCTTGCATGGTCTTCTCGTCCACCAGATGGATGTTAAAACGGCTTTCCTGAATGGAGAGTTATACGAGGAAATCTACATGCAACAGGCAGATGGCTTTGTGATAGACGGCTAGGAAGGAAAGGTGTGTAGGCTACTGAAATCTTTATATGGCCTGAAACAAGCACCTAAGCAATGGCGTGACAGTTTAATACAACTTTGACATTTGTTGGCTTCGTTGTTAATGAAGCTAACAAAAGTGTATACTATTGCCATGGTGGGGGCTAAGGAGTTATAATGTGCTTGTATGTTGATGACATACTGATATTTGGAACCAACCTCAAAGTGATTGAGGAGGTTAAGTCATTTTTATCACATAACTTTGAGATGAAAGGACCTTGGTGTGGCTGATGTTATCTTGTACATCAAGCTACTGAGAGATAATGAGAGTGGGATTACACTTCTGCAATTTCATTATGTTGAGACGGTGTTGAGTCGTTTTGGATATTCGAACTGCAAACCATCTCAAACACCATATGATCCTAGTGTGTTGATTCAAAAGTTCGAAGGCACAGCTAAGGATCAATTGAGATACTCTCAAATTATTGGTTAACTCATGTACCTAGCGAGCGCAACGAGGCCTGACATAATGTTAGTTGTGAGCAAATTGAGCCGGTTTGTTTCCAAACCGGGTGATGTACGTTTGTATGCTATTGAAAGAGTTATGCGCTATCTTAAAGGTACTATGAACTATGGACTTCACTATACGGGATACCAGTCGGTACTTGAAGGGTATAGTGATGCGAATTGGATCTCTGATGCTGATGAGATGAAGGCCACGACTAGGTATATGTTTACTCTTAGAGGTGGTGTTGTTTCCAAGAAGTCTTGCAAGCAAACAAGCTTAACGAGATTGACAATGGAAGCAGAATTAACAGTGTTAGACACATCTGGTGTCGAAGCAGGATGGCTTCGAGATCTTGATCTTTTGATGGACTTCCATTGGTTGAAAAGCCGGTTCCGGCTATCCTTATGAACTGTGACAATCAGGTAGTTATCACCAAGGTGAAGAGTTCAGAGGACAACTTGAAGTCCAACAAACACATACAAATGAGATTTAAATTAAGCTATCAGAAAATTAAGAAACTCTCGAGTGATAGCGTTGGACTATGTACAAATGGCTAAGAATCTGGCAGATCCCTTTACGAAAGGGAGATGGGTATGAGACCCACATTAGTTGCCATGATGGTAATCCAACCTATGTGATCGGCGATCCCATGAAAGAGGAATTGGGAAAACAAGCCAGTGGTGAACCGAGGAGAGTAACGATACTAACCCACTCCGTTGGAGATGCAATAATGTTGGATGCTGTATGGTAGGATGACTACTATCTTAATGTGTTCCAAAGATGTTGTCCTACAAAGCGATCTTTGGAGGAACACAACTATATGAGCCCGACTGCTACTCTCAGCCTATGAGATTGGGGCGATTTCTAGTAAGCTCATGAATAGGCCAACAGTGTAACTAATATGCTCCACCCGACAGGTCAGCCTTGAGCAGCCTAGTACTAGTAAGACATGTGGTAAAACTTCTTTATGCGAAACTGAAAAGGCATAGTCCATTCACTACTACATGATGCTGCTAACACGACACTACGATGAGGGACCCTTCGACGAAACTATGTGTGATGCATTAATGGCAAACGGGGATGTAAAAAACCATCAAAAAAGATGCAAAATATTTGCGATGGCGGAGACATCAAACACGGTTCAGATTTTAGTTACGTGTGCGATGAGGGGCATACACTTGATCCATACGAACTATTTGCGATTAGACAGAACAACATAAACGAGCAGCCATATCAATGTGTGTGTGATCCATACAAACTATTTTCGATTAGGGAACACAACAGAAACGGTTCAACTTAACAAGATGTATGTGATATGCGGCAGACAGTTCACATAGATGAGTTGTTTGCAATGAGCCAATAAAACACAAACAATTCATGTAAACAAGATGTGTGTGATACGCGGCAAACAGCCCACTCGGATGAACTATTTGTGATGAAAAAAATATAAAATAAATGGTTACTATAGTTAATTCGTGTGCGATTATGTGTACACTAGAGTTAATTATTGCATATAGCGCATGAACATACTCGGGAACAACCATCCAACACTATTATTTTCGATGACATGCATTAATATATTTTTAGTTAAATCTAAGGTCAAAGTTTGGTAGTAGAAAATACGAAGGGGGCCAATAAAGAATAAACCACAACAGAGGTAGTACCTATAGGAACACAGACACCCAGTGTGAAAGAAAATGTGGGTCAAACCCTAGTTGAAAAGGGCCACAATGTCTAACTCCAGCTTACAAAAGGTACAAAAGCACGAGGATTAATTGTTCATCAGGTTTACACATAACCCGGATTGAACAGGACATCTAACTCAACCAAAGTTTTCGGCAGTTACAATCAAATGGACCAGTCCGATCCATAAAATCAAGATCCCAGTACAATAATTCTACTACTCCATGATGACCACAAGCTGTTCTAAATAGAAGCCAAACACAATCATAAGCCCTTAGGTCCACCTGAAACTTCTTTTTATGCTCTTCAACACTTGCAGCCGTGAGTAATTTCTTGTTGAAAAACTTAATCCTCATGGACAATAGTGCCCTCGCATTCAACATGAAGAATGTGACAAATCTAGTGTTTGCACTATTGTATGAATATCGTTCCAGTGTTACTGTCTTCAAACGAATGTCATGAGATCTGAGAAAATCCCCATGCTTCATCAACCATCGATTGGTTATACCTTTTCCTCCAAGTGTTGTTTCCTAAATAGAGATGAAGATTGAAAACAGTTAATGTCTAAAAAGGATTATGTTGAAAGAGTGATAGTTGGACGATTAATTACAGTACATTATATATGGGCTTTCAATGTGCGTGAAATCATCACCTTTGTATACAAATTCTCTAGACATGGAAAACATTGCAGTAAAGCAATAATGATGTTGTGATCAAAACACCACCTACTGATATATATGGTCTTGACAGAATCCACCACCACTGATAGGATGGACAAGTGCTTCATTGAGCATAGAACATAATATTAGCACTGAAAGTATACTCCAAGATGATACTTAACTTATGCGCACAAATGAAAAATGCAAATTACAAAAGTGTAAGTGAATAATATGCAGTACCTCAATAGGTGTGGAGGCAAACACCATCTCGAACAATTTAAACGGATCACGAATTGCACCCAAGGTCTCCAGTTTAGGCACAGAGACCATAGTTATCTGCGAAGGTTTATAACAACAATCAAGAACCAACCTTTGAAGTGAAGGGGCATCTTGGATGATGAGCTCCTATCCTTCAAAACTATTTCCAATTCTTACAAGGTGGGGCGACATTATTTTGAGACAAGGCATATTGATTCCTGCTCCCAAAACAAGCACCAAACGCTCCAGTGTAGGGCAGCTGGAGTGGATGGTGCTGTGTAGTGAGGCCTCCGACAGATGAACCAACACAAGTGCATGTTTTTTCAGAAGTGGCGGTTAAAGCATTTGTACCAGATTGTCTGCTAGATGGCACCGGGTCAAGGTGGAGGTGTGGATAGAGAAGGAAAACCGTGAGATGGGAATTGGTGATGAGGGCACAGATGCAGCTATTGGTGGTAACCTATCGCTATAGTAATGGTAGAACTCAAGCTGCTGGAGT
The DNA here is from genome assembly GCF_003073215.2 of Triticum urartu. NCBI lineage: Eukaryota > Viridiplantae > Streptophyta > Magnoliopsida > Poales > Poaceae > Triticum > Triticum urartu. Next base: position 248,665,812 of record NC_053027.1, on the reverse strand, counting down.
TTATCGAATAGACGGGATGTCAGCTAGGCGGCCACCGCGCAGGGTATGTCCAGCAAGTAGCATGCTGAGATGCAGATGCGTTGAACGGAGCCCTGGTGGGAGGAGATGATGGCTCCGGGGAGTTCAGAATCATCATTGATAGATAGCTGACACAGTCAAGATTAAGAGGCGCGGCGCGCCATAGAGTGCGCCACCGAGATGCAAGGACTTGTGTGTGGAAGCCATCCTTGGTGGGGAGAAGGGAAATGATCTCCCCAAGGATGTCGTTCGGGAGATCGCTGATGCGGTCCGCCGGAGATTCTACTGGTTACTTAGGTCCAGGGGGGCGCTTCTGGCCGCATAGCCGGGTCCAAGATCTAAATCATCCGGCGACACTGGCTGGAGCCTCATCTATGTACGTACCAATCTGAAAGAAAAAATGGCATAAACTTACATGTCGGACATTCAAAATCAATTCTCAAGATCTAGAAGAAAAAAGGCACAAACATACATGTAGGACATTCAAAATCAATTCTCAAGATCTGGCCACGAAATATTAGCACGCAAGCTAACCCTAGTCGGATTATTAGCAAAAAAACTTTTGTAAAGAACAACCAATTAATCACTAAGGATATACGGATAACATTCAAACAATCAATACACTACGTGCATCTAACGGATCTTAATTGCTTGATTTCATGGACTGAGAGAACCTAACCATAGGATTTGTATTACAGAAAAATTATAGAGGGTGGGTGTTGTTGACCTCCGGCTCTGGCTAGGGGGTGCACGACAGCGCCGATGAAGTCAAGGTCGTGCTGCTGCCCGCGCAAGACCTCGTCGGCAGCGAAGACAACCTCTATGCCCAGCTTCACGCGTTGCGCGGGTGGTTCACCAGCCCCGGCGTCGCTACTCCCTCCGATGGTGCGCTTCGGCGGCATCCTCATACACTCCAGAGTCCAGACGTTGGTGACCACTGTGGACTGGGGATGCGACCTCCTATTATGGCCGGTGGCTCGGGCGCGCAATTAATACGGACCAGTGGGAGCGAGGCAGACTGCGGTCAAAAGCTGTCTCACCTCCCGGTGAGCCTACGCGGCGGACTTCTGCCATTCCTACCATCATTTCACACAGTTACTCGCACGCCTCCCATCAATACGCACACCTGCACGCACGCCTCTTGGTATGCCTGCGCGGCAAACTGCTCGCATGCATCCCGTCAACTCATGCCTACTCCCATGGCACACGGGACGTGTGGCAGCACATATATTTTTTGGTTTATTGATGATTCATTTTGTCGCTTTACTGCTTAACTGAAGCATGGGACGGTCTAATGCTCATGGTCCGAATAAATAATCCGTATGAGATATTGGTTGCCAGGTTTTAATAATCTCCCATTTGTAAGAAGATTATTTCAAAAAGGGGTGTCATTGACAAAAAGATACATTGTCGCAGTCTACTCGTGTCCATATATGACACCACGATAAGTTTCATGAATTTGAACTAAGTTTTAAATTTACTGAATTTTAAAAATATATATTCTCCATATTTTGAAATCTCTTGCATAGGGAAACATGCACCCAGGACACATATGATTTTGCAACCCATTTTGGTGCACATGTAGCTCAAATTTGATTTTTGCACATTAAATCCCTAGGAAAATGATCAGTGTATAAAAAAAGTCGAATGAGGTCTATTTTTCTAAAAAAATAACACGACACTCCGCCTTTCATCACATGTTCACTGCAGAAAAAGTTTGGCATGCCTCAGAGTGGCTATGGTGGTGCGGGGTGTGTGTGTCTGTGTGTGGGGGGGGTGCGGGGGGGGGGGGCCGGCAGTACACTATGAGTCGTGAACCTCCGTGTGGGATTATTAATCATTTTTTGAGTCATATATGCCACATCAAAGTCGTGAATTGCTTATTTAAATAATTACACAACCCTTTCATACATAATGGTTGGGCCACATGCATGCATCGGTGGTCCTCTCGGACACTCTCCCTCGTGCGGTTATCAGCGACGTCCCATTCGTTAGCCCGCAAAGGTTTTCAGTTTCCAATGATAACGAGAGGCATTTAACCAAAAGGTGGATTCATCTTGGCTTGTGTGTGGTGTGGATGATGGTGGTATTCCATATCAAAGTTTGAGCACGTGCGTACACACTCCCACCGCTTTGAAGTGAGGGGGTTACACGCATCGTGGTGTAGTGCGTTTCTGGTTTGCGAAGCATGTGCCACGTCAAAGTTTTGCCTTGGGTATTCAAACATCACATAACACACGGGCGCATGCAGGCGGTGGTTTTGTCCTATGACATCTGTCATGTGTGCCTCTGTCTGTGGGCCCACGTGGTCGTCATCAACCAGTTGAACATACAACGGGAGAGAGGTTAATTTGACCAACAAGGATGGTTCTTTTTTGGTTTGTGTTACGTATATGCACGGTATAGGAGTATGTACATGTCAAAGAGGGGGCAACATGAATACTCTCTCTCTCTATATATATATATATGTGTGTGTGTGTTGCATAACCTCGCTCCATGTGGGGACTTTTCGGTTCCCGAGGCAGGTACCACATAGAAGTTGTACATTATATTGGTATTCAAACATCATGCAATACCATGCAGATGGTGGTTGCCCTATATATAGGAACTCACTGGCATGTGGCGCTTCCATCCGTGGGCATGCGAGGTTGTCCTCCATCACTTTGACCCAATGAGAGAGAGGTTAATTTGATCATCAAGGAATGATTCTTTTTTGGTTTGTGCTATAAATTAAAAGTACATATACCACGCGTCGAATGGGGCTTACATATAGCACATACCACGCGTCATGAACCTCGTGCTCTCTGTGGGGACTTTTTGGTTTCCTATATACGTGGTGCCACATCAAAGTTGTGCATTGCGTATTCAAACATCACACAAACAGCTCTTTAGGCCACATGCAGACGGTAGTACGTAGTCCTATATAGGATGATCACTCGCATGCGACGTACGCTTCGCTCCCGTGTTGGGCCTGCGAGTTCATCGTCCATCACTTTGACCCAGCGAGAGAGAGGTACGCATTTGACAAACAAGGAGGCTTAATTCTTTTAGGCCTATGTTATTAGGTGTATATACAGTACGTGTCGAGGGGTGGTGGTGACCAGCTTAGTCCATCACTTTCACCGACAGCGCGAGAGAAGTTCACTAATTTGACTTAGGAGGGGATTAATTTTTCTTTTGTCTGGATATAGATCATGATGTGAGATTACATATATATAGTAGTGCATCTGTACACATGAATCCATCCCGCTAGATCGAAGGGGGGCAAGCACACGACATGTCATGGAAAACCTCTTGCTCTATGTGGCGACCTCTTTGAATTTCAACGCATGCACCACACTAATGTTGTGCATTGGGTCGGGTATTCAACACATATGCATGCATAGTACACCTCCATAAATATGTTCAGGACACACACATGCAATAATGGTTGTCTTTGGACGCACTCTCACTCGCTTGGTTATGGGCGGCAAGCCTATATATGCGTGGGCCCACGTGGACGTCCATCATTTCGACCAACGACGAGAAAAGTTACCAGGGTGGATATATTATTCTTCTTTGCTTCGAGTTAGCGTATAGTAGGTCGACCCATTACAAGCATAATTAAGTTTGAGCGCATGCTACACGTCGTGAACCCTCGCTCGGTGTGGGGATTTTACGGTTCCAAAGCAATGGTGCCACATCAAATTTGCGCATTGGGTATTCAAACACCACACACAGCACTTCCATATACATACTTGGCCACATGCACAGGGTGAGTTTGTCTTCATAAAATACTCCCTCATGAGGTTATCGGTGACAAGCTAGCCCATTTTGCCGGGCCATGTGGACGTCCATCACTTTGACCAACAACGAGCGGGGAGAGGTTGTACGACCAAGTTGGATTCTGCTTGGTCCGTGTTACAGTATGTCTGGGTGAGATGCCCACCCCCCGATGTGTGGGGGGGGGCTACATGACGCTACCTGCAACCTCCGTGGGGTCGGGGAAGTCCGGTTAATTTGCGAGGCACACATGCCACATCAGAAGTTGTGAGTGGTAGTTAAATATCACACACCACACCCTTTTCATACATATAGTAGGGCCACCCGCATGTGGTTCATATGTGGTCTCACTCATCTCGCACCACAAGCACACATTTGTGGGTCGGCACACAGTCCACCGTTGTCGGGAAGCAAAAGGGGATGTTTGACAATATATATATGATGGACTCCTATAGGTTTTGTCTTACGGTAGGGTGAGATTTCAGACCTAACTATTTGGGGGCATGCATTCGTAGCTAGGATTCCCTAACCGCCGACATGAAGTGGGATTAGTAGGGGTGGCTGACTAGCAATACTTTGCTTTTGTGCGACAGGTGCCACATTAAAGTTGTGCATTGGGTATTCAAACATCAAACCACCCTTTTCATACATATATTTGGTCCACATGCAAGTGTGTTCGTGTTCTGACCCTCTACCGTGTTATTATTTTTGCCAAATTTATAAACAACACAAGAGTTGGATGTACAAAGCGTCTGCGATTGGGAACGCAACAGACAAGGTTCGGTGAAACTACCCGTGTGCCACGCCCGTGCCCTGCAGTCCCTCACATCAACACAGTAGATTGGGCTCCATGAGGCTTGCCCCCTGTAACGCCCATGATGCGGCTCTATTTCCCACATGTCGAGGCACGACTTAGAGGCATAACCGCATTGTGGTTTTGTCGCAAGAAGAGTCATCTTCACACAATCCCATGTAATGAACAAGAAAGGGATAAATAGAGTTGGCTTACAATCGCCATGTCACACAATGATCAAATAATTCATACATCATTCAGAGTACACACATAGTCAACTACGGACAAATCCAAATGAAAATAAGATAACCCCAAATGCTAGATGCCCGATCGTCCCAACCAAGCTTCAATAGTCTTGTTCACTTGAGTTCGGTGGCATCACCTACACTGGCATCATCGGAACCTGCAACTGTTTTGGTAGTATATGTGAGTCACAAGGACTCAGCAATCTCAAAACCTGCGAGATCAAGACTATTTAAGCTTGTGGGTAGGATAAGGTAATGAGGTGGAGTTGCAGCAAGCGCTAAGCAAAATATGGTGGCTAACAAACGAGTACAAGAGTAAGAAGAGAAACTACGCAACGGATGTGAAGCTAGAAGTGATCCTGAAACTACTTACGGTCATACATAACCCAAACCGTGTTCACTTCCCGGACTCCGCCGAAAAGAGACCATCACGGCTACACATGCGGTTGATGCATTTTAATTAATTCAAGTGTCAAGTTCTCTACAACCCGATATTAACAAAATTCCCAACTGCTATATAACCACGGGCACGGCTCTCAAAAGTTTATACCCTGCAGGGGTCTCCCAACTTAGCCCATCACAAGCGCTCACGATCAACGAAGGATATTCCTTCTCCCGGAAAGACCCGATCAGTCTCGGAATCCCGGTTACAAGACATTTCGACAATGTTAAAACAAGACCAGCAAGACCGCCTGAATGTGCCGGTAAGTCCTGATAGGAGCTGCACATATCTCGTTCTCAGGGCACACCGTATGTGACATCCTACGAGTAAAACCAACCCTGAAGTTTCCTCGAGGTGGCCTCGCAGTCTACTAGGTTCGGACCAACACTCAGAGGAGCACGGGCCTGGGGACGTTGAATAAAGATGATCCTCGGGTTAATTACTCTCTAGGCAAAATTTTGGGTTGTTGTTAGGCAAATGTTAAAACCAAAGTTGGGCCTTGCTGAAGGATTTTTATTCAAAGCGAATTGTTAAGGGGGTCCCATAACACCGACCACGTAAGGAACACAAAATCAAGGAACATAACACTGGTATGATGGAAACTAGGGCGGCAAGAGTGGAACAAAACACCGAGCAAAAGGCCAAGCCTTCCACCCTTTGCCATGTATATAGATCATTAATTAAAATAAGAGATATTGTGATATCCCAACATATCCATGTTCCAACATGGAACAACCTGCAAGGCACCTACAACTAGCAACGCTATAAGAGGGGCTGAGCAAAAGCGGTAACTTAGCCAAACAACAGTTTGCTAGGAAGGTGGGTTGGAGGCTTGACATGGAAATATGGGAGGCATGATAAACAAGTGGTAGCTAGCACAACATAGTGGTGGAGCGAACAACTAGAAAGCAAAGATAGAAGTGATATCGAGGGTAATGGTCATCTTGCCTGAGATCCTGCAAGGAATAAGAATGAGTCCATGAAGAAGACAAACGGACGTAGTCGAACGAATCATCACAACTCCGGAACGAAACCGAAGCTAACGAGACAGGAAAACCGAAAGAAGCAAACAACATGGTAAACACACAAGCATATACATGGCATGATGTACAACCAAGGATAATGCATGTTCGGTTCAAATATGCATGGCATGGCAAAGTGCACAAATAAAACTACAAGTTAAGTGGAGCTCAACATGTAACAAGAAGCATGTTGACGAAAGACCACATTTGATTATTTAGTTCACTCCCGGTTAGGTACTCAACAATATTAAGTGTTGGTTAACATGGCAAGAGATGAGGCATAAGTAAGCAACTATTTAGGCAAGTTTAACATGAGGCCGGAAATAACAAACAACAATTCCATAAAATCCCCATATGCATATTATAAATTTGGTATTGTTCTGCCCAAAACCATATTTTAGCATTGTTAAGCATGCAAAGTAAAGCCACCATGTTAATCTATGAATTTTTCCAAGCAAGTTACATATATAATTTATTTAATTCAATCTACGGTTATTTAGTTATGAAATAAATCATTTTAGCATGTCATTTGAGAAAATTTAATCAAACAACAATTTAAATTTTTTTAACATGGATGAAAGTTGCACATTATGAAACAAGATGAAAATCTAAGCATTTTTCATATATAATATTTTTACATGCGATGCAGGGTTGGTGAGTTATGATATGCATGTACTGCAAGGGCTTTTCTGCAAAATAGTAAATCCTTGGAAAAATAACAAATCGCAGATCCAAAAAAAACCCATACAGGCCGAATCTGATCAAGCACTGGGCAGCTGGGCTGCTCAACGGCTTCACCCAGGTCGGTGGAGGTGTTGGGCATGCAGAGCCAGCTGGGCCGAGGCGAGGCTGGCCCAAGCGTGCGCGGATCTGGTGGTTGACTCGATCAAGTCAACCTGGTCGAGCGGGAGCTGGCGTCCTTGCTGAAAAGCTCGACGCGGCTCGAAGTAGAGGGCGAGGCCGACGACTGGCAACGGCGGCGCGGTAGGTGAAGCAGAGGAGGTCCGGCGAGGGAACGACAAGGAGGTGGCTCCGATCAGTGGGTTGAGGGACTTGGCCGGCGGCGCGGAGTGGCATTCGATCTGGAGCAGGGAAGACAGGGACGACGTGATGGAGAGGACGCAGGGGAGGCATCGGCAGGAACTTGCACGGGGTCTCCGGCGAGGGCGACGCAGCTTGAGGCGGGGAAGACCCAGAACGGGACGGAGCCGGCGGATCCGAGGCGGAGGTCACCGGATCCGGCGAGGAACGTGATCGGTGGCGGTGGCACAAACCATCCATGGCGGGTCCTTGAGTTCCCTTCTGATGGCGCCTGGTCTGGGTCGCTGGCAGCAGCCAGTCTAACGAGGCACACGAGAGGAGAAGCAGGTGCTCGGGTGCTGCTGTAGGCGCAAGAGGAAGCAGAGGATGTGGCATCTCCAGCGAGGTGGTGTAGGGGAGCTCCGGGACGAGCGGGACGCGGGGATGGACGCAGGAGGACGAATTCATCCGTCTCCTGGCTGGGCTTGGTGCAAACGGCGGAGAGGGAGCTGCGGCCATCCATGGCTATTCCTGGAACAGGGAGGGAGAGGCATGAGAGACGATGGAGAGAACCAGAGGAAGGAGGGATGAAGGAGAAGAAGATGGGAAGGGGCGACGGGGTCCTGCTGGTGCTGCTGCTTGCAACCAGTGGCGAGCTGCTCGTGATCCCCTCGGGATTGAGCAGAGGAGGCGCTGGTGGATGGAGGGGGCTATTGATTGGTGGATTCAGGATCAGAAGGGATCCCGAGGTAGATGGTGAGTTGGTGGCGGCGGCGGACACGGAATGGATGAGGTAGATCCCCTAGATTTTAGGGTTAGGCTACAAATGGACAAAGGGGTGTCTACTACATATAGCAAAAGAAATTTAGAAAAGGGGCTAGAATGACCCTCCGATTGTAATCGGACGGTCGACAATAAAATGCTTAGGACAGTCCAACAAGAAACCGATGATGAGTTAGGGATGTTTGGGGATGATCCGTATCCAACAGTCATGACTTCCTGAGTTGGGTTCGGGATGTTTCGGACACGGACACAAGGGGGGTTAGGCGGTCACGGTCAAGAGGGAAGTGAAAACATGATTGTTCTGGAACGGTCAACGAAGGCAAAGCGGTCCGAGGGAAGGTGCTGAAGGCAAAGGGAGAAACGACAACAACAAGCGAATGCAAGTTTTTGAAAAAATGACGGCAATAGAGTACTGATGCAATGTGGATGATGCGATGATGAATGCAACAAACAAATAAATAACAGAGCTGACATGCAAAACATGGAAGGCATCTGGAGCGCCGGTCTTGGGGCGTCACAACTCTCCTCCACTTACAAGCGGTCTCGCCCCGAGATCTAAGGATGGCACCGGAGAGAAGTGGAAGAGGAAGAGGTAAAACAAGTTGCTTCTTTGACATATCAGTGAAACCATCAAACCTTGAGAGGTATAAAACTTGAAGAAATGACATGACTAGGATTAACAAAATTGAAAACATCCCTTTAGGAAGAGGAGTAAGGAATACGACGAGAACCAAGATCTCAATGAACAAAATAGACTCTGAAAGCAGTCCGGTTAAAATGAGATAGAGAAGGCATTAGGATGAAAGAATTCAGACAGCACCCCAACTGAAAGGTGAGGCAAGACTTGATAAGATGAAAGAACTTGAATAGAGGACACCACACTCATGTTAAAAGGATAGCCAAGGAAAAGAACCTGATCTTGATAAAATCAGATGATGAGCCGAAGAGAGTAACATCACAATGCCTCCGCAACAAAATAATGGAAGTTAGATGGTTGGAAGAAAAGAACAGAGAAGATAATAACAACTTAAACCACAATTGAATTTCGAAAGCATCCTTCCAAGAAGGTTAGGACAGAGTTATTGGAAAACCAACAATGAAAAGAATAAGCTTGTAGTAGGCTTATGGAAACATCTCAACATTATGAGGTGACAAACAGCCACTAACGAATACCATTGATTTGAGTGAGAGCACCAAAGAGATGAAAAACTTCTTCCACCAAGATGATAAAGAGATAACTTGGATCACTATTAATAACCACAATAGCAACATTCTTTAGGGAAGGTTTTAGGTGAAATATACCCCAAGATAACTCCAACAAAGAGATTGATGGATTTAAAATACCTCATTTTTGACAACATGTGAATCATGAAACACGAAGGGAAAATTGTCAAGAGTGACATAACACCATCTCAAGAGATAAGGTAGAAAGAATTGCACTTTGGAATGCAAGATGAGGAATGCCTGAACTCCTCAAAAAACATGTGTTGAACACCATGTTTAGTTTAGAGTATAGCTTGGCGGATCTTAACTTCAAGAGAAAGCTTGAAGAACAATTGAAGAATGAAGGGAATCCTTGATGAACCACCATATTGAGCCTTCATGAGAACTCCGGTAATAAAAGGATGGTGGAAAAGAAGCAAAGATTGGGAGAACAAGAATTAAAATCTTGCAATGATTTAGATGGACCTTCGGGATGAGATAAATGAGACAGCTTTGAACTCCGAAAGAAAAGATGAAGCATCTCGAACCGAGAATGTGACATGATGAACAACTCCGAAAAGAAGAAACTAATCACTTGGATGAAACACTAATAAGAATTAAGTTATGCATATACTTCACCAATTTAATTTGATGGAAACCAACAGATTTGACATACTACTTATTCTTCTTGAAAAGGAATGATGAGAGATATAGCACAAACTTCAGGAAATCTTCAACGAACAACCGGTGGATTGGGAGGAATGAATGAATTGATATGATAAGAACGGAAGTGGAAATCTTAAACGAATCACCGTAAGAATTGAACGAATGCAGAAAAAAGAATGAATCACTAAAAAGAATTAGAAAAGAACAAAGGCACTTGAGGAAACTTAGATATAAGACAATGAAGAGAACATGAGATGACTAGCAAATACCGGAATGATCCATCGATAAGAATTAGAGGGCGGGAGCAAAACAGAAAATGAATTATTCTTTTGAAAAGGATGGTCTCCATAGAACCCAAATAAAAGTACTTCTGAAATACTTCGGATGGGTATGAAAAAAAATTCTGACAAACAAAATAAGATTAGAGGATAGCATGAAACTAGAACCATGAATCTTTGGAAGAACGAGTAAGGATTCAAGAGGAACTCTTCTTCGGTCTTCGAAATCTGAGAAAGACGATGAGATAGACCACCATGAATTGTTGAGGCACTCCGAAATGAAGAATAGAAATGTTGAACCAATGATGAAAAGAATTGAAAACAATCTTGGAGAAGGCATGTGACTGATGGAATCCATTCTTACGTCACAGTTTGAGAAGAATTTGAGAACTCCGGAAAAATAGAAGAGTCAGGTAAGATCCTAGGAAAACACCCGTGGGTTAGGGCGCACTCAAAAGAAACACCGTTGAAATGATTACTTCAAAGGGAGATTGCCCCGGTTGAATTAAATGGCTTGAATGAGATAAAAACCTCGAAATAGCTTGAACGGATTGATAATGGAAACATGAATCTTCTGACATATCTTCAGCACTTCAGATATGAATAGAGAGAGGTGAGCGATTAAGAGGTGCACTGGCATGGGAAAGCATTTGAAACGGGGAAAGGGATATGATCAACATCGAAAGCTTGCATTGAATCCACCAAAAAAGAATACGAGAATGAAGAATGATAAACTTACTTAGCATATTCACGAGGAAACACCGGATAAGAACATTGAATGGAAAAATGAAGAGGCTTCTCACGAATAAAATGGACACTTGATTAAAAAAAGCGAGTCCTTGAAGAAAAAGGGTCGGAGGGTGGGTAAAACAACTGCAACTTGGGACGGATGAAACAAACACTGTTGCAAAGAACTGAGAATTGAAATCGCGAATGTTGAAATGATCGGATCCACTTGAAGAGAAGCACGCTGGTTGGAAAAGAATTGGCATGACCATCTCGATGATCAAGAACGATTAGCACTCCCATAGAAATATGAGGACAACACTCAGAAAAAGGTTTGGAATCAACAATTGACAATGAAGCAACTCGCATACCACAATCAAAACAAAAGAAAGGATTTGGCTTGCAGAATAAGCCGGAACAAACATATGATAGAGCCCATATCGTATCATGTGTCTGTTGGAAGGATATCCTACGTGATACTTGAATTCCCACCTAAGAACTCCTGAAACTTTTTGGTTATGCAATCTGGTGTTGGGGATACAGGGAGGCACAATATATATCACACAACGAACAAGCCCTACGCTCCAACTGTATCCATCCGTCAACACATAACCAAGAAAACTCCAGAAATCGTGTACCTCAAGCTTCGAGAAGCATCTATTATACGAGCTGTGGCAATACTCCCGAACTCCCTCCCCAGTACTGGGTGGCGTCGAGGTTATCTCACCACTAACTGCATAAAAGAGATTTTCGATGTCGGTGAACTCAGGTATTCCAGAACTGAACGATAAAGTTGTGATGACAACACCTCAAGGCTCAACTCCCCGGGACACTGCCACAACCCCTAAATGTCAGGAGGTACCAAGAACAATGTTCTCGTCACAAGAATATCGGAATGATCCCAAGATACCCACGTGATCCTAATTTTTTTTAGTGAAATTTGAGGAGAGGAAAGTCAAAACATCTATGTCAGGAGGCCTCACCAGAGCGATGAAGGGGACTGAGGAGTAAAAATAATCCTACTCATCGATATATATATATATATAATCCTAAGAGTCAAAACATTTTTTTCTGGACTCAACAACGTCAGTGATTTGACCAAGCAGGGGGACTCCTAAGTCGGGGATGGCTCTGATTACCAACTTATAAAGCCCACGATGCGGCTATATCTCCCATGTGTCGTGGCATGACTTAGAGGCATAACCGCATTGTGGTTTTGTCGCAAGAAGGGTCATCTTCACACAATCCCATGTAATGAACAAGAAAGGGATAAATAGAGTTGGTTTACAATCGCCACGTCACACAATGATCAAATAATTCATACATCATTCAGAGTACACACATAGTCTGACTACGGACAAATCCAAATGAAAAGAAGATAACCCCAAATGCTAGATCCCTGATCCTCCCATCTGGGCTCTAGTACTGATCATCAGGAAAATGAAACATAGTAATGACCAAGGTCCTTGTCGAACTCCCACTTGAGTATGGTGGCATCACCTGCACTGGCATCATCGGCACCTGCAACTGTTTTGGTAGTATCTGTGAGTCACGAGGACTCAGCAATCTCAAAACCTGCGAGATCAAGACTATTTAAACTTATGGGTAGGATAAGGTAATGAGTTGGAGTTGTAGCAAGCGCTAAGCAAAATATGGTGGCTAACATACGAGTACAATAGTAAGAAGAGAAACTACGCAATGGATGTCAAGCTAGAAGTGATCAAGAAGTGCTCTTGAAACTACTTACGGTCATACATAACCCAAACCGTGCTCATTTCCCGGACTCTACCGAAAAGAGACTATCATGGCTACACATGCGGTTTATGCATTTTAATTAAGTCAAGTGTCAAGTTCTCTACAACCAGATATTAACAAATTCCGAAATGCCACATAACCACGGGACGGCTCTTGAAAGTTTATACCCTGCAGGGGTGTCCCAACTTAGCCCATCACAAGCTCTCACGATCAACGAAGGATATTCCTTCTCCTGGAAAGACCCAATCAGTCTCGAAATCTCGGTTACAAGACATTTCGACAATGGTAAAACAAGACCAGCAAGACCACCCAAATGTTCTGACAAATCCTGATAGGAGCTGCACATATCTCATCCTCAGGGCACGTCGGATGAGATATCCTACGAGTAAAACCAACCCTCAAGTTTCCCCGAGGTGGCCCCAGACTGTACTTGGTTCAGACCAACACTTAGAGAAGCACTAGCCTGGGGGGTTGAATAAAGATGATCCTTGGGTTAATTACTCCCTAGGCAAAAATTTAGGTTGTTGTTAGGCAAATGTTAAAACCAAGGTTGGCCCTTGCTGGAGGAGTTTTATTCAAAGCGAACTGTCAAGGGGGTCCCATAACCCCAACTGCATAAGGAACGCAAAATCAAGGAACATAACACCGATATGAAGGAAGCTAGGGTGGCAAGAGTGGAACAAAACACCGAGCAAAAGTCCAAGCCTTCCACTCTTTGCCATGTATATAGATTCATTAATTAAAATAAGAGATATTGTGTATCCCAACATATCCATGTTCCAACATGGAACAACCTGCAAGGCACCTGCAACTAGCAACGCTATAAGAGGGGCTGAGCAAAAGCGGTAACTTAGCCAAACAACAGTTTGCTAGGAAGGTGGGAAATATGGGAGGCATGATAAACAAGTGGTAGGTAGCGCGACATAGCGATGGAGCGAACAACTAGCAAGCAAAGATAGAAGTGATATTGAGGGTAATGGTCATCTTGCCTGAGATCCCGCGAGGAAGCAGAATGAGTCCATGAAGAAGAGAAACAGACGTAGTTGAACGAATCCTCACAACTCCGGAACGAAAACTAAGCTAACGAGAGAGGCAACCCGGAAAGAATCAATCAACATGGTAAACACACAACCATAAAAATGGCATGATGCACAACCAAGGATGATGCATGTCCGGTTTAAATATGCATGGCATGGCAAAGTGCACAAACAAAACTACATGTTAAGTGGAGCTCAACATGTAACAAGCATGTTGAAGAAACACCACATTCGTTTATTTAGTTCACCTCTGGTTAGGTACTCAACAATATTAAATGTTAGTTAAAATGGCAAGAGATGAGGCATAAGTAAACTAAATATTTAGGCAAGTTTGACATGAGGCCAGAAATAACAAACAAGAATTCTGGAAAATCCCCATATGCATATTATGGATTTGGTACTATTCTGCCCTAAACCATATTTTAGCATTGTTAAGCATGCAAAGTAAAGCCACCATGTTAATCTATGCATTTTTCTAAGCAAGTTACATGTACAATTTATTTAATTCGGAGCTACGGTTATTTAGTTATTAATAAATCATTTTAGCATGGCTTTTGAGCAAATTTAATCAAATAGCAATTTAAACATTTCTAACATTGATGAAAGTTGCATATTATGAAATTAGATGAAAAGCTAAGTATTTTAATATATAAAGTTTTTACATGCGATGCATGGTTGATAAGTTATGCTATGCATGAAGTGCAAGGGCCTTTCTGCAAAACAGTAAATCCCTCGAAAAATAACAAATCGCAGTTCCTAAAAAAACCCATATGGGCTGAATCTGAGAAGGCACTTGGCATCTAGGCTGCTCACCGGCTTGGCCCAGGTCAGTGGACGTGTTGGGTAGGCAAAGCCAGCTGGACCGAGGCGAGGCCGGCCCGGGCGCGTGCAGATCTGGTGGTTGACTCGATCGAGTCAACATGGTTGAGCGGGAGCTGGCGTCCTTGCTGAAAATCTCGACGCGGCTCGAAGCAGAGGGCGAGGCCGACGACTGGCAACGGCGGCACGGCAGGTGAAGCAGAGGAGGTCCGGCGAGGGAACGACAAGGAGGTGGCTCCGATCAATGGGTTGAGGGACTTGGCTGGCGGTGCGGCTTGGCATTCAATCTGGAGCAGGGAAGACAGGGACGGCGCGATGTAGAGGACACAGGGGAGGCAGCGGCAGGAACTTGCGGGAAGGCAGGGGACGCAGCTTGAGGCGGGGAAGACCCAGAACAGGATGGAGCCGGCGAGGGCGACCCAGCTTGAGGTGGGGAAGACCCAGAACGGGATGGAGCCGGCGGATCTGAGGCGGAGGTCAGCGGATACGGCGAGGAACGTGACCAGTGGCGGTGGCACAAACCGTCCATGGCGGGGCCTTGAGTTCCCTTCTGATGGCGCCTGGTCCGGGTCACCGGCAGCAGCCAGTCCGACGAGGCGCATGAGAGGAGATGCAGGTGCTCGGGTGCTGCTGCAGGCGCAAGAGGAAGCAGAGGAGGTGGCATCTCCGGCGAGGTGGTATAGGGGAGCTCTGGGACGAGCGAGAAGCTGGGATGGACGCAGGAGGATGAATCCGTCCGTCTCTCGGCTGGGCCTGGTGGATGCGCGGAGAGGGAGCTGTGGCCATGCATGATTATTCCTGGTATAGGGAGGGAGAGGCATGAGAGACGAGGGAGAGAACGAGAGGGAGGAGGGACGGAGGATTAGAAGAGTGGAAGGGCGACGGGGTCCTGGTGGTGGTGCTGCTTGCAGCCGGTGGCGAGCTGCTCGTGATCCCCTCAGGATCTAGCAGAGGAGGCACAGGTGGATGGAGGGGGCTGTTGCTTGGTGGATTCGGGATTGGGAGGGATCCCGAGGTAGATGGTGAGTTGGTGGTGGCGGACACGGAATGGATGGGGCAGATCCCCTAGGTTTTAGGGTTAGGCTAGAAATGGACAAAATGGTGACTACTATATATAGCAAAAGAAATTTAGAAAGGGGCTAGAATGACCCTTCGATCGTAATCGGACGGTCGACAATAAAATGCTTAGGAGAGTCCAACGAGAAACCGATGATGATTTAGCGATGTTTGGGGATGATCTGGATCCAACGGTCATGACTGCCCAAGTTGGGTCCGGGAAGTTTCCGACACCCATGCAAAGGGGATTAGGCGGTCACGGTCAAAAGGGAAGTGAAAACTCGATTGGTCTGGAACGGTCAACGAAGGCAAAGCGGTCCAAGGGAAGGTGATGAAGGGAAAGGGAGAAACGGCAACGACGAGCGAATGCAAGTTTTTGAAAAATGACGGCAACAGAGTGCCGATGCAATGCAAATGATGCGATGATGAATGCAACAAACAAATAAATAACAGAGCTGACACGCAAAACATGGAAGGCATCTGGAGCGCCGGTCTTCGGGCATCACACACCCCGGTCTCGAAAATATCTACTACCTCGTAATCTCGAAAATATCTACCGCCTTTAAGGTTTTAATGTTTGGTAGCATACGATTAGTATGTGCGGACCATGTGCGATGTATGTTACTCCCGCTCTACTTCTGTCCTTGATTCAAATTTTCGGTAGCCCGGCATTTTACTCATGCCTCTGCATCCCTCGCGTTCTCAAAAATATCTACTTGCCCTTGATCCAAATTTTCAGTAGCCCCACCTTGTTACTCCCGCCTTGTAAAAAATTTAGTCGCCGTGGTCTTTCCTCAAACACCACCTTGCCCCCCTCCACACACACCACACACTCCCCAAACCACCGCTCACATAGACGCACACCACCACCGAAACCATTGGTAGGTTGCCACCATCGCCTCCGCATCCATCCTCAACCTCTGCCTGTGTGCCGGGGAGCTCGAGGAGCCAAGGGCCTAAAGGAGGTTTGTTGCGGCCTCTTCGCTCAACGCTGGCGAGGTGGCCAGTGAGGTATCCCCATCGTCCTCCGTGGGCTCTTTATCGATTCGCTGTCGCCGGTACTCCGAACTGCCCGCCGACGCGCCCCTACGCTAGTTCGAGAACTTCCCCATCCTCCCTCGGACCCAGCAGCCGACGAGGTCCTACTTCTGGATCCAATAGCGGTGGTGGGGGACATGGGTCGTCGAGATTATAGACCGGGAGATCCACACCTGCCGGTGGCTCGGTAGCTTCCACACGGCCGAGCTTGCAGCCATGGAGTACAACCGCTGGCAGGTCCTCCACCACAGCGCAGCGGCTAGGCTCAATTTTCCCTTCGGCACACATCCGATCGACCTCTTTCCGCTGAAGGCATGGTGGTGAGCTCGTCTATGGCGCGGGAGGACCGCGAGGCGTGGGACCTTCTCGAGGCCTAGGCCGCTGACGAGGCCTACATGCAAGAGCTCCGCTGGCAGCACCCGAAGCTCATGGAGGTAGAGCGGGCGCTCTTTGCCGGCGCGCAGGGCGGCGAGGTTATAACGCTCTCCTCTGATGACGAGGTCGAAGGCGGCGAGGATGGCGCCACAAAGGGCAGCAAGGTGGACGGCGAGGACGAGGAGATCAACGTCGACTAGTGGACAAGTGTCTTCCCCAATGACCCCGACGACGACACCGGCCCAGACCCGGCTCGCGTGAAACGGTATCTGAAAAGGAAGGATTGGGTCGACCTCCACTTCAACCGAAAGTAGTTTAGCTTAGTTTAAATTTATGTTTTATGTTCGGGTATGCAAAAATATCTATGTTTATGTTTGAATGCATGCTACTTTCGGTTGCACCTGCTCTGAACTTGATCAAATTGAAGTTTACAACATTAAGTTTAGGGGATCGACTAGAAATGGCTATTGCTGGAGTATATATATATAAGTGTTTTAGTCCTTTAACTTTTAAAGGATCGGATAGAGATGGCCTTATGCCTTGTTTATTTCAGTTCTTCACAATGCGATGCTCTATATGTGCAACTATTTGTTGTGCAGTTCAATTTCATCAATAAAAATTTCAACAATACCACTATGAATTACGATATTTGGTTGCTATTAAGGATATTGCAGTTAACATGCCTTTTCATTTTTGAACTATAACTAGTGTACTTTAGACCTGCACAATACCAGTTTGAATGACTATTTGCTTGTCTTTAAATGTTATGCCTGATGCATTTAACACACCTTTGCACTTCTTGTTTTGCTTAACTAGCATGCTTAAGCCTGCAGAGTGAAGCTATCATTTGTAGAGTATGTTGTCTACCATGGATATATTTTGTTGATGTTTAGCCTGTTGTGCTTAACATGCCTTTATGTGGCTTCATACAAGACAATATTGAGAATAGTGATGTTCTCCACCAAGATTAGTTTCATCGCATTACTTATATGTACTCTCTGTTTAGGATATCGGTAGCTGGTACCATATAGCTTGGGGCTGATAAGGGATTAATCATTGAATCAGATATCTCACTGAATATATCTGTAACCCATTTATTAGTAGGTTAACTAGGGCCATATTTAATATATCCGAGGCTACATAGCAACATGCATTGTACTGAATGACTAAACATGCAATCCCAAGCTACATAGTAACAACGAAGAGTGTTACCTTAATGTTCTGATGATGTCTAGATATACATGTAATAAAATCTTATATAATGGGATGGAGGGAGTGTTGTACTTCATAATTTTGAAATTGTTGTTTAGCTTTTAATATTAACTTGGTGCTTTTAGGTACATATGTCATTGCCAAAGATCCACACTTTGACCCATTCTGTGTATGGGGCAATGAGATATTCACGAACCAGCATCAAGTGAGGAAACTGATAAAGATTGTTATTAAAATGGGTCAAAAGATGTCAATCGAACTATTTGTTTACACTTTATGTAAGACAACAGTGAACTAAAGGATGGTATGTAAGAACCTTGTAGCCTTCTTTTTACTGCTCGTAATGAGTTGTGTTAGATGACAATGTCTGAATATTTTTTTCCTTTGAAGTGGATTTTGAAGCAGTTTACTCAAGATTACATCTCAAACTACATGATTGGCGGCCGGCCATCACAAGGGGTTGGACTAGAGTCGTGCATGCTTTCTTCATCCAGGAGAGCACAATAGGGCCATTCCGCTTCACCTTGTTCAGCAACCAGAATGTGTGTCTCCTCTTTCTTTACCACCTGTACTAGTACAAGTATAGAACCCTGGTTCATCATTCTTTATTTGGTGCTTATGTAATTCTTAAACATATGTACCTATGAATCGAATAATGCATTGGTTGTTTCAACCTGTTGGATATGAATAAATCTATAGCTTACTTTCAAGTTTAAATTAGGTACAATTTTAAATAGAAGCAATTAACTTAGGGCGAAATTATGGTGTGGGGTAATTACGGCGCACACGGTTAATAAAGCACTGCATGTGCGATATACATCATAATTGGACATGGTTCATGGAGAGGAAACGTGTGTAACAGCGCACACAATTTCCTTTTGCAAAGCGTGTGTGATGTCAGACACTATCACATATGGTGCAGGAAAACTAAATGTGTGTGATTTTCTACCTATCGTACACGGTTTATAATCATGAACTGTTTGTGATGTGCCAGGCTGTCGGCGTCCTGGGAACGGGGGTCCCCAGACTTGCCTGCCTGCGGCCCGCGGCGTGGCTGAGTCAGCAGGCCGTACGACCCATCCTCACCAGCAATGCATCCAAGACCCTCGCGAGGATCCAAGCCTCACGAGGCGGACGACGCAAGACCTCCTCGGGAGTGGCCTAGCCAGGCAGGCTCATGAGGAGTAGAGATATCAAGGCGGGGCAAACCTCACGAGACCCTCGCGACATGAGCCATGACGCACGACACCAGGCGGGCGCCAGCGCGCGCAGCGTCCTTGTTTCCCCTTTGGTGCTAAGGAGGCCAGCGCAGGCGAAGAGTACCGAGGCATCAGGCAAAGGTTGCTATATTGGTGCAACGATACCAAGACCAGGAGGACGGCAAGACGGAGGTCATCGTGGAGCCCAAGACGGCGTCACCACCAAAGCCTTCGGCAGGCGAAGACCACTTTTGTCAGGATAGATTGTACTAGCTGTCCCCCTTCGAATTAGCCCGCCATTGTTGGCTCCCTTCCCGCTCGATATTTGGGAAGAGAACCAGTGCCTATATAAGTAGAGCTAGCCACCATAGTAGAGGCAGATCTCATCTTAGCTTGATCCAACCCAATCGAGAGCCTACTCACAAGAACACCTCAACCTCAGGAGGCTGTTCTTCCCTTGTACTGTTCATCATCAGCGCTAGAGGCAATCCACCACCACACTAGAGTAGGGTATTACACCACAACGGTGGCCCGAACCAGTATAAATCTTGTGACTTTCTGTGTTGTGAGTTTGTCGAGTTCGTCCGCAAGATCTTAGTGAGCTAGGGTGTCGATTGGTGGGAAGGATAGACTTCGTGCGCACCCCAGTGTTCGAACCTTAAGGGTTTGCCGGAACCCCACATCTGACATTTGGTGCGCTAGGTAGGGGTGCGCCGGAGCTCCTCCTCCACCGGCCGGCTCATCGATGCTCCTCAGCCATGATGTCCGGCGACTCAAGGGCCGGTTCCGACCGCTGGGTAGCCTGGCCACCCCGGGCAGCGCCGCCTGCCCATGAAGGTCTCGACCCCGCACTCCAGGAGGCACGGGCGCCGCCAAACTCCGTCGGGCGCGGGCAGCACAGCCAGGCGTCATCCACCCTCACCCCACGGTAGGTACGGGCCACCGCAAGAGCGGCGAGCTACACCGCAGCAACGGCACCGTACTCACGACAGGAGCAAGCAAACATGCGGGTAGCGCTCACCGTGGCAAGGGAGCTACTGCGGTGCAGACTGATGGAAAGCGGTCGGGACACACTGCTGGAGCGTGTTGCTGAGTTGCTGGATGCAGCAGCGTCAGGAGCACCACCCTTCTACTATCAACTTCCTCCCCAAGCCACAGCAGGGGCGTGCGGCGAGCCTAACCACATCCGCGCGCATCAACTACGCCCGGGGCTTCATCAACATCAGCATGGCCAGCGGCGTAGGGGGCTCCGACTCCCCCATGCCGCACGCGGTGGGCATGGGCGCAAGCGTCACTCCCCACGGTCCCAGTCAGATGCCGTGCAGTCATCCCCAGGGCGCCACCATGGGCCAAGCAACATGGAGCGTGGGGCACCATGGCGAGGTGTTCGGGGTGATGGCCCCGGAAGCCTACGTGCCCCGCATGATGGACCAAGGGTACGCACCAGAGGACGACCCTGTCTCGTTCATTGGAGAAGATTGGGGAGAGGGGGCACTAGGAGTCGAGGCCTTCCAAGAACCAACAGAGAACCACAATGATCGCACCGACAACGACAGGTACCGCTAATCTCTCAAAAACTGTCTTATGCTAACCATGGGCTGCAGATGAATCAGGTGGCAGCGTCGATCAATGACCTTGGTGTGGCGGCACCCATTCCAACAAGGGAAACACGTTGGGGGCGACCGAGAGGGAGCCAGGAGCAAGGCTGCTCCCCAAGGCACGCGAAACCAGGGGACACCCAAAGGTAGGCCCTCTATCGGGGTGGCCTCCACAACCCTTCCCCCGGCAGAGGACATGTGGTCACCGAGGGAACCGCTAGCGTCCCCTTTCCCTCCTTTGTGTCGTCCTGGTGACCGGTCGGCTGAAAGGAGGTCGAGGGTGGCGCAAGGTGGGGCCCTCGACTAGTGATATGAAGCAAGGCCAGTACCTGTGAAGAAGGCCAGGTGCCTGTGATGCTCGCCGCCCGTGACACTCTCACGTAATAATGAGTTTGGGCTGTACACGCCGCGGAGTCTCAGGAGTGCCAGCCTTAGGCCCTGGGCTCCCTCCCAAGCCTAGTGGCAGCACTTAGCTCCGCGCTGGTGAGAAGACTTGAAAACCCGAAGACTAGACTAGGTGCCGAACGCGGCCTTTTGCTTTGGATCTCTCTTTCTGTGGCTTTGCTTTCTGGATCTGGACTTAAGTTGAAGCTGAATTTTTATCGATGCGCACGGGGGTTGCCTTTTCTCATTACAGCCGTTTCTTGCCTTCTAGATCTCGTTTAGTTTGGGACTCTTGTCCATCGCCTTTTCCTCGCAAAGCTCCTCGCGAGCCAGACTGCGTAGAGCACACGCTCATTAAGCACGCGCTAGCACTACGCCCGGTGCTCACCTCTTATGGGGTCCCCTCAAACGGGGCGGTAAGCTCCGCAAGATTCTCAGGAACTCGTCGCCTCGCGACCCAGCCCTAAGCTGGCGCTGACTAAGGTAAACCGCGTCGGGAAACTCACCCCCGGCTTCATGAGCTCGCAAGGACACATACCCACATCGCATAGGAATGTAAAAAAATGCAATTTGCTTACACGAGGGCACTACTAGGGAAAACCTTATACACAGAATATTACCAGCAGCGCTCTTCAAAATACGACGCTACTGCTATTTAGCAAAAACGCGTGTCGGAAAAACGCGCTGCTGAAAGAAAAATAGCAGTACCGCGTCATCTCTAAACCGCGCTACTGCTCTAATTGCCATGACCTCGCCGTCTAGCTAGTTATAGCAGTAGCGCCTTACACCATACCGCGCTACCGCTATTCTCCTTACCTGTAGCACTTTTTCATACCCGCGCTACTACTAACCCTACCTTATCACCATGCGGCCGACCCTCTCACTCACTCTCCGTCTCAGTCACTCTCACCCACGCCGATAACCATTGTCGTTCGTCACCGCCGCCGCCGTCGTCCGTCCGCCACCGAGGTACTCCCTCCTTCCGTCCCACCTCCTCCCACCGTGCCCTCCACCCTCCTCCTCCCACCGCGCCCTCCTCCCTCCGCCCGCGGCCGCCCCCTCCTCCCTCCTTCGCCAGCAGCCCTCCTCCCACCGCCCCTCCCTCCTCCTCCTCCAGCCGGCCCCTCCCCCTCCTCCTCTGGCCGCCCCTCCCCCTCCTCTCTCCTCCCTCCCTCCCTTGTCTCTGTTTTTGCAAATCGTAGGTAACTAGTTTATTTAGCAAGTGATTAATATAACTAGCTTATTTATATTAAGTCCTTAATGGACCTAGTTTATTTAGTACGTGCTTAATAGAACTTGTTTATTTAGTAAGTAGTTAATAAAACTAGTTTATTTAGTAAGTAGTTAATATAACTAGTTTAATTAGTGTTAGGATTATATATAAGATATTTTCGAATATTTTTTTTCATATTTTGAACCATTGAAATGCAATGACCATCGATAAGTGGCCTATGTTTTGCCGGAGTGTTGATTAATTTCCGTTCCGGCAAATTTCAGGTGCTTGGTGTGTCCTTTTTTAGCAAAGGTCATGCCGGATTTTTTGGGTTTTGCTGTCGAGTTATAATCTCTGAATTTTGAACACAAGAGATGTCTGATGATGATGGGATCCCGGAGTGTGGGTACTTCTATGATGACCAGGGTGTGTGCGACAGGTTTCCTCACCTTCAAAATGATAGGTTTTTCACCATGAAGCTGGAAGACACCTTCGATGTTTGTGCGGTATGCAACGACAAGCATTTCATCGTAATTAATATCATCACTTGTGCTTATTTTGTTCAACCTGTAATTTATGGATTTTTTCAATTCGATTAGTACATCCCGTGCCATGCTAGACCATATGTATTGGAAAATCTTGGTTTTGGTTTAGATGACTTTGAGAATGTGGAGATGAGGAGGGCTCACTTAAGAACTAAACATGGTTACGAGTTTCTGGTTAAGTTATACAATGCAGTCGATCGCTCCCATTTCGGTTGCTCTAATTGGGAAGCTCTCTGCAAGGCATATGGATTTGAGGAGGGAATGCGAATAAGATTTGATATTCGTCCCGAAGATTATGATGATGATGATAATATCGACATCTGGGTGGATGTGGATATGCCTCCAGTTTTGCCTAGATGTGAGTTTGTCAAACTAATTTGTTAAGTTCAGTAATTTATGTTGTTAATTTAAAAATATTTGGTTTTCGTCCATACTAAACTTATTTATTTATAATTTTCAGCTTATTTCTTATCTTTAAGAAATACTCGGAAGGTAGTAGACAACACATACTACAGCTATGACTCCAAGCTTAATTGTGAGGAGAAAGGTTATCTTGTCTCATTCATAGAAGATGTTGAGGCCTTCAAAACCAGTCACTCTATCAGCCAAAATTATACTAGATACGTGCCACTAGTCCATACATTGCTTGATGATAACTTCATTGCTAAAAACTTGGTAAGATTTTGTTAATGATGGTAACTTCATTGCATACATTATTCTTAAGTAAACCATTGCTAACTATATATGTAACTATTTCATTTTTGAACAGAGGCTCCCGAGGCAGGTTGTGCCTGACATGCTATTTACCGAAGGTGATATGCATATGGTTAGCTTACGAACAACTCCTTCGGAGGCTTACCATACTGCATAGTCGATTTCTTCAAATGATGGAAGGCTCAAAATCAAAGAATGGAGCAAAGTAATGAATGCGCACACGCAAATAATTGGAGACAAAATGAATGTGCACAAGCCACAAGTTGGAGATAGGTTTATGTCCATTCTTCATTATGGTGAAGGACCGGTTTATCTGTTTTATGGTATTTTAGCTAGGAGAGAGGAGTAGGTCCTAAGTATTAAGAACAATTAGTTAGTGTTGATTATATATGACTACAATGTCTTAGACTTGATGGTGATGCTGAGTAGGAGAAGTGACTATGAGTACTATGATGATGATGAGGACGAGCTGTTATTATAACTAGTGACGAAGTTGTTATATGATGTCCCATCATGGACAAAAATGATGATTATGAGGAGTTATATGACAATGATATATTATGATGATAAGTTGTTAATGATATTATGATGATGATGAGAAGTTATTATGTCATTGGGCGAAAGAACCGCCGATTAGTTTCAAATGGATGGATCCAAAGTGACCATTGGTTACTTTGGATCCATGCACTTGAAACTAATCCAAGGTTCTTTCACCTAGTGATTTAATAACTCATTAAGATGTAAAAACAATCTCTAAATTGCTACTGTATGAAAAATTGTATACAGGTATATGAATACGACTTAAAATTCAAAAGAAATGGAATAGGGAATAATAGTAGTAGCGGTTGTTTTTGAAAGCGCTACTAATAATTAGCAGTAGCGATTGACTTGGAAAGCGCTACTACTAAGTAGATATAGAAGTAGGGAGTGCCAGTAGGCGCTACTGCTAAGCATTAGCTGTAGCGCCTTATCAGTAGAAGGCTTACCCGCGCTACTGATAGGCCAAAAACCAGCGCTACTGCTAGGCTTTTCCCTAGTAGTGGGGGCTCCCCCTCTCAAAATGCTCTTACAAGTCTTCCAAGGGCCACACCTGAGTTTTGCGTGCAGGATGAAACATCAGGCGAACATGGGATCAGCCAGAGTTATCACTCGCTACATCACCCGCGGACACATCACTAGCGTCGTCATCATTTTCGCCGGAATCGCCACCGCCGTCCGTGACGCCCCCATCACCGTCATCGACCACGTCACCTTCATCCGCGACGACCACCACCGCGTCATACTCCGAGGTGAAGGCCCTGACCAACGCATTGACATGGTCCTCTACCCAACACGCCAGGTCGCCTCGGACGGCCGTGGGTACGGGGGCAATGGCGGCGTCGAAGTCGAAGTTGGGGTCGGCGTTCAGAAGATGGCTGAAGACACGGGAGAAGGCACGCTAAAGCAGGCCACGACCCCTCTCTTCCACTAGCTGCCGAGCTCTGGCAGATTGAGCCTCCAGGCGCGTCACCACCTCGGTGAAGAAGATCAGGTGGCTGGCATAGTCGTTCGAGTGAGGGGCCGTGGAGTTCTCATTGCAGATGTAACCCAGGGCGGTGTTCGCCATGTTTCGAAGGTCTCGAAGCATAGGGGCATGCTCGCCCTCCAGCATTCGGCGCTGGAGCACTTCCTCCCTGTTTTGCCGAGCGACGGCCTCGGTGCCATCAACGCGTCTCCGGAGGGAAAGCAGCTCGGCGTGGGCGGAGGCGAAGTCCGCCTGCGCCATAACCAGGGCGGCGGCTGTGGCCTCCGCACACCTCTCGGCCTCGTCCAACCTGGGTCTGAGGGCGGCGGCCATGCCCGCACCCTCCAGCCCAGCAAGCTGCAGCCTCAAGTCGTGCCTGCCCTCCAGATCTGCACGAACCTCGTCCACCCGGTGATTGATCTCCTCCTCGACTCCGGCCTCGCGAGCCCCGATGGCATCTTCTCCTTGGGCGACTTGACGCTCCCTCGTCTCAAGTCACTCGAGCTCGAGGCTGCGCTCCACGGCTTCCAGGGCCAGCGCCTCCTCGCACTGTCGGACCTCCTCTTCCTCCGCAGGCGTCCCCCTCAGTGATGCAAGAGCCGCCTCGCGCGCCTCCACCTGCTGCTCTAGGGACGCGCTCCAGGCCTGAAGCTCCCACGCGCGCTCCTCCGCAGCCTCGCGGCGGCAATCAGCCTCGCGAGCTTCTTCCAAAGCTCGCGGGCAGGCCTCATTGGTAATCTTGAGAGACGCCTTGACCTTCGCATTCTCGAGGTCACTGTCGATGTCAAAACCGGCGGATCTCATGTAGGGGGTCCCGAACTGTGCATCTAAGGCAGATGGTAACAGGAGGCAGGGGACACGATGTTTACCCAGTTTCGGGCCCTCTCGATGGAGGTAATACCCTACTTCCTGCTTGATTGATCTTGATGATATGAGTATTAAAAGAGTTGATCTACCACGAGATCATAGAGGCTAAACCCTAGAAGCTAGCCTATGGTATGATTGTTGTTATATATATATATATATATCTATCGACTAGCCTGGCCTCGGTTTATATAATACACCAGAGGCCTAGGATAACAAGAGTCCTAGCCGAATACGCCGGTGGGGAGAAGTCCTTGTCTTGATCGCCAAGTCTTGTGGAATCTTCCTTATAAGCGGCAGCTGTCCGATCTGGCCCATGAGTATACGGCCATGGGGGTCCTCGGCCCAATCTAACAAATCGGGAGATTACATGGCGAGTACCCCCTAGTCCAGGACACCGTCAGTAGCCCCCTGAACCGGTCTTCAAGTTATGGATACTCCTCGATTCTTCCGAACTGTTCTTCATCTTCGGTCGTCGGTCTTGAAAACTGGTTCAACAAATCTTCTCATCTTCGTTCTTGAGGATCGCCGAAGTGCATCCGAAGTGTTTACACGTCGGGTATCCGAGGAGCCCCTTTAATTTTCCGGCCTTTATCAATGCCTTGTTATTTTTATGCCACACCTCGGGTTTGGAAGTTGTTCCCAGGAGGCAGTGCCCTCTTGCGTCTGAGCTCCAACGCCAGACAGCATTCGAGGTATCTTTTGCAGTTGAGCACCAATGCCGGACTGCTTCCGAGCTCGAACGCCGAAATGTATCCGAGCTCCAACGCCGGACTGTGTCCAAGCTCCAACGCCGGACTATATCCAAGATGTCATAGATCATCTTGGTCCAAACAATTTGAAGGAGTTTAGCCGAGCTTAATGCCGGAAATGCCCTCTATGGAGCTAGCCGCTAGTGCCCGAGCTTTATGCCGGACTGCTTCCAAGGTGGTGCACCACCCCGACCGTGGGCTGATTTTTTGTGAATATTTTTAACTGGTGCAGTTTATTCTCTGTCGATGTATATCCAGTAGCCCTCAAGGTGTTTATCAGTCTAAAACCCGAGATGCACCTGAAGGCAAGCATAAAATCACTGTTTTCACAGTAGCCCCTGAGACTCAGGTCGATGCGCGAAATCGGCCTGAGGATGAACTCCTAGCTCGGCAGCATACATAGGAATAAAAACGCAGTGTAATATATTAGAGATAATAGTGATCGGCGAATGGGCCCCTGAGAGAGGGTCGTGAGAAGTCGCCGTGATATATTATCTTGATGCCAGATATGTCCAGATGGTACTTATTGTTGTCCGAAGACGCGCTTTCCCATAGTTCGATCAAGCCGAGCATTGAGCCCTTTGAATTTTCTGCATTGAATAGGCAATGCAGTAGCCCCCGAGACACTGGTCGGGTGGCAACACCAGATCAGGGGATCGATGTGCCCCTTTAATATTTGTAAATAATGAGCGCAAAGCCCAGTAGCCCCCGAGCCTTAATGTGGGAACGGGTGGCCGAATTAAGGATCGATATCCAGAGTAAAATCATAGATTATGTGTAATGATTCTATGTATCCAAGTGCTTTACATCATTATTTTGACTCCATTGCTACCGTTTATCAGTTGAAAGTGGCCCATCGTCGGCCTCTACCCCTTAGATACTACGCAGGGTGTTTCCGCAATAACAAAACAACCCTTAGCCGACGTCTCGGTGCCCGAAGGCGGTTGTGTTAGCGGCAACGAGGCAATCAGATATGCGGGGTTTATAACTTTCGCTTAGTCATAGGAGCTTTAAACTGGGGAAGCTAGCTATGAGCCCCCGGTTAGTGTTCGGCGACATCCCAGGTCAAGCCGTAAACACTTCGACCAATGTTATGAACGGCCTGTTATTTAACATAGTCATCGGATCACTGACCAGTTTACGCCTATTGTGACAGTTAGTTTTCGGCTTTCTCCACTGAGGTGCGTAACCATGTGAGCTGGAAGCACAATCGCAGTGGTTCTCCCTTTGCACACCTATCGAAACAAAGCGGAACATAGGAGGCAAGCACAGGAGCCGGGCAACCCAACTATTGACCGAAGACACAATTCGAAACCGATGCATATATGGCAATATCTGAGAGTGTTTTTGCCGAATCTCTAAAGGTGTCCTGCGTTGCACTATGAGACTAATGCTGAAAACACACAAATATTATAAAAGTGCCATAGGCTTGGAAAACCAAAAAACGTCTGTGAAAACCTAACGTCCGAATAAGATCAAGTCGGTGCCAATCTGATAATTGGACTTTAGAAAAAAAAAGTGCTTATGTCGTGCTTTAACATGACACATCCTATCTCAAGACTTTAAGAGGGTCAGACTACGGCTTCAACCTCCTATCCCGAAGGCGGAGTACTTCTAATTAGGCCAGTTTAGCAAACTAAACTCTAGCGGCTTTGAGAGAGAAATTAGGCTCCCCGGCTAGTGACCACACACTAGTGTCGAAAAAAGGAGTGATAAATAATAATAATAATAATAATAATAATAATAAACTTTGCAACGACTAAGAAGAAGAAGACTTATTATAAAACGGCTCATTTAAGAGCCCCCAAGTGACTTGGGTAAAAGAATTTTATGTATAATTATTCTATGTACCGAAGTACTTATATCATATTTGTTTTCACCCGAACTTCAAACGTGTCTTAACCGACCGTCGGCTTCTCCCTCTTTGGTCAAGGGCCGAAGAGTGTTATGTACTCCACCTGTTGAGAATATCGACGGTGTTTCCGATAACCAGGCAATCAGGCCATAAGGCTGTAACAGACAAAGCACGCTCAGGGAACTTATGCTATATTACTGACGAAGTGTAAGAAGCATCTTCGAAGAAAATAGTACCCCCACCGATACCTTTCTTCGGTTGCTCATTGCTACTATGAGACTTGTGCAATAGATTTTTTGTACTCATGAGTTCCGTTGTGTGCCGACCATAATTGAAAACAATAAGAGCGCTAGCTTTCGGCTTCACCCAGTCTGAGGTCCGGCTCGGATGACCCGATCGTGACAATCGCAGGTGCTCCCTTTACTCCCTAGCCGAACAATCGGGAACTTAGGGGTAAACACAGGAGCAAGGCAACCCAGCTTGCGAATCGCTTAAGTCAACATGGTGCATATTGTGGCATAATACACGAACAAGGAACGAAGCCGTACAAGTGTAATCATTTGCAAGAGGAAAGGCTTCATAAAGGAAGCCCCCAAGTAAACGGGGTATTTGAATTTGTGTGTCACAAACAAAGTTTTGACAAGGAAATTTTTTACAAGAAACTTTTTTCCAAAAGTGTATAATGCTTGGTTGAACTGAACACAAGTTAAAAATTTAAAACTTTGAGCATGAAAGCAACTTAGCTGGTTAATGTGTTTGGTATTGATGACGCGGTCCAATCTTGATGCGGGACAAGGTTCCATCCCCCAAGCCGGTCCCGAGGTGGCGGAGCAAAGAGCTCAGCACTCTGAAGTGGTGACATAGCACGGTCAATGCAGGCCGGAAGAGTGATGTCGAAGTCCCCAGCATGGAGTAATGAAGTGTTGACGAAGCCCCCGTCCAGCCGAGGTGACGTGGTATGTCAGTACGCCGAGTTGACGATACTGCCCCAACCCGGATCATTTTCCTGTGCACAAAAAATAGTGCAAACTGGAGATAGTAGTGATATTAATAATTTAAAAAAAATTGCATAATAAATAATTTATGCAAAGTGAGTAATAAAATAAATATGGCCTGGCGCCGAACTCAATGTCGATGCAGGGCGTCGGCGTGATGCGGTAAAGGCGTGGCAAAGCTTGAATTCACAGGTCGGTCCGAGTTCTGGATGCGGCATGCGCCGGACCATGTACGGAAACTGACCGAACCACCATGCGACCATCATTAATGCGGCCACCATTTGATAGATCTCCGTACATATGATGGACAAACCAGAGTAATAATTCATTGGAAAAAATGAACCCCAACAAGCAAAAAATACTAGGATTAATAGCACCTGGTTTATTTGTTGTAGCAATCCGAATAAAGGTGGTTTCCAAAATTGAGACTCGATCCACACACCCATTGCCTGATGGGTAATAAAGCGACGGCGTGGCGATGCTGGCAAAGGTTGGATCGCTGAGGCAAAGCTCTCGGTCCAGCTAACGTGACGGAGCTGGTCGGCTAGTGACGCCGAAGTCTCCGGAGTAGGTTGATGAAGAAATGGCGAAGCCCCCGGCCCAGCCGAGATGTCGAAGCCTCGATGTCAGCTGATGAGTCGAAGTAGGTCGGCGTGATGGACACCGGCTTGAAGAAGCAATAGTGCGGCCCTGCCGATGCAGGTCGTGCCGTGGTCATTGCCGGCTTGATGAAGTGACCGTGCGGCGATGCCGGTGTGCCCGCTCCGTGTAATCCATGGGGCGACGATGTTGGTGATGATTTATCCTTCGAGATGTCGAACTCTTGTTCGGCTTGCCGAGATGATGATCCTAAGAAGTTGAGCTCGGCTCAACAAAGTGACGACGTGTCTAGCGCAGGTCGGCAGCCTTGGAGTAATATTGCCAGACTGGTTTGACACCATCATGATGATGAAGATGACCTTAGGAAGGTTTAAAATTTTATGGGCATGTGTTTAAAAACGAAGGACAATACCCTAGAAGAGAATTCCTCTAAAAAGGTTGTCCAATATCACGTTCATAAAGAAACATGAATTCGGGTTGGATCCGTATTCGCGCAGAAAACAGATCCAAAAATTGGTCCACTCATCGGAAGGTTCCCGGAGTTTGAACCGTCGGATGAAGCTGAAATGTGGAGGGGTGGTAGATATGGGAATTCCTCAGTAGATGAACGGTTGGATCTTCCAAAGGACCTCCGAGCTGGGCTCTGGAGACCACACCCTAAACTCGTCTAGATTCCCGTCCAGATTTGACTCAGCTCCGGTATATCATAGATTGTCGGAGATTCCTCAATCGGAACTCGACGAAATTTTGCATGGCTATTGTAGACATAATTCCGCACTATTCCACCGAAGAAATTGTCAAACCAACGCTCGAGGAGGCAGTGACGGCGGATACAAGTTCAATGTCCATAAAAACAGCACGGCCCCCCGAGGGCAATGTTGATGTTGAGCCCTCGAGCTCCATGGATGATTCCTCTATGATCATGATAGAGATCGGAGTTGATGTTGAAGAAGCCCCCGTCCGAACATGACGATCGGAGATGGAGCACAGTCCTCGGTCGAGCCAAGGTGACCAGTCGAGCCGGCGACGAAGATGCCGGCGTCGCAGTTGACCTGCGGGCGAGCCATTGATCCTTTTGCCGATCACACAGCGGAACTCTCAATGAAAGCACCAATGTCGGTGTCAATACCGGCGGATCTCGGGTAGGGGGTCCCGAACTGTGCGTCTAAGGCGGATGGTAACAGGAGGCAGGGGACATGATGTTTACCCAGTTTCGGGCCCTCTCGATGGAGGTAATACCCTACTTCCTGCTTGATTGATCTTGATGATATGAGTATTACAAGAGTTGATCTACCACGAGATTATAGAGGCTAAACCCTAGAAGCTAGCCAATGGTATGATTGTTGTTATATATATATATATATATATCGACTAGCCTGGCCTCGGTTTATATAATGCACCTGAGGCCTAGGATAACAAGAGTCCTAGCAGAATACGCCGGTGGGGAGAAGTCCTTGTCTTGATCGCCAAGTCTTGTGGAATCTTCCTTATATGCGGCAGCTATCCGAACTGGCCCATGAGTATACGGCCATGGGGGTCCTCGGCCCAATCTAACAGATCGGGAGATGACATGGTGAGTACCCCCTAGTCCAGGACACCGTCAGTCGCGCAGATAGCGACCGAGGTTGATGGCCACTCGCAGCTTGTGCCGCTCCTCCACCAACCGAAGACCTTCAGCCTCAAGACGCGAGTCGACACCAACAAGCTCTTCACCAAGGCGATTCATCGCGCCCATCGCCTCCTGGAAGAGCTCGTGGCGGACTACGTTGCGCTCGCGCTCGAGCTCGAACGCTCGACCCACCTCGTCCTCCACCTCGGGGGCTGCGGGTGGAGCATCAAGTGGAGCGTCACCCCCCGGTTGGGGGCTGGGAGCTGGCATGGTCCCAGGCGCCAGCCGACCCTCGTGAGGGGCCCGAACCGAACAAGGGCCGCTGCTTGAATAAGACCCCAGGATCGAGGCCAGCCAGCCACCAACAGTGACCAGGGGAGGAGCCCTTGGCATGCCTGCTGCTCTCCGAGCAAGGCCGCGATGAAAGGACGGCGAAGGCGCAAGCTCGGGGCACCTTGATGATAGACCAACCCCCATGGTTGACCCCACGCCGTGGGCAGCGCCCGAGCCTGTAGCGCTGGAGCTTGGCGGGTGCGATGGGATGAGAGGGAGCTGCTTCTCTGGAGATTTCACGGCCTTAGCAGAAGGGGTCCCGAGGAGACAGTCGTCAGGAAAGGAAGGCAGCACATAGAAGATCACCAAGACAAGGTACTTACTTGTCGATGGTGATGTACTTTCATCGCTTCAACGGCCCAAAGATACCGATGCTGCTTGGAGATACCTTCCTCTTGTGGAGCTCCTCGAAGTCCACACAAAGGCGACCGAAGCGCTAGACGTGACGACCGGTGCGCGGCGGAGCCGGAGAAGACTCAAGAGGGATGTCCTCAGGGGAGCCCGGCTGAGCCAAACAGCCCAGCTCCTTCCCACTGCAACATCCCGAGGCTCCAGGAGCCACAGCCTCGGGAGTTGCATGCCACATCTCCTCGGCAACCGATGCCTCAGGAGGGGGGTCGCAAGCTCCCGAGGACGATGCCCCCGTATCACCACACGACATGTGCTCCTCATCACCCAAGCCGCCGGCCCCCGTCGCGGCTCGCTCCCCTACATCGTCGCCTGGGGCGAGCCCGACACCGAAGGCGAAGAAGGGCGCCACAATGACGGGGTTCTCGCGAGGCCCCACCAAGCCGACTAGGCGCAGCCCCCACTCATCAAAGGAAGGCATGTTCGCGGCAAATGTGCCTTTGTTCTCGCAGCGGTACAACATGCAGCTGTTCCTGGGCATCTCGTCTGGCAGAGGGACACCGGACAGGACCTTGAGCATAGTCTACCGCGCAGCGAGAGGAAGCCCCTCCTCCTGAAACCTCATGCTGTCCTGGCTGCTAAGCAAGTACCACATCGGGCGAGAGTGGCGCTGGAGAGGAGCAACTCGACGCCTGATAAACTCCCTCACCACCATGGGCGCAGTCACGCCAAGGTCCTTCAACCGCCTCATCCTGGCCCAGACGGGGGCAAGGCGGGGGCTCGTGAGCTTCTGATGACCCCAGCCGGAGTTTGGAATCACAGGCACCACCGGAGCTTGGAGCAGAGGGTTGAGCACGCCGGCGTCAACAAACACCCAATGCGTATGGAACTCGCTTGTGGATGAAGGGAGCTCGAAGTCGATCCCCATGCCTGGTATCGCAGCCACGCCCTGGAAACCCATGCACCCTGAGTTCTGCCGGGGCCAGTGAGATGCAACGAGAAGAAGTGGCGGAAGAGTGCCACGGAGGGGGCGATGCACTCCATGTCCTCGCACACGAAGGTGAACATGGTGAGAAGGGTCATAGCCTGAGGATCAAGATGGAGCATGTGGATCTGATAGTGCTCGAGCACATCGTTGAAGAAGGCGGAGAAGGGAGGAAGCAGGCCAGCCCAGAGGGCATCAATGAAGATCGGGACCTCGGTAACTGCCCGAGCCATGCTGCTGCGGGACGCGGGACAAGACGGCGTCTCTCCCCACTCATTGAAACTGGAGGCGAGCATGGGGCGCACCTTGTCCATGGCCTCGTCGTTGAGCACCCGAGGCCGACCGAGCGCCGGCTTGAAGGATGGAGGCGCACCCGGCGAGGACAGAGGTTTCTTCCCCTTCTTTGTTTGCTTCAGCGCCATGGCGGTGAAATGGGCGGAGCACAGGTCAGACTGGGAAGGTGGAGCAGGGCGTCGAGGCAACAGGGAGATTGGAAGAGCTGGGCGTGGCGGAAGAAGAATAACCGTGTAAGAGGCGGGGCCGAATTGTCAGGCGGATTCAAGGGCAGCATGGGGAAGCGGAGACGCTCACGTCCAATCAACCGCCACGCGTCAATCGAGGATGCAGGCTTTTGGGGCCCGCGGTGCTCCGAACTTGGCCCTTGGCTTTGCTGTGAAGCCAAGCCCGAGCGCACCTTGGGCCCGGGGGCTACTGTCGGCGTCCTAGGAACGGGGGTCCCCAGACTTGCCTGCCTGCGGCCCGCGGCGTGGCCGAGCCAGCAGGCCGTACGGCCCATCCTCACCAGCAAAGCATCCAAGACCCTCGCGAGGCGGACGATGCAAGACCTCCTTGGTAGTGGCCTAGCCAGGCAGGCTCACGAGGAGCGGAGATATCAAGGCGGGGCAAACCTCACGAGACCCTCGTTATGTGAGCCATGACGCACGACACCAGGCGGGCGCCAGCGCGCGCAGCATCCTTGTTTCCCCTTTCATGCTAAAGAGGCCAGCGCAGGCAAAGAGTACCGAGGCATCAGGCAAAGGTTGCTATATTGGTGCAACAAGACCAGGACCAGGAGGACGGCAAGATGGAGGTCATCATGGAGCCCAAGACGGCGTCACCACCAGATCCTTTGGTAGGCGAAGACCACTTTTGTCAAGATAGCTTGTACTAGCTGTCCCCCTTCGAATTAGCCCGCCATTGTTGGCTCCCTTCCCGCTCGATATTTGGGAAGAGGATCAGGGCCTATATAAGTAGAGCTAGCCACCATAGTAGAGGCAGATCTCATCTTAGCTTGATCCAACCCAAAAAAGAGCCTACTCACAAGAACACCTCAACCTCAGGAGGCTGTTCTTCCCTTGTACTGTTCATCATCAGCCCTAGAGGCAATCCACCACCACACTGGAGTAGGGTATTACACCACAACGGTGGCTCGAAGCAGTATAAATCTTGTGTCTTTCTGTGTTGCGAGTTCGTCGAGTTCGTCCACGAGATCTTAGTGAGCTAGGGCGTCGATTGGTGGGAAGGAAAGACTTCGCACACACCCCAGTGTTCAAACCTTAAGGGTTTGCCGGAACCCCACATCCGACATATGCATCGTAAACGTAGAGCTAGTTTCATACGTGTCTGAAAAAATCATGTGCCTGGAATCTGCCTGGTTTTAGGTAAAACCAGAAAACTCCGACTGTGATAGCAATGCGAGCAAAAATGAGTCGCAAGGATGAAGCGTTTGGGACATTCGAGATATCAGAAACGGTTATATAGGGACAACTGTATGCATCAAGGCTCCCTATCCCCGACGGTTCCTGGGTCATGTGGGAAGGACCCCATATCGCCCGCACTCACTTGGCGATGGTTCCAAATGCCGTCGCGGAAAGGGGTTAAAACCGTTCGTATAGCGCCAACGTGCACCAGTGATTGTTCAGTTGTGAAGGAGTGTAGCTACTTGCCCTAGGAGATGTTCAACCTTAATAGGTCTTCATTGAAACACTGGTATAACTAAACAACGATTTTAATATAGGACTCAATGGGCCCTTGAGATATGTTGGGGGATTGTTGAAATATGCGGTGTGCTTTAGGCCCATCTAACAATTTCAGAACAATCTCTAAGGACCCATGTAGGTGTCATGATAAGGGGTGGTGGGAAGTTTAGTACCACCCCGCTAGTGGAGATGGAGTTGGACCTCCTTATATGGGATTCTCTTCCACATGCTATTGGAGCTTGAGAAGAGAAGTGGTTCCCGGGCACTCCTCCTCCGCCACCCACCACGCCACACGTCGTTACGACATGCCGCGGGTTGCGGGATTGAGCCTAGCCGAGCTCACACCTATGCGCTTATTTTTGCCAGTTAGGAACAGAGAGTTTTTGATAGCTAGGCCACGATCTGAGACGTCGGATCGTGAGCAATCTCAGATGGGACGTGTCTTCGGCCCATGTTTCTCCACCCAGACGCGCATTGTCTACCCCTAGCCGCTACGAACAGATCACATCTGCTCCACGTGCACCGCCCCTATTATTCCTTCTACTACTGCTGCCGCCGGTGACTCCATATCATTCACCGTATACATAGTTGACGAGAGAGCAGGCCTCCGAAACCCCGCCTCTCCGATTCCTGTACGAGAGAGGGCGAGTCGGTTTT
The DNA here is from genome assembly GCF_003073215.2 of Triticum urartu. Classification (NCBI taxonomy): domain Eukaryota; kingdom Viridiplantae; phylum Streptophyta; class Magnoliopsida; order Poales; family Poaceae; genus Triticum; species Triticum urartu. The sequence continues at coordinate 248,629,428 of NC_053027.1, read as the reverse complement.
TGGGGAGTGACTACGCGACTACTCGCCTCTGTTCGTCTGCTTCCTCTACATCCACGTTGCCTTCGTTGCCATCATGTCCACCAACACCAATCGTGCCGCTGCCGAGAAATTCGAAGCCGACAAGAAGGCCGTCGAGGACGCTGTTGCTGCCACCGCGGACACCGCGGCCTCTGCCTAGCTGATTGGAGGGTATACCATGTTTATCCCTCTCTTGTTTATTTTTGTCTTAGCAGTACTAGCTATGTGCATGCATGTTTCTACTATATGCATAGTACATGCTTGCATGGTTCGTAATCAGTATGTCAATAGCTTTGTTAGTGCCATGATTGTAATTATTTCTTGGATTAAGTTAATAGAAAAATTGCCTATTTACTCAACAATACAAAAACCTAATATGTATAGGCATTTTTCGACTAGTGATTTTGCCGCAGCACTGAAACCGGACAAGTTTACCAGTACATATTTTAAGCATTAGCAGACCAAAACCACCTTATGGCTCATGGCTATGAACGTGTTCTAGGTCGCCGGTGTCTCTTCCATGGGAATGATTGCTCCTGAACAGGACAAGGCATTCAGGGAAGCCACCGTCGTATTTCTCAGAGCGGTTCTTAGCGTGATCGGAGATAAGTTGGTTGACGCATATTTACATGCACGGGTTGCCAAGGACTTGTGGGAGGTGCTCGAATATAAATTCAGGACCACCAATGTTGGGATTAAGATGTACATTATAGAGCAGTTCCATGATTACAAGATGGTCGAGAACCGTCCTGTATTAGAGCAAGTTCATGAGATAATACGCATCGCTAAGGAGCTTGAGCTTCTTAAGTGCGATTTACTAGGCAAGTTTGTCGCGGTATGTATAATTGCTAAGCTCCTAGTTCATGGAAAAACTTTGCTACCACTCTAAAACACCAGAGGCGTGAATTCTCAGTAGAGGATGTCATCAGCCATCTGAGTGTACAGCAGAACTCAAGAGCAAAGGACTCGCACAGGAAAGGGTCAAAGGTACTTCTGTCGCCAACATGGTGCACCCGAGGAACTTCAACTCCCACAAGCCCAAGGGAAAGAATGGTGTCCAACATAGCTCCGACTTTAAGAAGAAGGGTAAGAAGACCTTCGAGAAGAATAATAAGGGAGATGGTTGTTTCACTTGTGGCTTGGAGGAACATTGGGCCAACAAGTGCCCAAACAAGTACGATAACTCTGGGCAGGACCCCAAGTTTGCCAAGATGATTGTGGGAAACAATGAAAATGGTGCACCTGGGTACAGTAAAAAATTTACTATGTTTTCAGTGTTTCAGTCCACCGACTGGTGGGTGGACATAGGTGCAGGTGTTCATGTGTGTGCTGCCATTTCATTGTTTTCTTCTTACCGGGTCATAGGCCACGGGTCCATATTAATGGGGAATGACGTGAGTGCTTTTGTTTTTCGAGTTGGCATGGTCATCTAAAGTTTTCTTTAGGGAGGATCATGCAGCTAAAGAACATGCAACATGTCCCCTCCATCAAGAAGAACCTCGTTAGTGGCTCCCTTCTGTGTGGAGAAGGGTTTAAGTTGGTTCGAGTCTAATAAATAGTTGTAACAAAATATGGACTCTTTGTTGGAAAAGGTTATGAGTGCATAGGGATGTTCCTCCTTTCCCTCGCAGATTTTGTAATAAAGTCGAAAACCATATTCATTCGAGTGTTAATGAATCCGAATTTTTTCATTCACGTCTTTGTCACATTAGTTTTGGTGTTATGACGTGGCTAGCTAAGTTGAATTTAATCCTGGGTTTCACTTTAGCCAAAGGTTCTAAGTGCCTTTCATGTGTGCAAGCTAAGCAACCTCGCAAGCCTCACAAGGCCGCGGGGGAGAAACACTTAGCACCATTAGCACTCATACATTATGATCTTTGTGAAATGAATGGTGTGTTGACTAAAGGTGGAAAGAAATACTTCATGACATTGATAGATGATTCCAATAGATATTGCTATGTGTATCTGTTAAATACTAAAGATGAGGCTCTGCACTACTTTAAAATCAATAGGGCAGAAGTTGAGAACCAACTTGAAAAGAAAATTAAACGAGTCCGGTTAGATCATGGTGGAGAGTACTTCTCGAGTGAGTTTGATTATTTTTGTGTGGAACACAACATTATTCATGAGAGGACGCCTCCCTATTCACCCCATTCAAATGGGGTTGCTGAGCGGAAAAACTGTACACTAACTAATTTGGTTAATGCCATGTTAGATACATCGGGTTTATCCAAGGCATGGTGGGGGGAGGCTATATTGACGGCATGTCATGTCCTAAATAAAGTTCCAACAAAGGATAATGAGATCACACCCTATGAGAAATGGGCGGAGAGAAGGACAACACTCCCATACTTGCGTACTTGGGGCTGTTTGGCGAAAGTCAATGTGCTGATCCCCAGAAAGCGTAAGCTTGGACCAAAGACTGTGGACTACGTTAATTTGGGCTATGCTAAGAATATCGTTGGCTATATATTTCTAGTAGTGAAATCTGAGGTACCTGACCAGAAAGTCGGTCCAATTATGGAGTCTAAGGATGCTACATTCTCGAGGATATTTTTCCTATGAGAGATATGCAAAGCACTTCTAGACAGGAATATGAGGAGACTCCTGAGCCTGCCATTCCCATGGAATATTATGAACAAGCACATGATGAAAATCCCGAGGAGGGTGACGAGGAAACTCTTGGTAGGGGCAAGAGACAATGGACTGCAAAGACCTTTGGTGATGACTTCTTCATGTACCTTGTGGATGATACTCCGACTTCTATTTCAGAAGCATATGCTAATGACCCACAAGTATAGGGGATCAATTGTAGCTCTTTTCGATAAATAAGACTCTCGAACCCAATGAGGAGCAAAAGGAAATGACAAGTGGGTTTCAGCAAGGTAATGTCCACAAGTGCTGAAATTGCAAAGAGCAGAGTAGTTTGATATCAAAATAATTTTTAGCGAGCAAGTAACGATAATAGTAGCAAAAATGCAGCAAGTTAGCCCAATCCTTTTGAGGAAAAGGACATGCCAAATGGTTTCTTATGATAAGCAAAGCGTTCTTGAGGGTACATGGGATTTTCATCTAGTCACTTTCACCATGTTGGTTTGATTTGTGTTCGCAACTTTGATAATTTGATATGTGGGTGGACCGGTGCTTAAGTGTTGTTCTTACTTGAACAAACCTCCTACTTATGATTAACCCTCCCGCAAGTATCCGCAACTACGAGAAAATTATTAAGAATAAATTCTAACCATAGAATTAAACTTTTGGGTCCAATCGGTCCCTTATGGAATAGCGCATAAACCAGGGTTTAAGCTTCTGTCACTCTCGCAACAGATCATCTAATTGCTACTCCGCAATCCATTCCCTTAGGCCCAAATACGGTGAAGTGTCATGTAGTCGGCGTTCACAGGACACCACTAAAGGAATCACAACATACATACTATCAAAATATCGAACACATATCAAGTTCACATGATTACTTGCAACATGATTTCTCCCGTGACCTCAAGAACAAAAGTAACTACTCAGAAATGATAATCATGCTCAAGATCAGAGGGGTATTAAATAGCATATTGGATCTGAACATAATCTTCCACCAAATAAACCATATAGTAATCAACTACAAGATGTAATCAACAATACTAGTCACCCACAAGCACCAATCTATAGTTCCGGTAACAAGATTGAACACAAGAGATGAACTAGGGTTTGAGATGAGATTGTGTTGTTGAAGATGTTGATGGAGATTCCCCTCCCCAAGATGGGAGAGTTGTTGGTGATTATGATGACGATGATTTCCCCCTCCGGGAGGGAAGTTCCACCGGCGGAATCACTCCGCCGGAGGGCAAAAGTGCTCCTGCCCAAGTTCCGCCTCAAGATGGCAGCGCTCTGTCTCGAAAGTCCACTGCTTATTTTGTCCAGGTCAAAATGACTTATATACCAGAAGATGGGCACCGGAGGTGGGCCTGGGTGAGCACAACCCACCAGGGCGCGCCTGGGCTCCCTGGTGCACTAAGGTGGGTTATGCCCACTTGGTGGGCCCCCTCTGGTACTTATTTGCTCCAATATTCTTCATATATTCCATAAAAATTCTCCTTGAAGTTTCAGCTTGTTTGGAGTTGTGCAGAATAGGTAGCCTGACGTAGCTTTTAAAGGTCCAGATTTCCAGCTGCTGGAATTCTCCCTCTTTGTGTATACCTTGCATATTATGAGAGAAAAGGCATTCGAATTACTCCAAAAATCATTATTATGGATAAAATCATCATAAATCAAAGTAGGAAAACATGATGCAAAATGGACGTATCAACTCCCCCAAGCTTAGACCTCACTTGTCCTCAAGCGAAAACCAAAATCTAAAAACATGTCCACATGCTTAGAGAGAGAGGTGTCGATAAAAACAAAATACGGACATAGAAGCATCATGTTGATTATTATAGCAGCAACAAACTTAAAAATAAGACTCTTATCATAGAACTTTTATCATAGACTTCTCATGAACAAGTGACAATTCATCACACTATTGAAGTATAAAGCAAAAACTCTATTAGAAACCAACAAACTATGTTCTCAGTCAACTTTGCAACTACAATTCATCATCTTTTCAAGAAGGGTCACGTATCGAAGCCTTTAGGCAAGTCCACATACTCAACCATCATATAATCTTCCATGAACAAAACGTTTCAACCGGACACATAGAAAAATAGGGGCTTGTAGTTTCGCCTCCCAATGTATTCACCTCAAGGGTGATGTCAACAATAATAGCTCATGCTATGTATATTCAGCTGGACATATATGCCTAGATCTTTCCTCACCACATGATGCTTGTCAAAGGAGAAAAATAAAAAGGAATAAAGGGAAACTTTGACTCTTTGCATAAAAGTAAATACATAAAAGTAAAAGATAGGCCCTTCGCAGAGGGAAGCAGAGGTTGCCATGCGCTTATTTGTTTGTATGCTCAACCCCATAGTGCAAAAGAACGTATGTTGCATTGCCCCTTGATAGTGACCTTTATAATGCAGTCTGTCGCTTTTATTCTTCACCATCACAAGTTCATGCAACGCTCAATTTTCTCTTACACTAAATGATCTCACACTTTTAGAGACAATTTTTATTGCCTTTTTGCACTTTTGACAACTTACTTGAGTGATCTTGCTCAATCCCTAGGTAGATATGGTGGACTCTTGAAATTAAGATTTGGGTTTAAGGGTTTTTGGATGCACAAGTAGTATCTCTACTTTGTGCTGAATTTTTGGCTAGCAAGATAAGGGGCAAGCACCACATGTTAAAGGATCCATGACAATATGACTTCTATGTGAATATAAACAAACTTAAACCATTAGCTTGTCTTCCTTGTCCAACGTCAACAATTTTGGCATATAATATTTTGACGAGGGCTCATAGTCACAAAAGATTTCTAGGATAGTATATTTATATGTGAATCTTCTCTTCCCTTCTTTCATGAGTTGCATCATTGACTAATGCTATGTTTTTCAATCTCTAACAAAATTTTCTACTTATACTTTTCCTTATGTGGTGTCATCACCAACCATAAGATTAGCATATGATCTTTTTCATTTATTTCCTTTCTTTCATTTATTTCTTTTCTTTTTATACTTTTCCTTATGTGGTGTCATCACCAACCATAAGATTAGCATATGATCTTTTTCATTTATTTCCTTTCTTTCATTTATTTCTTTTCTTTTTATACTTTTCCTTATGTGGTGTCATCACCAACCATAAGATTAGCATATGATCTTTTTCATTTATTTCCTTTCTTTCATTTATTTCTTTTCTTTTTATACTTTTCCTTATGTGGTGTCATCACCAACCATAAGATTAGCATATGATCTTTTTCATTTATTTCCTTTCTTTCATTTATTTCTTTTCTTTTTATTGCAACATGAAAATAAAGAAAGCAAAAACTCAAACTAAACTTTAATATATATCTTGCACACGTTACAAGTATAGATCACTAAGCAAACTCTCGAAAATAAAGGATCAAACTAACTTTTATTCATCTAAAGAAAAAGATCGAACTAAAATAAGTAAAGGCAACAGATAGTGGGGATGAGACGATACTGGGGCAGCTCCCCCAAGCTTGGCGGAAGCCAAGGGGAGTGCCCATACCCGATACTCAATTCTCTTTTTGTGATGAAGAAGAAGGTGGTGGTGAACCGATCTTGTCCTTAAGGATCACGAGGTTTTCCAATCGACGGATGACGCACCCCAGGTGGATGATGTGCTCTTGGTGCAGAATATTTTCAATGGTAAGATACTTATTTTGTACACGAACTGTTTCAATGATGCAAAAGGCTTCAATCTCAGTAGGAGTAAGATGAGCATAGTGAGGTTTAAGGATATCTTCTTCCTCCTCCTTGGCTGACAGTGCTTGCTCGAAGACCGGGGGTTGATCTACGGTAGCCTCCTTGCTCTCTTCTCCCTTGACGGCTTATGCACCCTCTTCTCTCTTCAGCTCAATCTTCATCAACCAAGCATCCTCTTCCACGTTGTTGGAGGAAGAAGAAGACATTATGCCTGGCTCAACAGATCTAACCGGAAATAGCAAGAAAAGAGAACAGAAGTTTCTCCGTGATATGGAGGTCAATAGGTTCGAGGGGGTATATAAAGATTTTTTATCTTGGGAAACAAGCCAGCTATAGAGAAATGGATTCCAGAAGGTACCCAGGTGGGCCCAACCCACCTAGTGTCTTGTGCCCACCAAGGTACGCTTCCTGGAAGTTTTTTATTTTCCTAATTTTCTAAATATTCCAAAACTGACAAAAAATATTCTTGCATATTTTTCGGAGTCCGTTTACTTACCGTATCACATACCTCCTTATTTTCACAATTCTAGAGTGTTCTGGAAGGACTCTTTTATATGTTCTTCCGGTGTCATAGTTTGGATAATATTACTTTCAACATTAATGTGCGTACCTGAGATATAATGTTTTATTCGTTGCACGTTAACAACCTTCGGGTTAGTACCTTCAGCATTATTTATTTTGATAGCTCCAGAATGATAAACCTCCTCGATGACATAGGGGCCTTCCCATTTTGAGAGGAGTTTTCCTGCAAAGAATCCAAAATGAGAGTTGTACAAAAGAACATATTGTCCTACTTTAAACTCACGCTTTTGGATTCTCTTATCATGCCACCTTTTGGCTTTTTCTTTAAACAACTTGGCATTTTCATAAGCTTGGGTTCTCCATTCATCTAATGAGCTAATATCAAATAACCTCTTTTCACCAGCAAGTTTGAAATCATATTTGAGCTCTTTGATTGACCAATATGCTTTATGTTTTAACTCAAGAGGCAAATGACAAGCTTTTCCATAAACCATTTTATAAGGAGACATACCCATAGGATTTTTTTATGCTATTCTATAAGCCCAAAGTGCATCATCTAATTTCTTAGACCAATTCTTCAAGAACCTATTGAAAATCTTTTGCAAAATTAAACTTTATTTCTCTATTGCTAAGTTCAACTTGAACACTGGACTTAGGATGATAAGGTGATGTAATTCTATGGTTAACATCATACTTGACAAGCACTTTACGAAAAGCACCATGAATAAAGTGTGAACCACCATCAGTTATTAAATATATAGGGATGCCAAACCTTGGGAAAATAACTTCCTTAAGCATTTTAATAGAGGTGTTGTGATCAACACTAGTGGTTGGAATAGCTTCTACCCATTTAGTAACATAATCAACAGCAACCAAAATATGTGTATACCCATTGGAGGAAGGAAAAGGTCCTATATAATCAAATCCCCAACCATCAAATGGTTCAATAGCAAGTGAATAATTCATAGGAATTTCTTGATGCTTACCAATATTACCTATTCTTTGGCATTCATCACAAGATAAAACGAACTTACGGGCATCCTTGAAGAGAGTAGGCCAATAAAATCCAATTCCAATACCTTGTGAGCGGTTCTCTCTCCAGCATGATGCCCTCCATAAGCTTCAGAGTGACATTTCCGTAAGATTTGTCCCTGTTCATGCTTAGGTACACAACGTCTAATAACACCATCTACTCCTTTATAAAGATGTGGGTCATCCCAAAAGTAGTGTCTTAAATTATAGAAGAATTTTTTATTTTGTTGATATGTAAAACTAGGTGGTAAATATTTAGCAACAATGTAATTAGCATAGTCAGCATATCAAGGAGTGTTGTGAGCAACATTAATTGCAGCTAACTACTCATCAAGAAAGCTATCATCAATAGGTAGTGGGTCATCAAGAACATTTTCAAGCCTAGACAAGTTATCAGCTACGGGGTTCTCAGCTCCTTTTCTATCAGTGATATGTAAATAAAATTCTTGTAGCAAAAGAACCCATCGAATAAGTCTAAGTTTAGCATCTTTATTTTCCATAAGATATTTAATAGCAGCATGATCAGTGTGAACAATTACTTTTGAATCAACAACGTAAGGTCTAAATTTATCACAAGCAAACACCACTGCTAAGAATTGTTTTTCAGTAGTAGCATAATTTCGTTGAGCACTATCTAGAGTTTTACTAGCATAATGTATAACATTCAGTTTCTTATCAACTCTTTGTCCTAGAATAGCACCAACAACATAATCACTAGCATCACACATAATTTCAAAATGCAAGTTGTAGTCAGGTGGTGGAACAATAGGTGCAGAAATTAAGGCTTTCTTGAGTGTTTCAAAGGATTCTAAACAATAATCATCAAAAACAAAAGGAACATCCTTTCACAAAAGATTCGTAAGAGGCCAAGAGATTTTAGAAAAGTCTTTGATAAATATCCTATAGAAACTAGCATGACCTAAGAAACTACGAATACCTTTGGTATCTTTAGGACATGTCATTTTCTCAATTGCATCAACCTTAGCTTTGTCCACTTCAATATCTCTTCCAGAAATTTTATGACCCAACACAATGCCTTCATTAACCATAAAGTGGCACTTTTCCCAATTCAAGACAAGATTTGTTTGCTCGCATCTCTGCAAAACTCGGTCAAGATTGCTTAAAGAATCATCAAAATACTTACCAAAAATAGAGAAATCATCCATGAAAACCTCAAAAATCTTTTCACAAAAGTCAAAGGATATAACAGTCATACATCTTTGAAAGGTAGCAGGTGCATTGCATAAACTAAAAGGCATACGCTATAAGCATAGGTTCCAAAGGGACAAGTAAAAGTGGTCTTTTCTTGATCAGGTTGAGAAACATGTATTTGTGAAAAACCAGAATATCCATCAAGGAAGCAAAAATGTGTGTGCTTAGATAATCTATCTAGCATTTGATCAATAAAAGGAGGAGGGTAATGATATTTTCTAGTTGCTTTGTTTAATTTTCTAAAATCAATTACCATTCTATAGCATGTAACAATTCTTTGTCGATTAAGTTCATTCTTATCATTAGGAACAACAGTAATACCTCCCTTTTTAGGGACATAATGAACATGACTTACCCATCTACTATCAGCTATAGGATAGATTATACATGCTTCCAGAAGTTTTAAGATTTCCGTTCTTACCACTTCCTTCATATTTGGATTTAACCGATGTTGGTGATCAACAACGGGTTTAGCATCAGGTTCCATATTAATTTTTTGCTGACATAGAGTGGGACTAATGTCCTTTAAATCATCAAGAGTATATCCAATAGCACCTCGGTGCTTCCTTAGAACTTTCAATAATCTTTCTTCTTCATGTTCCGAAAGGTTAGCACTAATAATAACAGGATCTATCTTCTTTTCATCAACATAAGCATATTTCAAAGTGTCTGACAATTGTTTTAGTTCAAACACAGGATCACCTTTAGGTGGAGGAGGACCTCCTAGAGTTTCAATAGGCAAATTGTGTTTAAGCAGAGGACGTTGTTCAAAGAAAATCTCATCTATTTCATTTCTTTCATGCATATGTAAATCATTTTCATGGTCTAGCAAATATTGTTCTAGTGGATCAGTAGGAGGCACAGTAATAGAAGCAAGACCAATTAATTCATATTTACTAGGCAATTATTTTTCATGAAGTTTTCTACTAAACATGGAAAAATTAAACTCATGAGACTCATCACCAAAACTAACACCGACAGTTTGTTTCTCACAGTCTATTCTAGCATTAATGGTTTTCAAGAAAGGTCTACCAAAGATAAAGGGACAGAAGTCATCTTGTGGGGAACCAAGAACAAGAAAATCAGTAGGGTATTTTATTTTCCTACACAAGACTTCAACATTTCTAACAATCCCAATTGGTGATATAGTGTCTCTATTGGCAAGTTTAATAGTAGCGTCTATATCTTCTACCTATGCGGGTGCTATGCCATTCATAATATCTTGATATAAGGAATAAGGAATAACATTCACGCTAGCACCTATGTCACATAAACGATGATAACAGTGATCTCCTATTTTAACTGAGACAATGGGCATGCCAACAATAGGTCTATGTTTATCTTTTTATCAGGTTTGGCAATTCTAGCACCTTCTTCACAGAAGTAAATAACATGCCCATCTACATTTTCTTCCAAGAGATCTTTAACCATAGCAATACTAGATTCTAATTTAATTTTGTCATCGGGTTTAGGTGTTCTAATATAGCTTTTGTTGATCATAGTTGAAACTTTAGCATGTTCCTTTATCCTAACAAGGAAATGTGGTTTCTCAATATAAGCAGTAGGAACAACTGGATCTACATTATAAATTATTGTTTCTTCTTTAACTGGTACCAGTTCTTTAATTTCTTGTTTAATAGGTGGGTGATATTTAAACCACTTCTCTTTAGGGAGATCAACATGAGTAGTAAATGATTCACAAAAGGAAGCTACTATCTCAGAGTCAAGTCCATATTTAGTGCTAAATTTTTGAAAAACATCGGTATTCATAAAAGATTTAACACAATCATACTTAAGTTTAATACCTGACACTTTACCTTCATCAAGTTCCCAATTTCCAAAAGATCCCACCGAAATTCAATAGTCTTCTTCATAAAAGAACCAGCATAAGAAGTATCAAGCGGTTTGATCATTACGAGAAAGCCGAGCATAAAAATTCTGGATAATGATTTCTCTTGAGAGCTCATGATTGGGGCATGAATATAACATTTAGTTCAGCCTCCCCAAGCTAGAGCGATACTTTCTCCTTCACGAGGCCAAAAATTATATATATATAATTCCGATCATGATGAACTAGATGCATATGATAATTTTTTTGATGGAACTCCAATTTCAATCGATTCCAATTCCAAGATCAAATATCATCGCATAGCCTATAACATGCCAATGACTTTCCCTTCAAAGGTAAAAGGAATACCTTTTTCATAACTTCATCTCCGGGTAAACCTGCAAGCTTGAACAATCCACAAATTTGTTTTACATATATCAAGTGCATATCACGATGTTCGGTTCCGTCTCCTACAAAAGGATTAGCTAGCAGTTGTTCTATCATACCTGAAGGAATTTCATATTCAATATTTTCAGTACATGCAGCAGGTTGAGGGGTAGATAATTGTGGTTCCAATCAAGGTGAAGATACCCTGAACAAACCCCTCAAAGGATTGTTTTCCATAGTAACAAGTGGCAATAAATTTCAGCACACTATATGAATGTTTCCTTACCAATTTCTACTTACCAAAGGCGCTTCACTCCCCGGAAATGGCACCAAAAAATAGCCTTGATGACCCAAAAGTATATGGCATCAATTGTAGCTCTTTTCGATAAGTAAGAGTGTTGAACCCAACGAGCAGCAGAAGGAAATGACAAGTGTTTTCAGCAAGGTAATGTCTTCAAGTGCTAAAATTGTAAGTTGCAGAGTAGTTTGATATCAAGATAATTTGTAGGGAGCAAGTAACGATAGAAAAAGTGCAGCAAGGTAGCGCAATGCTTTTGAGTGAAAGGATATTCCAAAATGGTTTCTTATGATAAGCAAAGCATTCTTGCGGGTACATGGGATTTTCCTCTAGTCACTTTCACCATGTTGGTTTGATTTGTGCTCACTACTTTGATAATTTGATATGTGGGTGGGCCGGTGCTTAGGTAATGTTCTTACCTCAACAAATCCCCTACTTATGATTAACCCTCCTGCAAGCATCCACAACTACGAGAAAAGTATTAAGAATAAATTCGGCCCCTTACGAAATAGCGCATAAACTGGGATTTAAGCTTCTGTCACTCTCACAAGCCATCATCTAATTGCTACTCCACAATGCATTCCCTTAGGCCCAAATATGGTGAAGTGTCATGTAGTCGATGTTCACATGACACCACTAAGGGAATCAAAACATACATACTATCAAATTATCGAGCACATATCAAGTTCACATGATTACTTGCAACATGATTTCTCACGTGACCTCAAGAACAAAAGTAACTACTCACAAATGATAATCACGGTCAAGATCAGAGGGGTATTAAATAGCATATTGGATCTGCACATATAATCTTCCACCAAATAAACCATATATTAATCAACTACAAGATGTAATCAACACTACTAGTCAACCACAAACACCAATCTATAGTTCCGGTAACAAGATTGAACACAAGAGATGAACTAGGGTTTGAGATGAGATGGTGTTGTTGAAGATGTTGATGGAGATTTCCCTCCCCAAGATGGGAGAGTTGTTGGTGATGATGATGACGATGATTTCCCCCTTCGGGAGGGAAGTTCCCCCAGCGGAATCGCTCTGCCAGAGGGCAAAAGTGCTCCTGCCCAAGTTCCACCTCGAGACAGCGGCGCTCCGTCTCGAAAGTCCTCTCCTTATTTTTTTCTAGGTCAAAATTACTTATATACCAGAAGATGGGCACCAAAGGTGGGCCTTGGTGAGCACAACCCACCAGGGCGCGCCTGGGCTCCCTGGTGCACCTAGGTGAGTTGTGCCCACCTGGTGGGCCCCTCTGGTACTTATTTGCTCAAATATTCTTCACATATTCCATAAAAATTCTCCTTGAAGTTTCAGCTTGTTTGGAGTTGTGCAGAATAGGTAGCCTGACGTAGCTTTTCTAGGTCCAGATTTCCAACTGCCGGAATTCTCCCTCTTTGTGTACACCTTCAATATTATGAGAGAAAAGGCATTCGAATTACTCCAAAAAGCATTATTGTGGATAAAAACATCATAAATAACAGTAGGAAAACATGATGCAAAATGGACGTATCATATGCCTCTCTAGAAGCTGAATACTGGAAGGATGCGGTCCGTAGTGAGATGGATTCCATCATGGCTAACGAGACATGGGAGATCACTGAACATCCCCATGGTTGCAAACCATTGGGATGTAAGTGGGTGTTCAAAGTACAAGGGCTATTACTAGAAAGAAGAGGAAGATTTCTTATATACTTATTCACCTGTGGCCAGAATGACCACCATTCGAGTATTACTCTCGTTAGTGGCCTCGCATGGTCTTCTCGTCCACCAGTTGGATGATAAGACGGCTTTCTTAATCGGAGAGTTGGACGAGGAAATCTACATGCAACAGCCAGATGGCTTTGTGATAAACGATTAGGAACGAAAGGTGTGTAGGCTGCTGAAACCTTTATATGGCCTAAAATAAGTACCTAAGAAATGGTATGACAAGTTTAATACAACTCTAGCATCTGTTGGCTTCGTTGTCAATGAAGCTAACAAATGTGTCTACTGTCGCCACGGGGCGGGGGGGGGGGGGGGAGTTATTTTGTGCTTGTATGTTGATGACATACTGATATTTGGAACCAATCTCAAAGTTATTGAGTAGGTTAAGTCACTTTTATCTCAGAACTTTGAGATGAAGGTCCTTGGTGTGGCTGATGTAATAGTGAACATCAAGTTACTAAGAGATAATGAGGGTGAGATTACACTTCTACAATCCCATTATGTTGAGAAGGTGTTGACTCATTTTGGGTATTCGAACTGCAAACCATCTCAAACACCATATGATCCTAGTGTGTTGATTCAAAAGTTTGAAGGAACAACTAAGGATCAATTGAGATACTCTCAAATTGTTGGTTCACTCATGTACCTAGCGAGCGCAACGAGTCCTGACATCGTGTTTGTTGTAAGAAAACAGAGCCGGGTTGTTTCCAAATCGCATGATGTACATTGGCATGCTATCGAAAGAGTTATGTGCTATTGAAAGGCACTATGAACTATGGACTTCACTATACCAGATTCCCGTAGGTACTTGAAGGGTATAGTGATGCGAATTAGATCTCTGATTCTGATGCTGATGAGATGATGTCCACGACTAGGTATATGTTTACTCTTGGAGGTGGTGCTATTTCCTGGAAGTTTTGCAAGCAAACGATCTTAACGAGATTGACAATGGAAGCAGAATTAACAACATTAGACACATCTGGTGTCGAAGCACGATGGCTTCGAGATCTTTAGGTGGACTTTCCATTGGTTGAGAAGCCGGTTTTGACTATCCTTATGAACTGTCATAATCAGACAGTTATCAGCAAGGTGAAGAGTTCAAAGGACAACATGAAGTCCAACAAACAAATATGAATGGGATTAAAAGATGTTAGAAAATTAAGAAACTCTAGAGTGATAGCGTTGGACCATGTCCAAATGGCTAAGAACCTGGCAGATCCCTTTACAAAAGGGCTATCACGTGTTGTGATAGATAATCCATCAAGGGAGATGGGTATGAGACCCACATGAGTTTGCATGGTGGTAACCCAACCTATTTGATTGGAGATCCCGTGAAGTGGGACATGGGAAAACAAGCCAGTGGTGAACTGAGGAGAGTAACTATACTAACCCACTCTGTTGGAGATGCAATACTCTCGAAAACTGCATGGTAGGATGACTACTATCTTAATGGGTTCCAAAGCTTATGTAAGCAAGATGTTGTCCTACAGAGCGAGCTTTGGAGGAACACACCTATATGAGCCTGACTGCTGGTCACTGTTTATGAGATTGTTGTGATTTCTAGTAAGCTCATGAATAGGCGAGGAGTGTGACTAATATGCTCCACCCGAGGGGTCAGTCTTTGGCAGTCTAGTACTAGTAAGACATGTGGTGAAACTTCTTTACACGAAACAGACAATTCAAGGCATAGTCCATTACTCAATTGTGAAGGAGTGTAGCTACTTTCTCTAGGTGAAGTTCAACCTTAACAGGTCTTCACTGAAACACTGGTATGGGCCCTTGAGATCTGGTGGGGGATTGTTGAAATATGGGGCGGGTTTAGGCACATCTAACAATTTCTGAAAAACATCTAAGGGCCCATGTAGGTGTCATGACAAGGGGTGGTGGGTAGTTTAGTCCCATCCTGCTAGTGGAGAAGGAGTTGGACCTCCTTATTAGGGATTCTCTTCCACATGCTATTGGATCTTGAGAAGCAAGGTGGTTCCTGCGCGTTCCTCCTCCGCCGCCCACCTTTCCACGTCATGCCTCGTCACGATGCACCATGGGTTGAGGGTTTGAAACGAGCCGAGCTCAGACCTATGTGATGTGAGGCGTTGGCAAACCCTAGCCACTACGAACAGATCACATCTACTCCATGCGCACCGCCCTTATCATTCCTTCTTCTCCCGCTGCTGCTAATGACTCCATTCCATTCACCATGTACATGGTTGACGAGAGAGCGCGCCTCTGAAATCCTGCCTCTCCGGATCTTGTACGGGCGAAGGGCTATTAGGTTTTTGGGAGTGACTATGCGATTGCTCACCTCTGTTTGTCTGCTTCCTCTAAGTCCGTGTCATCTTCACCACCATCATGTCCACAGATGCCGATTGTGCTACCGCCAAGAAACTCGAAGCCGACAAGAAGGCCGCCGAGGACTCCACCGCTGCCGCGGCTTCTGCCTGGCCGATTGGAGGGTATAACATGTTTATGCCTCTCCTGTTTATTTCTATCTTAGCAGTACTAGCTATGTGCGTAGATGTTTCTACTATATGTGTAGTACATGCTTGCTTGGTTCGTAATTAGTATGTCAGTAACTTTGTCACACATCTGTGACATTCTGGGCTGAACGAAATTTTTTCTGTCATGCTTATGACACCTCTATGACGATAATTGTGACAAAACCCGGTATCATCATAGATGTAGTGAGCTCCTACTTCTATGACAAAAAATCATCACAGAAAATGGGCTTTTCGTTCTAAGTGGGCCAAGGACGTAGCGGCATGACATTCTTTGGGCCGTCCATGATGGAAAAAAACGTGGTAGAAGCGAGGGCGAGGAAAATATCGGGGAGTTCCCGGTTACGATGGGTGGTCGGCGCCAGCGATGCACTGAGGGATTGCATGTTTATCTCGTACACGTATGCGCGTGGGTGCGAGGCATTGGGCTCTAACTGAACCCGAGCGATTGCATTGCAGGCTACGCGTTACTGAACCCGAGTGATCGATCGATCCTTGGCTATTAACTAAACCCGATCGAGCGATTCCTTCGCTACTTCTGCTAACTGAAGCCGATCGAACTTGCTGCCTCTTGATGAACTATGATCATTGTTGGGGGTTGGGTGAATAGTTCTGGTGGGGGTTGGATGAAAAGGACCCCGTGGTAGTAGAGGCCATTGTGTCACAGCCCTAGAATTATTTGCAATAGTTGCATAAGAGAGCATCCATGCATCACGTCTAAATTCTGAAAGTTGAATTGTGGTTAGTTGAAACCCTCAGAAATCACTTTAGAAATAATCAACATTAAAAATCTTTTCAAACGAGTCCAAGAAAATGTTCCTCCTAGTCTCTGAAAATATTGGCAAGAGGTAAAACTCAAAACAATAATTTTGGAATCTCAGAGATATTTATTTTGGGCCTTTGAATTAAATCAATAACATATTTGAGTTGAATTTATTTCTGTTATATAAGAAATAAAGTTCAAGTATTTTTGTAAGTTGCATGTGACCTTGGACTAGCTCCCTTAGGTCACATAAAAATTTACAAAAAGTTTCAAAATGGTTTGGTTTGTAAATCAAATCAAAACAAAGAAAGAAAAATAGAAAACAGAAACATATAAAAAAAGGAAGCAGAGACTTACCTAAGGCCCACTTACCTGGTGGCCTAGCAGATTCGACCTAACCCACCTCCTCCTGCATGTCGTTTTCCTCCCCAGACCAGTAGGCAGAGCGCGTGGTCGCAGCGCGCCGGCACGCGCCCCGGCCACCTCCACCCTGCCTGTCTGTGTCCCCGTCTCCCTGGATCTCTACCGAGCGCCACGCGGCCCCTGCACCTCTCACTCTCTCTTGAGATCATCCCCCCTCCTCTGCTCTCTCTCCCTCTCACCACCGAACGCAACCGCCGCCGCCGTTCGCCATAGCCGTAGCCGCAGCCATCCCTGAGCCTCTCCGACACGCCCCCGACCTCCGCCATGCCGCCCTAGTCCTCTCCGTCGTCTCACGCGACCAAAGGAGCCCCGAAGTGTCGTCCCCGACCCCTCCTTCCTCCTTCGGCCACGGAGATCGCCAGTGACTTTCCGCCGTCACCAAGCTGTCTTCGAGCACGCTGAGATCACCAACGACCTCGCCGTGAGCTCCTCTACCGAACCCCTCTCTCCCCATTGTCTTTTTCCTCCTCTAGCCTCACTAACCACCGCGGCCAAAGCTCGCCGCTGCCGTGCCTCGTCGCCGTTGTGGCTAGAGCCACAGTGGCTCGAAGCCAAGCACATCTCTGCACTCAGCACGGCTCCAGGAGCCCGTAGCGCCCACCAGCTCCTCCTGCCTTGCACCGTAGCGTCGAACCCGTCATTGCCCGAGCTCCGGCCGCCGCCACGAGCTCGACTCCAGCGTGCTCACTCCACCGCACTCTCTCTCGCTTGCTCCAATGGATGTGCGAGAGTGCGAGCTCTCTGTAGGTGGTCTCGGCCGCTAATTTGGTCGCCAAAGGGCAAAATCCGAGCCCCTCCGCTGTCTCGGCCTCGCCGGCGACTAAACACCGGCGGGATTGACCCTGCTAACCAGGGGTTTGACCCCCGCTGACCGAGTTGACCCGGGTGGGACTAGTTTGACCCCATTGGTCTATGACAGATGGGACCCGTGTGCTAATTAAGTTAGGATTAGGACTAACTAAAAATTAGTTAGACTAATGACACTGACACGCGGGACCCACTAGTCAGGTTTCACCCTGACCGGGTCAGTTGACCGCTGACGTCACACTGACGCAAGGCTGACGCAGTAAATCCTTTTCTGTGTTTATTCTTATATAGAAAATTCCAGAAAATGTCTAAAACTTCTAAAAATCATAGAAATTAATATATAACTCAGAATGAAATAATTTATATATGAAAAATTATTAGAAAAATTCAAGGAATCCATATGTACCAATTTCATGCATGGTTGAACAATGTTTGTCCTCTGTTTTAGACAAAACAAATAAAGTGCATTTAAATAATCATATATGGAGTTGGAATTTGAATCATGTATTCAAACCAACTTCATTTAAATCATAGCTAGATGCATTAGTACAAATCATAACATATTTCCATGTCATGATCATGCATCATAATGTGCATCGCATTGATTGTGTTCTTCCTTGTTTCCCGGTAGTTGTCCCCTCTCAGTAGACGATGTTCCGACGATGAGATCGATGACACTGATGAAGAACTATACTATCTTCAGAAGTGCCAGGCAAGCAAAACCCCCTTGTTCATTCCGATACAATCCCACTCTCTCGCTCCTGCTCCCTTTTACTGCATTAGGACAACAACGATTCAACTATTACATGTTGCGGTAGTTGAACCCCTTTCCTCTGCATGACCTGTCATTGCCACAGTAAATAGATGAAACCCACTAGCATGAGTAGGAGTTGTTTGAGCCCTGGTGTGCCTACTCATTCATGCTTGTTGTCATGCCGGCTACTGCTTAGAGTTGAGTCAGGTCTGGTTCATCGGGGATGAATTTGAATGTGGTGAACATGTCCTACTGTTGAGAGCTATGTGTGTGAACACGATTTGGTAAAGGTAGCAGTGAGAGGCCATGTAGGAGTACATGGTGGGTTGTCTCATTGAAACCATCCTCAGGAACTGAGTTCTGTGTTTGTGATCCATGAATAGTTACTACCACACATTGGAATGCTTAAGTGCCCCTCTCGACATAATAATCAACCTGATCTCTATCCAAGAGTTGCAACTAGTTTCTGGTGTTTGTAGGTAGTGCTAGTAGTCTACTAAGTGGCACCCGGTACTGGTGGGCTTGGGACAGACTAGGCACAGTGGCACGGTTTACCAAGTGGCACCCGGATGGTGGGCTTGGGAACCCTGCTCACATCGTTTGGGGCTGTGAGCGACACCCCGGCCGGATCTCCTTGCAGATGGAACCCGAATAGGCGATAAACCTGGACTATAGACATGTTGGTTAGTCAGGTCGTGGCCGACTCCCTCGCCAAGCTTCCGCTTGAAGGTTGCCGAGATATACGATGTGTACATAGTGGTAAGTGGCAAGAGCGTGTGTGAAGAAGTACACCCCTGCAGGGTTATCATTATCTATTCGAACAGCCAGGTTCCTCAGATATGGAAACTTGGACCCCTTGCATAGTTCATAGACAAGTGAAAGTGGATACTCTAAAATGCGCAAGATAAGCGTGAGTGCTATGTATGGCGTTCCCGTAGGGAGACGGGAGCGGATCCATAGTGGAGTATTGATATGGTGAATATGCGGACTCGTGTGCGCCACCCCAAAAGAGTTACTTGCAGTCGTAGTTCAGGATAGCCACCGAGTCAAAGCTGGCTTGCTGCAGTTAAACTCCACCACCACCCTTGCTGATACCGATGTATATGTAGTTAGTTCTGATGTAAGTCTTGCTGGGTACATTTGTACTCACGTTTGCTTAATTTATATTTTGCATAGAGACGCCAGTCTCGCTAGTAGTTCCGTGTGGACTTCGATGTTTAGCTTGATACCTCAGCTACGATCTTGTGCCCTCGGCAGGATCTGGTAGATAGTCAGGCTTCTCGGACTTTTTCATTTGTAGAAGTCTGTACTCAGACATGTTAAGCTTTCGCATGTGCTTTGACTTGTATGCTCTGAATGTTGGGTCATGAGACCCATGTTTGTAATATCTGGCTCTTCGGAGCCTAATGAATAAATACTCTGAGTCGTAGAGTCTTGTTGTGATGCCATGTTGTATTGCACATATTGAGCATATTGTGTGTATGATTGAAATGCTTGGTATGTGTGGGATCCGACAACCTAGTTGTTTATCCTTGGTAGCCTCTCTTATGGGGAAATGTAGTCTTGTGCTTTCATGAGCCATAGTAGTCCGCTACAACACGGTTCATCAGAGTCCTACTAGCCCAGCACTACTACTCCGGAACACTTGACTGGCCGACATGTGATTCACTTTGTTCCTATGTCTGTCCCTTTGGGGAAATGTCACGCGGTGACATCCGGAGTCCTGCCTAGCCTGCTACAGCCTGGTTCACCGGAGTCCTGTTAGCCCAGTGCTACAGCCCGGACTCGCACGCTGCTGACCCGACATGCTCAATGTTGATTCATGTATGCCTGTCCCCGTAAGTTAGTGCCACTTTGGGTTCATGACTAGTCATGTCGGCCCGGTTTCTCTGTCATATGTATGCTAGCGACACTATCATATACGTGAGCCAAAAGGCGCAAACGGTCCCGGGCCATGGTAAGGTGACACCCATGGGAATACCATGCGTGAGGCCGCAAAGTGATATCAGGTGTTACCGGCTAGATTGATGTGACTTGGAATCGGGGTCCTGATAGCTTTGGTATCAGATCCTGATTGCCTGTAGGATTACCGAGCCAAGCTGGTCGAAGTCATGTCTAGAAATGCTTTAGTTATATAAGGGATTGATTGTGGATGGGAATGTAAGGCTCTTTTTACTCCTTACCCTCATGACCTTCTGATGTGAGTCATCTTATCTTTTCTACGGGGCTAAGGACTAGGCTTCTCTTCTATCTCTCAGGATGACGTGTTACTAAACCGTAGTTGCCTAGGATTGTTAAGTTCAAACCTCAGTTCAGTTCCTACTACTTCCATATGTTCATAGCTGGCCTCAGAACCTTGATATTGTGATGTTGAGTGGTTATGCCACCATTTTGCAGGATGTCTCAAATCATTTTGAGCATTTACAGCCGTTATGCTGTCCGAGTCATCCCAGGTTTCTAAATAGTCTGATGCACTTGCAAATCTTTCCTCCATGTTCCGTTGTATTTTTGGGCCAGATTAAGCACACTAATCGGTGTGTTGAGGTACTCCGTTGCCTTGACGTGTATGTTGGAGTTAGTATTATGACCCTAGGTGTCCTCGAGAATTTAGCAATGCTTTCGTATCCCTAGTGCGATGATTCTGGCCATCATTCCTGGAAGCATCCCGTGATGCCATTTAGTAGTAGGTATTCTACTCCTGTGTTCTTGACCCAAGAATCACTCTGTTCACTTCGTGTTGATATTGTTGCTAGTTCCTTTAGGATATTAGTAACCTTGTGATAGTCCTTGAGGTCCATGGTATATCGTTCTTCCAATACCATGAGCCAATATGGCAGAAGTTCTTTTGAACCAAAAGATCACAACAAGAGTGCTCTTGATGAGTTCTCCATTTTATTGTGAATCAGCCAGTTCTACTGTTTTGCATGGGTTATCCGGAACAAATGTTGAGCTTTGCCCGACATACTAATCTATGCATACACAACTCAGAAAGATATATGTCCCTTTGAGTTGTTCCTCTTTGATTGTATTTTGACCTCCGTCTATCATTTGATAGTCAAGAGTATGTGTGCATTCATTCACCGATGCCTATTATTCTTGCGGTCTATCAAGCCATCCTATTCCAGAATGACTAGGAGAAACACACTCGAGAACCTCATCCATATCTTGGATTGGGTCAAAGCAATTGTATTCCGCAGATCAAAATGCCAATCCAGCTTTTGCTCTGTTCTACCTTGAAGTGTTACCATCTTTATGTCAAGGATGTCATGAGAATTGCACCACCTCTAATGAATTCTTGACAGAGTGATACTTCTCGCCATCATTATTCATTCCTCGGTCCCATGTTGCTGTAACCGGATTGCCGACAAGTGAACTGTGATGTGTGAAATCAATACTCCTAGCAACCATGTTTCTTGGTAGTTAATGGACAATACTCTCATTCTTAGGGTGCTGGTTATTGAATCATCATCCTAAGATTGATCGTGCTACCTAGTACATATTTCCGGTGCACTCATCGACCAATGAGTTAGGATTGTGACAATCCCTCGCTTCTTGATTATATTGTCTTGCCCTGGAAACCAACATTTTTCTCGAGCTTAAGAACATATCGGTGGTTCGTGATTTTCCGAATATCTTCTCGGAAGTATTACCAGGTTGTTCCCTGATTTCTATGTTGAGTTCGTGATCATGTTGGTTTTTCTCTAAACCATCCATTCTCCAAGAATCTGTATTGGATACCCCCGAGCTAGTTGGTTAAGCTAAACAACAACTTGGAGAGTTGGAAGATGGAAGCTTGTCTGACTTAGTTCATGATAAGGGATATCTTTTTGTGTGTGTGTGTATGTGTGTTGAAGAAAGATGATGTCTCCATCGATTGGTCCTCGTGATCAGTTGTTGGATCTATTGTCTTGTCCAAACCTTGATTTGAGTGTGGGCTATCATCAAATCAAGTTAGAACCAACGATATCCGTAATGTAGTCTTACTCGTGGTTTATTCCTCGAGCATACACCATTACATCCTTTGGTCTGACCAATACTATCACATTGTTCACATAATGGTGGAAGTTCAGTGATATGGAAATTCTGATGAGTTGCTATTGAGCCCATCAGCAGCATTTTGTCGCCCCCACGATCCATGTTGAACATCCAGCTAGTGTAGGAAACTTGTGTAAGCATTTTCTTCATGCCCCTTTCATGAAGTATGTGTTTGGATGAAAGAAGTGACTTCCTCTCATTCATGTGCATTCGATGCAAGTTGCCGCCGTGAATTTGAGAAAGTTAGTTTTGCTTCCTCTGGAATCATCCCAAATCGGTCATGCATACGTGCGAAGTATTATGTGGTTTGGAGACCTGCAACCTTCATTCTACATGTGTCCCTAGCACACCAAGCCACTGACTGATTTGTTCTAGGAAAATGAGTTAAGTGGTAATCCATGGTAATGCACAAGACTCCGTTATCCGTGATGATGGTTCCCAACCAGAACTCGATAGTGTTTTATTATAAGACACTATGTGGTCATGCTTGTCTGGGACAGTGTGTTCACATGTATGTAGCAGAACTGGCTCGTGTTTTGGAGCTTGCTATCGTAGTTCATCTCCCAATCTCGCAAATGTCATCTCGTCGATTTGTGTTGCAACTCTTCTTTTCAGACATGTTGAGTCTGAAGTATCAGGTTTTTAACCAGATCTGAATCTCAGGCAGATATGATGGTTGGAACATTCCCACCATTTGCATTTTGTTCCCAGCTTGCACCCCATTGTGCCAATCCTACCATGGGTTGCCCTCTCGGTAATTACTACTCAGGATTATCTTCAAAGTGGGCTTACCATGGGTCACATCCATTTCCGGTGATAAGCAAAGTCACTCATTGCGTTGTCTTCAACAAGGTAGTCCACATCATACATTCTAGTGTGAGTATGCCATCCTTTTCCGACTCCTTCAAATGATCGATTGTGATTGCCTTAGGCTGGTGTAAAGAGTTTCAATGATCTTTGTATCAAAAGTAATTCTTTTTGCCACTTAAGGGGATAATTCTACGAGCCACCTTCCTTAAGGTATACGAAATCATGGCAATTATCTCCTTGCTACTTTGAAATTCATGCTCCATGTTAGTCAAGTGTGGAATTGTAGCCTGCCAAATTGAAACCTCGTCATTTGTTTCTTTCCTCCCCTCTCGATATGTGTTTTGTGTCACAGCTCGAGAGATGTTCCTACATCTCACCCCATAAGTTGATCGTGAGTTGTTCAATCTTTGAGAAGATCAATTTCGGTAGAGTCTCTTTCCGTCATCATCATGTTCGATGAAGATCTCAAAAGTGAAGACGTCAAGATCAATTGGAGCAATGAATCAACATCTCCGAGAAGGGTAATTGGATAACGAAGATCATGTCGGCTTTGTGTCCCCTCTGCCTTCTTACCTCACGTCTTGAATCTCGGGACGAGATTCTCGTTTAGTGGGGGTGAGTTGTCACATCCCTAGAATTGTTTGCAATAGTTGCATAAGAGGGCATCCATGCATCATGTCTAAATTCTGAAAGTTGAATTGAGGTTAGTTGAAACCCTCAGAAATCACTTAAGAAATAATCAACATTAAAAATCTTTTCAAATGAGTCCAAGAAAATGTTCCTCCTAGTCTCTGAAAATATTGGCAAGAGGTAAAACTCAAAACAATATTTTTGGAATCTCAGAGATATTTATTTTGGGCCTTTGAATTAAATCAATAACATATTTGAGTTGATTTTATTTTAGTTATATAAGAAATAAAGTTCAAGTATTTTTGTAAGTTGCATGTGACCTTGGACTAGCTCCCTGAGCTCACATAAAAATTTACAGAAAGTTTCAAAATGGTTTAGTTTGTAAATCAAATAAAAACGAAGAAAGAAAAATAGAAAACAGAAACATATAAAAAGGAAGCAGAGACTAACCTGAGGCCCACTTACCTGGTGGCCTAGCAGATTCGGCCCAGCCCACCTCCTCCTTCCTGTCGTCTTCCTCCCCAGGCCAGTAGGCAGAGCGCGTGGTCGCAGCACGCCGGCACGCGCCCCGGCCACCTCCACCCTGCCTGCCTGCGTCCCCGTCGCCCTAGATCTCTCCCGAGCGCCATGCGGCCCCCCTGCACCTCTCACTCTCTCTCGAGCTCATCACCCCTCCTCTGCTCTCTCTCTCCCTCTCACCACCGAACGCTACCGCTGCCGCCGTTCACCATAGCCGTAGCCGCAACCATCCCCGAGCCTCTCCGACACGTCCCCGAGCTCCGCCGTGCCGCCCTAGTCCTCTCCGTCGTCTCACGCGACCAAAGGATCCCCGAAGCGTCGTCCCCAACCCCTCCTTCCTCCTTCGGCCACGGAGATCACCGGCGTCTTTCCGCTGTCACCAAGCCGTCTTCAAGCACGCTGAGATCATCGACGACCTCACTGTGAGCTCGTCTACCAAACCCCTCTCTCCCCGCCGTCTTTTTCATCATCTAGCCTCACTAACCACCGCGGCCGAAGCTCGCCTCCGCCGTGCCTCGTCGCCGTCGTGGCTAGAGCCACAGTGGCTCGAAGCCAAGCACACCTCTGCACTCAGCATGGCTCCAGGAGCCCTTAGCGCCCACCAGCTCCTGCTGCCTTGCACCCTAGCGCCGAACCCGTCGTTGCTCGAGCTCCGGCCGCCGCCACGAGCTCAACTCCGGCGAGCTCACTCCACCGCAGCCTCTCTCGCTTGTTCGAATGGGTGCGCGTGAGTGCCAGCTCTCTGTAGGTGGTCTCGGCCGCTAATTTGGTCGCCGGAGGGAAAAATCTGAGCCCCTCCCCCGTCTCGGCCTCGCCGGCGACTCAACGCCAGCGGGATTGACCCTGCTAACCAGGGGATTGACCCCCGCTGACCGAGTTGACCCGGGTGGGCCCAGTTTGACCCCCTGGTCTATGACAGATGGGACCCGCCTGCTAATTAAGTTAGGATTAGGACTAACTAAGAATTAGTTAGACTATTGACACTGACACGCGGGACCCACTGGTCAGGTTTCACCCTAACCGGGTTAGTTGACCGCTGACGTCACACTGACGCCAGGCTGATGCAGTAAATCCTTTTCTGGATTTATTCTTAGATAGAAAATTCCAGAAAATGTCTAAATCTTCTAAAAATCATGGAAATTAATCTATAACTCAGAATGAAATAATTTATATATGAAAAATTATCAGAAAAATTCAAGGAATCCATCTGTACCATTTTCTTGCATGTTTGAACAACGTTTGTCCTATGTTTTAGACAAAATAAATAAAGTGCATTTAAATAATCATATATGGAGTTGGAATTTGAATCATGTATTCAAACCAACTTCATTTAAATCATAGCTAGATGCATTAGTACAAATCATAGCATATTTCCATGTCATGATCACGAATCATATTGTGCATCGCATTGATTGTGTTCTTCCTTGTTTGCCAGTAGTTGACCCCTCTCAGTAGACGATGTTCCGACGATGAGATCAATGACACCAATGAAGAACTATACTATATTTAGAAGTGCCAGGCAAGCAAAACCCCCTTGTTCATTCCGACACAATCCCGCTCTCTCGCTCCTGCTCTCTTTTACTACATTAGGACAACAATGATTCAACTGTTACATGCTGCGGTAGTTGAACCCCTTTCCTCTGCATGACCTGTCATTGCCATAGTAAATAGATGAAACCCACTAGCATGAGTAGGAGTTGTTTGAGCCCTGGTGTGCCTACTCATTCATGCTTGTTGTCATGCCGGCTACTGCTTAGAGTTGAGTCAGGTCTGGTTCATCGGGGATGAATTGGAATGTGGTGAACATGTCCTACTGTTGAGAGCTAAGTGTGTGAACACAATTTGGTAAAGGTGGCGGTGAGAGGCCATGTAGGAGTACATGGTGGGTTGTCTCATTGAAACCTTCCTCAGGAACCGAGTTCTGTGTTTGTGATCCATGAACAGTTACTACCACACATTGGAATGCTTAAGTGCCCCTCTCAACTTATTAATCAACCTGATCTCTATCCAGGAGTTGCAACTAGTTTCTGGTGTTTGTAGGTAGTGCTAGTAGTCTACTAAGTGGCACCCAGTACAGGTGGGCTTGGGACAGACTAGGCACAATGGCACGGTGTACCAAGTGGCACCCTGATGGTGGGCTTGGGAACCCTGCTTACATCGTTTGGGTCCGTGAGCGACACCCCGGCCGGATCTCCTTGCGGATGGAACCCGAATAGGTGATAAACCTGGACTAGAGACTTGTTGGTTAGTCAGGTCGTGGCCGACTCCCTCGCCAGGCTTCCGCTTGAAGGTTGCCAAGATACACGATGTGTACATGGTGGTAAGTGGCGAGAGCGTGTGTGAAGAAGTACACCCCTGCAGGGTTATCATTATCTATTCGAATAGCCGGATTCCTCGGATATGGAAACTTGGACCACTTGCATAGTTCATAGACAAGTGAAAGTGGATACTCTAAAATGCGCAAGATAAGCGTGAGTGCTATGGATGGCGTTCTCGTAGGGAGACGGGAGCGGATCCATAGTGGAGTATTGATATGGTGAATATGCAGACTCGTGTGCACCACCCCGAAAGAGTTACTTGCAGTCGTAGTTCAGGATAGCCACCGAGTCAAAGTTGGCTTGCTACAGTTAAACTCCACCGCCCCCCTTGCTGATACCGATGCATATGTAGTTAGTTCTGATGTAAGTCTTGCTGGGTACATTTGTACTCACGTTTGCTTAATTTATGTTTTGCAGAGATACGTCAGTCTCGCTAGTAGTTCCGTGTGGACTTCGAAGTTTAGCTTGATACCTCAGCTACGATCTTGTGCCCTCGGCAGGATCTGGTAGATAGTCAGGCTTCTCGGCCTTTTTCATTTGTAGAAGTCTGTGCTCAGACATGTTAAGCTTTCACATGTGCTTTGACTTGTATGCTCTGAATGTTGGGTCATGAGACCCATGTTTGTAATATCTGGCTCTTCGGAGCCTAATGAATAAATACTCTGAGTCGTAGAGTCTTGTTGTGATGCCATGTTGTATTGCACATATTGAGCATATTGTGTGTATGATTGAAATGCTTGGTATGTGTGGGATCTGACAACCTAGTTGTTTATCCTTGGTAGCCTCTCTTATGGGGAAATGTAGTCTTGTGCTTTCATGAGCCATAGTAGTCCGCTACAGCCCGGTTCATCGGAGTCCTGCTAGCCCAGCACTACTGCTCCGGAACACTTGACTGGCCGGCATGTGATTCACTTTGTTCCTATGTCTGTCCCTTTGGGGAAATGTCACGCGGTGACATCCGGAGTCCTGCCTAGCCTACTACAGCCCGGTTCTCCGGAGTCCTGTTAGCCCAGTGCTACAGCCCAGATTCGCACGCTTCTGACCGACATGCTTGATGTTGATTCATGTATGCATGTCCCCGTAAGTTAGTGCCACTTTGGGTTCACGACTAGTCATGTCGTCCCGGGTTCTCTGTCATATGGATGCTAGCGACACTATAATATACGTGAGCCAAAAGGCGCAAACGGTTCCGGGCCATGGTAAGGCGACACCCGTGAGAATACCGTGCGTGAGGCCGCAAAGTGATATGAGGTGTTACCGGCTAGATCGATGTGACTTGGAATCAGGGTCCTGACACGTTGCCACTGGATGAACATGACTGAGGGGGTCCTGGATTAGGGGGTCCTCGGGCATCCGGGCTATGTAACATGGGCCGGACTAATGGGCTGCGAAGATACAACATACAAGGCTTTCCCCCGTGTCCAGATGGGACTCTCCTTGGCATTGAAGGCAAGCTTGGCATGCGAATATGAAGATTCCTTTCTCTGTAAACCGACTCTGTACAACCCTAACCCCCTCCGGTGTCTATATAAACCGGAAGGTTTAGTCCATAGAGGCAATCACAATCATACGGGCTAGACGTCTAGGGTTTAGCCATTACGATCTCGTGGTAGATCAACTCTTGTAACCACTATACTCATCAAAGTCAATCAAGAAGGACGTAGGGTATTACCTCCATCAAGAGGGCCTGAACCTGGGTAAACATCGTGTCCCCTATCTCCTATTATCTTCGATACTTAGACGCACATTTCGGGACCCCATACCCGAGATCTTCCGGTTTTGTCCCCGACATTGGTGCTTTCATTGAGAGTTCCACTGTGCCATCATCAAAAGGCTCGATGGCTCTGTCGATCATCTACAAAAATGCTACCGGGAAGGATATTTTCTCCCCGGACAGATCTTCGTATTCGGCGGCTTCCCACTGCGTGCCAACTCGGTTGGTCACCTGGAGCAGATCGACAGCTACGCCCCTCCATATCAGTTTGGGAAATCTAAACTATGCCACTGATATCCGAGGACACTTGATCTTCCAAGGTTTCGCGACTCCAGCAACCACTCCGGCCTTAGATCTGGAGCGCGTCACCAGGTCCGAAGACGGGAGTCTAGGGCCCGCCGTACTCTCTACGGCTATAGAGCTCAACACTCGAGAACCGGAGAGGATAGCGCCACCGGCAGTCATCACAAAGCCGGGCTCTTCTCCGGACACTAGCTCTGAACCCTCGAAGTCCGCGTCATGCAAGCTTGGCCAGGGAACTTCGGTCCCTGTCCAAACCTCACTCTTAAACAAGGCTCTAGACTTAATGCGATACCTCGCCATCAAAGAGGAACCGCTTCCGAACTGCGTCTAGCCCGGACTAGGGGCTGAAAATAGGGAATTTTACTTCCCACCCGCCACCCACTTTATAGCCACTGTCGAGGATCTAACTGACATGCTTGACTACGCCTCCGAAGACATCAATGGTATGGACGACGATGCCGGAGAGTAGCAGGCCCAAAACCCGCCGTTCACCGGACGCTGGACGACCACTTCCTCATAAGACGTGTACATGGTGGGCACACCTAAAGAAGGCGACGGCGATGATGAGAAGGATCCAGTCAAGGACGAACCTCCTGAGATACCACCAAAGTATCGATGTCAGTGGCGCCGCTCTAAATTGCGTCGCGGAAAAGACAACAATACCGGCACCGGAGGCAATGACACTCCGAAGAGCGCCGGAGACCAAGAAGACCCCATCAAACCAACATCCGAACAGGATGATCGGGAGGACGGGCAAATTCACCTTGATGATCAAGCAGGGAACGAAGACTCGGAGGATAGCAACTATCTATCAGTCTCCTTGGATGAGCTGAGCCTCGGTGACAAAGATTTCATCGTGCCAGAGTAACCCCTCGAACAAGAGCGCTTTAAGCGCCGGCTAAAAGCCACTGCAAGAAGCCTAAAAAAGGTAGCAGCAGCTTCAAGCTGACCAAGATCTGCTCAACGACAGATGGACTAATGTCCTGGCAGCCGATGAATATGGCTTCAAACGCCCAACAAAGAGTTACACGAAGCGTTAACTACTACCCCAATTCGGCGATGAGGTGCTAGAGCCCATACCACCCATGCGTAACGCGACTGACAGACCTGACCGACCACCACGTGGTTGGGGCAGAATGGCAACTCAACCCAAACACTAGCCCGCACCACCTCGTCGTCAAAGTAGAGAAACAACAGCTCGGGGATACACATATGACCTACGACAGGACCTGGAAAATAGAGCAGGTCAGACCAGATCAATCTATGGATCGTGGGGGCGTGCCCCGGCGTGAGAGGACGGTTATCAATCCTGGCGCGACAAGCACAACCATGCCTGGGCCGAAAACCGCATACGGACTCCATCCGAGCTGCGTCGTGACATGGCCCGATATAGAGGCACCGCACACCCCCTATGCTTCACCGACAAGGTAATGGAGCACCAGTTCCCAGAAGGGTTTAAACCCGTGAACATTGAATCATAAGACGGCACAATAGATCCCATAGTATGGATTGAAGATTTTCTTCTCCACATTCACATGGCTTTCGGTGACGATCTACACGCCATCAAATACCCCCCCCCCCCGCCTAAAACTTAAGGGGCCAGCTCGGCACTAGCTAAACAACCTCCCAGAAAACTCTATTGGAAGCTGGGAAGACCTGGAGGACGCCTTTAGAGACAACTTCCAAGGCACCTACATCCGGCCTCTAGATGCTGATGACCTAAGTCATATTGTCTAGCAGCCCGGAGAGTATGCCAGAAAATTCTAGACTAGGTTCCTCATTAAAAAGAACCTGACTGTCAATTGTCCAGACAACGAAGCCCTAGCGGCCTTTAAACATAGCATTCGCGATGAATGGCTCGCCCGACACCTCGGCCAAGAGAAGCCGAAGTCCATGGCAGCCCTCACAGCACTCAGGACCCACTTTTGTGCGGGCGAAGACAGCTGGCTAGCCCATAGCAGTAATAGTACAAGCAAGCTTGGCAGTTCCAAAGCTAAGAATAACAACGGCAGGCCCCGATGCAATAAACACAAGCACTGCAGCAATAATGACAGTACTGAAGACATGGCGGTCAACGCCGGATTGAGCGGCTCCAAGTCCGGTCAGTGGAAGAAGCCATTCAAAAGAAACAGAGAGGGCTCATCCAGCTTGGACTGAATACTCGATCGACCCTGCCAGATTCACGACACCCCCGACAAGCGTGCCAATCATACCAACCGAAGTTGTTGGGTCTTTAAACAGGTCATTAAGTTAAATACCAAACATAAGGAGAAAGGGTCGCCCATCGAGGATGATGACGAGGAGCCTCGTCAACCGAAAATAGGGGGACAGAAGAAATTCCCCCCCGAAGTGAAAATGGTAAATATGCTATACATCACTCATATCCCCAAGATGGAGCGCAAGCGCGTGCTAAGGGGTGTCTATGTGATAGAGCCAGTCGCCCCAAAATTCAACCCATGGTCGGCCTGTCTAATCACCTTCGATCGCAGGGACCATCCGACCAGTATTCGTCACAGACATTCGGCCGCACTTGTCCTCGACCCAATCATTGACGGATTCCACCTTACGCAAGTCCTCATGGACGGAGGCAACAGCCTTAACCTGCTCTATCAGGATACAGTCCGCAAGATGGGCATTGATCTGTCAAGAATCAAGCCTACCAAAACTACCTTTAAAGGAGTAATACCTGGTGTAGAGGCCCGCTGCACGGGCTCAATCACATTGGAGGTTGTCTTTGATTGGTCGGACAACTTCCGAAGCGAAGACTTGATCTTCGACATCGTCCCCTTCCGTTGTGGCTACCATGCATTGCTCGGACGAACTGCGTTAGCTCGCTTCAATGCGTTCCCACACTATGCCTATCTCAAACTCAAGATGCCTGGACCACGCGGCGTTATAACGGTCAATGGAAACTTGGAACGCTCCCTCCGTACTAAGGAGCACACCGTGGCCCTGGCAGCGGAAGTACATGGCAGCCTTATCAAGCCGACTATTACATCGGCGGCCAAGTCCCTAGACACTGTTAAACGAGTCCGGACTACCCCACAGTACGACAATCTAGCTCATCAGGAGCTCGATTAGCAATTCAGCCTCCATCTCAACCCCTAACAAATTGTCGCATATGTTCCACGCGTACATAATTACGCACTAAAGATACCATGGGAAAGGACGGAGGCATAATAAAGATAAAGTCCACAATACGGCTAGACCCTATCCGGACACTCATATTTTCTTTTTTTCTTCTTCAGGTTCCTCACAACCCACATCACCTTTTCAACGGTACCAAGGCCTATTTTCGAGGCCTATCATGAAAACACCGATCAATGATCCTCTCAAAGGACAATACACCAAGGCGAAAAAGCAGCATAGACGCGTGGCAGAATACCTACAAGGTCTTTAAAGATCACCTCGTCCGTTTTCAGGACACATACAAAGCTTTCCCTTGTGGTCGGCATGTAAAATAGCCTTGTTGCTTACTGCACTATTTGTACCAATACGTTTTGATGTATCAGTCAGACTATAATGGAAACAATTTTCAGCCCAACCTATGCGATATTGGCCTATTTCTTAATCTGTGTCTCCCTGTTTTTGTCCGATTGTCATGTACACCTCGGTACGACTTAAATCGCCAGGGGCTCCACATACATAATTTTTTTAAACTAAACAAAGTTCGAACACTTTCACAGTGCAATTCGGCGTCCCAAATATAGCATTATATGCATCGGCTCCGAATCATGTCTTCGGTCAATAGTTGGGTTGCCCAGCTCCTGTGCTTACTACCTTATGTTCCGCTTGTTTGACTAAGGTAGTAAAGGGATAACTACTGCGATTGTGTTTTCGGTTCATCTGGACAGACACCTCAGTAGAGAAAGCGAAAACTGACTGTCATGATACGGCAAGAGCTGGTCAACTATTTGGTGACTAATTATAAATCTCTTGCGATTTTTTCCGCATTACACGACAGACCTGCCTTCACCCGGCCGAGCATCCACAACACCCAAGTTCGGATAACCGAACAATACTAGGGGCTGCGCCTATACTCCCATTATAAAACACCTATGGCTAAGTGAGAGTGATAAAGCCATATAGGCTGATTGCCTGGTTCGCTGCACTAACACCTCCTTCACGGACCAAGTCACTAGGTCAAGTGTTTTTAGGTGCTATCCCGAACACCCCCGTACTACCTACGTGGGGGCTGAAGCCAACGACTGGCCAACTCTCAGATGTTGTAAACGGCCGCATAGGAGGAAACTATTTTAAATAAAGCAATCAACATATCATACATAAGCCTTGTTTCATAATATCGGATTGGACAACATAGGATACATTCATTCAAAAGGATGTCCTTCAAACACTAGCCATCTACAATGCGAGATCCTTCTAGGACATCATTGAAATACCGCTCTGGCGTGCGGTGCTCTTTGCCTGGGGGCAGTCCCTCAGTTGCGAGCTTGACGACGTCCATCTTCACCCACTTCACTTTGACACGGGCGAAGGCCATCCGCACACCTTCGATCCAGACTGACCGGTTCACGACATCAAGATGGGGGCAGGCACTGACCAGCCGCTTCACGAGCCTGATGTAGCTACTGGGTATGGGTTCGGCAGGCCACAGGCGGATTATAAAATCCCTCATGGCCAGTCCAGCCACCCTATGCAGTTCAGCCAACTGCTTCAGCTGATCGCCGAGGGGCACGGGATGCTCATGCGCAAGGTACTGCGAGCAGAATAGATTTTTTGTCGAGCTCCCCTCTTTGGCTCGGAAGAACTCCACAGCATCGGCAACACTCCGGGGCAGGTCCGCAAATGCTCCTAGAGAACTCCAAATCCGGGTAAGGAAGATGTATTTTTTCCTCGCAAATTTGCTCTGCATGTTAAAGGCCTTACCAGCCGCAATTTGCTTCGCCTCCTGGATCTCCAGGCAGGCGCTTTGGGCTTCAGTCTGGGCCTCCTGAGCACTATGGAGGGCCTTAGCAAGCTTGGATTTTTGATCCGATATTTTGTGCTCTAAGGACTCACATTTGCTTATAGCATCCTTGAGCTCTTGCTGGACTTCCTCCACCCTTGACTCATGTCTTAGGCAGGCAGCTCCTTTCTCCTCCGCCTCTTTCTTGGCCTCGGCCAGCGCGCTCTTGAGGGTATTGACATCAGGTGCGTCAGCTATGAGCAAAGTTATAAGACTCATTCAGATCGAAAATTATTGCTAATATTATTTCAGAAGCATTTTCGGTATCACGTACCTTGCTTTTCCTCTAACTTCCGCCTCGGCTCATATGCTTTGGCGGCATGGGTAGCTGACGCCTGCGTCGCATCCTGTTTGGTCCAAATAGATATGTGTGTTAATCTCCTGATTGAGTCATTAGATCCTCTGTTCGGCCTTTCCTTGTGAATGCTGAATAGAGTCTTAGGGGCTAATATCTATACACAGACACTTTTTCTCATATAGCCAAAAGGTATTATATTACGTACCTCAAAGCCTCTCAGAAGGCTAGTATAGGCCTCATTCAATCCGCTTTTGGCGGACTGAACACTTTCAACCACTGTACCCATAAGGGTACGATGTTCTTCTACAATGATGGCACTCTGAGGTGCTTCCACCAGAGTATCCGGCGCCTCCGGAATGACAGAGGTCACTGGTGGGATTTGCGCACCCCCTTCTTTTGAAGGAGATTGCCCACCTGATTCCGGAGCCATATTGGTCTCAGGTTAATATTCGGTTGGGGGCCGAATTGGGCATGGGCCCCGTCGTCAGTCTCCATGGGGGTCGATTTCCCCATGTTTCCGGTAGTAGGGATATCGCCCTCGGGCACCACCGTCGCTGCTCCCCGCACCTCCCCGTGACCCGGAAGGGTCCTCCGAGACAACACTTCAGCATTATGCGTAACTTTGGGGGAGGAGGCCGGCGGAGGTGGTGTCACATCCCTAGCTTCTGGTGTTGCCTAGTGTTTTCATCTTGCTTGCATAATGTCTAACTTTCATGGAAACTTGAAATGGGGGATGTTCAAACCCTAGCATAAAAGGAATCCACCAGGTTCAACTAAAATATTTTTCAGTGAACCCAAATGGCCTTCAAAAATGTTCATCATTTTTGGAAAATGCTGGAAACAGCAACCATAGGTGATGCACATTTTTGCATGACATTTTGGATTGTTGAATTAACACATATTGTATTTTGAATTGGAGCAAATAAATACTATAAATACTTTATTACTCCAATAATTCTGATTTTTGTTGAGGGGCTTTGGAATAATCCTTTTAGTCCCTGCAAAGTTTATCAGAAGCAACAAAATTTGTTTGGTTCAAAAACAAAATTAAAACAAATGTCAGAAATAGAAAACAGAAACAAAATAGAGAAAGGAGAAACTTACCTGGCACTTACATGTCCAGCTGGCCGGCCTACTACTGTGGGGCCCAGCGCACAGCGTAGTGCCAGTCACCCTCAACCTCCCGCCAGGAGGATGAGAGGCGCGTGGCCACCGCACGCAAGCACGCGCCACGGACACCTCCTGCTTGGCGCCGATGCTGTTGGAGGGCGCCAAGATCGCCACGGCACCCCCTGCATCTTCCCCCCTCTCTGGTTCCTCCCTCTCTCCCCCAGCGCTCGCGCCGCTGCCACCCGAGGCCGCCGACGAGCACCGCCGCGGCCATAGCCTCCCCGTGCCTCACCTACGTGACCTCAAGCTCCGCCGTCGACCCATACGCCGTCTACACCAAGCCACGCGATGGGAAGAGCCCCGGAGCGCTACCCAAACGTCTTCTTCCTCCTCGGGCCACCGAGATCCCCGGCGACCGTGCTCCCGCTCTGACGCGTCACCGAGCCCGCTGACCTTCTCCTCCGCCCCAAGTGAGCCCCTGATCGCTTCCCCCATGTTCCCTTCTGCGATAGCGCGCCTTAACTAGCCCATCGTCGAGGTCGAGATCTCCCCGCCGTCGGCCATGTCACCACGGTGGCTACGGCCGCACAAGCTCGCGTCCGAGCTCACAGATGCACTCACCGCACTCCCTCGAGTCGAACACGACCATCCACGGCTCCTTCCGTACCCCGCATCACCCAAACCGTTGTTGGCCGAACTCCGGCCGCCGCCGCAAGCTCCGTTCAGGTGAGCTCCGGCCAACCCAGCCCCAGCCACCGCCACATTGGATGCGCCACCCCGCCAGCTCCCCGTAGATGCTCTCTGCGCGTCCAACCGTCGACTGCAGCGCAAGTCCGGCTAACCTCCGGCACGTTTCTGGTCGTCGCCGGCCAAACTCCGGCGTGCTGACGTGGCCGCGTGATTAGTGCTAATCGCCGCCAGCAAACCAACCTATAGTCACTGACTAGTGGGCCCAGTGGTCTAATAGTTTTAACTTAATCACTAATTAGAGCAAGTGCCACTGACATGTGGGCCCAGGCCTTAACTAATCTTGATTAGGTTAGTTTAATTTTAATTAACCCTGGTAGTTAATTGTGTCACTGACGTGTGGACCCCACACATTAGGTTTGACCTGGACCGAGCCGTGGACCTACTGACGTCACTGTGAGGTCATGCTGACGCAATAATTACTTTCTGGAATTTAAATAAATCTTAAATGATTAATTATTTTCAGAAAATACCCCAAACTTCTAAAAAATAGAAATTCAACCATAGCTCAGAATGAAATAATTTATATATGAAAAATTATAAGAAAAATTCAAGGAATCCATCTGTACCATTTTCATGCATGTTTGAACAATATTTGTCGTCTGTTTTGGAAAAAACAAATAAAGGGAATTTAAATAATCATATATGGAGTTGGAATTTGAATCATGTATTCAAACCAACTTCATTTAAATCATAGCTAGATGCATTAGCTCAAATCACAGCATATTGCCATGTCATGATCATGCATCATATTGTGGCATTGCATTGATTGTGTTCTTTCTCAATTGCCGGTGTTTGTCCCCTCTCGGTAGACGCGTACCGACAACAAGAACAATGACACCGATGAAGTGTGTTCCTCTTCAGAAGTGTCAGGCAAGCAAAACCCCCTTGTTCATCCCGATACAATCCCACTCTCTCTCTCTCTCTCCTGCTCTCTTTTACTGCATTAGGACAATAGCGATTCAACTGTTACATGTTGCGGTAGTTGAACCCCTTTCCTCTGCATGACCTGTCATTGCCACAGTAAATAGATGAAACCCACTACCATGAGTAGGAGTTGTTCGAGCCCTGATGTGCCTACTCATTCATGCTTGTTTGTCATGCCTGCTACTACTTAGAGTTGAGTCAGGTCCGAT
Organism: Triticum urartu; assembly: GCF_003073215.2. Classification (NCBI taxonomy): domain Eukaryota; kingdom Viridiplantae; phylum Streptophyta; class Magnoliopsida; order Poales; family Poaceae; genus Triticum; species Triticum urartu. The sequence continues at coordinate 248,592,267 of NC_053027.1, read as the reverse complement.
TCATCGGGGATGAATTGGAATGTGGTGGACATGTCCTACTTTGTGTGAGTTAAGTGTGTGAAGATGATTTGGTAAAGGTAGCGGTGAGAGGCCATTTAGGAGTAGATGGTGGGTTGTCTCATTGCAGCCGTACCTCAGGAACTGAGTTCTGTGTTTGTGATCCATGAACAGTTACAACCACACATTGGGCTCCGGGCGCTCAAAGCTCTCTCGACTTTTTAATCAACTCGATCTCTGTCCAGGAGTTGCAACTAGTTTCTGGTGTTCTTGGTAGTGTTAGTAGACTACCAAGTGGCACCCGGTACAGGTGGGCTTGGGACAGACTAGGCACAGTGGCCCGGTGTACCAAGTGGCACCCGGATGGTGGGCTTGGGAATCCTGTACACATCGTTTGGGGCCGTGAGCGACACCCCGGCCGGATCTCCTTGCGGATGGAACCCGAATAGGCGATAAACCTAGACGAGATACTTGTGTGATTAGTCAGGTCATGGCCGACTCCCTCACCAGGCTTCCGCTTGAAGGTTGCCGAGATACACGAAGTTTACATGGTGGTAAGTGGCCAGAGCATGTGTGAAGATGTACATCCCTGCAGGGTTATCATTATCTATTCGAATAGCCAGATTCCTCGGATATGGAAACTTGGACCCCTTGCATAGTTCATAGACAAGTGAAAGTGGATACTCTAAAACTCACAAGATAAGCGTGAGTGCTATGGATGGCCTTCTCGTAGGGATACGGGAGCGGATCCATTGTGGTGTATTGATGTGGTGAATATGTGGACTCGTGTCGCCACCTCAAAAGAGTTACCAGCAGTCGTAGTTCAGGATAGCCACCGCGTCAAAGCTGGCTTGCTGCAGTCAAACTCCACCACCCCCCTTTATTGATACTGATGCATACGTAGCTAGTTCTGATGTATGTCTTGCTGGGTACATTTGTACTCACATTTGCCTATTTTATGTTTTGCAGAGAGACCTCAGTCTCACTAGTAGTTCCACGTGGACTTCAACGTTTAGCTTGTTACCTCAGCTATGATCTTGTACCTTGGGAGGGTCTTGTAGACAGTCAGGCTTCTGAGCCTTCTTCATTTGTAGTTGTCTGTACTCAGACAAGTTAAGCTTCCGCATGTGCTTGTTGCTTGTATGCTCTGAATGTTGGGTCATGAGACTCATGTTTGTAATGTCTCGCTCCTCAGAGCCTAATGAATAAATACTTGAGTCGTAGAGTTATGTTGTGATGCCATGTTGTATTTACACATATCGAGCATATTGTGTGTATGATTGAAATGCTTGGTATGTGTGGGATCCGACAATCTAGTTGTTTATCCTTGACAGCCTCTCTTATGGGGAAATGTAGTCTAGTGCTCCCATGAGCCATAGTAGTCCGCTACAGCCCGGTTCACTGGAGTCCTGCTAGCCCAGCACTACTGCTCCGGAACACTTGACTGGCCGGCATATGATTCACTTCGTTCCTGTGTCTGTCCCTTTGGGGAAATGTCACGCGGTGACATCCAGAGTACTTCCTAGCCTGCTACAGCCCGGTTCACCGGAGTCCTGTTAGCCTAGTGCTATAGCCCGTGTTCGCACGCTGCTGACCGGCATGCTCGATGTTGATTCATGTATGCCTTTCCCCGTAAGTTAGTGCGGCTTTGGGTTCACGACTAGCCATGTCGGCCCGGGTTCTCTGTCATATGGATCCTAGCGACACTATCATATACATGAGCCAAAAGGCGCAAACAGTCCTGGGCCATGGTAAGGCGACACCCGTGGGAATACCGTGTGTGAGGCTGCAAAGTGATATGAGGTGTTACCGGTTAGATCGATGTGACTTGGAATCGGGGTCCTGACAGCTTTGGTACCAGAGCCTGACTGCTTGTAGGATTACCAAGCCAAACCAGTCGAAGTTGTGTCTAGAAATGCTTTAGTTATGTAAGGGAATTGATTGTGGAAGGGAACGTAAGGCTCTTTTTACTCCTTTACCTTATGCCCTTCTGATCTGAGTCAACCTCTTCTTTTCTACGGGGATTAAGAACTAGGCTTCTCTTCTATCTCTCAGGATGACGTGTTACTAAACCGTAGTTGCCTAGGATTGTTGAGTTCAAGCCTCAGTTCAGTTCCTACTACTTCCATATGTTCATAGCTGGCCTCAGAACCTTGATATCGTGATGTTGAGTGGTTATGCCACCATTTTGCATGATGTCTCAAATCATTTTGAGCATTTACAGCCGTTATGCTATCCGAGTCATCCCAGGTTTCTAAACAATCTGATGCATCTGCAAATCCCTTCCTCCCATTCCTGATGTCCTTTTGGGCCATATTTAGCACACTAATCGGTGAGCTGAGGTACTCTATTGCCTCGACATATATGTTGAATTGTTATTATGACACTAGGGTAACTTAGAGTTAGTAATCTAGCCATGTTTGGTGTTCCCAGTGTGATGATTCTGGCCACCATTCTAGAAAGCATCTCGTGATGCTACTTAGTAGTAGGTATTCTACACCTGGGCTTTTGAACCCGAGATTCACCCTACTTCATGTTGTTAGTACTTGCTAGTTCCCTTAAGATATTAGTAACCTTTGCGATAGTCCTTGAGGTCCATGATATGTCATTCTTCCAATACCACGAACCATCATGGCAGAAGTTCTTTTGAACCAAAAGATCACAACCAGGGTGCTCTTGAGGAGTACTCCATTTATATTGTGACTCTGCCAGTTCTATCATTCTACATGGGTTATCCGGAAGAAATATGTTGAACTCGTTTTGACATACTAACCCATGAATCCACAACTCAAAAAGTTATATGTTCCTTGAGTTGTTCTCTTTAGTTGTATTCTGACCCCCGTCTATCATTTGATAGTCAAGAATAGTTGTGCGTTCATGTTATCGATGCCTATTATTTTTGTGGTCCGTCAAGCCATTCTATTTCAGAATGACTAGGAGAAACAAACTCCAGTACCTCATCCATATCTAGGATTGGGTCAAAGTAGTTGTATTTCGCAGATCAAAATGCCAATCCAGCTTTTGATTATGTTCTACCCTGAAGTATTACCGTCCTATGTCAAGAATGTCATGGGAATTGCACACCATCTTATGAATTCTTGATACAGTGACACCTCTCGCCATCGTTGTTCATTCCTCGGTTCCCGTGTTGCTGCGACCGGAATACCGACAAGTGAATCATGATGTGTGAAATCAATACTCCTAGCAACTAGTTGCATGGTAGTAAATGGACCATATTCTCATTCCTAGCGTGTTGCTTATTGAATCATCAATCTAGGATAGATTGAGCTACCTAGTCCTTATTTCTGGTGCACTCCTCGATCAATGAGTGAGGATTATTCAATCCCTTGGTTATTTGATCATATTGTCTTGCTCTGAAAAGCAAGATTGTTCTCAAGCTTAGTAACATATCGGTGGTTCGTGATGTTCCGAATATCTTCTCGGAAGTATTACCAGGTTGTCACCTGACCGCTATGTTGAGTCCGTGATCATGTTGGTTTTCCTCCAAACCACCCATTCTCCAAGAATCTGTGTGGGATACCCCTGAGCTAGTTGGTTAAGACAAACAACAACTTGGAGTGTTGGAAGATAAAAGATTATCTGACTTAGTTCATGTTAAGGGTTATCTTTTTGGTGTGTATGTGTGTTGAAGAAAGATGATATCTCCATCGATTGGCCCTCGGGATCAGTTGTTGGATCTATTGCCTTGTCAAAACTTTGACTTGAGTATGGGCTATTGTCAAGTCAAATCAGAACCAATGATGTTCGTAATATTGTCTTACTCGTGGTTGATCCCTCGAGCATACATCATTACATCCTTTGGTCTGACCATTGCTATCACCGTGTTCACATGATGGTGGGAGTCCAGTGATATGGAAATTCCGATGAGTTGTTGTTGAGCCCATCAGCAGCATTTTGTCTCCCCCATGATTCATGTTGAACGTCAATCAAGTGTTGGAAATTTTGTAAGCAATGCCTTCGTGTTCCGTTCATGAAGCTTATGCTTGGATGGAAGAAGTGACTTCCCCGAATTCATGTGCATTTGGTGCAAGTTGCCCCTGTGAGTTCGAGAAAGATTGTTTTTGTTTCCTCTGGTACCATCCCAAGTTAGTTATGCATGTGTGAATGTATTCTATGGTTTGGTAGATTAATTGCCTCCACTCCATATGTATTCCCTAGCACACCAAGCCGATGATTGAGTTGTTCAAGGAAAAGAAGTTCTTGAGTGCTAACCCTTAAGGACCCAAAGGTACATGCGCAGGACTTCGCTCTCCACAATGATGGTTCCCAATCAGAACTTGGTAGTGTTTTATTATAAGACTACTACGTGATCATGCTTGTCTGGGACAGTGTGTTCACATGTATGTAGCAGAACCAGCTCATATTTTGGAGCTTGCTATCGTAGTTCATTTCCCTTGAATCTCGCAACGTCATCTCGTCGGTTTGTGTTGCAAACTTTCTTTTCCAGACATGACGCCTGAAATATCCTGTTACCAACCAGATCTGAATATCAGGAAAATATGATGGTTGAAAAAATCCCCAACATCTGCATGTTGTTCCTAGCTTGCACCGCCATTGTGCCAATCTCCCATGGGCTGCCCTGCTCAGCAATTGTTGTTCCGGATCATGTTCAGAAGTGGTCCTACCATGGGTCCCATCCATTTTTCGATGATGAGCAAAATCATCCATTGCGTTGTCTTCAACAAGGTAGTCCACATCATCCATTCTAGTCTGAGTATGCCATCCTTTCGAACTTCTTCAAAATGATCATTTGTGAATTGACTTAGGCTGGAATAGAGAGCATCAATGAACTCTGTATCAAAAGTAATTCTTTTTGCCACTTAAGGGAATAATTCCACGAGTCACCTTTCCTGAGGTACCCCGATATGGAATGGCAATTTTTCCCCGCTACTTTGAAACCCTCGTCAAATTGTTTCTTCCGTCCCTCCTAATGCTTGTTTTGCCTCTCAGCTCCAGAGATGTTTCTATGTCTCATCCCATGAGTTGATCTTGTGATCATTAAGATGATCCTAAGTTGCTCGAACCTCAGGAAGATCGATTCTTCTTAAATTCTCCCCTTTCTACTCATTGTCATGTTGGATGTAGTTCTCAAAGCAAGACGTCGAGATCAAGGTGATGCAATGAATCAACATCCTCGAGAAAGACATCTAGATCGTGAAGATTGTGTTAGCTTGTGTCCCTCTATCTCCTTACCTCACGACTTGAATCTCGGGACGAGATTCTTGTTTAGTAGGGGTGAGCTGTCACATCCCTAGCTTCTAGTGCTGCCTAGTGTTTGCATCTTGCTTGCATCATGTTTAACTTTCATGGAAACTTGAAATGGGGGATGTTCAAACCCTAGCATAAAAGGAATCCACCAGGTTCAACTAAAATATTTTCCAGTGAACCCAAATGGCCTTCAAAAATGTTCATCATTTTTGGAAAATGCTGGAAACAGCAACCAGAGGTGATGCACATTTTTGCATGACATTTTGGATTGTTGAATTAACACATATTGTATTTTGAATTGGAGCAAATAAATACTGTAAATACTTTATTACTCCAATAATTCTGATTTCTGTTGAGGGGCTTTGGAATAATCCTTTTAGTCCCTGCAAAGTTTATCAGAAGCAACAAAATTAGTTTGGTTCAAAAACCAAATTAAAACAAATGTCAGAAATAGAAAACAGAAACAAAATAGAGAAAAGAGAAACTTACCTGGCACTTACCTGTCCAGCAGGCTGGCCTGCTACTGTGCGGCCCAGCCCACAGCGTAGTGCCAGTCACCCTCAACCTCCCGCCAGGAGGATGAGAGGCGTGTGGCCACCGCACGCAAGCACGCGCCCCGGCCACCTCCTGCTTGCCGTCGCTGCTGCTGGAGGGCGCCAAGAGCGCCACGGCACCCCCTGCATCTTCCCACCCTCTCTGGTTCCTCCCTCTCTCCCCCAGCACTTGCGCCGCTGCCACCCAAGGCCGCCGACGAGCACCGCCGTAGCCACAGCCTCCCCCGTGCTTCTCCTACGTGACCTCGGGCTCCGCCGTCGACCCATACGCCCTCTACACCAAGCCACGCGACGGGAAGAGCCCCGGAGCACCGTCCCCGATGTCTTCTTCCTCCTCGGGTCACCGAGATCGCCGGCGACCATGCTCCCGCTCCGACGCGTCCCCGAGCCTGCTGACCTTCTCCTCCGCCCCCAGTGAGCCCCTGATCGCTTCCCCCCTGTTCCCTTCTGCGATAGCGCGCCTTAACTAGCCCACCGTCGAGGTCGAGATCTCCCCGCCACCGGCCATGACACCACCGTGGCTACGGCTGCACAAGCTTGTGTCCGATATCATGGATGCACTCACTGCACTCCCTTGAGTCGAACACGACCATCCACGGCTCCTTCCGTGCCCCGCATCGCCCAAACCGTTGTTGGCCGAACTCCGGCCGCTGCCGCGAGCTCCGTTCCGGTGAGCTCCGGCCAGCCCAGCCCCAGCCACCGCCACTGTTGGATGCGCCACCCCGCCAGCTCCCTGTAGATGCTCTCTGCCCCCAACCGTCGACTACAGCGCAAGTCCGGCTAACCTCCGCCGCATTTCTGGTCGTCGCCGGCATAACTCCGGGGTGCTGACGTGGCCGCGTGATTAGTGCTAATCGCCGCCAGCTAACCAACCTATAGTCACTGACTAGTGGGCCCAGTGCCCTAATAGTTTTAACTTAATCACCAATTAGAGCAAGTGCCACTGACATGTGGGCCCAGGCCTTAACTAATCTAGATTAGGGTAGTTTAATTTTAATTAACCCTAGTAGTTAACTATGTCACTGACGTGTGGACCCCACACGTCAGGTTTGACCTGGACCGAGTCGTTGACCTGCCGACGTCACTTTGAGGTCATGCTGACGCAATAATTCCTTTCTGGAATTTAAATAAATCTTAAATGATTTATTATTTTCAGAAAATACCCCAAACTTCTAAAAATCATAGAAATTCAACCGTAGCTCAGAATGAAATAATTTATATACGAAAAATTATCAGAAAAATTCAAGGAATCCATCTGTACCATTTTCATGCATGTTTGAACAATATTTGTCCTCTGTTTTGGACAAAACAAATAAAGGGCATTTAAATAATCATATATGGAGTTGGAATTTGAATCATGTATTCAAACCAACTTAATTTAAATCATAGCTAGATGCATTAGCTCAAATCACAGCATATTGCCATGTCATGATCATGCATCATATTGTGGCATTGCATTGATTGTGTTCTTTCTCAATTGCCGGTGTTTGTCCCCTCTCGGTAGACGTGTACCGACGACGAGAACAATGACACCGATGAAGTGTGTTCCTCTTCAGAAGTGTCAGGCAAGCAAAACCCCCTTGTTCATTCCGATACAATCCCACTCTCTCGATCCTGCTCTCTTTTACTGCATTAGGACAACAGCGATTCAACTATTACATGCTGAGGTAGTTGAACCCCTTTCCTCTGCATGACCTGTCAATGCCACAGTAAATAGACGAAACCCACTAGCATAAGTAGGAGTTGTTTGAGCCCTAATGTGCCTACTCATTCATGCTTGTCTGTCATGCCTGCTACTGCTTAGAGTTGAGTCAGGTCCGATTCACCGGGGATGAATTGGAATGTGGTGAACATGTCCTACTGTGTGTGAGTTAAGTGTGTGAACACGATTTGGTAAAGGTAGAGGTGAGAGACCATATAGGAGTACATGGTGGGTTTTCTCATTGCAGCCGTCCACAGGAACTGGGTTCTGTCTTTGTGATCCATGAACAGTTACTACCACACATTGGGCTCCGGGCGCTCAAAGCTCTCTCGACTTATTAATCAACTCGATCTCTGTCCAGGAGTTGCAACTAGTTTCTGGTGTTTGTAGGTAGTGTTAGTATTCTACCAAGTGGCACCCAGTTCAGGTGGGCTTGGGACAGACTAGGCACAGTGGCCCGGTGTACCAAGTGGCACCCGGATGGTGGGCTTGGGATCCATGTACACATCGTTTGGGGCCGTGAGCGACACCCTGGACGGATCTCCTTGCGGATGGAACCCGAATAGGTGATAAACCTGGACGAGAGACTTGTGTGATTAGTTAGGTCGTGGCCGACTCCCTCACCAGGCTTCCGCTTGAAGGTTGCCGAGATACATGACGTGTACATGGTGGTAAGTGGCAAGAGCGTGTGTGAAGAAGTACACCCCTGCAGGGTTATCATTATCTATTCGAATAGCCAGATTCCTCGGATATGGAAACTTGGACCCCTTGCATAGTTCATAGACAAGTGAAAGTGGATACTCTAAAACTCGCAAGATAAGTGTGAGTGCTATGGATGGCCTTCTCGTAGGGAGACGAGAGCGGATCCATAGTGGTGTATTGATATGGTGAATATGTGGACTCGTGTGCGCCACCTCAAAAGAGTTACCAACAGTCTTAGTTTAGGATAGCCACCACGTCAAAGCTGGCTTGCGGCAGTCAAACTCCACCACCCCCTTTATTGATACTGATGCATATGTAGCTAGTTCTGATGTATGTCTTGCTGGGTACATTTGTACTCACGTTTGCCTATTTTATGTTTTGCAGAGAGACGTCAGTCTCGCTAGTGGTTCCACGTGGACTTCGATGTTTGGCTTGTTACCTCAGCTACGATCTTGTACTCTGGGAGGGTCTTGTAGATAGTCAGGCTTCTGAGCCTTCTTCATTTGTAGTTGTCTGTACTCAGACAAGTTAAGCTTCCGCATGTGCTTGTTGCTTGTATGCTCTGAATGTTGGGTCATGAGACCCATGTTTGTAATGTCTCACTCCTCGGAGCCTAATGAATAAATACTTGAGTCGTAGAGTTATGTTGTGATGCCATGTTGTATTTACACATATCGAGCATATTGTGTGTATGATTGAAATGCTTGGTATGTGTGGGATCCGACAATCTAGTTGTTTATCCTTGACAGCCTCTCTTATGGGGAAATGTAGTCTAGTGCTCCTATGAGCCATAGTAGTCCGCTACAGCCCGGTTCAGCGGAGTCCTGCTAGCCCAGCACTACTGCTCCAGAACACTTGACTGGCAGGCATGTGATTCACTTCGTTCTTGTGTTTGTCCCTTCGGGGAAAAGTCACGCGGTGACATCTGGAGTCCTGCCTAGCCTGCTACGGCCCGGTTCACCGGAGTCCTGTTAGCCCAGTGCTACAGCCCGGATTCGCACGCTGCTGACCGACATGCTCGATGTTGATTCATGTATGCCCGTCCCCGTAAGTTAGTGCCGCTTTGGGTTCACGACTAGCCATGTCGGCCCGGGTTCTCTGTCATATGGATGCTAGCGACACTATCACATACGTGAGCCAAAAGGTGCAAACGGTCCCGGGTAATGGTACGGCGACACCCGTTGGAATACCGTGCGTGAGGCCGCAAAGTGATATGAGGTGTTACTGGCTAGATCGATGTGACATGGAATCAGGGTCCTGATAGCTGGCCCGCTGTCCATCCACTAGTAGAAAAAGGGTCAAATGTGAAGCACATTAGTGCCGGTTTGAATTTGAGACGGCACTAATGTGACCACTAGTGCCGGTTCCAACAGCTAGGCGGACAGACATTATTAGTACCGGTTCATGGGCAACCTTTAGTACCGGTTCATGCCACGAACCGGTGCTAATGAGGCTAGTGTGGCTGTGGTCAGGCTAGGGCCCCCACGAAGACCTTTAGTACCGGTTCATGGCATGAACCGGTACTAGAGTTTCTTAGTAAGCTGATTTTTAGTCCCACCTCGCCAAGAGAGAGGCAGTATGAGCGGTTTATAAGCCGTGAGTGCAGAGACAATGACGAAGAGGCGCAATGCTCACCTGCACGTTGCTTAGCTTAAAGCTTTCAGAATAGCATAGATTGCACTGAGCTATGTGTAGTGCAGTCTCCACTATTCCGAAAGGCTTGAAGCAAATTAACCAGCATTGCACATCTTTTTTATTTATAATAACTTATTTGAACTCCGGACTTCTTGTGTACAGTATGTAGCATTCAAAGCGACGTCATCAATTTCCAACATCTTCTGACATCATTTGCTGTTTTTCAGTCATTTACCGAATTGTTTAAAGAGCTAAATGAGCGTGAAATTGAAAATCACTACAAAATGAAGTGTGAAAATGTTGAAATTTAGCATGCTATCATCATTTCACCCGCATAGCATGTGCGAAAGAGTACAGAGGGTCACGACAAAAACTGGACGCACTTCGTGTACAAACTGAACAATCTCTTTCGGAGTATCAGGGTTTCGGACGAGAACTTATCTGTTACACGGGCACTTCAATGTTTTTTAAACTTATTTGAACTCCGGACTTCTTTTGTGTTCAGTATGCAGCATTCAAAGCGATGTCAACAATTTCCAACATGTTCTGACATCATTTGCTATTTTTAGTCATTTACCTAATTGTTTAGAGAGATAAATGACCGTGAAATTGAAAATCACTACAAAATGAACTGTGAAAATGTTGAAACTTGGCATGGTATCATCATTTCACCTGCATAGCATGTGCGAAAGAGTAGAGAGGGTCACGGCAAAAACTGGAGGCACTTCGTGTACAAACTAGACAATCTCCTTCGGAGTATCAGGGTTTCGGACGAGAACACATCTGTTACACGGGCACTTCAATGTTTTTTAAACTTATTTGAAAAACATCACACTTTTATTTACTTACAACTCAAGAATTACAACTCGATACTTAGAACAAAATATGACTCTATGTGAATGCCTCCGATGCTGTGCCGGGATGTGCAACGAATCAAGAGTGACATGTATGAAAGAATTATGAAGGTGGCTTTGCCACAAATATGGTGTCAGCTTCATGATCATGCAAAGAAATATGACAACGATGGAGCATGTCATAATAAACGGAACGGTGGAAAGTTGCATGGCAATGTATCTCTGAATGGCTATGGAAATGCCATAATAGGTAGGTATGGTGGTTGTTTTGAGGAAGATATAGGGAGGCTTATGTGTGATAGAGCATATCATATCACCGGGTTTGGATGCACCGGCGAAGTCTGCACCAACTCTCAAGGTGAGAAAGGGCAATGCACGGTACCGAAGAGGCTAGCAATGATGGCAGTGTGAGAGTGCGTATAATCCATGGACTCAACATTAGTCATAAGGAACTCACATACTTATTGCAAAAATCTACAAGTCATCAAACCCAAAGCACTAATCGCATGCTCCTAGGGGGATAGATTATTAGGAAAAGACCATCGCTCGTCCCCGACTGCCACTCATAAGGAAGGCAATGAAAGAAACACCTCATGCTTCCAATTTGTCACACAGCGGTTAACATACATGCATGCTACGACACTTGCAAACCTCAACACAAGTATTTATCAAATTCACAATTACTCAACTAGCATGACTCTAATATCACCATCCTCATGTCTGAAAACAATCATCAAGTATCAGACTTCTCCTACTATTCAACGCACTCTATATGAAAGTTTTTATTATACCCATCTCGGATGCCCATCATATAAGGACTAGTTTCATAACCAAAGAAAATTACCATGTTGTTTAGGACTCTCAAAATAATTTAAGTGAAGCATGAGAGTTTATCTATTTCTTCAAAATAAAACCACCGTCATTCTCTAAAAGATATAGGTGAAGCACTAGAGCAAACGAAAATCTAATCCGAAAGATATAAGTGAAGATCAACGAGTAGTTGAATAATTATGAAACTATGTGAAGACTCTCTAACATTTAAGAATTTAAGATCTTGGTATATTATTCAAAAAGCAACCAAAACAAAATAAAATAAAATGATGCTCCAAGCAAAACAAATATCATGTAGTGAATAAAAATATAGCTCCAAGTAAAGCTACCGATGAACAAAGACGAAAGAGGGGATGCCATCCAGGGAATCCCCAAGCTTAGTCTCTTGCCACTCCTTATTCCATAGTCCATCGAATATTTACCCAAAACTCGAAAACTTCACAACACAAAACTCAACAGAAAACTCATAAGCTCCGTTAGTATAAGAAAGAAAACCACCGCTTAGGTACTATCAAGACAAGATTCATAATTTTTCTCACATCATGCCTACTGTACCTTACCATTTCTACAATTTATATTAAGCAATATAAGCCATAGAAACTAGAAAACAAGCAAACTATGCATCGAAAACAGAATTTGTCAAAAACAGAACAGTCTGTAGTAATCTGTAACTCCCGAACACTTCTGTAACTCCAAAAATCCTGATAAATTAGGAAGTCCTAGGAAATTTGTTTATATTCCTACTGCAGTAGGAATTGGTATTTTATCGCTCTCTGTCAGGGAGTCCTGGACTAAGGGGTCCTCGGGCGTCCGGCCTGTTAGCCATGGGCCAGACTGATGGGCTGTGAAGAACACGAAGACCGAAGACTGCACCCGTGTCCGGATGGGACTCTCCTTGGCATGGAAGGCAATCTTGGCGACCAAATATGTAGATTCCTTTCTTTGTAACAGACCTTGTGTAACTCTAGATCCTCTCGGTGTCTATATAAACCGGAGGACTTAGTCCGGAGGGGGGAGATATTCATTACCATAGCCATACAAGCTAGACCTCTAGGGTTTAGCCATCATGATCTCGTGGTAGATCAACTCTTGTAATACTCATATTCATCAAGATCAATCAAGCAGGACGTAGGGTAAACATCGTGTCCCCTGTCTCCTGTTACCATCGACCTTAGATGCACAGTTCGGGATGCCCTACCTGAGATCTGCCAGTTTTGACACCGACGTTGGTGCTTTCATTGACAGTTCGACTATGATGTCGACGATTGGATCGATGTCTCGCCTTATTCTCAAGGATAATATCACCGCCGGAGGAGCGCTGGCTCCATCCCAAACCCTCCGGCTGGGCGGCCTTACCATGGCCGCCTGTTTGCTCGTTAAGCCGACGATGACCTCTCGGGTCATCGAAAACCCCCTTCTTATTGACTCCGAACACTCCAAGTAGATGGATCTAGTAGATTCTTCGTCCTTAAACGAGCTCCTAGATTGCATCGCCGCCCTGGGGGTCGCTACAGACTACGATCAAATTGGGCTTAAACCCGATCAGAGAGAACTCAAATCTCCACCGGTCACCCACCAGATAGCGGTAGTCGAGGAGCGAGACGACAACTTTCCCCCATACTAAGGATGGACTATGTCTGGATCTTCGGTTTTGAAGAGTCGGACACCCACCTGCGAGGAGATGCATCCTGCCCTCCGAACATAGAATCGGACGACGGGCCTAAGAAATCAGTGGATATCTCGGAGCCCGATCTGTTAAGTTCAGAAAACCTTCAGACTCCGAATCCCAAATTGGGTCAGGGTTCAGATTTCGATCCACCCACCCACCCGAATACAAGTGTTCTCATGAGCATACAACAGCAGCCTCAGGAAATGGTCCACCACTTCTGGGCCAGATTCCTTCTTGTCAAAAACAAGATCAAAGATTGCCGCGGCGAGGAAGAGATCTCAGTATTCTGCAACAATTGCAGGGACGAGAGAATCCTCAACGCCATCAACCGCCGTCACATACTACACTTCGCTTACTTGGCAACTATCATACGGAAGTACAACGCAATGGAAAGCACCTGGAAAACTCAAGCAGCCCGTTGGGAACCATCGGTCCCCACTCAACCCCTCATTCAGGTGAAAAGGGCGCACCCTTGTAACACGCCCAGTTCAATAGTAAAGAAATATAAGTCTAGTATGGGGCGTGGAACCATTCTGGAAGGATGGCTTGATGGGCCATGCAAAATACACGCAACACCGGATAACATACCAACACATAGCCTCAGAGCATGTTGGATACTCTGGCAAGTTGCCAAGAGCGGCGTGGATATCCTCACCAAGAATAACCCGAAACAACACCCCCAGAAGACGATGACCCCAAAGTACTGACGGTCTTCGAGACATTTGCCTCGAACAATAGGTGCAAAAGAGCACTACGCGGACTCGCTGAAGTCTGTCAAATAGCAGCAATAAACCCTTGGAACGACACGGCTATAACTTTTAATGCATGTGACGAACCAAAATACAGGACAATCCGAGCACCAGCTTCCTTGGTCCTCAGTCCAATCATGGATGGCTTTCGGCTCACCAAGGTTCTCATGGATGGCGGCAAAATGGAAATAGACAGGAGCCACATTGAGCAAAGCAGCACGATCTTTTGAGGAATTATTCCTAGTCGGGAAGCACAGTGTGTGGGAAAAATAACACACGACGTGGTATTCAACACACTGGAGAACTATCAGTCCGAAGAAATAACCTTCCAAGTGGCCCCTTTCAACAGCGGATATCACGCCCTCTTGGGCGGGAGGCATTTACACGCTTTTGAAGCCCCTTTCAACAGTGGATATCACGCCCTCTTGGGGCGAAAATAAAACCTAATCCCTGGCCCTTAAGGAATTATCCCTGGCCCAAGAAGACAACATCTATTGGGGCACAGCTAGACCCAACGGTCGATGCCGCGCTACGGGATTTTCTTCGTGAAAATTGAGATATATTCGCCTGGCAGCCTTCTGACATGCCAGGAATCCCACGTGAGCTGGCCGAACACAGCTTCAACATATTAAAGGGATACAAACCAGTCAAACAAACACCGCGGCGCTTTTCCAAACCCAAACCTCAAGTGATGGGAGAGGAGCTAGCCAAGATAATCGAGGCCGCATTCATTAGAGAAATAAAACATCCGGACTGGCTGGCAAACCTGGCGATGGTACCAAAGAAGGATAAGTCCTGGCGCCTGTGGGTCGATTTTAAAGACCTCAATAAGGCTTTCCCTAAGGATCCCTTCCCCCTCCCCCGCATTGATGAAATCATTGATGCTACCGCAGAACACGACTCACTGTGTTTCCTCAACGCATATTCCGGATACCATCAAATCAAAATGAAGCAAGCCAATCAAGCTGCAACAGCATTCATCACCCCATATGGGCCATTCTGCTTCAACACCATGCCCTTTGGGCTCATGAACGCCGGCGCCACTTACCAACGCATGATCCAAACATGCCTGGAGAAACAGATCGGAAAGACAGTTGAAGCCTATGTGGACGATGTCGTAACGAAAACAAGGCACATCGGAACACTAATAGACGACCTACGTCTAACATTTGACAACCTCCGCGCATATGACATTAAGCTCAATCCGAAAAAGTGTGTTTTCGGCGTCCCTGCAGGAAAGCTGTTGGGCTTCATCATTTCCAATGGAGGAATTGAAGCAAATCCAGCCAAAATCTGAGCTTTGTCACAATTGGCTATGCCAACAGACCTTAAACAAGTCCAAAAACTCGCGGGTTGCGTGGCAGCTCTAAGCCGCTTTATCTCCAGATTGGGAGAAAAGGCACTGCCACTCTATCGCCTTCTACAACGAACGGATCACTTCGAGTGGACGGACGCGGCAATATCCGGACTGGAATAAATAAAAACCCTTATAGCAAGCAACCCAATCCTGGCCGCACCAAACATCGGCGAACCCATGTTACTATACATATCGGCAACACATCAAGTGGTGAGCGCCATGCTCGTCGTTGAACGAGAACAGGACGGACATAAATTCCCACTCCAGAAGCCAGTATACTATGTATCCACTATCCTTACACCATGCAAATCCCGGTACCCCCATTATCAAAAGATAGCATATGCGGTCTTCATGGCATCCCGAAAGCTATGACACTACTTCCAGGAGTGTTCGATCACGGTGGCTTTCGAAGTACCACTCAATGACATAATAAACAACTGCGATGCCATGGGCCGGATTGCCAAATGGGCCATTGAGCTCCTTCCATTTGATATTACATACAAACCACGTCGAGCTATTAAATCCCAAGTACTGGCTGACTTCGTCGCCGAATGGACAGAGGCCGAACTCCCTAAAGAGTACGACACATATTCCAACTGGGTTATGTACTTCGATGGCTCCAAAATGTTGGTAGGTCTAGGAGCGGGCATCGTTTTGACGTCCCCCACGGGAGATGTCGTTCAGTACGCACTCCAAATACTATACACAGACTCCAATAATGCAGCTGAATATGAGGCCTTATTGCATGGTCTCCGGATGGCAGTCTCCATGGGCATACAGCGCCTGGAAGTGCGCGGGGACTCAAACCTTGCAATATCTCAAATAAATGGAGACTTCGATGCCAAAGATCCGAATATGGCGGCTTATCGTAATGCCGTCCTAAAAATGTCGGCTCGGTTCGAGGGACTCGAGTTTCATCACGTGGCCCGAGAAAGTAATCAAGCCGCAGATGTTCTTGCTCGTATCGGTGCCAAGCGCGACCCAGTCCCACCTAACATCTTTCTTGAAAGGATTTTCAAGTCATCTGTGGTGTGGCAGGGGGAAAGTGGCAACACTAGTCTGGATCCGAACACAACCCCAGATTTCGAACACACCGATATCATCGGAGGCTCAGCCACCGAAATAACACCGTCAGCCCATCTCATCATGGCAGTCATCGCCCCATGGACCAAACCCTTTTTGGCCTACCTTGATAGGAAGGAACTTCCTGAGGATCAGAATGAGGCCCGCCGCATTGTCGGGCATTCGAAGGCCTACAAGGTTCACGACGGAGAACTCTATAAGAAAAGCGCTACTGGAGTCCTTCAAAGATGCATCTCCGAGGAGGAGGGCGGCAGCTCCTGGCTAAGATTCATGCCGGTCTCGGCGGGCACCACACCGCAGCTCGGGCCCTTGTTAGCAAGGCCTTCCGCACAGGGTTTTATTGGCCGACGGCCCAAGCAGATGCACAGGACCTTGTCCAATGTTGCGTCAGATGCCAACTCTTCACCAATCAAAGCCATATGTCCCCCACTGCCCTACAAACAGTCCCCATCACTTCGCCTTTTGCAGTATGGGGACTGGACATGGTTGGACACCTTAAAGGAGGAAGCCATTAGAAAAATTATCTGCTAGTCATGCTGGATAAATTCACTAAGTGGATAGAGGCCAAACCAGTTAAAATAGCCGAGTCCGGGCCGGTGATAGAATTCATATCCGGCGTCGTACACCGTTATGGTGTCCCACACAGCATCATCAATGATAACGACTCTAATTTTACAGCCGACGAAGTGAAAACCTGGTGCGCTAATCTGGGCATCAAGCTCGATTACGCCTCTGTCTATTACCCGCAGACAAACGGTCAAGTCGAACGGGCCAACGGTCTTATAATGAGCGGCATCAAACCCAGGCTAGTGCGGTCTTTGAAGGAATCAGATGCACATAGGGTCGAGGAGCTTGACTCCGTACTCTGGGGGCTGCAGACCATGCCCAACCGAACTACCGGATACACACCTTTTTTCATGGTGTACGGCGCAGAGATTGTGCTACCCTGCGACATTATAATGACTCACCTCGGGTGCGCATGTACGAAGAGAGAGAGGCCGAGCTTGATCAGCAGGACAGCCTAGACGCCCTGGAGGAGGAGCGTGACGTCGCAAAAGCCTGTTCTGCATTTTATCAACAGGCCTGCAGATATCAAAGCAGAGAAGTACGGGCCAAGTCTTATCACGTTGGCGAACTCGTTCTACGCTTGCTGGAAAAGAAAAAGGACAAATTCAAGCCCAAATTGGAGGGTCCCTTCATCATTGACGAAGTTCTCACCGGAGGAGTGTACTGCCTGCGTGATGCGTTAGATAATCGCCTCGAGCCGAACCCATGGAATGCGGCCAGACTCAGAAGATTCTATGCCCAAGCGTCGAACTCTTTGTTCGTCTCCTTCTCCCAGCGGTTTCCATAATACTTTTTTTCTTTCTCTCTCTCTCTTTTAGTTTTTCTCTTTAGCCTTAAAGCTTTCGTGCGGTTAGACCGCGCACCCAGGACGCACACATATTCCTTCAAATATGTACGTCCATTATACCTGGGGGCTTCTTGTACAGAAGCTTGCTATTATTCGCTGGGCATCAAGCTCATCACATATGCGTTTTTCCCATATGTACCTTTTCTTAGACATTATATGCATCGATATGACTTATGTTTTGGCCAAGCTGGGTTGCCTGGCTCCTATGCTTATGCGCTACGTTCTGTTTAGTTCGGCTAGGGCATAAAGGGAGCACTTCTGCGATTGTTACTGCCGGGTCATCCGGATGTGTACCTCAGACTGGGTGAAGCCGAAAGCTAGCGTTCTTAAGGGAATATTCGGTCGGTGAATTAAAGATGTTTTTTGCATTCGCTCCATTTGCGAACCCCCAAAAGATATATATACTGCGATCTTTTCAATCACAGTTCGGACATGCGCTCTAACGCATGCACACCCAGGGAAAGGAAACCTTAACGGAACTATTCTCTCTGGAAGATGTTTCTTACATAATGTAATATAACATAACTAGCTGGATACAACTTGTCTATTCAAGCAACTATGACCCCTACGCCTGGTTTCCA
Organism: Triticum urartu; assembly: GCF_003073215.2. NCBI lineage: Eukaryota > Viridiplantae > Streptophyta > Magnoliopsida > Poales > Poaceae > Triticum > Triticum urartu. The sequence goes on along the minus strand of NC_053027.1, from coordinate 248,573,910 downwards.
CGCATACCCCAGTCTATTCGGCCGCACGGGTATTCGGAAACACTCCGCGCCTTCGGGTCCAGAGGGCAAAGCGAAAAGGTTTGCCATGACAATCGTTTTACAATTCAGCTAGACGGAAGAATACATAGTAATTTCGACTCAAAAATTTCCTCCTGTATACCCTCCAGCAGGCTATCTAACTTACAATCCTGCTGGGAATATTTGGCAGCTACTACTACTTGGTCATATACCAAATTAACGGGAACTTCCTTCCCTTCTGACCCTAGAGGTCTGACCGGAGCCATATGATTCGGGTCAAGCTCGGTGTACCGTGTCTTCACCATGGCCCAGGCTTCTCGAGCCCCTTCCCGGTAGGCCGATATTTTCCACAATCGAAAGTGCCGCCACGCCCCCCTTGAATAGCTCTATGAGCTCCTCCATCTTTCCTGGAGGAGAGGCAGATGGCCACAAGGCTTTGGCAACGCTTCGCATCGCCTGCCGGGCTTGCTCATGAATACGCGATAGCTCTTCTAGCAGATCGCCTGAGAACCCAGACATCTCATCTTCGGGATGGCCAGTCACCATACCTACAGATATAACTTTGTCAGTTCCTGATATTCTCCAAACTATTATAAGGTAAATTCGGCCACATACTGAACATGCCGCCGCGCAACCTTTTATTCTCCTTCACGAAGTCGGCCAGTTGGGCACGTACATCTTTCAGATCCTCGCCCAATCGGTTATTCGAATCCTGGAGCTTGTTCTTCTCTAGTACGACTTTTGTGAGCACACATTTGCCCACGGCTAGTAGTTTCTTGGCTTCTCATTCCCCGTCTTGGGCAGCTTTCAGTTGTTCCTACAGTTGACCTAGTGATCCTAATAAGAGGTGAGCAACCGTGTTAACATTATTGGTATACCATTCTATTTTCTTGATGGAGGGGAACATTACCAGGAGATGCCTTCTTGGATTTCTCTAGTTCGGCACGGGCGGCAGTTAGCTGCGTCTGGAACTTTTCTAGCTCTTGGGCTAATAGGTCGTTCTTGTCTGTAAGAACCTGGTTATACAACGATACTTAAATTAGTTGTACCAACTGCTTCAAGTCTCGGGGCTACTGGTATATGGTTATCATAGTCAGACAAAGTAAACTTACCCGCACAACTTTTAAATGCTGCCTTGTGGCTCTGTTAAGCCCATCTCGAGCAGCTCGGATGTATGCATCAGCCGAGCTGAAGGCGTTAAATGCCTCTTCTGAAAAGCCGGGGTCTTGTAAAACGGCCCTGCGGTGCCGATGATTCATGGCGCTCTCCACTTTGGAGTTAGTGATGGATACATCCTCTAAATCCTCGGCTGGAGGACAGTCCGGCGTTACCCCTGCATCAGCCCCCGTCTTTACGGTAGGATCCAGATCCTGGCTGTGGGGAGTATGACCAGCTGGACCCCCGGATATAGTCCGACACACTTTTTTCCTGAATACAGGATAAACATAAAGGTCACAGTTGGATGTGACTTCCAAGGTGCATATTTGTAAATCCATACCTCTTTGATGAAGGCTCGGCCATACCTTTGTTTGCCTTCCTCTTCGAAGGCTTGCCCGGCATAGGGGGCACTCTCTTCGAAGATGCCCCTAGGGCAGCATGACGCGCCAAGCACCTCCCCTTTTGAGCACATGACAGTGCGGTGGGTGAGGCAGTATGAGAAAACTTTTTCGGATGAAATATCGCCATATTACTTATGTGTGAAGCGAGGAGAAGACGGGGATAATCAGCGATGATGGCCACTTCTATGCCGTCATAGCTTGTTTGGTAAAACCCCCCATTCTTCAGCACCACAAATATATCTGGATCCTCTTCGAATCCGGGGTCAAGGTCCCGATTGTGGCCCTCGGGCTGTGGGGCAGGGTTGTAAAGCCCCTCAGAAATCTTTAGCCAGTTCTATTGTAAATGGATGGGTTAGTGTTCCTTCAACATAGCTCAGGGAGTAGAATGATTGGAGGAGAGGAGTTGGGGGCTTACCCAGCTAGGAGGACTATATATGGGATATCCTTCCCTGTGCTTGATGCGCAGGAACTCCTCTTCCTCCCCTTTCAACAGGTCGACCAATATTTTGGCCAGTGTGGCAGGGGCGTCTGGACCCTTCATGCCGCAACGGGAGGCGTCATCTTCCCCATTATAGTGCCACATGGGAAGTCCTCTGTATTGGAGTGGCTGGACCCCCCGCACTATGGAGGTCGCCATTACATCGACCATCATATCCGGACAGGGCGAGCATCCTTATCTTGCTCAAGAGTTGGCGAACCTCTGCACTATCTTCCTATTCGAGGCTTTGAGGGCGCTAGCTGTGACGTTTCTTCAAGGGAAAACTTGTGAACTCAGGAAGACCCCTCTGGGCGGGGTCTGGGAGTACGACATCCTCGATGTTGAACCACTTGGAAGTCCACTCTTCAAACGCCCTCTTCGGCGTGCTAGATAGGTATCCGGTCTCGGCAATGCGCCATATTTCGGCTCCACCCACTTCAAATATCGATCCCTCCTGGTTACGTGGGACAAGGCAGAATAACTTTCTCCATAGTTCAAAATGGGCCTCACAACCCAGGAATAGTTTTCATAAAGCGACATAACCCGCAATATGCAGGATGGAGGCTGGAGTAAAGTTATGCTACTAGAGGCCATAATATTCCAGAAGCCCTCAGAGGAATGGATGGATTGGGGAAATCCTCTACCTAGGTTTTGCCGTCAAAGGAGGCCAACCCTAATCGAACAGGGACCATATCCGCAGGGGGGAGAAACCCCTGCGTTTGCAGCACCACCAGCTGAAGGTGGGATATGGAGCACTTCTCCCATTCGCCACTTTCTGGGCCACAGGGATGGGAGGAAGGGCTGGGTACGCTAGACATGTTGTAGTGTTCTTTCCTAGCGACCTTTGAGGATTTTCTCCGCGAGATGATTGAATGGATCTAGGATCCAATCTTGTTAAATAAACGCTGTCCCTTGCGTGGTAGGGGTGTTATGTGCAAAAATACCCTAACCTCTCGCATTCACTCGACACATGGTAGATGAAGTTGTTGATACACAGAAGCTGAGGGGTACCACATTAAATGAAAGGTCGAATACACTACTTGGAGGTCATTGGTTGAGGAACCCGCTCTGCAATGCCGAAGACAATCTTTTTGCCGAACGCCTCGCCATTGAAGACTGGTTCGGGGGCTACTGAGGGAGTCCTGGACTAAGGGGTCCTCGGGCGTCCGGCCTGTTAGCCATGGGCCGGACTGATGGGATGTGAAGAACACGAAGGCCGAAGACTGCACCCGTGTCCGGATGCGACTCTCCTTGGCGTGGAAGGAAAGCTTGGCGACCAAATATGTAGATTCCTTCTTTGTAACCAACCTTGTGTAACCCTAGATCCTCCCAGTGTCTATATAAACCGGAGGACTTAGTCCAGAGGGGGGAAATATTCATTACCATAGCCATACAAGCTAGATCTTTAGGGTTTAGCCATCACGATCTCGTGGTAGATCAACTCTTGTAATACTCATATTCATCAAGATCAATCAAGCAGGATGTAGGGTATTACCTCAATAGAGAGGGCCCGAACCTGGGTAAACATCGTGTCCCCTGTCTCCTGTAACCATCGACCTTAGACGCACAGTTCGAGACCCCCTACCCGAGATCTGCCAGTTTTGACACCGACACTCTGGTAAAAAAAATGAAAATTATTTTCGTGAGCGCATACTTTCTGTTTTTATCAGCAAGATCAAACAATAATCACCCAAGAAGATCCTAAAAGGCTTTACTTGGCACAAACACTTATTAAAACATAAAAAACACAATCATAATAGAAGCTAGATGAATTATTTATTACTAAAGAGGAGCAACAAGCAAAGAACAAAAATAAACTTGGGTTGCCTCCCAACAAGCGCTATCGTTTAACGCCCCTAGCTAGGCATGATGATTTCAATGATGCTCGCATAAAGGATAAGAATTGAAACATAAAGAGAGCATCATGAAGAATATGACTAGCACATTTAATTCTAACCCACTTCCTATTCATAGGGATTTTGTGAGCAGACAACTTGTGGGAACAAGAATCAACTTGCATAGGAAGGTAAAACAAGCAAATCTTCAAGATTTTCAACACATAGAGAGGAAACTATAAGCATATGTTCCCCCCTCATAATAATTACATGTAGGATCGTAAGAAAATTGAACAATATAGCTATCACAAAACATATTCTTAACACGATCCACATGTATGCAAAGTAGACACTCTTCCAAAATAGTGGGATTAACATTAACTAATGTCATGACCTCTCCAAACCCACTTTCATAATTATCACAATAAGATTCAACACCCTCCAAAATAGTGGGATCATTACTTCATAAAGTTGACACTCTTCCAAACCCACTTTCATCAATATAATCATCATCAATAGGAGGCATGGTATCATCAAAGTAAATTTGCTCATCAAAACTTGGGGGACAAAAAATATCATCTTCATCAAACATAGCATCCCCAAGCTTGTGGCTTTGCATATCATTAGCATCATGGATATTCAAAGAATTCATACAAACAACATTGCAATCATGCTCATCATCCAAATATTTAGTGGCAAACATTTTAATACATTCTTCTTCTAACACTTTGGCACAATTATCGGAATCCTTATTTTCACGAAAGACATTAAAAAGATGAAGCATATGAGACAACCTTAATTCTATTTTTTGTCGTTTTCTTTTATAGACTAAACTAGTGATAAAACAAGAAACTAAAAGATTCGATTGCAAGATCTAAAGATATACCTTCAAGCGCTAACCTCCCCGGCAACGGCGCCAGAAAAGAGCTTGATGTCTACTACACAACCTTCTTGTAGACGTTGTTGGGCCTCCAAGTGCAGAGGTTTGTAGGACAGTAGAAAATTTACCTCAAGTGGATGACCTAAGGTTTATCAATCTGTGGGAGGTGTAGGATGAAGATGGTCTCTCTCAAACAACCCTACAACCAAATAACAGAGAGCCTCTTGTGTCCCCAACACACCCAATACAATGGTAAATTGTATAGGTGCACTAGTTCGGCGAAGAGATGGTGATACAAGTGCAATATGGATGGTAGATATAGGTTTTTGTATTCAAAACCTATGAAAACATCAAGGTAACTAATGATAAAGGTGAGAAAAAATGGTATTGCAATGCGTTGAAACAAGGCCTAGGGTTCGTATTTCACTAGTGCAAGTTCTCTCAACAAGAATAACATAATTGGATCATATAACAATCCCTCAACATGCAACAAAGAGTCACTCCAAAGTAACTAATAGCGGAGAACAAACGAAGAGATTATTGTAGGGTACGAAACCACCTCAAAGTTATTATTTCTGATCGATCTATTCAAGAGTCCATAGTAAAACAACACGAAGCTATTCTTTCCGTCCGATCTATCCTAGAGTTCATACTAGAATAACACCTTAAGACACAAATCAATCAAAACCCTAATGTCACTTAGATACTCCAATGTCACCTCAAGTATCTGTGGGTATGATTGTACGATATGCATCACACAATCACAGATTCATCTATTCAGCCAACACAAAGAACTTCAAAGAGTGCCCCAAAGTTTCTACCGGAGAGTCAAGACGAAAACATGTGCCAACCCCTATGCATAAGTTCACAAGGTCACGGAACCTGCAAGTTGATCACCAAAACATACATCAAGTGGATGACGTGAATATCCCATTATCACCACAGATAACCACATGCAAGACATACATCAAGTGTTCTCAAATCCTTAAAGACTCAATCTGATAAGATATTTTCAACGGGAAAACTCAATCCATTACAAGAGAGTAGAGGGGGAGAAACATCATAAGATCCAACTATAATAGCAAAGCTCGCGATACATCAAGATCGTGCTGAATCAAGAACACGAGAGAGAGAGAGAGATCAAACACATAGCTACTGGTACATACCCTCAGCCCCGCGGGTGAACTACTCCCTCCTTGTCATGGAGAGTGTCGGGATGATGAAGATGGCCACCAGAGAGGGATTCCCCCCCCCCTCCGGCAGGGTGCCGGGACAGGTCTAGATTGGTTTTTGGTGGCTGAGAGGCTTGCGGCAACGGAACTCCCGATCTAGTTTAATTTCTGGAGGTTTCTGTATTTATAGGAATTTTTGGCGTCGGGAACAACTCAGGGGGGCCCCGAGTCGTCCACGAGATAGGGTGATGCACCTGAGGGGTAGGGCGCGGCCCCACCCTCGTGGACGGCCTGGGACTCTTCTGGCCCAACTCTTTTACTCTGGGGGCTTCTTTTGGTCCATAAAAAATCGTCAAAATTGGCACGTCCATTGGACTCTGTTTGGTATTCCTTTTCTGTAAAACTCAAAACAAGGAAAAAACAGAAAAGTGGCACTGGGCCCTACGTTAATAGGTTAGTCCCAAAAGTCATATAAAATAGCCTATAAATGCATATAAAACAAAATGGATAATATAATAGCATGGAACAATAAAAAATTATAGATACGTTGGAGACGTATCAATCGTCATCATCAACCTTCCTCCAACACCAATTTCATGATGCTCACCGCCGTGCGTGAGTAATCCCATCGTAGGCTTGCTGGAGGTGATGGGTTGGATGAGATATACCATGTAATTGAGTTAGTTTTGTTAGGTTTTGATCCCTAGTATCCATTATGTTTTAAGATTAATGTTGCTATGACTTTGCTATGCTTAATACTTGTCACTAGGGCCTGAGTGCCATGATCTCAGATCTGAACCTATTATGTTTTCATGAATATATGTGAGTTCTTGATCCTATCTTGCAAGTCAATAGTCACCTACTATGTGTTATGATCTGGCAACCCCGAAGTGACAATAATCAGGGCCAATCCCGGTGATGACCATAGTTTGAGGAGTTCATGTATTCACTAAGTGTTAATGCTTTGGTCCAGTACTCTATTAAAAGGAGGCCTTAATATCCCTTAGTTGCCAATAGGACCCCGTTGCCACGGGAGGGTAGGACAAAAGATGTCATGCAAGTTCTTTCCATAAGCACGTATGACTATATTTGGAATACATGCCTACATTACATTGATGAACTGGAGCTAGCTCTGTGTCACCCTATGTTATAACTGTTGCATGAGGAATCACATCTGACATAATTATCCATCATTGATCCATTGCCTACGAGCTTTTCACATATTGATCTTTGCTTAGTTACTTTTCCGTTACCACTGTTACGATTGCTACAAAAACTAGGAGTACATGTCCTATTGTTGAGAGCTAAGTGTGTGAACACGATTTAGTAAAGGTAGCGGTGAGAGGCCATGTAGGAGTACATGGTGGGTTGTCTCATTGCAGCCGTCCTTAGGAACTGAGTTCTGTGTTTGTGATCCATGAACAGCTACTACCATGCATTGGAATGCTTAAGTGCCCCTCTCGACTTATTAATCAACCTGATCTCTATCCAGGAGTTGCAACTAGTTTCTGGTGTTTGTAGGTAGTGTTAGTAGTCTACCAAGTGGCACCCGGTACAGGTGGGCTTGCGACAGACTAGGCACAGTGGCACGGTGGCACGGTGTACCAAGTGGCACCCGGATGGTGGGCTTGGGAACCCTGCTCACATCATTTGGGGCCGAGAGCGACACCCCGGCCGGATCTCCTTGCGGATGGAACCCGAATAGGCGATAAACCTGGACGAGAGACTTGTGTGATTAGTCAGGTCGTGGCCGACTCCCTCGCCTGGCTTCCGCTTGAAGGTTGCCGAGGTACATGATGTGTACAGGGTGATAAGTGGTGAGAGAGTGTGTGAAGAAGTACACCCCTGCAGGGTTATCATTATCTATTCGAATAGCCGGATTCCTCGGATATGGAAACTTGGACCCCTTGCATAGTTCATAGACAAGTGAAAGTGGATACTCTAAAACTCGCAAGATAAGCGTGAGTGCTATGGATGGCATTCTCGCAGGGAGACGTGAGCGGATCTATAGTGGTGTATTGGTATGGTGAATTTGTGGACTCGTGTGCGCCACCTCAAAAGAGTTACTTGCAGTCGTAGTTCAGGTTAGGCACTAAGTCAAAGCTGGCTTGCTACAGTTAAACTCCACCACCCCCTTTGTTGATACCGATGCATATGTAGTTAGTTCTGATGTAAGTCTTGTTGAGTACATTTGTACTCACGTTTGCTTATTTTATGTTTTTGCAGAGAGACTTCAGTCTCGCTAGTAGTTCCATGTGGACTTCGACGTTTAGCTTGTTACCTCAGCTACGATCTTGTACCCTTGGGAGGGTCTGGTAGATAGTCAGGCTCCTCAGCCTTCTTCATTTTTTAGTTGTCTGTACTCGGACAAGTTAAGCTTCCGCATGTGCTCTGACTTGTATGCTCTGAATGTTGGGTCATGATACCCATGTTTGTAATATCTCGCCCCTCGGGGCCTAATTAATAAATACTCTGAGTCGTAGAGTCTTGTTGTGATGCCATGTTGTATTGCACATATTGAGCATATTGTGTGTATGATTGAAATGCTTGGTATTTGTGTGATCCGAAAACCTAGTTGTTTATCCTTGGTAGCCTCTCTTATGGGGAAATGTAGTCTTGTGCTTCCATGAGACATAGTAGTCCGCTACAGCCCGGTTCACCGGAGTCCTGCTAGCCCAGCACTACTGCTTTGGAACACTTGACTGGCCGGCATGTGATTCACTTCGTTCCTGTGTCTGTCCCTTCGGGGAAATGTCACGCGGTGATATCCGGAGTCCTGTTAGCCCAGTGCTACAACCCGGATTCGCACGCTGCTGACCGACATGCTCGATGTTGAATCATGTATGCATGTCCCCGTAAGTTAGTGCCACTTTGGGTTCACGACTAGTCATGTCGGCCCGGGTTCTCTGTCATATGGATGCTAGAGACACTATCACATATGTGAGCCAAAAGGTGCAAACGGTCCCGGGCCACGGTAAGGCGACACCCGTGGGCATACCGTGCGTGAGGCCGCAAAGTGATATGAGGTGTTACCGGCTAGATCGATGTGACTTGGAATCGGGGTCCTGACACGAACGCCCTGGACGGCGCCCGCACCGCGACCTTCCCAGGCCGCACGTGACGAGCAACGCTGCGGGAAGAGCCCTTTGCATCACTCTCAAGACGCACCGGGCTTGCAGGTGCGCCTAGAGCGTGTCATGGTCCACGTAGCTTTCTCCGCCACCCACACCAGCGGAAGAGTTGGCACGTGTGCAACTACTCCTCGACTTCCCTCAAGCAGCGGAGAAGCTCGACGAGTGGAGGGCCACCATTCGAAGCCTCGTCAGCTTCGCCAACAAAGATGAGTCGCGCCCAGCAGGACCATCATACCGGCGTTCTGTCAAGCCGGTGCATGCTGGCGGTGGGAGGACTGGGGATGCTGCGACCATGGTGCACTCCCCTCCCCCATGGCCACGACAACAGCCGCCGGCTTGCCAGGCCGACGCCCGCGACAATGTTTCTACGGTGTCGTCTGACCAGCGGGCCCATCGCGACCAACGTCAAGTCCTTCAGGAGCAAGCTCAAGAAGATGCTCGGACCACTATCGAGCGGCGGCAAGACACATGCCATTAGTCAGATAGGCGCGCGGGACCCACTGTGGACCGCCTAGCGCCGGGGGGTGCCAGTGACCTACCTTATGAGGTGGGTTGTCCAGCCTTCACCCGAGAGCTGCGGCAGTTCCAGTGGCCCACCCACCGCAAGTTCAAGCCTGAGGTCGGAGAAAAATATGACAACAAGACTCACCCGTCGAAGTTCCTCAGCATCTACACCATCATGATGCAAGCTGCCGGGGCTCGCGACGATAAGGTGCTTGCCAATTATTTCCCGTTGGCACTTGAGCCCAACGTCATGTCATGGTTGATGCACCTGCCAGTTGATTCCATCTCTTCTTGGTCGGATCTGTGCCACGAATTTGTTGGGGCCTTTACCGGAGTCCACCAAGCTCCTGGCCAGGCGAGTGATTTGCATGTCATCCCCCAAAAGGACAGTGAGTCCTTGTGCAAGTACATACAAAGGTTCAGTCATGTGCAGTACAACATCCCAGATGTTCATCCCGCCGTTGTCATCAGTGCATTCCATCAGAATGTGCACAACCGCAAGATGCGTGAAGATCTAGCGATGAACTAGGTTAAGGATGTAGCCAAGCTGTATGTACTGGCCGATAGGTGCGCTCAGGATGAAGAAGGAAGGAAGTACCCCGGCGAAGATGCCGGTGCAGAAACCGACTCCACAGACGAAGATGCCGTCGCCCCAGCAAGGGAGGGCCGACGCCGCAATAGGAAGCGTAAGGGCAAGACCGTGCTTGCCATTGAGGAATCCGGTGACCCCGGCGCCGCCAAGAAGACCAAGGTTGACGACCCCGGCAAGGAAGTTGCAGGTGCACCGCCTGCCAGGCTTTGGTGGCTACCAACAAGCCAGGAGGCTCCAACAAGCAGTATTGCAAGATCCACCGTACCAAAGGCCACGACCGCCAAAATTGCCGGCAGGTTGAGCTGCTTGCAGAGAAGTAGAATGCTGAGTGTGAGAGGTGCAACAAGGAGAAGGGTCAGGATGGTGCTGAAGGGTCCGGCAAGAAGCATGGCGGTCGGGGAGGCCACCACGACAAGGATAATCAACAAGAGAGGCCTGCTCGGGGCCGCGACAAGAAAGAGGAGGATGATGATCATGATGAGGACAATGAGTCCGGCGGGCACGAGTTCCAGAAAGCTACGCAGGCCATGTGCATCGACGGTGGCACCTCGCTGCACACCTCTCACCGCCAACTAAAGAAGTGGGCGCGTGAAGTCACTGCAGCGGAGCCATCGTTCGACGTCCAGAAGCCTCTGAAGTGGTCTAGCACGCCTATTAATTTTGACACCGAGGATCACCCTGACCGCACGGCCTGGTGTTTGCCGTTGTTGGTTTCCCCAACAATACGCAACCTCAAGGTGACGAAAATACTAGTTGACGGCGGGGCCGGTCTGAACATGATCTCGCCTGCTGTGATTGAAAGGCTACAGATCCCTGATGGAGATCTGGAGGAGATGGGCATGTTTCAAGGGGTCAATCCGGGGAGGAGTCAGCCGAAGGGCAAAGTCATGTTGCCCATCACGTTTGGGGGTGAGCTGAACTATCGGACGGAGAAGATCCTTTTTTATGTTGCCAAGATCCCCTTGCCATATAATGGGATCCTCGGCCGCCTAGCGCTGGCCATGTTTATGGCGGCATCACATTATGCTTACAATACGTTGAAGATGCCCGGGCCGATGAGCATCATCACCGTCCCCTCCGACAAGAAGGACGCGCTTATCTGCACCGACCAACTCTACCGGGAGGCAGTTGTAGCGGCTGCCACCAAGACGCTTGTGCCTTCCGCTAAGGCCCGAGGAGGGAAGAAAACTGGCAAGACCTCTGCCTCTTCCGGCAAGACTTCTGTCCCTGGCAAGGACTCCTACACCACCTCCGGAAAACGCGCCCCTTCGGAGCGCCGCAAATTACTATTGAGGACATGCCAGAGAGTTCCGCCAGCGGGAGCAAGAGGTCCAAGGCGGCCCCAGAAACTAAGAAGGTGCCCGTCAAGGAGGATGGCACGGGTGGAGCTTTTACCATAAGCTCCACCCTCGACAGTAAATAAGAAAGCGCACTCATCGCCTTCCTGCGGGCGAATGTCGACGTGTTTGCATGGCAAGCATCCGACATCCTCGGCGTTCCCAGGGAGGTGATTGAGCACCACCTTGCTGTTTGTCCCCATGCGTGGCCCGTCAAGTAGAAGGTCAGAAAGTAAGCTTTGGAATGACAAGAGTTCATCATCAAAGAGATCGGGAAGTTGGAGGCGGCAGGCTTTGTCAGAGGAGTGCTACACCCCACGTGGTTGGCCAATCCAGTGGGAAGTGGAGGCTGTGTATTGACTACACAGACATAAATAAGGCCTGCCCAACGGACCCTTTCCCTTTGCCACGCATTGACCAGATCATGGACTCCACTGCCGGGTGTGACCTGTTGTCATTCCTCGACACTTACTCAGGATACCACCAGATCTTCATGATGAAGGAAGACGAAGAGAAAACTACATTCATCACCCCATGTGGTACGTACTGTTTCATACGGATGCCTTTCGGGTTGAAGAGCGCGGGTTCAACATTTGCCCGAGCGGTCCAAATTGGTTTTCAGCCCCAGCTGCATAGAAATATGGAAGCCTATGTGGATGATATAGTAGTCAAAACCAAAGACAGGGCCACGCTCATGCAAGATCTGTATGAAACATTTGCTAACCTATGCAAGATCAACCTCAAGCTCAACCCAGAGAAGTGTTTGTTTGGCGTTCTCGGGTTCTTTGTGTCTCAGCATGGAATCGAAGCAAATCCCAACAAGATTAAAGAAATTGAGCAGATTGAGGTGCCAAGACAAGTCAAAGATATTCAAAGGCTTGCCGGCTGTGTCGCTGCTCTAAGTAGGTTCATCTCCAAATCTGTTGAGCGTGCCTTCCCCTTCTTTAAAGTTTTGAAGAAGGTGGGTCCAATCAAATGGACTCCGGAGGCAGAGGCGGCACTACAAGATTTGAAGGGAGAGGTACCTCTCCTCCACGCCAATACTAGTCGCACCTAAGCCGCAAGAGCCATTGCTGCTATACCTAGAGGCAACGAATCAAGTGGTTAGTGTTGTGCTTGTGGCACAGAGGGCATTTGAGGAAGAAGCAGCGGTAGCAGCAGAGCCTTCGTATGATGAGCCGGAGCTCTCCTTGGGAGGGCCTAATGCCGGCAATGCAGAATCCCCGGCGGAGCCTGGTCCCGGCAAGACGGAGCCCGCGCAAGCGGGCGAAGTCGAACAGAAGAAGAAGGTGGTGAAGCACCCGGTTCATTTTGTCAGTTCCCTCTTGCAGGGGCCTAGATCAAGATATTCTGGCATACACAAGCTACTTTTCGGCATTCTTATGGCCTCGAGAAAGCTATGTCACTACTTCCAAGCACATGAGATCGCCATCATCACCCGCCTCCCTTTGCAGCGAATCTTGCACAATCTGGATGCCACTGGGAGGATTGTGGAGTGGGCGTTGGAACTGTCAAGCTTCGGCCTCAAATTTGAAAGCAGTTCAACAATCAAGAGCCGAGCCTTGGCAGAGTTCATAGTGGAATGGACCTCAATGCCATACGAAGAAGTTAGAGAGACCACACTTCCCGGCAAGGAGACGATCCATGATTGGATCATGTACTTTGACGGAGCCTTCTCGCTGCAAGGTGCTGGTGCCGGCGTGCTGCTCATCCCACTCACCGGAGAGCGCCTCAAGTACGTGGTCCAGATGCACTTTCCCCGGGAAAAGTCAACGAACAACATGGCGGAGTACAAGGGATTGCTTGCCGGTCTCAGGATCGCGGCAGACCTCAGAATCAGGAAGCTCATCATCAGAGGTGATTCGCAGCTCGTCGTCAAGCAAGTCAACAAGGATTACCAGAGCCCGGTGATGGAAGCTTATGTGGATGAGGTGAGGAAGTTGGAAGAGCGGTTTGACGGTCTGGAAGCAGAGCATGTTCCCCGAGCGGAGAACAGCATTGTCGACGACTTGCCAAAACACGCTGCCCTCAAGTTGCCTGTGGAACCAGGTACCTTTGTGCTTCAATTGACCCAGCCATCCGTTGAGCCATCAGCAGGACAGAACAAGCAAAGGAAGGCACGCCCCAACAAGTACTTTCCCGCTGAGCTCCCAGGAGCCGCCGACAAAGACGTTGTCGGATGCCCCAAGCTTGTCGGGGGGCAGCAACCTTCTGCGAGGCCCCAGGCCCCGACCATAGAAGCAACTGCCCCTATGGCCGAAGAAGAACCTTTATTCCTTGTCGTCGAGCCCCAGGCTCCGGCATGGGCGCAGCACACCATCTATTTGCTCCAAACAGGGGAACTCCCTGGGGAACAAGAAGAGGCAGAGAAGGTAGCCCGTCGGTCCAGCATATACCAGTTTGTGGATGATGCCCTATACAGAAGGAGACCGATCGGTGTGAAACAGAAGTGCATCCCTCGGGAGGATGGACTGGAGCTGTTGGCAGAGATACATGGTGCCTGTGTGGTTCCCACATAGGGTCGAGAGCCCTTGCCGGCAAGGTTTCTTTTGGCCCACCGCTCTCCGGGATGCAACTACACTAGTAACCAAGTGTGAAGTGTGCTAGTTCCATTCAAAGAAGCTTCACCAGCCAGCCCAAGCCCTTGAAACAATCCCTCTTTCCTGGCCATTTTTGTCTGGGGGCTCGACATACTGGGGTACTTTCCCCGTGCTGTTGGGGGCTTTGAGTAATTGTACGTTGCAATCGACAAGTTCACAAAGTGGTCAAAAGTGGAACCGGTGAGAAAGGTGACAGCACAATCAGCTGTCAAGTTCTTCAAACGACTAGTTTGCCATTTTGGTGTGCCAAATAGAGTCATCACCAACAACGGCACGCAGTTCACGAGCCGCATCTTCATGTAGTACATTCAAGACCTCAGCGGCAAGGTTTGCTTTGCTTCCGTTCCTCATCTCGGAAGAAACAGCCAGGCTGAGAGGGAAAATGCGGAAGTGTTGCGGGGCCTCAAAACGAGAACTTTGGACAGGCTACACAAGTGCGGAAGGCACTGGATTAATGAGTTGCCAACAGTTCTTTGGTCGATCAGAATGACACCAAATTGACCCACTGGCCAGACACCCTTTGCCCTGGTATATGGGGCAGAAGCAGTTCTCCCCATGGAACTCATACATGGGTCACCTCGAGTGCTCTCTTATGATGAGCTCGAGCAAGAGCAGTTGCGCCAAGATGATGCGACGCTCCTAGAGGAAGATCATCTTCAGGATGCTGTGCGAGCTCTCGTTACTAGCAAGCCTTGCGCCGCTACCATAGCCGCAAGGTTCACAACGAAGCCTTATGGAAGGCGACCTTGTTCTTCCGCATATCCAATTCGCCAAGAATTCAAACAAGTTGATGCCAAAGTGGTAAGGCCCTTATCGGGTAATACGAGTCACCAGGCCCGGCGCAGTCCGCCTCGAGACCAAGGATGACATTCCGGTGAGCAATTCCTGGAACATCGAACATCTTCGCAAGTTTTAGCCCTTAGGCGCGGTTGCCGGGAGCCCCGGCAGCCCCCTTTTGTACTAGCCTTGTCGGCAAGGCATGTAACCCTATGTACAAAGCCAGGCACAGACCCTGCGCATAGTCAGGGAAAGAAACCCTTAGTATGTATAGTTTCCTGTTGATTTCCATAGTTATGTGCACTGTTCAAGATATCTTCTGATATTTCGATAAATCGACCGATTTATCGCTTATCGTTGTCTGGCCAATAAGATAAATATGCTGATAAATCAGCCGATATGGCGATAAATCGGCCCATATGCCGATAAACTTATCGATTTACCCCTTATCATGGGTCGACCGATAAGTTCCCGATAAGCGATATCCCCAACATTGGTTATGTGTATATGTATATGCATGCTTATCCAGGGTATTGTACTACTTTTTGATTCCGACACATATTAAAGGACTACCAAGGGTCCATGCTCTTGCCCTCTCTTCCTTCCCGCCACGGCAAGGTGGCTCGATCCCGCCAAGGACCCAGCTCTGGCAAGAAATTGAGAAGACGGCCTGGCATGGTGATCCCCAGCAAACCAAATAGATAAAGTTTACCTCTTGCCCATCCATATTCGTAACCTTCAACTTGTGCATTAGAAAACCTCGCCACTCTATTTTGAAAGACCCGGGTACTCCCATTCCCGGCCCGAACATTTCTTCGGTCGGATTGGTCGTAGTAGCCCTTGCTAAAAAGAGATGGACGGGGGGCTGGACCCTTTGTCTGTAAGCCGGGAGATGTGATTCTCCGGCCGGCGCAGAGGGCACCGGCAAGATGGCTTGCCAAGAGAACTTGTTTATTTGCGTTAAAGAGGCATTTTGCCTCTACACGAGCATATCCATGCACGGTTTTCCGGCAAGGCTAGTCCTTTTCATTAAAATGCTAATACAATTATGGATGTTGCGGAACATCAGCATGGGCTCGAGAGATTACATTACTTAGAAGTTAAAATTCGGCAAATGCCTACAAGTTTAGAAGAAAAAGATAAGTGCCCCTGTAATCTCCGTTCTTGCCCCTTTCCTCCCATGTACGGTAGGTGAGGGCGAAGAAGGGGCGACAGGGAACACGCCGATGGAGAGCATGGCGGGGATGGCCCTCGTCGAGGCGCGTGGCCGAGGGAGGAGGGGGATGCAGATGGCGACGCTGTCGCTGATGATCATCCGGAGTCGGAATCGGCGTCCTCCCGCCCGATCCCCTCCTCGTCGCTGTCGCTCGAGGAGGAGCTCTCATCGTCGGTCGAACTCTCCGCACAGCACCCTATCCTATGTCCTGTGCGACCGAAGACCTTGACGGAGAGAAGATCGCTCTCCACTAATTTGAAGTTGAGAACATGCCCCTTCATCAAGCAGTGAGCACCTGCGAAGGTTTTCCAGCCCCGATGAAGAAGCATTACATGAGGGACGGGGAACCTTGTGTTCGCCCATATGTCGCCATTGCAACACCCTTTTGTGTGAAGCTTCAGCCTCGGCGGCTGGTCGATCTCCAGCACCCTTGCGAACGCCTCGAGGAGGCGAATGAGGCTACGTGGCGGCTCGCACAACTGCAAGATGAACTACAGCACCATGCCCCCGACATGGCTGCTCAAATAAGTAGTAGGAGATGGTGGTGGAGATGGTGTCGGAGATGGAGACGTCGCAGGTGTCCTCCTTCCACGCCCACCTCTGCCTTGACCGCCTCCCCGACCGTGCCCCCATCCGGCGCCTCCACCTTGGGCATCTGGCTCTTCCTTAACCGCCGCAGCTCTCTGACAAGAGGAAGATCGAGTTGCCTCCGCAGAAGGATGGCCAAGGCCGCACCCTCTCAGCATAGTGGTGGATGAAGGATGGAGGCAACATGAGGGGATGCCTCTCCTCCTCCTCCCGAGTCACCTTTTTTATAGCCAAGCAAGGGAAGGCAGAAGACTAGCTCTACGCCTCTGGAGGGCCCTTTCAAGTCCGGCTCATTAAGTTGGCGACGAGTATGGGTTGTTGACCGCCCTCCTCGCACCAATCAAAGGCGCATGGGTATCGGCCATGGCGTGCTTTCCCATATCCGGCACGTCCGTCACCTACCACACGCCATGCATGCGGCGTACATGGCAAAAGAGACGGGCATGGTGGGAAACGTGGAACAGCGGTTCCAAGGTTGAGAGAGGAGAGGAAAGTAAATGAGTAGCAGACCTGCAGTTTTCCCTTTTTATGGGTAGGACGCGGACCGCCTCTTTACTATTAACCGCGGGGTGACGCAAGCATGTTGCGGTCATTCCACGCATGACCCCCACGTCGCGCACTCAATGCGGGTCGTGTGGAAGCGCAACTGGCAAAGGATTTACCACAGTAAAAACTCTGCCACGCGTGCCCGCGCACCGTTCTGGGCCTGGCCCAACAACACTCCGCGCTTATGTGTGGCCCAGGCCAGGAGGCTCCTGTCAGTGTACAAAAGTAGGGGCCCTTCTGTACCCCTTTACTTGTGCACGGGCAGTCATAGCCACGCCTGTGGCCGGGCTCGGCAGGGCAGAGGAAGCAAAGATACATGGCTGCCGAGGCAGCACCCAAGCCAGAAGCATAAAGAGCAAAGGGACAAGGTGAGCTTTCCCAGGCAAGACCCTTGCCAGGACGGCCTACGTAGCCCTGGCAAGAGCCTTGCCAGCACTTGCCCAACACCTGCGAGACCGCCACCCTTGAGCTTGAGAGTTATGACGCCATCGACAAACGTCAAGGCCGAGGCTCGGGAGCGTCTGCATGGTGGCATGCCGATCTTTGTGGAAACCAAAGGCCTGCAGGCCTAGGTGAGAACCAGAAGATGAAAACCCCTGGAAAGGTCTTGCCGGGGACGACCGAAGACCCTCGGCAAGATACTTGTTGGGGACGCTCGTAGCCCCCCCCCTGGGCAAAACCCTTGCCTGGACACCCACGAGATCCCGACAAGGGCCTTGCCGGGAGCGTCTATGGAGCCAAAAGCCAGGCCCGCACTTACCAAAGCTTCGCTGCCCCGCGACCGATCCGACATGGCGACCAGCCTACCAACTAGTCACATGCTTGCGTGGCAGCATGCAGCTTCTAGGCAAACCAGCCAAGCACCGGCGTGGTGGCATGCAGATCTTCGTGAAGACCCTGCCACCGCGCCAGCTCAGCAGCCACCCAGCCAGCGTGGCGTTGTATGCCTCATCACCTGGGATGTGCGTCGAAGCAAGGCGAGGCGGCGATGGACGGGATGGGCCTCTATACTGTCCCCGATAAAGAAAGAGGACACATAGGCGGCGCATTAAATGCATTTGTCCTAGGATGTCAGGAGATAAACTTGTACACTGTACATACTTTCCACCTCATGTGTGCCACTGTGGCAACCCCTTTGACATATAAAAGGAGGCCTGAGGCGTACTGAGGAAGGATTCGGACTTTTTGGATTGGGAATGCACCGCAACTAGTTCAAGAACTCAAGAACACTAAATACACACAAAGCAGGACTAGGGTTTTACGCATCGCTTGTGGCCCAACCCTGGGTAAAAATCCCAGCGAGTGGATCTTCAAGACCCGCTCTTTGCGCAGCCCCACGCCCCGCAACCGTAGAAGGGATTCCGTTGAGGGATCCCATAGGTGTCGTTCCAAAACCCCAACAAATAATCTACCCTTGAAAACTATTGTGATCCCCTATACTTGTGGGTTATCAAGACCATTCGCTGGCGCCGTTGCTGGGGAGCATAGCTCTATTCTTTGAGTCACCTGGGATTTATATTTGTTGATCACTATGAGGAACTTGAAAGATGAAAGATCAAAGATTTTTCCCTCAACTACTAGGGGAGGTAAGGAACTACCATCTAGCTCTACACTTGATTCACCTTCTGTTATGAATAAATTTGCGACAGCTACACCTATTATTGATTCTGATATGTCGCATGTTATTGATGATGCCACTTCTGCTATGCATGATGCTTATGATGAAACTACTTCTATGCTTGATAATACTATGCCATTAGGTGAATTTTTAGATGAACAACTTGCTAGGGTTAGAGAGAATGAAATTATTGACACAGATAATATTGATGAAAGTGATGATGGAGATTCTCCCCCTAGGTATGAATTGCCTGATGTGCCGGAGATAGATATGATCTTAAGAAACTGTTAGCTAAGCTGAAAGAAAAGTCTTTGAATGCTAGAATGAAATATGACCCTGTTTTGCTACTTCACCTATCTGTATTTCTGATAAGAATTATGATTTCTCTGTCGATCCTAAGTTAATTACTTTGGTTGAATCTGACCCTTTTTATGGCTATAAATCTGAAACTGTTGTGGCACATCTTACTAAATTTAATGATATAGCCACCCTATTCACTCACGAGGAAAAAATTCGTTACTACTATATCCTTAAGTTATTTCCGTTCTCATTAAAGGGTGATGCTAAAACATGGTTTAATTCTCTTGCTCCTGGTTGTGTGTGTAGTCCCCAGGATATGATTTATTACTTCTCTGCTAAATATTTCCCTGCTTGTAAGAAACAAGTTACCTTAAGGGAAATATATAATTTTGTGCAAATTGAAGAAGAGAGTCTCCCACAAGCTTGGAGGAGGCTTCTCTAATTACTTAATGCTTTGCCTGATCATCCTCTCAAGAAAAAAGAAATACTTGATATCTTTTATAATGAACTAACTGATGCTTCCAGAGACCACCTGGATAGTTGTGCTGGTTGTGTTTTCAGTGAAAGAACTGTTGAGAAAGCTGAATTGCTATTGAATAATATATTAAGTAATGATAATGATTGGACACTTCCTGAACTAATTCCTATG
Organism: Triticum urartu; assembly: GCF_003073215.2. Lineage (NCBI taxonomy): Eukaryota > Viridiplantae > Streptophyta > Magnoliopsida > Poales > Poaceae > Triticum > Triticum urartu. Next base: position 248,554,107 of record NC_053027.1, on the reverse strand, counting down.
CCGACTCCGAAGAAAAGGGGTATTCTATTTCTCAGTCCTGAAGATATGCAAGAGGCAAAGAAATCTATGAAAGAAAACGGTATTAAAGCTGAAGATGTTAAGAAGTTACCACCTATTGAAGAAATACACGGTCTTAATAACCTGACACAGGTAGTGAAGGTAAATTCTCTCTATAGATTTGATGAAGGTGATACTCCTCGTAATCAGTCTGCTAGCCAATGCTTGGATGAGTTTGATATTTTTATTGTTAAACAAGAAAACTTCAATGCTTATGTTGGTACACAATTGAAACGTAATGCTTATATGATTGAACACTTGAGTGATAATATGTCTAGAGTTAAAGGTGACCTTAAACTTATTAGTAAACATGCTTCTATGGTTACCACTCAAGTAGAACAAGTGCTTAAAGAACAAGATCATTTTCTCAATGAATTAAATAATAAGAAAAATGATAATGATAGAATTGTGACTAGAGGTGGTAAAATGACTCAGGAACCTTTGTATCTTGAGGGCCACACTAAGAGAGTTGAGCAAGATTCTCAGAGAAACAATGTTGATACACCTAGTCCTTCTAAGAAGAAGAAAAAGAAAAATGATAGGACTTTGCATGCTTCTAGTGAACCTGTTGTTGACACACCTGAGAATCCCAATGATATTTCTATTTCTGATGCTGAAACACAATCTGGTGACGAACATGAACCTAGTGATAATGTTAATGATGATGTTCATGTTTATGCTCAACCTAGCAATAACAATGATGTAGAGATTGAACCTGCTGTTGATCTTGATAACCCACAATCAAAGAATCAACGTTATGATAAGAGAGACTTTGTTGCTAGGAAGAACGGTAAAGAAAGAGAACCATGGGTTCAGAAACCCATGCCTTTTCCTCCTAAACACACCAAGAAAAAGGATGATGACGATTTTGAAAGCTTTGCTGAAATGATTAGACCTATCTTTTTGCGTATGCGTTTGACTGATATGCCTAAAATGAATCCTTATGCTAAGTATATGAAAGATATTGTTACAAATAAAAGAAAGATACTGGAAGCTGACATTTCCACCATGCTTGCCAATTATACTTTTAAAGGTGGAATACCTAAGAAACTAGGAGATCCTGGAGTACCAACTATACCATGCTTCATTAAAAGAAACTATGTTAAAACTTCTTTATGTGATCTTGGAGCCATTGTTAGTGTTATGCCTGTAACACCCCCACTGTCATGCTACAGCAATCTCTGAGTTCAAGCTAATCATTTTTCTCAGACAATGATTAGTCACTTTGATAAATATCTCATTTGAAACTTCTTCGAGTGAATTCAAATTCAATTTGCACGTGAAATATGAAGTTGCACCAAGGTTGCTACAAAATAGTTCATCATTTAGCCAAAAATCCATAACAAATGATTGTTAAGGAAAACAACATCACCCCGAAGCTAAGATGGACTATAGCAAATAAAACAATGTTGTTTTGGCATTTTAAAATGCTATTTTTCTTGTGAAAAATCCAAATGGTTCAGTTGCCCCTCAAACCTTTTGTGGCAGTGCCAAACACTACAAAGAATTTAAGTGGCCTAGTGCCACAATTTTTTCAAAACATTCTGGTGGCCCAAACTTTTTCCTAGTTGTCTTTGTTTTAAATATAAAGGAAAAAATTAGACAACCAGAAAAGAGTAAGGGCCTACTTGGCCTCTGGCCTATGGCCCAGCCCACCTACTCCCCATCTCCTTTCTCTTGTACATAGGGGAGGGTGTGTCGCTCATCCACCGGCACCATGGCCGATGATGCACACACGTCGGGCATCCACCCGAGCTTGGGAGGAGATAAGCCCGACCCCAAGCCCCCCCTGCAACGAACCCTAGCTTCTCCTTCCTTCTTCCATGCGCCGTTCCCTCTCTCCCCCATCCCTCCTGACGCCGTCTTCGCCTTGTCGTCATCGTCACCGTGGTCTTCGGCTACCCCGCACCGTCCTTCCATGCCCAGGATGACCGCCATGGACGTATCCATTGTCTACGCCTACGGATTCGAGCGGGGAGTCGTCGAGCCTTGGCATCACCTCGTCTTCCCCGCGTCCAGTTGCCGCTGCTCTACCCTGGAACTCCTCCCTCGACGCTCCCCCGACCTTCCCGAGCTCTTATTCCGCACCGCGGTGAGCTCCTCATCCACCCCCTGCATGCCCCCTTCGATCTGTGCTTGTAGCCACCATCCCCACGAGTTCCAACCGTCATGCCCGTAGCTTGGACCGTGGTCGCGTCCGAGACCTGCGCTCGCCGTCGCGCCTGCGCCGTACCCCCCTTGTGCCTCGCGTGTCCCCGCGTGCGCGTGACTGGTCGCCTACATGGCTCCTCCTACGCCCGTTGCCACTCTGATTGCTGCTGCAGGCTGCTTCCGCTCCTGATGCCGCCACCGCTACTTGCTGATGGGCCGCCGCCGCTGCCGCCAGTGCTGCTGCCGCTCGTGCGCGTCCGGCCGCAGCGGCTCCACCCGACCGCGCCCTCGTCCCACCGCCTCACGCTCGCCCATGCGCCCGACTGCATCCCCCTTCCTGTGCCGCATGCCCTACCGCCCAGCCTGCGCGCCAGCCGCACCACAGCCTCGCCCGCACTCACCCCTGTGCCGGCCGCACGCCTTGGACCGCCCCTACCCGCACTCCTGCCGCGCCCTACGCACGCGCGCACGCCCGCCCGCTGCTGCGTCCACCTGCGTCCTGGACTCGCCTTGCTTGCCGCTCGCTTCGCTGCTGCTGCTCTACGCCCGCCTCCGGCCGCCACCGCTCGTCAGCGTCGTCCGGCTCGCCTGCGATGCGCGCCCCACCCTACACTGGTGACGCTCTTCGCCGGCGACGCCCGCTACTCCCCCCCACATCGCCTGCTCGCCCACCATCGCCGGTGGCACACACGGCCATGGCTTCTATCAAGCGAGCCAGCTGGTTCCGTGCTGGATTAGTGAGGATAACCCCCTAGATTAGATTAAGTGCTACCCCCCTTGAGTATGGCTAGTGGGGCCCGCCCCCTTTAAAAAAATTAAATGAAAGTAGTAATTAGATTAATTAGTTAATTAATTAATTCTTAGTTAATTAGCTTAATCACAATGCCATGCGGGTCCCACCAGACCAGTTGACTGGTCAACCGTGGACCAGTCAACTGCTGAGTCAACAGTTGACTGGACCCACTGGTCAGCCTCACTGGTGCACTGCACCGGGTGCACCTAGCCTTTTCACTCTTTTTTTATTATTAGCTTAAATTCTAGAAATGATTTAAAACTATAAAATTTAATATAAAATAATCCGTAATTCGGATGAAAATACTTTGTATATGAAAGTTGCTCAGAATTTCAAGACGAATCTGAATATGCAGCCCGTTCGTCCGCCACGCATCCCTAGCATAGCAAACACTCAACTTCCCCCCTCCGGTTCATATGTCCGAAAACGCGAAACACCGGGGATACTTTCTCGGATGTTTCCCCCTTCGCCGGTATCACCTATCCCTACGTTAGGTCACCCCTAGCACCGCGTATTGCCATGTTATGCTTTGTGATGCTTTGATTGCTCTATTATTTATTGTGTTCCCCCTTCGTTACTTCTTTCTGGTAGACCCCGAGACCGCTGCCGATACCCCCGTGATCGACTACATCGACGACGAACCCCTACTTGCCAGAGCAACCAGGCAAGCCCCCCCTGATCACTAGATATCACCTATTATTCTCTCTACTGCTTGCATTAGAGCAGTGTAGCATGTTACTGCTTTCCGTTAACCCTATTCTGATGCATAGCCTGCCATTGTTGCTACAGTTGTTGACACCTTACCTGCAATCCTAAATGCTTAGTATAGGATGCTAGTTTATCATCAGTGGCCATACATTCTTGTTAGTCTGCCATGCTATACTATCGAGCCGTGATCACGTCGGGTGGTGATCACGAGTATATACCTATATACATATACAGGATACATGTGATGAATAAAGACGGGTCGACTCGTAGAGTACCAGCGAGTGATTCATGGATTGGGGGCTGAAAGGACCTTTGTCCTAACGGCCCTCTGGGTGGATCTTTGTGGCGGAGCAACAGGGCAGGTTGAGACCACCCAGGAGAGGTGGGCCTGGCCCTGGTCGGCGTTTGCGGTTACTTCAAAATAACACGCTTAACGAGATCTTGGTATTTGATCTGAGTCTGGCCACTGGCTTATACGCACTAACCAACTACGCGGGGACAGTTATGGGCACTCGACGTTGTGGTATCAGCCGAAGCCTTCATGACGTCAGCGACTGAGCTGCGCGCGCTGGGTTGGACTGGAACGCCTGCTCTTGTATAAGGGAGGCTAGGTCTACTCGCCGGTCGCGTACGCAATGTGCAGGTGTGCAATGGGAGCTGGGCCCAGACCCCTGCGCCATAGGATTTAGACCGGCATGCTGACCTCTCTGTTGTGCCTAGGTAGGGCTGCGACGTGTTGATCATCCGAGGCCGGGCATGACCCAGAAAAGTGTGTCCGGACAAAGGGGATCGAGCGTGTTGGGAAATGTGGTGCACCCCTGCAGGGAAGTTGATCTATTCGAATAGCTGTGTCCCTCGGTAAAAGGATGACCCGGAGTTGTACCTTGAACTTATGACAACTGGAACCGGATACTTAATAAAACACACCCTTCCAAGTGCCAGATACAACCGGTGATCGCTCTCTCACAGGGCGACGAGGGGAGGATAACCGGGTAGGATTATGCTATACGATGATACTTGGTGAACTTACCATCGACTCTCTTCTACATGCTACAAGATGGAGGCTCCCAGAAGCGTAGTCTTCGATAGGACTAGCTATACCTCTCTTATTCTGGCATTCTGCAGTTTAGTCCACATATACTACCCCTTTCATTGATACCAATGCATATGTAGTGTAGCTCCTTACTTGTGGGTACTTTGGATGAGTACTCACGGTTGCTTTGCTCCCCCTTTTCCCCTTTCTATACCCGGTTGATGTGACCAGACGTTCGAGCCTAGGAGCCAGACGCCACTGTCGACGATGACTCCTACTACTCGGGAGGTGCCTACTACTATGTGCAGGTCACTGACGAAGACCAGGAGTAGTTTAGGAGGATCCCAGGCAGGATGCATGCGCCTCTTTCGATCTGTATCCCAGTTTGTGCTAGCCTTCTTAAGGCAAACTTGTTTAACTTATGTCTGTACTCAGATATTGATGCTTCTGCTGACTCGTCTATGATCGAGCTCTTGTATTCGAGCCCTCGAGGCCCCTAGCTTGTAATATGATGCTTGTATGACTTATTTTATTTATAGAGTTGTGTTATGATATCTTCCAGTGAGTCCCTGATCTTGATCGTACATGTTTGCATGTATGATTAGTGTATGGCCAAATCAGGGGCGTCACAATGTCTCTCTGTTTATATCTTTGAATAAGTTGATACCTACTGAAATATCTTTGCAAATGGCCGATAAATCAACTGCTATACCTATCGATATTTGTGAGGATGTGCATGTTGTGGTTGCAAATGTTACTATTTTAACGGACTTTGTTATTCTTGATATTCCGAGGACGATAATATGTCTATTATCCTTGGTAGACCCTTTTTGAATACTGCAGGGGCTGTTATTGATTGCAACAAAGGCAATGTCACTATTCATGTTAATGGTAATGACCATGCGGTACACTTTCCGAGGAAATAACCTCAAGTCCACAGTATTAAAATATGAGAAAATTTTCAATGATTACTATTGGAGGTTTTGAATTCCCTCTCCCTACTGTCAAGAAGAAATATGATATTTTTATTGTTGGGGACATGCATATCCCCGTTGAGGTAACCTAGTGTTATTTGAAAATACTCCGGTTTCATGTTATCCGGAAAGAGTTTTTTAACAAGACTTGATCAACCTTGTTAGTGGATTCCTTTTGATAATCATGAGATGGATGAAGTTAGACAGCACAACTCTCTGTACCCTCCTTTTACTTTATGTTATTTAGATTAAATAAAGAAAAATAGTATTTTCTGTCTATTTTCTGAATTATCCTTGCAATAAAAATACCCTGAAAATAAAAGTTCTCCAAATGTCCTGAAAAAATATATTATTTTTTGTAAAATATTGAAGAATTTCTGGCACTGAGAACACACCAGGGGGCCACCATTTGGCGACAAGGGTGCAGGGCGCGCCCACCCCCCTAGGGCGTGCCCCGTGCCTCGTGGACCCCATGTGGCCCCCTCCACTTATTCCATCACCCACACACTTCTTTTCCTCCAGAAAAAAATCATCCCGTAGCTCAAACCCGTCTTCTAGCTCATCTTGCTGCCATTTTCGATCTCCTTGCTCAAAGCTCCATTCACAAAACTGTTTTGGGGTATTGTTCTTCGGTATGTGACTCCTCCAATGGTCCAATTAGTTTTTGTTCTAGTGCTTTATTTATTAATTTTTTTGCTGCTAAGGTGACCCTGTTCTTGAGCTTGCATGTCAAATTTATATGGTCAAAAAGTTGTTTTAATGCATGACATAGCCTCTAGGCACTTGTGGGAGTAGTTGCTATCAATCTTGTTGAGTTTGGTTCACTTCTATTTTGAGTCACTAAAAAATTTCAGAAATTTTCCATAGAAAGAAAATTATGAAGAGATTGTTGAGGGACTCTTCGAGCCGAAGCTCGAAGGATAAGCAGAACGAGGAGAATAAAAAGCCCAAATACGATATTCCTCGCACTGCGGAGGTTCGGCCGTGCGAATGGCCTTGTGATGCGTTCTAGAGAACCGCCAGAATTTACGATGACTTTTATTACATGGCTGAGAATGCAGGCCTCACCGACTTCCTCCACAACCAGCGCGAACAGTATCTCCTACTCACTAATATTTTCGTGCAAAAATTTTATTTCCGTGCTAGGAAATCACCACCTTCAGTGGAGTTTCACTTATATGATGAGGTCAAGGAGATGTCACACCATGATTTTTGTCGGGTCTGCAAGATACCCTTTGTAGGCAGCATAGAGGAACCACATCGTAGTGATGTGGATGGATTTATTGATAGAATTGTTGTAGGGGAAACAAGGAAAGTTTCAAATGCAAGAATTACTACTGTACATTTTCATGTTCTACGTTACTTTGCGATATTTGCTAGTAGATGCTTAATTGGTCGCGGGAATAGTGGAAATCTTAGTGCACCTGATATTGTCATTTTGCGCCATGCTTTGTTTCGAGATACAAATTTCAGCTTATGCGCTATTATTGCTAAACGATTAAATCTGAACCATACAAAGGGCCCCATCTTTGGAAGCATCTTTGCTTCACGCCTTGCTGAACACTTTGAGATACCTATTAGGCATTATGAGAAAGAAGAAAAGTTGCTGCCCCCTATTTTTCTAGATTATAAGAGTATGGTAGCACATGATTTTATTGTTAAAAATAAGAAGAAGATGCTTACATATAATTTGATATTTGATAAAACTCACTGTGAGATTATTACCTTGCCTGCACCCTCTCTATTTAACATACTTACATGCATGTACCTCATCTTACCCAAGGCCATTTATGCATACTGAAGGCTGACACAAATCCCAGAGCCTGAGCCTGAGCCACCACTTGATACTTATCGATAGTCTGTTTATCAGTGGGATCCGGAGGAGATCGCCAACCAGTGGCACCCTTAGGACCCTCCTCGGTACACCGGAGAAAGTAGCTTCGATCCGTGGGCATAGACCAACTTAGGCCAAAAGCCTAAGCTTGTTGGAGTACGTATTTCTCACTGACATTACATTCATGTTCACGCACTCATTCTAGTTGTCAGTGCTTATACTTTTTCATTGCACTATCCATGCTAGTTTCTTTTCTTTTCTAAGCCTTCTTCTTGTGTTTGAAAAAACTTAATAAAAACCAAAAAAAATTATAGCTTTTAGCTAGTTTACTTTTCGTGCGTGCAGTAGTAGTAATTAAAAGAAAACCCAAAAGATTTATTGTTCTTCTTTTGCTTGTTGGGAGCTTTCCCATGTAAATAGTTTTATTTCCTTTCTTATTCTTTCGGGGTTGAGAGGAGAAGACCATGATGAAAATGTTGAGTGGCTCTCATATGCATTATTGTTGATTTGACCAAGAGCCTATATTACCTTGTCTTCTCCCTTGTATTAAATGCTTGCAGATTCCAGCTTAGTCCAATGCACGTGAACTATTATTATTATCCACACCGTTCGGTCGTGCAAGTGAAAGGCAATAATGACGATATATGATGGACTGATTGAGATGAGAGAAGCTGGTATGAACTCGACCTATCTTGTTTTTGTAAATATGATTAGTTCATCGTTCCTGATTCAGCCTATTATGAATGAAACATGTTTGCAATGACAATTAGATATTATAGTTTCCCATGCCATGCTTAATTAGCTAGGAGTTTATAATGGTTTACCTTGTGTGCCAACATGCTATTAAAATGGTTGTGATGTGGTATGATAGGGTGGTTTCCTCCTTTGAACGATTCGAGTGGCTTGACTTGGCACATGTTCACTCATGTAGTTGAAACAAAATCAACATAGCCTCCATGATATTTTTGTTCATGGTAATTTATATCCTACTCATGCTTGCATTCATTGTTGATTAATCTTAATGCGTGTTCATGACTGTTGTCACTCTCTAGTTGGTCGCTTCCCAGTCTCTTTCTAGCCTTCACTTGTACTAAGCGGGAATACTGCTTGTGCATCCACTTCCATAAACCCCAAAGTTATTCCATATGAGTCCACCATACCATCCTATATGTGGTACTTAACTGCTGTTCCATGTAAATTTGTATGTGCCAAACTATACACCTTCAAATGAAATTATGTTTTGTATGCTCGAATAGCTCATGCATCAACTAGGGCTGTCTATATCTTCCATTCTAGGTGGGTTATTCTCACGATGAGTGGACTCCGCTCATCACTCACGAGAAAATGGCCGGTAACTGGGATGCCCAGTCCCATGCTCAAATCAAAATAATTGCAAACAAAACTCCCCCAGGATCGTTGTTAGTTGGAGGCACCCGTTGTTTCGGACAAGTCATGGATTGACGTTTGTTGGTGGTGGTGGAGTATAAACTTTACCATTTTGTTTGGTAACCGCCTATAATGTGTGTAGCATGGAAGATATCGAGATCTCTTTGTTGTTATGTTGACAATTTTAAGTATGCCACTCAAAATATTATTTATCTCTGTTTCAAAATTCGAGCTCTGGCACCTCTGCAAATCCCTGCTTCCCTCTGTGAAGGGCCTATCTATTTACTTTTATGTTGAGTCATCATCCTCTTATAAAAAAGCACCAGTTGGAGAGCACCGCTGTCATTTGCATGCATTGCTATTTATTTACATTGAGTATGACTGTGACTGGATCTCTTTTACCATGAATTACAATGTCTAGCCAGCCTTGATCTTCAGGGGTGCTCTACATTTATGTTTTGCGGTCTCAGAAAGGGCTAGAGAGATACCATCTTGTTATATCATATTATGATTGTTTTGAGGAAGTGTTGTCATCTGAGATTTATTATTATTGCTTGCTAGTTGATTATGCCATTGATACGAGTAAACATGAGACCTAAATGTTATTGTGAATATGGTTAGTTCATAATCTTTGCTGAAAACTTGAATGTTGGCTTTACATATTTACAACAACAAGATCAAACAAAGTTTGTAAAAGTTTTTCTTTATCACTTTCAGTTTGTCAACTGAATTGCTTGAGGACAAGCAAAGGATTAAGCTTGGGGAGTTCATATGTCTCCAATGTATCTACTTTTCCAAACACGTTTTCCCTTGTTTTGGACTCTAACTTGCGTGATTTGAATGGAACTAACCCAGACTAACGTTGTTTTCAGCAGAATTGCCATGGTGTTTTTTTGTGTAGAAATAAAAGTTCTAAGAATGAACTAAAAATCCACGGAGACACGTTTTGGAATTAATAAAAATACTGGTGAAAGAATCAGCGTCAGGGGGCCCACACCCTATCCACGAGGGTGCAGGGCGCCCCCCTGGGGGCGCCCCCTGCCTCGTGGCCCCCCTGGGACTCCACCGACCACAACTTCAACTCTATATATTCACGTTTGGGGAGAAAAAAATCAGAGAGAAGGATTCATCGCGTTTTACGATACGGAGCCGCCACCTAGCCCTAATCTTCCTTGGGAGGGCTGATCTGGAGTCCGTTCGGGGCTCCGGAGAGGGGAAACCGTCACCATCGTCATCATCAACCTTCCTCCATCACCAATTTCATGATGCTCACCTCCGTGCATGAGTAATCCCATCGTAGGCTTGCTGGACGGTGATGGGTTGGATGAGATTTACTATGTAATCGAGTTAGTTTTGTTAGGGTTTGTCCCTAGTATCCATTATGGTCTAAGATTGATGTTGCTATGACTTTGCTATGCTTAATGCTTGTCACTAGGGCCTGAGTGCCATGATTTCAGATCTGAACCTACTATGTTTTCATGAATATATGTGAGTTATTGATCCTATCTTGCAAGTCAATAGTCACCTACTATGTGTTATGATTCGGCAACCCCGAAGTGACAATAATCAGGACCACTCTCGGTGATGACCGTAATTTGAGCAGTTAATGTATTCACTAAGTGTTAATGCTTTGGTCCGGTACTCTATTAAATGGAGGCCTTAATATCCCTTAGTTTCCAATAGGACCCCGCTGCCACGGGAGGGTAGGACAAAAGTTGTCATGCAAAATCTTTCCATAAGCACGTATGACTATATTCGGAATACATGCCTACATTACATTGATGAACTGGAGCTAGTTCTGTGTCACCCTATGTTATAACTGTTGCATGAGGAATCGCATCCGACATAATTATCCATCATTGATCCATTGCCTACGAGCTTTTCACCTTTTGATCTTTGCTTAGTTATTTTTCCGTTGCCACTGTTACGATTGCTACAAAAACTACTACTGTTACTTTTGCCACGGTTACCGTTACTTCCGTACTACTTTGCTACTAAATACTTTGCTGCAGATATTAAGTCTTTCATGTGTGGTTGAATTGACAACTCAACTGCTAATACTTGAGAATATTCTTTGGCTCCCCTTGGGTCGAATCAATAAATTTGGGTTGAATACTCTACCCTCAAATTGTTACGATCCCCTATACTTGTGGGTTATCAACAACACCCTCCGTATGCGTCAACTTAGTACGGCCACAAGTCAGCCTTCAAATCTGGCGGGCCCCAGCTGTCATGGGGAGCATTCGTTATTTTTTGCTTAATAAGGAGGCAGTTCCTTCCGTGCCAAGATATAGCTGGTGGGTCCCAGCTGTCATTGGGAGGATTCATTCTTTTTGCCGTAATAAGGAGGTACTTGCTTGCGTGCGGCCACGGACCATGTGGGTCCCAACTTTCAGCTTCTCCATGTACATCCCTCTTTTGATGTTGTCGTTTGTTGATAACATTGACCACACCGTGTCGAGAACACCAGCGCGATGGACGACGGTGAGACCCAGGAAGGGAATGACCCAGAGGCGGCGAAGCCACGGCAGTGGAGGGATGTGGGTGAGTATAGGGATCGCCTGGGCAGCGGTGGGAGTAGTAGGGGTGGTGAGGCCTTCATGGATGCACAACCGGCCACGGGAGGCGGGAACAGGTGGTCCTGCCGGTGCTGGATTTGGTGGCTGGACCAAGAATATGATAGATTGAAGAAGCACGACGGTCGTTGGATTGACATCCACGATTACGTCTGCTAGAATTGTTTGTTGATGTATATAATAAGTAAAAAAATCTTGCATACGCGTCAACTAAATAGGCCCACAAGTTAGACCATTACCAATTTTTCAATAATTTACAGCTCATTGCAACTTCTTATGCAATTTATTGCAGTCCGTTTTTTTGTTGGCTAGGGCCAGGGTTAAAGATTTAAATGAAATGTTGCATATTTCTATGGGGTCCAAACTATTTTTAATATCGAAATGTCGAGCCAGATTTAAAGTACTTTGAAGATATATATATATATATATATTAGGTTAAAGCCTAGAGAAATTGGAATATGAAAATATGGAAAAAATTAGAAATTATAAAGTAATTGCCAATTTGTCATCTGTTTTTTATATTTACAGCCCATTTCATATCACTGTCAAGATTTCCAGTCGTCTAGAAAGAGCTGCAGCCCATCAGGGTGTAGAAAAATAAGTAGGCCTAGATTCGCTATTCTTCAAAAAAATAAACTGGACCCATTTTCACAAAGAAAAAATAGCTGGGCTGGTCATGTGGTGAACGTAAAATATAAGCCTGGGCTAGACGGGCCACAGCCCAGTTGAAACCCTGCTCCGTCTCAACAATAACAAAAAAATACTGCTCGAGTAGCTACGTCCCAGGTGTCAGCCGATCTTGTGTTGTTCTCTTGTCTATTGACTATATACGCTGACAATGTCGTGGGTCCCAGATGTCAGGAAACCACTAGGAGGAAGCATTTTCTTTTTCTATACACTGACAATGGAGTATATATAACAAAAAATGAGGAACTTCCTTGCGTGCAGCCATGGACATGGTGGGCCCCTACTATCATGCTCTCCATGTACAGTCCTCTCCCAATTCCTCTTGTTTGTTGACCATGTTGACAACGCGAGAGGGCGGTGCCGCGGAGAGCACACCAAAGCCCGCGGAGGACGACGGTGAGGCCTCGGACCTCGATGTTAACGATTTAGAAGATGGTGGGGCGCGATGCGTGCACTGAGGCGCAGCCAGCCATGGGAGGCGGAAGTAGGTGGCCCCGCCGGTGCTGGTTTGGTTTTGGCGGTTGGAGGAAGACATGACTGAACAAACACGATAGACTGTAAAAGTAGAAGGAGTACTTAACAACCTTAACTGAAACCAGTAGGGGCACTTAACAACCATAGCTGAAAGCAGTATGAGTACTTATACAGGTTCAATCATACAAAGCACGCCTCGAACAGTGCTACTTTTCCTACAGTTAACCAAGGGTGAGGCCACCAAGCCCCAGGACAAGGCCCAGGCACCACCCCACGCATCCACAACCTTCTGAAAGCGGCTTCATCTCGCAATGTAGTCCATAAATAGGATATTCTCTTTAGAGTCATGGAAAAGCATGAGCATAACCTTCTGTCCTATTCTCCAAGATGGACGGGCCTTCATTATTTCAGACCACCCATGAATAACTATCTTTTAACCTCCAAGGGGAATGGAGTAGGTCGACATAAACATCATGTTGTGACCAAGCGCAAGTCTGACCCGACCATGGTCTGGCATCTGTATAGGAATAATAGAAGTGGGCAGTTTCTGTTTCAAGAAGATCACAACTGTCAAACTGTGTATAAGCAAGAGTTTATGAACAACATATATAATAGAAAATAGCTCGTACCATAAGTTTCTCGACACAGTTGGACATGTTCAACGTGTGCAGCCGTGGCACACATATCCCACGTGGCTTTCCACCATTGGAACGCCCCACAAGGACATCAAGACGACCAATAAAGTGTAGGAACTTGTGGATGCCATCCTATTGAACTTCAGTGCCATCAGTAACAGTCGAGTTCTTATCTATACCTACTAATAAAGTAAGGTGCGTTTCTCCATTTTTTTCATCCATTCACCGTCGAAATTTATTTTTCTATCCGAGGTGGTACTAATTTTTTATGTGCACGTCTATTTTTTTAGCAATCCAGAATTCTATAGTTGGCCCGCACAAGCTGTGGCCCGGCAAAGCCAGCCCACTTATTTGCCTGCCCACGTAACCGAGAAAAGCCTTTTACTCGCCCTATGTGGTACATAGTCTGCGATCGCACAGGGCGCCGAAGACAGGGCCGGCCCGTTTTGTTTTTCCATCCAATTTTTTTACTTTTACTTTATTTCTTAATTCAAAATTTTCAAAAAAATTTAGAACTTGATTTTTTTTCAAATTTAGGATTTCTTTTTTGAGTTACAATATTGTCTTCCCCTTTTTAAAAATGTTTGGAACGTTAATTTATTTTCTCGTTCTGATTTTTTCACAAATTCCCAAATATTCAGAAAAATGTTAGAGCTTAAAAAACATGTATTTAAAAAATATTCAATTATTGAAATATATTATTGTTTTAGTAAAATATTCACGGATTCAAAATAATGTGTGCGTACGTCTATTTATTTTTAGTAATATATTTTTGAAATTTATTTTTCTATCCGAGGTGCTACTAAATTTTCGTGCATACATATATTTTTTAGCAATCCATAATTTTATACTCAGCCTGCACACGCTGTGGCTCGACAAAGCAAGCCCATGTAGCTACGAAAAGCCTTTTTCTCACCCTGTGCCGTAGATGGTGGTTATCGCACAGGGCGCCCAAGACTGGCCCGCCCCGTTTTCTTTGTCGGTCCAAGTTTATTTTTATTTCTACTTTATTTCAGAATTTAAAATTTTAAAAAAGTTCAGAAATTAAATTTTTTCCAAATGTCCGATTTTGTTTACTTACAATATTTTCTTCCCCTATTTAAAAATGTTTGGAACATTAATACTCGTTCCGATTTTTCTCCAAATTCATATATATTCAAAAAAAATGTTTCACCTTTAAAAAATATGTATTTAGAAAATATTCTATTTATGAAATATATTATTATTTTAGTAAAATATTCACATATTCAAAATAATGTCTGCGTATGTCTATTTATTTTTAGTAATATATTTTTGAAATTTATTTTTCGACCCGAGGTGGACTAAATTTTTGTGCGTACGTCTATTTTTTAGCAATTCATAATTTTATACTTGGCCCACACACGCTGCTGCCCAGCAAAGGTAGTCCACTTATTTGCCTGCCCATGTAACCAAGAAAGCGAAATCCTATTTGGCGCCTTAAGCGCCCGATTTAGTTCATTTTACAATCGGGCGCATACCCCCTGCCTTCCTTCGCTACTAACGGGCCCAGCCCATCTCCCCCTTTGGTTATATGTTCATAAGGCAAAAAAGGGTGCTGGAGGAGAATCGAAACTCGGACCTTCAACATCGAGGAAAGATGCAATTACCACTGCGCCAACTGCCCCACTGTAATCTTTTACATCTTTTTCCTCCCTTTCTTGTGCCATCTTTCCTTTTTTCCCTTTTTCCAAAGTTTATTTTTCGAATTCGAGAATTTATGTTTTTCTTTATGTTTTTTTCTGCAAAATGGATGAACATTTTTTGTTCAAATTCAATGACCTTGTTTCCATTTTTGATGAACTTTTTTCAAAGTCGATGAACTTTTTTCGAATTTGATGAACTTTTTTCAAATTTGATGCACTTTTTTCAAATCCGATGAACTTTTTTAAAATTTGATGAACTTTTTTCATATCTAATGAACTTTTTTTCAATTCTGGTGAACTTTTTTGAAATTCGATGAATTTTTTTCAAAACCGATGAACTTTTTTCAAAATCGATGAACTATATTTCTAAAAACTGTAGTAAAACTGTTGGGTTTTTTTTAAAAAAATCAGTACCTAATGTAGCAGTTTTTAGCAAGAGAAAAAATGATCGAGCTGGGACCAGCGATCGAGCGGGAGCCAACGAAGGGAAGCAAAGAGGGAGCAATGGTTTAATGGGCCAGCACAGAAGGAGGCGCGCACGGGCGCCACGATCGCTGCTGGCACTGAAGGCACTAACGAGGAGGACTCGTTGAGAAAAGCCATTTTCTCACCCAATGCACAGGGCGCCGAAGACTGGGCCAGCCCGTTTTTGTTTTCCGTCCAAATTTATTTGTATTTTTACTTTATTTCACAATTCAAAATTTGCAAAAAAGTTAAGAACTTGAATTTTGTCAAATTTCCGACTTTTTAGTTACAATATTGCCTTTCCCTTTTTAAAAATGTTTGGAACATTAATTTATTTTCTCGTTCCATTTTTCTTCAAATTTATAAATATTCAAAAATATTTGGGCTTTAAACAACATGTATTTTATAAAGTATTCGATTTTTGAAATATATTATTGTTTTAGTAAAATGTCCACAGGTTCAAAATAATGTTTGCATTTGAAAACATATTTCATATATTTGTTTGAATGTTCAAAACTTGTTCTGTTTCCAAAAGTCGGTCACAAATAATAAAATGTTTGGGTTTTGCTAAAAGTTTCATGTCTTCAGAAAATTATGTTGTTTCAAATTTTGGTCATGTTTTTGGCAACATGTACAGAATATTATAAACATTGTTCGTAATTAAAAAAAACATGTTTTCAAGAATATTCGGGTATTCATATTTGAAAAAAGTAAAAAATGTTTTAAATCCGACATTGCACTTCGATTTTTGAAATATATTATTCTTTTAGTAAAATGTTCACAGATTCAGAATAATGTCTGAGTTTGAAAACATATTTGTTAAATTTGTTTTGAATGTTCAAAACATGTTCCATTTCCAAAAGTCAGTCATAAATAATAAAATATTAGGGTTTTGATAAAAGGTTCATGTCTTCAGAAAATGATGTTGGTTCAAATTTTGGTCTTGTTTTTGCAAAATGTACGGAATATTATAAGCATTGTACGTAATTTAAAAAAACCACGTTTCGAAGAATATTCGGTAATTCATATTTTAAAAAAGTTCAAAAAATGTTTTAAATCTGACGTTGCACTGTCTTCTTAATTATTCGCACCCGCCATTGCTTAGCAGTAGGCATTTGTTGCCGTGGCTAGCGGCAGACTGTCGGGTAAGGTCATGTGTTCAATCGTTCAACACGTGGTTTTTCGGATTATTACTCGTGCCTTGCAAACACAGCTTATTTCAGTGCCAGCCAGTGGGCTGGCCCAGACATGAACTGTTATGCCTCCCACTCGCTATTTGACGCAACAAGCATCATATAGTAGCTCCCAAATAGCTTCCCTAAGAAAAGAAAAATATATATGTATAGATTTTGTTCCATCCATTTCGTCCGTAGTTCCCCATTTTTTGGATATCCCTCGGGTGGACCAAACTGGACCTACCACGTATTTCTTTTTCTGTCGGACGGACAAGCAGCAAAAACCAAAGGGCGCAAGGGGATTGGACTATGAAAAAAGGTACCAGTTGGGTGGTCGCCGCCACGCTGATTGGCCCCACCACTATCAAGATCTGCAGCGCCAAAGATGACCCATGATAAGACCTCAACACGTCGCTCTATCGCCCACCACCGTGGACACCGGTTTTGATGAACACATCAACTATCTTTCCCGCTTCTTCTTGCAAAAAAAGTATCTCCCGTTTGCAACGCACGGGCATATGTGCTAGTAGAATAACAAACAAGTAGCATGCTTAACTTTGAAATAACCTACACGTGCCAGCAATTATAAGAAATATTAGTTAGGAGTAGCATCTTCATGAGAGAAGGGGATCACAAATCGTTGCTACTTTTAAAGTTAAATTGTGATTAGTTAGACATAATAGGAGGATTAAGAAGTAATCGAGGCAACAAGCAAGAACGAGATACAAAACTAACATGGATGAACTACTGGAACGATGTCGGGGTGGAAGATCACAATGAAGATGAGACCAGGTTCTGCTATTTCCATCAACATTTGTGCGCCAACTTTCAGTCTGTAACGCTTGAGAAAGTTTATCCAAGTCCAGCCATAAAAAACAGCGATCTTCTTGGTTCATGAACCCAACTCGGAACTTATATCCATGGCTTGTCTTCAATGTGACCATTAAACTGGTGTATTCAGTTATGGCAAGGCTAACCATCTGGAGTACATGTGTTCTGGCAGAGCAAGGAATGCACTGCATGAAAAATAATATGAGAACACAATGTATTCACTATCCAAATCTCGAAATAATTTCATCCTTCACGTCAGTGTTGACCATGGTACTACTACCTTTTATCCAAATATAGAAATCTAAATTTCCAAATTAGTCGACATCATGTTCAAAAAACCCCACCCTCCCAGATAGAAAAGAGGATTCTAGGAACATATTGTGCACGTTTTAAAATCTTGTGTTAGGATGAGAAGGAACAAGTGTGGCATCTCGCCGAGAGCGCAGAAACCTGTATGGTCCTCGCACTTTGGGCACTGCAAATGAAACACACTAGATTCAGTCGGAAGAAAAATGCATCAATGGCGGCGGCTCCTGATACGTCTCCGACGTATCTACTTTTCCAAACACTTTTGCCCTTGTTTTGGACTCTAACTTACATGATTTGAATGGAACTAACCCGGACTGACGCTGTTTTCAACAGAATTACCATGGTGTTATTTATGTGCAGAAACAAATGTTCTCAAAATGACCTGAACCTTCACGGAGCAACTTTTTGGAAAATATAAAAAATACCTGCAAAAGACGAAGGCCAGGGGGGCCCACCACCTCTCCACGAGGGTGGGGGGCGCGCCTGCCCCCCTAGGGCGCGCCCCCCTACCTCTTGGGCCCCCTGGTGCCTCTCCGACTCCAACTCCAACTCCAACTCTATATATTGTGTTTCGGGGAGAGAAAAATCAGAGAGAAGAATTCATGGCGTTTTACGATACAGAGCTGCCGCCAAGCCCTAAAACCTCTCGGGAGGACTCATCTGGAGTCCGTTCGGGGCTCCGGAGAGGGGAATCCGTCGCCATCGTCATCATCAACTATCCTCCATCACCAATTTGATGATGCTCACCGCTGTGTGTGAGTAATTCCATCATAGGCTTGCTGGACGGTGATGGGTTGAATGGGATCTATCATGTAATCGAGTTAGTTTTGTGAGGGTTTGATCCCTAGTATCCACTATGTTCTGAGATTGATGTTGCTATGACTTTGCTATGCTTAATGCTTGTCACTAGGGCCTGAGTGCCATGATTTTAGATCTGAACCTATTATGTTTTCATCAATATATGAGTGTTCTTGATCCTATCTTGCAAGTCTATAGTCACCTATTATGTGTTATGATCCTTTAACCCTGAAGTGACAATAATCGGGACATTTACCGGTGATGACCGTAGTTTGAGGAGTTCATGTTTTCACTATGTGTTAATGCTTTGTTCCGGTACTCTATTAAAAGGAGGCCTTAATATCCCTTAGTTTCCGTAAGGACCCCGCTGCCACGGGATGGTAGGACAAAAGATGTCATGCAAGTTTTTTTCCATAAGCACGTATGACTATGTTCGGAATACATGCCTACATTATATCAATGAACTGGAGCTAGTTCTATGTCACCCTAGGTTATGATTGTTACATGATGAACCACATCCGGCATAATTCTCTATCACCGATCCATTGCCTACGAGCTTTCCATATATTGTTCTTCGCTTATTTACTTTCCCATTGCTATTGCTATCATCACTACAAAATACCAAAAACATTACTTTTACTACTGTTACCTTTTGCTACCATTACCACTACTATCATATTACTTTCCTACTAAATACTTTGCTGCAGATACTAAGTTTCCAGGTGTGGTTGAATTGACAACTCAGCTGCTAATACTTGAGAGTATTCTTTGGCTCCCCTTGTGTCGAATCAATAAATTTGGGTTGAATACTTTACCCTCGAAAACTGTTGCGATCCCCTATACTTGCGGGTTATCAAGACTATTTTCTGGCGCCGTTGCTGGGTAGCATAGCTCTATTCTTTGAGTCACTTGGGATTTATATCTGCTTATCATTATGAAGAACTTGAAAGATCCAAGAACCAAGATTTATCCCTTAACTACGAGGGGAGGTAAGGAACTGCCATCTAGCTCCGCACTTGATTCACCTTCTGTTTTAAGTAAGCTTGCGACACCTAAACCTTCTTCTGCTATTCGTTCTGATATGTCGCATGTTATTGATGATGCTACTTCTGCTATACATGATACTTATGATGAAACTACTTCTATGCTTGATACTACCGTGCCACTTGGTGAATTTCTTGATGAACAACTTGCTAGGGCTAGAGAGATTGTAAATATTGAATCTGATAATACTGATGAAAGTGATGATGAAGAATCACTTGTTATTCCTAAGGGTTATGTTTTTTATCAAGAAGCCTCTTTAGCTATTTTAGCTTGCAAAGATAGATATGAACTTAAGAGGTTATTAGCTAACAGAGTGGTCTTTCCACTCATAAACATGACGATGAAGAAAATCCGCATCAGATTTGTCGGGAAGCTTTACAAAAACCACACCCTTCGTAATCGAAGGCACTGCCAGGAAATTTTTGTGGTCAAGTACACCCTTGAGAACATGCCAGACAACAATGCTATAGGAAAACACTAGTTCAGGACACGTAGCGACAAGGACACAATAGCTGGATAGTTTAGCAGTAGAACTCATCCTCGGGTCTTCCAGTACACACTGCATGACTTAGAGAACTTCATCTCCACCACGGACCTGGTTCTAATTCAAATAGAAACCAAATATTTTATTAATACCTTCGTTCAAAAATATAAGATGATTTTCGACATTTTACTCCATATAAGACTACATATACACAAAGAAATGAGTGAACAAAGACACTAGAACATGTCTTCAAAGGCATGGGAGTGATGTCTACTACACAACTTGTTCATGTAGACCTGTGTTGGGCCTCCAAGCGCAGAGTTTTGTAGGATAGTAGCAATTTTCCCTCAAGTGGATGACCTAAGGTTTATCAATCCGTGTGAGGTTTAGGATGAAGATAGTCTCTCTCAAATAACCTTGCAACCAAATAATAGAAAGTCTCTTGTGTCCACATCACACCTAATACAATGGCAAATTGTATAGGTGCACTAGTTCAACGAAGATATGGTGATAAAAGTGTAATACGGATGGTAGAAATATAATTTTATAATCTGAATAAATAAAAATGGCAAGGTAGGAAATAGTAAACGGGCACAAAAACGGTATTACAATGCTTGAAAATGAGGCCTAGGATCTGTACTTTCACTAGGGAAATCTCTCAACAATGCTAATATAATTGGATCATATAACCATCCCTCAACATGCAACGAAGAATCTCTCCAAAGTTCCTATTTAGCGGAGAGCATAAGAAGAAATCATTAGTAGGTTACGAAACCACCTCGAAGCTATCTTTCTCATCGGTCAATCCAAGAGTTCGTGCTAAAATAACAACAAATAATTTTAGATTCATAATACACAATGTTGGAAATATGCCCTAGAGGCAATAATAAAATGGTTATTATTATATTTCTTTGTTCATGATAATTGTCTATTGTTCATGCTATAATTGTGTTATCCGGAAATCGTAATACATGTGTGAATACATAGACCACAACACGTCCCTAGTGAGCCTCTAGTTGATTAGCTCGTTGATCAAAGGATAGTCATGGTTTCCTGACTATGGACATTATATGTCATTGATAATGGGATCACATCATTAGGAGAATGATGTGATGGACAAGACCCAATCCTAAGCTTAGCTCAAAGATCGTGTAGTTCGTTTGTTGTAGCTTTTCTGAATGTCAAGTATCATTTCCTTAGACCATGAGATTGTGCAACTCCCGGATACCATAGGAGTGCCTTGGGTGTGCCAAACGTCACAACGTAACTGGGTGACTATAAAGGTACATTACAGGTATCTCCGAAAGTGTCTGTTGGGTTGGCATGAATCGAGACTGGGATTTGTCACTCCGTATGACGGAGAGGTATCTCTGGGCCCACTCGGTAATGCATCATAATAATGAGCTCAATGTGATCAAGTGGTTGATCATGGGATCATGCATCACGGTACGAGTAAAGTGACTTGCCGGTAACGAGACTGAACAAGGTATTGGGATACCGACGATCGAGTCTCGGACAAGTAACGTACCGATTGACAAAGGGAATTGTATACGGATTGATTGAATCCTCGACATCGTGGTTCATCCGATGAGATCATCATGGAGCATGTGGGAGCCAACATGGGTATCCAGATCCCAGAGTCATCTCGGTCATGTCTGCATGTCTCCCGAACCTGTAGGGTCTACACACTTAAGGTTCGGTGATGCTAGGGTTGTTAGGAAGACTTGTATGTGATTACCGAATGTTGTTCAGAGTCCCGGATGAGATCCCGGACGTCACGAGGAGTTCCGGAATGGTCCGGACGTAAATATTTATATATGGGAAGTTGTCATACGGTCGCCGGAAAGTTTCGGGGGCATATCGGTATTGTACCGGGGCCACCGGAGGGGTTCCGGGGGTCCATCGGGAGGGTCCACCTCTTTCGGAGGGCCTTATGGGCTGTATGGAGAAGGGAACCAGCCCAAGTCGGCTGGGGCGCCACACCCCCCTAGGGCCCATGCGCCTAGGGTTGGGGGAAACCCTAAAGGGGCGCGCCCCTTGCTTGGGGGGCAAGCCCCCTCCCCTTGGCCGCCACCCCCCCTCTAGATCTCATCCAGAGGGGGCCGGCCCCTTCCCCTTTCCCCTATAAATATAGGGGTGAGGGGAGGGCTTCATACAACATCCAAGGCGCAGCCCCTCCCCTCCCCAACACCTCTCCTCCTCCATAAGAGCTTGGCGAAGCCCTGCCGGAGTACTGGAGCTTCATCACCACCACGTCGTCGTGCTGCTGTTGGAGCCCTCTTCCTCAACCTCTCCCTCCTCCTTGCTGGATCAAGGCGCGGGAGACGTCCTCGCTCCGTATGTGTGTTGAACGCGGAGGTGTCGTCCATTCGGCACTAGGATCTTCGGTGATTTGGATCACGTCGAGTACGACTCCATCAACCCTGCTCTCAAATCCATAAAAGTGTTCAATCCGATAACAACGAAATCTCAAAGGGAAAAACTCAATTCAACACAACAAGATAGAGAAGGGAAAACACCATATGATCCGACTATATTAACAAAGCCCGCGATACATCAAGATTGTGACATCTCAAGAACACGAGAGAGAGAGAGAGAGAGATTAAACACATAGCTACTGGTACAAACCCTCAGCCCCGAGGGTGGACTACCTCCTCCTCAGCGTGGTGGCCGCCGGGATGATGAAGATGGCCACTGGTGATGATTGCCCCTCCGGCAGGGTGCCGGAACAGGGTCTAGATTGGTTTCTCATGGCTACAGAGCCTTGCGGCGGTGGAACTTCTGATCTAGGGTTACCCCCGAGGGTTTTTGGAATATTTGGGATTTTATACGGCAAAGAGGGGGTGCAGGAGGCCACCGAGGTGGGCATAGCCTACCTGGGCGCGACTGGGCCCCCAGGCATGCCTTGGTAGGTTGTGCCCCCCTCGGGGCACCCCCCAGGTGCTACTCTGGCCCGTTGGATGTCTTCTGGTCCATAAAAAACCACTAAAAGTTTCACAGTCTTTATACTCCATTTTGTATTGATTTCCTGCGATGTAAAAAACAAGCAAAAACAGCAACTGGCACTAGGCATTGGGTCAATAGGTTAGTCCCAAAAAATGATATAAAGTTGCTATAAAATGATTGTAAAGCATCCAAGAATGATAAAATAACAGCATGGAACAATCAAAAATTATAGATACACTGGAGATATATCAGCATCCCCAAGCAAAATTCTTGCTCGTCCTTGAGTAGGTAAATGATAAAAACAGAATTTTTGATGTGGAATGCTACCTATCATGTTATCTCTTATTCTTTCCTTTGTAGCATGGGCATTTGGACTTTTATATGGTTCAAAGCAATATTCTAGTTTTGACATGAGGATTTTAAATAAGTTATCCCTAGCCCAGCATGCTCAATCATTGATCCATTCATGAAACACACTCGCATATTAACTACACCCAATGCTCAAGTATGATTATAGTGCCCCCTAGTTGGTGCTTTATAATAGAAGATTGAGACTCAAATTAAAAATAAAAGTTGCATAAAGTAAAAGAAAGGCCCTTCGAGGAGGGAAGTAGGGATTTGTAGAGGTGCCAGAGCTCAAAGAAAAAATTGAGAGATAAAAACATTTTGAGAGGCATACTTTTCCCACCAACGAAAACGACTTAGAGCTCCCAACACTTTCCATGCTAGATATATCATACGCGGTTCCGAAACAGAAAATAAAGGTTGTTCCTTTTTCCACCATACTTTCACTTTCCATGGCTAGCCGTATCCACGGGTGCCTTCGATACCAACACTTTCCAAGGAATTTATTATTTGACAACAGAAATTAAATTCATTTTTCATTTCGGGACTGGGCATCCCTAGTACCTTTGCCTTACTCTCGTGCAATGACAAGTGAATAAACACTCATCCTAAGAATAACACATCTAGCATGGAAAATATTGGCCACCCCTATCCGCCTCATGAGAGGTACGAGCACACAAAAGAGAAATTTATTTTGAATATTAGAGATGGCACATACAATTTTTCTTAGAATGGCAAAATAATACCGCATATAGGTAGGTATAGTGGACTCATGTGGCAAAACTGGTTTAAAGGATTTTGGATGCACAAGTAGTGATCATACTTAGTGCAAAATGAAGGCTAGCAAAAGATTGAGAAGCGACCAACCAAGAAACGAATAATCTCACAAGCGAGCATTGAGCATATTAACACCGAATAATGCACCACAAGTAGGATGTAATTTCATTGCACAACTATTAACTTTCGTGCATGCATAGGGAATCAGAAACCTTAACACCAATATTCTTACTAAAGCATAATTACCCATCAACATGACTCACATATCACATCATCATATCTCAAAACTATTACAAGGAATCAAGTTTATTTTGTCCAATGATCTTCACAATTTTTTTATTATAATCTTCTTGGATATCTATCACTTCGGAACTAATTTTCATGTATTGCTTTTGATAAGCTCAAACAAATATAAGTGAAGATCATGAGCATAATATTTCTTTCTCTCAAATTAAGTTAAGTGAAGAGAGAGATAATTTCTTAAAAAATACTAAAGCACACCGTGCTCAAAAAGATATAAGTGAAGCACTGGAGCAACTGACAAGCTACTCCAAAAAACATAAGTGAAGATCAAGCGAGTAGTTAAGTAAATAGGTAGCTATTTGAGGACTCTCTCTTATTCAAAAACTTTCAGATCTAAGCATTTTGTTAAAACAGCAAGCAAAACAAAATAAAATGACATTCCAAGAATAGCACACATCATGTGAAGACGCAAAAACTTAGGCTCAATCGATACTAACCGATAATTGTTGAAGAAGAAATGTGGGATGCCTACCAGGGCATCCCCAAGCTTAGATGCTTGAGACTTATTGAAATATTATCTTGGGGCGCCTTGGGCATCCTCAAGCTTGAGCTTTTGTGTCTCCTTAATTCCTCTCATATCACGGTTTTCCTAAATCTCAAAAACTCCATCTACACAAAACTCAACAAGAACTCGTGAGATAAGTTAGTATAAACCAATGCAAAAACCTTATCATTCACTAATGTAGAAAATCACTAAAATTATTATTAAACATCGCATACTAAATGCCTTTGCATATTTAATACTCCTATCCTCAAATAGAATCATTAAACAAGCAAATATATGCAAACATAACAGCAATCTGCCAAAATAGTAGAATATGTAAAGAATGCAAGATTATCAATACTTATTTAACTCCAAAAGTTATGAAAATTTACCACAATGTAGATAACTTATAAGATATTATTGTGCAAGAAGTTTCAACATTTTATCACATTCTGACTTTTCTAGAGAATTTTTGTAACAGCGATAAACTTTCTGTTTTGAAACAGCTAGTCATAAACTTGCAAGATAAGCATGGTAATGGCTATCCTTGACATTTTTATTGAAAATAAACATGCGAAACATTATTCTAAATAACAGAAATAAAATCCTAACAAAATAAAATGACACTCCAAGCGAAACACATATCATGTGACGAATAAAACTATAGCTCCAAGTGAGGTTACCGATATTGTTGGAGACGAAAGAGGGGATGCCTTCCAGGGCATCCCCAAGCTTAGTTGCTGGATCTTCCTTGAATATTAACTTGGGGTTCCTTGTGCATCCCCAATCTTAGGATCTTGTCACTGCTTATTCTCGTCATATCGATGTCTCACCCAAAACTTGAAAACATCAAACAAAGAAAACTTAATGGAATTTCGTGAGATAGGTTAGTATGATAAAGACCAAACCATTCCACTTTGATACTGTCAAAGACAAGATTCATAATTGTTTCCACACAATCCATACTGTAGCATATTATTTTCACAATTTATGTTGAGCAATATAAGCCATATATACTAGAAAACAAGCAAACTATGCATTGAAAACAGAATCTGTCAAAACAGAACAGTCTGTAGTAATCTGTGCTCCAACCATATTTATGATACTCCAAAAATTCTGAAAAATTAGGAAAACCTGGGAAATTTGTCTATAAATCTTCAGCAAAAATAATCAAAATTTTATCGCGCTCTTGATGAAAATTAGAATTATTTTCCTGAGCTCAAAAGTTTCTGTTTTTCAGCAAGATCAAATCAACTATCACCATAGATCATCCCAAGGTCTTACTTGGCACTTTATTGAATCGAAAGCAATAAAACATGATTAATACAGTAGCCTAATTATGTTAAAACACATAAACAGTAGGTAAAAGTGTTGGGTTGTCTCACAACAAGCGCTTTTCTTTAATGCCTTTTAGCTAGGCATGATGATTTCAATGATGCTCGCATAAAACATAAGAATTTAAACATAACAAGAGCATCATGAAGCATATGACTAGAACATTTAAGCCTAATGCACTTCCTATGCATAGGGATTTTGTGAGCAAGAATCAACTAGCATAGGAAAGCAAAGCAAGCACAACTTCAAGATTTTCAACACATAGACATGAAACTTGATATTATTGCAATTCCTACAAGCATAAGTTCCTCCCTCATAATAATTTTCAGTAGCATCATGAATAAATTCAACAATATAACCATCAGATAAAGCATTCTTTTCATGACACAAAAGCATAGAAAACTTATTACTCTCCACATAAGCAAATTTCTTCTCATCAATAGTAGTGGGAGCAAACTCAACAAAATAACTATCATGAGAGTGAAAATTAAAATCATGATGACAAGTTTCATGGTTATCATTATTATTTATAGCATACATGTCATCACCATAATCATCATATATAGCAATTTTGTTATCATAGTCAATTGAAGCCTCGTCCAAAATGGTGGATTCATCACTAAATAAAGTTATGACCTCTCCAAATCCACTTTCATCATTATAATCATCATAAAGAGGAGGCGTGCAATCACTATAACAAATTTGCACATCAAATCTTGGGGGACTAAAAATATCATCTTCATCAAATATAGCATCCCTAAGCTTATGGCTTTGCATATCATTAGTATCATGGATATTCAAAGAATTCATACTAACAACACTGCAATCATGCTCATCATTTATACCAAACATTCTATTGAATTCTTCTTCTATCAATTGAGCAAAATTTTCCTTTCCATCATGTTCACGAAATACATTATAAAGATGAATAATATTATGCAACCTCAATTCCATTTTTTGTAGTTTTCTTTCATGAACCAAACTACTGATAAAACAAGAAACTAAAAGATTCAATTGCAAGATCTAAAGATATACCTTCAAGCACTCACCTCCCCGGCAACGGCGCCAGAAAAGAGCTTCGTTGACGGGGTGTGAGTGCCGCTTACCTAACCTCCCCAGCAACGGCGCCAGAAAAGAGCTTGATGTCTACTACACAACTTGTTCTTGTAGACTTGTGTTGGGCCTCCAAGCGTGGAGTTTTGTAGAATAGTAGGAATTTTCCCTCAAGTGGATGACCTAAGTTTTATCAATTCATGGGAGGTTTAGGATGAAGTAGTCTCTCTCAAACAACCCTGCAACCAAATAATAAAAAGTCCTTGTGTCCCTAGCACACCTAATACAATGGAAAATTGTATAGGTGCACTAGTTCGGTGAAGATATGGTGATAAAAGTGTAATACGGATGGTAGAAATATATTTTTATAATCTGAATAAATAAAAAAAGCAAGGTAGCAAATAGTAAACGGGCACAAAAATGGTATTGCAATGCTTGAAAATGAGGCCTTGGGTTCGTACTTTCACTAGTGCAATCTCTCAACAATACTAATATAATTGGATCATGTAACCATCCCTCAACATGCAACGAAGAAGCACTCCAAAGTTCCTATCTAGCGGAGAACAAAAGAAGAAATTGTTTGTAGGTACGAAACCACCTCGAAGCTATTCTTTCCGATCGATCTATCCAAGAGTTCGTACTAAAATAACACCAAATAATTTCAGATTCATAATACTCAATCCAACACAAAGAACCTCAAAGAGTGCTCCAAGATTTCTACCGGAGAAACAAAATACGAGAACATGCATCAACCCCTCTGCAAAGATTACCCCTATGTCACCACGGGAATCCATGAGTTGAGTGCCAAAACACATATCAAGTGAATCAATATGATACCCCATTGTCACCATGAGTATTCATATGCAAGACTTATATCAAGTGCTCTCGAATCCATAAAAGAATTCAATCCGATAACAACGAAATCTCAAAGGGAAAAACTCAATTCATCACAACAAGATAGAGAAGGGAAAACACCATATGATCCGACTATATTAACAAAGCCCGCGATACATCAAGATCGTGACATCTCAAGAACACGAGAGAGAGAGAGAGAGAGATTAAGCACATAGCTACTGGTATAAACCGTCAGCCCCGAGGGTGGACTACTCCCTCCTCATCATGGTGGTCGCCGGGATGATGAAGATGGCCACCGGTGATGATTCCCCCTCCGACAGGGTGCCGGAACGGGGTCTAGATTTGTTTCTCGTGGCTACATAGCCTTGCGGCGGCGGAACTTCTGATCTAGAGTTACCCTCGAGGGTTTTTGGAATATTTTGGAATTTATAGGGCAAAGAGGGGGTGCGAGAGGCCACCGAGGTGGCCACAACCTACCTGGGCTCGCCTGGGCCCCCAGGCGTGCCCTGGTGGGTTTCCCGCCCCCCCTCAAGGCACCCCCTAGGTGCTGCTCTGGCCTGTTGGATGTCTTCTGGTACATAAAAGATCCACAAAATTTTTAACGGTGTTTAGAATCTGTTTGATATTCATTTCCTGTGATGTAAAAAACAAGCAAAAAACAGCAACTTGCATTGGGCACTGGGTCAATAGGTTAGTCCCAAAAAATGATATAAAGTTTCTATAAAATGATTGTAAAACACCCAAGAATGATAAAATAACAGCATGGAACAACCAAAAATTATTGATACGTTGGAGACGTATCAGAAAGCAGAGAGATTACTTGCGATATCCATAACACAAGTTATTGAGGCTAATATACTCTCTTCAAAGGTAGCATTGATGTTCATAAAGGAGTTGAAAGTAATCTATAAGAAATGAGTGTCAACCTCTCACATGTTTTGGTCAAAAGAGGAATTTAGAACCGTCATATGGGATAGCAAAATCACATGCAAGATCACCCAGAAAATTGTACTACTAGTACTAGTACTACGTGTTAGATGAAAAAACACGATCAAGATCGAGAAAAAGATCGTCAAGAAGATATATTACCTGGACTTGCTTAATGAGGGATCCCGGAGAGGGGGCCTTGGACAAGGCGATGGCCTTGAGCTTTTCCGCGGTAGTCTCGACGGGGTGCTTGCGCTTCTTCGTACCCTGAGCCTCGACAGTTTTGGCTAGAGCCGTAGACATCACTTCGGCCGATGCTCCAGGCACCGGTATAGCGAGGTGTTATACAAACGGTTTTTAACCCCTTTCAGCGAAGGCATTCGAAACCATCACCTAGTGAGTGACTATGAAAGGGGGGGTCCTTCCTGCATGACCCAGAAACCGCCGGGGATATGCCCTCCTAGCACACGCTCGGTAAAATGAGGTCGTGTGCGACCGACGAGCGACCAAATACGGTTATACATACAATAGTTCTAAAAAATACAATTATACAGGTGAAATCATTTCCGGTCGTAAGTACATCCCACATAGTTAGTCCCTGCTAAATGTTTCCATTCGTATATACATCCCACATAGTCGCTCTAAGGAAAACGTTTGAGCAAGGTGGCCTAACGCAAACAGTTTTCAAGAGAATGTCGTGTGTCATTGTTCATTGATCCAACATGGTTTATTCATAGGAACTGTGTGCGTTGCCTGAGGTCATCGCCCATGGTGTTTTCTCAATAACCGTTTGCAATAGGAAAACCCAATTAGTCGGCTAATTGGCCAATAAGCAGGCTAATTTCGCTATTATTAATAATCCATTTATTAATCTAATTGACAATCATGTTAAGCACATAATATATTTCATTTCCATATTAAGGAAGTAGGATTTCATAATTGAAATACATCCAAGTACAGCATGATATAGCTTCAACACTCAGCTACCCCATTACACAACTGCACCAACACCAAGTTTCACATTTAACATCTAGAACCTTTTGAAATTAGCATCATAGACGGTACATAGACAGATGCATCTCATCTGGAAAACTGCTGAAGTGGAAGGAAAATATTGAGCCTTCATTCATGTTGAGGGTCTTTGTAACTTTAGGGCAGTGCCTGTGGATGATTGACCATCCATCATTCGTCCTCTTTAGGAACACTTCAATATTGAACCGTGGGTGTTGTATGAAAATTCCTCGCCTCCTGACTATAAAGGTGGTTTGAGAGGTAATCATTAGTGAACTGCTTTGGAAAGGCCTAAAAATAAGGATATGCATAAATATGTCGGAGTAATGGGCCACGGGTAGGCTAACCCGGGGCCCAGAACCTTTCAAGACATCAGGGCAGACTGCGCCCCTCAATATACCAAGGAGAAGAGCCGTCTTCTGGGGGCGGCTGGAGGAACAACCGGCTGCCCGTATACGGCCGAGTCCTAGAGGCAAGGCCAAGACAAGCCGACTCCTACTCGGCGGCTTCTAGAGAAGTCGGCCCCGAGGAGTCGGCCCACGGCGCCAGCGAAGCCCGTGCCCTCATCAAGGGGGACGGGACAGGGAATGGCTATAGTGTAGCCCACCCCTCCCCCTTTCCAGGGGCCGGCGTGGTCACAGTGCGCCGTACGGCGTAGATCTCCTCCTGGTGCAACACTGTTGCCATGCCACCCCTAACATCATCACAGGCAGGCGGAGTCCTGGTCCCACAACGGCCTGTCGATACGGCCCAAGGACGACGGGCCCCACCAGTTAGCGAGAGCCCGGAAGACGGCGATGATCCCACCAGTCGGACCCGAGGGAGGTCGGCCCCCAGGAGTCGGCCCGCCCCTTCTTCGGGACCCACTCGCCATTAACTAGGCGAGACGCGGAGTGGCTACAGTAATCGCCCACCCGGAGGCAGAGCTGTAGCCACAACCCCCTGACCAAGCCTATGTCATTAGAGACGCGGCAACAGTGATCCGCAGCCAGCAGGACTCGCAAGCGGCGGAGGCGGCCTATCGGCTCCGTACCAAACCAGCCGGTGGGGCCCACTAGGCGGCGGGCCCCAGCAGTCGGCGGAGAAGCTGACGACCAGAGAGACTGATAGCCAGGCCCTATGCCCGGCCGGATTACCATTGTACCCCTTGGGGGTAGGCCTATATAAACCCCCCAGGGCATCCATGCAAAGGGTTCCGAACCCGTTAGGGCTAGACCAGATCATATAGGAAGGAGGGAGCTTGCCCTGCCTTCTCCTACCTCTAGCATACAGCTCAAGGAGCACCTTTGTATTCAGTTGTGCCTTAGTGATCATGTGGAGACCCCGCAGATCAGGACTAGGGGTGTTATCTCCTAGGAGAGCCCCGAACCTGGGTAAAGTTCGCCGGCGTACGTGTCTACGCCTCATCCCGCTTCCGGGCACTAGCGACGTTCTACTCGCTACCACCATGATAAGCTATCCCTTGGCATTTGTCGCACCTAACCCCCGACAAAATATCTTCTCTATATTGGAAATGGGGCAAATGAATAAAAAAAGCAAGGTATTATAGTTAGTACCATCTTGTATTGAACTGATGTCTTGTCCATTGTGTAGACAAAGATTTTGTTGATTTTTGTTGCTAATTTCTTTATCCTAACAATCTTTCTGAGTTTCTTGACTTGTTGATATTCATGGACAACTCATGTCCCCATATGCAAAAAGGGTCGAACTGTGGGTCAAAACCACTGGCAGCAAGACCTACATGTGCAAGACCAAATTGTTAAAAACCTAAATATTAGAATAGTTTCTACAATTGCACAATAATGTGCTATTAGACAACGGACCATGCACGTGCTAACCTCAATTGTAAACCTCAATGCTTCCCATTGTTTCCCTGCAACACATATAAGGTAGTTAGTCAACAGGTTAAGTAAGGGTTCGCATGCTATTAGTAAAAATATGTTGATGAAAAATAAGCACATTGTAGATTCATCAGATTAATTCAAGCCAAATGGAAAACCCATTTATCCAAACCAAGCATGATTAATAACTAGGAAATGTAGAACTTCTATATGTTTCTCATGTATTAAGTGCAGCCAAATTCGATTTATTCCTCACATGCACAACAATACAAAATTGTATTGACGACAATTGGATATCGCATTACAGAATTCAACCAAGCACTTAACTAAACACCACAACAAATGAACCAAACATTAGTTGAGCACCACAATCCACAATATAACATACTCCTAATAGAAGATCAGATAGTTAACCAAACCAAGCATGCTTAACAACTCGGTAATATAGCAATTGGATTTGTTTCTCATGTATTTAGTACAACCAAATTCGATTATTTCTCACATGGTATACAATAACAGAATACATCCACAACAATTGAACATCGCATTGCATAATTGAACCAAGCAGTTAACTAAACACCACAACAAATGAACCAAACGTTAACTGAGCACCACATCGACAACTTGGAAATATAGCAATTGTATTTGTTTCTCATATATTTTGTAAAGAAAAAACCGATTTATTTCTCACATGGAAGACAATACAAAATTGCACCCTAAAGAATTGAACATCACATTTGCATAATTGAACCAAACAGTTAACTGAACACGACAACTAATTAGCCAACAGTTAATAAGTGAGCGCCACATTGCACGACATATAGAACATATACACTAGAGCAACAGATTGCATGGTAAAAGTAGATAGCATAGTTCACTAGAATTTGTTAAGGAAAGGCAGTAGCTAGCAAACTGAACATGGGTCCTTATAGTGAGCTAATAAGACAAGCTACACCTCATTGTCGGAGATATCGATGACGATTGGATCCTTGGACATGGAAGAGGGCGAGGCCTCCGCATCGTGGGTGCCGTCGTCGTAGTGGTGAGTTGCCTGAGCCACTCCCGGCACCAACCTGCTGGCTCCCGAGATGAGGTAAGCACGTGCACACTGAGAAAACACCTCGTAGTCTTCATCGAAGGCACTGAGGGTGGTGTCGAGAAAACACCACAACCTGTTGTTTAAAGCAGCCAACCGCGTCGCAGCATCGGTGCGCGAGGCGTCGACGGTTGCCTCAACGGCGAGGTGCTCCTCCAAGATCTGGGGGTCGGCACGAATGGCAGCCATCGCGACCTCATCTGCGCATGCGGCCGCAATTTGCTTCTCCGATGCAGAATCCTCCTTGAGATCTTGGCCATACTGCGTGTACCATGGCTTAGGTGGCGCTTATTTGGTGGAGGGGTGTAGGATCGAAAGTATGTCTGGAAGGGGGGTGATTAGACTACTTGACCAAATAAAAATCTAGCCTTTTCCCAATTTTAAGTCTTGGTAGATTTTAACAACTTAGCACAAGTCCAGCAATCAACCTACACATGCAAGTCTAAGAGTATACCAGCGAAATGTAAAACATTGCACATGAAGGTAAAGGGAGGAGTTTGAAGGGAGCAAACGCAATGTAGACACGGAGATTTTTGGCGTGGTTCCGATAGCTGGTGCTATCGTACATCCACGTTGATGATGACTTCAACCCACGAAGGGTAACGGTTGCGCGAGTCCACGGAGGGCTCCACCCACGAAGGGTCCACGAAGAAGCAACCTTGTCTATCCCACCATGGCCATCGCCCACGAAGGACTTGCCTCACTAGGGTATATCTTCACGAAGTAGGTGATCTCCTTGCCCATATAAACTCCTTGGTTCAACTACACAATCTCGACGGAGGCTCCCAAGTGACACCTAACCAATCTAGGAGACACCACTCTCCAAAAGGTAATAGACAGTGTGTTGATGATGAACTCCTTGCTCTTGTGCTTCAAATGCTAGTCTCCCCAACACTCAACTCTCTCTCACAGATAAGGATGGCGATTTTACCCATGGGTATAGGTACCTGCGGATACCGTACCCGCATGGGCAGGGTATGAGCACAATTTTATACCCATGGGTAGTACCCATACCCAACCCGTTAAGTCATGGGTAGGGCACGGGTATTGCCTTGTACCCATGGGTATACCCATACCCTACCATTTATACTAACATGTTACGTCTCGGATGTTATTTGGTGAGTTTGTGAACCTATTTTAAAGTTGTCACCAATTGTCAATTTGATTAGAGATTCTCTTGTACTCAGCTATTTGTTACCGAGTTTAGGTAAATGTTATTTTTTTCAAATGTGTTATGGATGAATACAAAATTTGTGCATAACTTGTGTACTATTTGATCTACCCATTGGGAACCCAATGGGTATGGGTACCCATCGGGTATGGGTACGGGTAAAGTTTCATACCCATGTATGGATATGGATACAATTTTGTACCCATTAACTACATGGGTATGGGTATGGTATTGCTCTACCCGGCCCATACACTATCCATTTCCATCCTTACTCACAGATTTGGATTTGGTGGAAAGAATATTTTAGTGGAAAGCAACTTGGGGAAGGCTAGAGATCAAGATTCAAATGGTTCGGCTGGAATATCTTGGTCTCAACACATGAGTAGGTGGTTCTCTCTCAGAAAATGAAGGGTGGAGGGGTATATATAGCCTCCACACAAAATCTAACCATTACACACAATTTACTAAACTCGGTGGGACAGGATCAGAAAACTTTGTTGGACCGATTCAGTTCAAAATATGAACGTTAGGCTTTTCGGTGGGACCGACATGTCAACTCGGTGGGACCGATTTCATTAGGGTTAGGGCATAACGTAATATCAATGAGACCGATTACACAAACTCGGTGGGACCGATTTTGGTAATAAGAGAACCAGAGAGTTGGTCAGGAAAACTCGGTGGGACCGAATCGCTCATTTCGGTGAGACCGAAACATTACGAAAGGGAAACAGAGAGTTTGCATTGTAAAATCAGTGGGACCGATCGCTCATCTCGGTTGGACCGAGACGTTACGAAGGGAAATAGACAGTTTGCAATCCCATCTCGGTGAGACCGATCCCTATCGGTGAGACCGAAGTGACTAGGGTTTGCGGCAGTGGCTATGTAAAGTGTACTCGGTGGCGCCGAATAGAACATTTAGGTGGGGCCGAGTTTGACTTTTGATTTGGGACATATGTGGATATGATAAAGTGGTTGATGGTTTTTGGAGCATATCACTAAGCATTTTGAGAAAGCAAGCCATTAAGCAACACCTCATCCCCTTTTAACAGTATTGGCTTTTCCTATGGACTCAATGTGATGTTGGATCACTAAAAGTAAACTGTAGAGTCTTGAGCTTAAGCCAATATGTGTCCTTAGTATTTTGAGGGGTCCACAATCCTAATCCATGCCATGCCAATCATTGAAAATTCTTGAAATAGCATTAGCTCAATGAGCTATATGTTATTAATAATTACCAAAACCACCCAGGGATAGTTGCACTTTTAATCTCCCCCTTTTTGCTAATTGATGACAACATATAGATCAAAGCTTTGACAAATGATCATAAGATTGAAATACATCGTCGCTTTGAGAAGTATGTGATAAGCAAGAGCTCCCCCTAAATTTGTGCACTATTTAAGATTTGCTTTTGAATGCAAATGCACAATCGATTAGGATCACGGGTCACTCTTCTATGTCAGATACATCTTGGTGGAGCACTCAAAATGATATGAATTAAAACATGCACTCATCACCAAGGAAAGTGAATGATCATATAAGGATATAAAGGATAATTACTATCATCCAAGAAAATATTAAAGTAGCATATGATCAAACACACGATCATACAAGTATCTCACACAGACATAAAGTATCAAACAAGCACACAATAAAGTTCAACCAAAATGCAAGAAAGACAGACACAGAAGCAAAAAACACTCTCTCGAAGCCTATGATCTATACGTTTCTCCCCCTTTGGCACCAAGTTACCAAAAAGTTCGAAAATGCATAGTGCTATGCTTCTCTCAGGCTTGGTCTTCGGGAGTTGGTGTAGAGAGAACTCCAAGGACGAAGGCATCAGTTGATGTGGTTGGAGCTGATGGAGCAGGTGCTAGAGGTGGCACTGAAGCTGCCGCTGCTGGTGGAGATGAAGTAGCTCTTGTATCTGATACTGGCACTGCAGCTAACCTCTGACTCCTTGGCACATGCTGAAAAGCATCCGTAGTTGCCTTCCCTCTCTTCTCCTCTGCTTCCTCCTGGAGCTGCTCAACTGAAGTTTGTACCTCAGTCACCTTGAGGTAAAGATCATAGAATTTTTTCCTAACAATCCTTTCCAAGCTCTCCTGATTCCGAGTCAGGGTGGCCAAGCCCTTCTCAATCCTTAATGTTGCTTGTATCAGATAACCTAGCTGATCTTGTTTGCTCTTTAAAAAAAACCTGAGATGCTTCCTCCGCACTTGGCATCCTTGCAGCCTTTTCCGCCTTTGCCTTAGCTCTCTTCTCTTGTGCTTGTGCTGATGAAGGTTCATTCTCATTCATCACAACTTCGTTATCTTCAAAATATGGGTGCAAGGGTAAATGCTCCTTGTCCAAAAAAGTAAGTACCTGTGCCCATCTTTGAGTTGATGAGCACCTGAATGTGTGGAGCATACACACAAGATCTTTTCTAGTCAGTAGCTGTCCTCTTGATTGTCTCCACAATCAGACTCATGACCTTGAATTTTTGTGGTACATCAAAGATTTGCAGCAAGTTGATGGAATGTCCTCTAATCATCTTGTTATCTCCAGATTTGGGTAATAGAGTATGCTTTAAGATGGTGTTGATAGTAGGCAGACCAGACAAAAAATAGTGCACAGATCCAAGCTTATGTGTCTCCAAAGCTTTGTTATGGATCTCCTTGTACATGTTTGCCATTGAGTTGTGGTATTTCTTCTTTTTGGCATAGACATCCAAATCATCCTCTTGCTCTTCTGGGGCATTGATCAACCTGGCCCACTCATCTACAGTTGATTGGTACCTTGTACCTTCAGATGTCCACACGATGCTGCCATCTGGATAGAAATGAGCAGTGGAGTAGATTCACATAATGAGCTCATCATTCCATTTGGTCAACTTTTGACCCACAAACTAATCAACTCCACAAGCTTTGAAGCTTTCATGTACACCTGGGAAGAAGTCTTCATTCTCATCAATGAATTCCCAATCGACCCATTTCATATCACAGACAATAGGTTTCTTGTCAAGAAGAATGGTATCATAGAAATCTTGATGTTCTTTGGTGTGGAACCTATAGTCCACTGAAGTTCTCCTTCTTATAGCATATGGATCAGACTGCCTCCAAAGTCTCAATCCAACATCCTTTCTGATGTTCATGTCCTCAGCCACTGGATGAGTGTCATTGTGTTCTAGAATCATCGGTTTCAGTTTTCTCAGCACTTGGGCTTTTGCATCTTCTTCTTCAGCTTCAGGCACTGCGGGCTTGTTATTTTCTTTAGCAGGAATGTTTCCGGTGCTTCTCTTGGGTTTAGAAGGCTTATGAGCTTGAGCTGTTGCTTTGGGAGCAGTTTTGGGCTTTGATGTTGCAGCCCCTGACTTGATTGCATCTCCCATGAGCTTTTGAGACTTGGGTGCTAGAGCAGCATTCTCTTCATCTTCTTTTAGATCTCTCATTATGGAGGATCTACCAAGCACTCTGGCAGTGGTCTTCTTGACCCTCTCCTTCCTCTTCGTGTAGCCTCTCCAGTTGGCTTAGAGGTTTTAGCAGTTGACGCTCTGACCTTTAAGGTTGGCACCCTCTTGGCAGGGGCCTTCTTGTGCAAACCAGGCTTTGTAGTTGCAACAGTACCATACTCTTTCTTTAGCACCTTCTTCTTGGAGCTGACTTCCTCCTCAGTGGCCACATAGTCCTCATCCTCAGAATTTGAGGTTTTCTTCTTCATTGACCTGGTGGCTGCCTTAGGAAAATTACTGGGAGTGCTCATGCTGCCCTCATCATAGCTGTTTGAGGGACTAGTGCCCTCACTCAATTGCATTTGCTCTTTAGATCTGTTTTGGCTGTCACTTTGGTCAGACATCTTGGCAAGCACACTGACAGCAGTCCCTGTGAATAGATATAGATGAGGTAGAATAGATGAGCATCACAAAGTGCAGAGTTTTGCAAAACAGATGAGTCAAAAACTTAGTTTTAGTTCTCCACAGAAAGCATTTCGGAACTACCGATTTGTAAAACTCGGTGATACCGAAGCAACTTTTGGAGCCTAAACTAGCGAACTCGGTCAGACCGAGTCACAGTTCGGTGGCACCGACATTGCCAGGATTTCACAGAGAGTCGAACTCGGTCGCGCCGATTTGCAATTTTCGGTCAGACCGAAAAACTCATGTGCAATGGCCTAAGCCAAATTGGTGAGACCGATTTCTACAACTCGGTTGGTTCGAGGTGAGTTTGGCGGAGACCTAACCCTAAATTTTCGAATCAAACCTAACCTAAAGGATGTTTTCTCTGGATAGATTGTTTTCATACGTGGAAAAGATCATGGCAAAGCAATGTGCTAGGAATCGGAGTAAGGAAATAGCACAAAGTATCGAACCCATACCCTAGTTTGGTGGGAGTTCGCTACGGCGACAATGGCGGAGCAGAATTCCGTTGATGGTGACGGAAACCAGTGGCGGGAGGTCGCTGGTGGCGAGGAGACGATCCGGGGACCCGAGGAGAAAGAGCAGGATACACGTGGGCTGAGGGCTCTTGAAGAAATTTCCAAAATCTCACCTCTGGAAATATATATCCCGACCCTGTCGGTGTGACCGAGTGGAACAACTCGGTGGCACCGAGATGCAGAATCGCAAGCGGTTACTGCAATTCGGTGTAACCGAAAAGTTCAAATTGGTTGCACCGAGATGGAAAACCTAGATCAAGTTGGTGAACTCGGTGTGACCGAAGTGAATGACTCAGTCATACCGAAATGCACAAAGAGGTTTTGGTAGTTTAATCCTATGACAAATCGGGAACTCCGAGTACTCCTCACATAGAGTGGTTCGAGTCTGACTTGATCAAACTTTGTGATGTAGCATGAATAGAGTTTGAGACGAGAAAAGCATAGATAGCTAGAGTTGTTCTTAGGCATTCTTGTCCATCCATTTGGCAAAAGAGAAAAAGCCAAACAATCAAGGCAACAAATGGATGTCCTCGAATGAGTAAAATATGCAATCAACATGCTCACTCAATAAAATGGCAAATGAAATATGTGGCAAAGCATGCACAAACATTCTAGCATCTATCAAGCAATTGGCGATGACTAGGTCATCTATATATGAGTATATTGACTTAGGAGTCAAATGAGAACATTTGATCGTAGGTCATACTCATCGTTGAAGCACGAGTGGTGTTACCACTTTTACATAAAGCATTATTGTGTTCACACCATTAGAGTTGCTTTAGCTCAATTGATTAGAGTAAAGCTCCCCCTAGATGTGATACCCCCTAAGAGGGATGAACTAACCTTGGGTTTTGTCGATGATGACTTCATGTAGACGTTGAAGATGTGGATGGTCAATGTTGATGTAGATCATTTGGAGAAATCCATGGGAGTGAGTTGCACTTTCAATACCTACACGGGTTAGTCTCACAAGGAACAAACAAGGATATCCATAGACATAGAGTGATGTACACACAAGATGATGTCCATGATAGCATTAGGTTACCTTGTCCCTCGTCTTCCCAAAAAGAGGGTTTGTGACTCCTTGAACTAGTGCAAGATGTGGAAGTTGTTTACACTTGTTCTCGCCAAAGTGATATAAGTGAAGTATGTTGGCGGAGTCACCCTCAAGAACTCTCTAGTTATTCTTCTTCGGGATCCACATCATCTTGATGGGAATCATTGGATTTGTAGTCATACTTGATGTAGTAGAACTTGATGTAGTCTTGGGAACCCACTTGACCAAGGCCTTAGGAGCTTCTTCAAATGCATCAATCTCCTCTTGGAGCTTGTCCTTGCCTTTTTGCTTGTGGTCTTGTGGTGGAAGATCATCTTGAGCTTGTGTCCCTTGGAAAGAAGTAGGATCATACTTATCTTGTTGAGGAACAAACTTCGTCGTGGGGTATTGATATTCTTCCCACTCAACTCCATCGGCATTGAACTTTCGTTCAAAACCAATACCTTGATTCTTCCGGTGCCTTCCTTGCTTGCGTACACTTTCCTCAAATTGCTTACTTCCGGCAAGACTCTTGTAGAGACCTTTCTCTATAATTCCCTTAAATAGGATATTTTCTTGCTCAAGTGTAACTTGGCTAAGAGAATCATTACTAGAATCAAGAGAACTACTAGAGGCAACAATATTGGATTTAACATGATTGTTGCTACTACTATAAGAAGAATCTTTCTTACTCTCGTTGCTAGATTTAACTTGTGGCATGTAAGTAGACAAGAGTAAACGCTTGGCAATTTAAGAAGAACTTTTCTTGCGAAGATCATCATTGATTGCCTTTAAGAACCCATGCTCTTGATCAAGGTTGAGCTTTTCAAATTGTAACTTCTCATGAGTATTTAAAAGTTCTCGATGATTTTCCAAGGTAGTTTCATGAGCTAACTTAAGAGTGTTTAGTTCTTTAGTTAGACGCTCAATATCCTTCATATCATCATCATTCATTTTATCTTGATTAGCATGATTAATAGCAAGTTCATCATAGTTTTCATCACTAGAGTTGTCAATGAGTAAATCATCATCACCTACCAAATCATCTTCATCACTATTGAAATCAACATACTCAGGGTGTGATACCTTTGGTCATTTAGCCATGAAGCATCTTCCAATTCCTTCATTTGGTGAGTCAAATATGTCATAGGAGTTGGTTGACACAAGTGCTAGACCAGCAACACCTTCATCTTGAGTATATGAGTCAGAGTGATAGCTTCTCTCAGAGTGATTGTCGAAGTCGAAGCCGAATACCCATTCACCAACATGATCTTGATGTCTTCGTTTTGTGTAGATCCTTGATGATTTGTCCTTCCTTTCCAAATCCTTGCTTCTCCGTGATGTTCTTCGTTCATAACAGTCATCTCTACTCCTTGTCTCTCTAGGTAGTGATTCTTCTCTTCTATTTCTCCTTTTGGGTGAATCTTCTCTTCTTTTGTAGGGAGCCATACACTCATTGGAGTAGTGTTCGGGTCTTCCACAATTGTAGCAATTACGTTCACGACTGGAAGATCTGTTGTCATTGTAGGACCTTGACTTCGAACTCCTTTCCTTGCTTCTACTCTTGAAGAACTTGTTAAAGTTATTCACCATTAGGCTCAATTCTTCATTGAAGGCTTGTTTCTCACTTGATGTAGGATCATCACATGAGGCTTTGTAAGCACCACTTGACTTGTTGTGAAGCTCTTCCTTATCCTTGAGTGACATCTCATGAGCAACAATTCTTCCAATGACGTTTGTTGGCTTGAGATGTTTGTAGTTGGGAATCATTTGGATCAATGTGCACACGATATCATATTTTCCATCCAAGGCTCTTAGGATCTTCTTGATGATGAATCTTTTGGTCATCTCTTCACTTCCTAAGCCGACAATCTCATTTGTGATGAGAGCGAGCCTAGAGTACATTTCAGCGACACCTTCACCATCCTTCATTTTGAACTTGTCAAGCTGACTTTGAAGCACATCCAATTTGGATTCTTGACGGAGTCGGTACCCTCATGCATATCAATCAAAGTATCCCAAATTTCCTTGGCATTCTCAGGATGGCTGATTTTGTTGAATTCTTCGGGGCACAATCCGTTGAAGAGAATATCACAAGCTTGAGCATTGTATTGTAGCATATTCAACTCTTCCGCGGTAGCTTCACGGTTTGGTTCTCTCCCATCAAAAATTCACCTTGCAAGTCAATATACACAATAGCCCAAACGGCGGGGTTATGTCCAAGAATATGCATTTTCATCTTATGCTTCCAACTAGCAAAATTAGTACCATCAAAGTAAGGACCTCTACGGTGGTAATTTCCCTCGCTAGACGCCATACTCTCCTAGGTTGTGAAACCAAGGCTATGATCACCAAAAGCTATGGAAATCAAGGCAAATGGAGACCAAAGCTCTGATACCACTTGTAGGATCGAAAGTATGTCTAGAGGGGGGGTGATTAGACTACTTGACCAGATAAAAATCTAGCCTTTTTTCCAATTTTAAGTCTTTGCAGATTTTAACAACTTAGCACAAGTCAAGCAATCAACCTACACATGCAAGTCTAAGAGTATAGCAGTGGAATGTAAAACACTGCACATGAAGGTAAAGGGAGGAGTTTGAAGGGAGCAAACACAATGTAGACACGGAGATTTTTGGCATGGTTCCGATAGGTGGTGCTATCGTACATCCACGTTGATGGAGACTTCAACCCATGAAGGGTAATGGTTGTGCGAGTCCACGGAGGGCTGCACCCACGAAGAAGCAACCTTGTCTATCCCACCATGGTCATCGCCCACGAAGGACTTGCCTCACTATGATAGATCTTCATGAAGTAGGCGATCTCCTTGCCCGTACAAACTCCTTGGTTCAACTCCACAATCTTGACGGAGGCTCCTAAGTGACACCTAACCAATCTAGGAGACACCACTCTCCAAAAGGTAATAGACGGTGTGTTGATGATGAACTCCTTGCTCTTATGCTTCAAATGATAGTCTCCCCAACACTCAACTCTCTCTCACAGATTTAGATTTGGTGGAAAGAAGATTTGAGTGGAAAGAAACTTGGGGAAGGCTATAGATCTTGATTCAAATGGTTGGAATGGAATATCTTGGTATCAACACACGAGTAGGTGGTTCTCTCTCACAAAATGAATGTTGAAGTGTAGGCACGTTCTGATGGATCTCCTTTCTAATGAAGGAAGGATGGAGGGGTATATATAGCCTCCACACAAAATCTAGCCGTTACACACAATTTACT
The DNA here is from genome assembly GCF_003073215.2 of Triticum urartu. Taxonomy (NCBI): domain Eukaryota; kingdom Viridiplantae; phylum Streptophyta; class Magnoliopsida; order Poales; family Poaceae; genus Triticum; species Triticum urartu. The sequence goes on along the minus strand of NC_053027.1, from coordinate 248,511,200 downwards.
AAACTCGATGGGACCGGATCAGAAAACTCGGTTGAACCGATTCAGTTAAAAATGTGAACGTTAGGCTTTTCGATGGGACCGACATGTCAACTCGGTGGGACCGATTTCATTAGGGTTAGGGCAGGTCGGATTTTGGGTTCTGACAAAACCTTTGAGGTTTGAACACTGGGGTGTGCACGAAGATCTCCCCCCCTCTCTAGCTCGCACACTCAATGATCTCACAGACTCAAAGAACACGAGACACAAGATTTATCCTAGTTCGGGCCACCGTTGTGGTGTAATACCCTACTCCATTGTGGTGTGGTGGATTGACTCTTGGGCTGAGAATGAATGGTTACAAGGGAAGGATAGCCTCCTGAGCAGAGGTGTTCTTGTGCTTAGTGAACTGGTGTGAGGCTAAGGATGGAATGGCTCTGATCCTTGATGCCGATCCCCAGCTATGGTGGTGGCTAGTCCTATTTATAGAGGCCCTGGTCCTCTTCCCAAATATTGAGCGGGAAGGGATCCCACAATGGCCAATTTGAAGGGAGAAAACTAGTACAAGTTATCCTGACAAAAGTAGTCTTCGCTTGCCAAAGGCTCTGGTGGTGACGCCGTCTTGGGCTCCATGGTGACCTCCGTCCTGCCGTCCTGCTGGTCTTGGTCTTGTTGCACCGATATGGAAAGCTTTGCGTGATGCCTTGGAACTCCTCCCCTACACTCGCCTCCTTAGCACCAAAGAGGAAGCGAGGACACTGCGCTTGCTGGCGCCCGCCTGGTCTTGATCGTCATGGCTTACGTTGATACGTCGCCAATGTATATATAATATTTGATTGCTTCATGCTATATTATCTACTGTTTTGGACATTATTGGGCTTTACTATCCACTTTTATATTATTTTTGGGACTAACCTATTAACCGGAGGCCCAACCCAGAATTGTTGTTTTTGGCTGTTTTAGGGTTTCGAAGAAAAGGAATATCAGACAGAGTCCAAACGGAATGAAACCTTCAGGAACGTGATTTTCTCAACAAAAAAGACCCGGGAGACTTGGACCCTACGTCAACAAACAAAAGAGGAGGCCACGAGGTAGGGGGGCGCGCCTACCCCCCCCCCCCCCCCCCCCCCCCCCCCCCCCCCCCCCCCCCCCCCCCCCCCCCCCCCCCCCCCCCCCCGGGGGGGGGGGGGGCCCCCCCCCCCCCCCCCCCCCAGGCGCGCCCTCCACCCTCATGGGCCCCCTGTTGCTCCATCGACGTACTCCTTCCTCCTATATATACCTACGTACCCCCAAACGATCAGATACGGAGCCAAAAGCCTAATTCCACCGCCGCACCTTTCTGTGTCCACGAGATCCCATCTTAGGGCCTGTTCCGGAGCTCCACCGGAGGGGGCATCGATCACGGAGGGCTTCTACATCAACACCATAGCCCCTCCGATGAAGTGTGAGTAGTTTACCTCAGACCTACGGGTCCATAGTTATTAGCTAGATGGCTTCTTCTCTCTTTTTGGATCTCAATACAATGTTCTCCCCCTATCTTGTGGAGAACTATTCGATGTAATCTTCTTTTTGCGGTGTGTTTGTTGAGACCGATGAATTGTGGGTTTATGCTCAAGTCTATCTATGAATAATATTTGAATCTTCTTTGAATTCTTTTATGTATGATTGGTTATCTTTGCATGTCTCTTTGAATTATCAGTTTGGTTTGGCCTACTAGATTGATCTTTCTTGCAATGGGAGAAGTGCTTAGCTTTGGGTTCAATCTTGCGGTGTCCTTTCCCAGTGACAGCAGGGGCAGCAAGGCACGTATTGTATTGTTGCCATCGAGGATAACAAGATGGGGTTTTCATCATATTGCATGAGTTTATCCCTCTACATCATGTCATATTGCATAAGGCATTACTCTGTTTTTAACTTAATACTCTAGATGCATGCTGGATAGTGGTCGATGGGTGGAGTAATAGTAGTAGATGCAGGCAGGAGTCGGTCTACTTGTCTCGGACGTGATGCCTATATACATGATCATGCCTAGATATTCTCATAATTATGCTCAATTCTGTCAATTGCTCAATGCTAATTTGTTCACCCACCATAGAATACTTATGCTCTCGAGAGAAGCCACTAGTGAGACCTATGGCCCCCGGTTCTATCTTTATCATATTAATCTCCTACTACTTAGTTATTTCCTTTGCTCTTTACTTTTCCTTTATTTTACTTTGCATCTTTATTACAAAAATACCAAAAATATTATCTTATCATATCTATCAGATCTCACTCTCGTAAGTGGCCGTGTAGGGATTGACAACCCCTATTCGCTTGGTTGCGAGGATTTATTTGTTTTGTGCACGTACGAGGGACTCGCGCGTAGCCTCCTACTGGATTGATACCTTGGTTCTCAAAAACTGAGGGAAATACTTACGATACTTTGCTGCATCATCCCTTCCTCTTCGGGGAAAACCAACATAGTGCTCAAGAGGTAGCAAGAAGGATTTCTGGCGCTGTTGCCGGGGAGGTCTATGCAAAAGTCAACATACCAAGTACCCATCACATACCCTTATCTCCCGCATTACATTATTTGCCATTTGCCTCTCGTTTTCCTCTCCCCCACTTCACCCTTGCCGTTTTATTCGCCCTCCCTCTCTTTATCTATTTGCCTCTTTTTGCCCGCTTGCTTTTTGTTTGCTTGTGTGTTAGTTTGCTTGCTTGTCGTTATGGCTAGTCCCTTATCTTCTTCGTTGTCTCCCGAGAGTGAAATCCTAAATTTTAAGCAAAGGGGGGGGAGAAAATCTAAAAGATGCTTGGTATAGAATTTGCAATGCTCAAAATAGATCCACTAGGAAGCAAGCTAATTCTGTTCTTCTTCGCAATTTTTATGTAGGCATTACTCCTTGGCACAGATATGTCCTTGATACTATTACTGGAGGGAACTTCTTGGGTAGCCATACTTTTGATTCTTACAATGCTATGATAGATTTGTTTGGCTCACCCCCTCTTTTGGTTAGTGGAACTGTATTCACTTTGGAGCATGTAATGCAAAGACTTTAAATTATTGAAAATAAGGTTGCTACCATAGAGTTAATTGAAAATTTGGATAAAAAGATCCACAACCAAATCTCTCAATATGTATCTAAAGTAGGAGTCACTTTGAAAAATATTAAAGAGAAGGAACCCATAGTTAATGAGAAAATAAATCACGATTCCACTAGAATTGATAAACTTGAGGATATTATTACCAACTTGGGAACCACTTTTTCTTCCGTAAAGAACACTCCAAGTCCTCCCGCTAAAATTTCCAAGCTTATGTATGTTCCTAAGAATAAGGGTGAATCCTCTAGTAAGGAAACTGCGGATCTCAAATCTATAAGTGTTCATCCCAATCTTTTTGCTATCATTAAGGAACCATTTGTTACAAAAGATTTTTTCGATCTTGTGCCTAAAAATTTGATAATAAATAAAAAGAAAGAAATTCCTAAATATGGTAGATGCCTCATTGAAGAATTTCCTACCAAATATGGCAATACCTAGATCTATCCTTGCTTGGTATGCCTATCTAGGGGCGTTAAACGATAGCGCTTGTTGGGAGGCAACCCAATTTTATTTTTATTCCTTGCTTTTTGCTCCTGTTTAGTAATAAATAATTTATCTAGCCTCTGTTTAGGTTGTGTTTTTTGTGTTTAATTAGTGTTTGTGCCAAGTAGAACCGTTGGGAAGACTTGGAGAAAGTCTTGTTACACTTGCTGTAAAAAACTGAAACTTTAGCGCTCACGAGAACTACTGCCATTTTTATTTGGAAAGTGCTATTTAGTCAATTATTTTTGCAGATGATTAACAGATAAATTACTCACGTCCAGCAATTTATTTTTATAATTTTTTTTGGAGTTCCAGATCTTGCGCTAGCTACAGATTACTACAGACTGTTCTGTTTTTGACAGATTCTGTTTTTCATGTGTTGTTTGCTTATTTTGATGAATCTATGGCTAGTAAAATAGTTTATAAACCATAGATAAGTTGGAATACAGTCGGTATAAAACCAATATAAATAAATAATGAGTTCATTACAGTACCTTGAAGTGGTCTTTTGTTTTCTTTCGCTAACGGAGCTGACGAGATTTTCTACTTTAAGTTTTGTGTTGTGAAGTTTTCAAATTTTGGGTAAAGATTTGATGGATTTGGAACAAGGAGTGGAAAGATCCTAAGCTTGGGGATGCCCATGGCACCCCCAAGATAATCTAAGGACACCTAAAATCCAAAGCTTGGGGATGCCCCGGAAGGCATCCCCTCTTTCGTCTACTTCTATCGGTAACTTTACTTGGAGCTATATTTTTATTCGCCACATGATATGTGTTTTGCTTGGAGTGTCTTGTATGATTTGAGTATTTCCTTTTTATTTTACCACAATCATCCTTGTTGTACACACCTTTTGAGAGAGCCATACAAGATTTTGAATTTGTTAGAATACTCTATGTGCTTCGCTTATATCTTTTGAGTTATGTAGTTTTGCTCTAGTACTTCACTTCTATCTTTTAGAGCATGGTGGTGGATTTGTTTTTTAGAAACTATTGATCTCTCATGATTCACTTAGATTATTTTTAGAGTCTTAAATATCATGGTAATTTGCTTAAAATCCTAATATGTTTGGTATACAAGATTAGTAATAAAACTTTCTTATGAGTTTGTTGAATACTATGAGAAGTTTGATGCTTGATAATTGTTTTGAGATATGAAGATGGTGATACTAAAGTTGTGCTAGTTGAGTAGTTGTGAATTTGAAGAATACTTGTGTTAAAGTTTGTGATTCCCGTAGAATGCACGTATGTTGAACCGTTATGTGATGAAGTCGGAGCATGATTTATTTTTTGATTGTCTTCCTTATGAGTGGCGGTCGGGGATGAGCGATGGTCTTTTCCTACCAATCTATCCCCTAGGAACATGCGCGTAATACTTTGCTTTGATAACTTGTAGATTTTTGCAATAAGTATATGAGTTCTTTATGACTAATGTTGAGTCCACGGATTATACGCACTCTCACCCTTCCACCATTCCTAGCCTCTCTAATACCGCACACCTTTCGCCTGTATCATACATCCACCATATACCTTCCTTAAAACAGCCACCATACCTAACTATTATGGCATTTCCATAGCCATTCCGAGATATATTGCCATGCAACTTTCCATCGTTCTGTTTATTATGACACACTCCATCATTGTCATATTGCTTAGCATGATCATGTAGTCGACGTCGTATTTGTGGCAAAGCCACCGTTCATAATTATTTCATACATGTCACTCATGAGTCATTGCATATCCCGGTACACCGCCAGAGGCATTCATATAGAGTCATATTTTGTTCTAAGTATTGAGTTGTAAGAAAAATAAAAGTGTGATGATCATCATTATTAGAGCATTGTCCCAGTGAGGAAAGGATGATGGAGACTATGATTCCCCCACAAGTTGGGATGAGACTCCGGACAAAAAAACAAAAAAAAGAGGCCATAAAAAAGAAGAGAAAAGGCCCAAATAAAAAAAAGAGAGAAAAAGAGAGAAGGGACAATGCTACTATCCTTTTACCACACTTGTGCTTCAAAGTAGCACCATGATATTCATGATAGAGAGTCTACTATGTTATCACTTTCATATACTAGTGGTAATTTTTCATTATAGAACTTGGCTTGTATATTCCAGTGATGGGCTTCCTCAAAATGCCCTAGGTCTTCATGAGCAAGCAAGTTGGATGCACACCCACTTAGTTTCTTTTTGAGCTTTCATATACTTCTAGCTCTAGTGCATCCGTTTCATGGCAATCCCTACTCACTCAGATTGATATCTATTGATGGGCATCTCCATAGCCCGTTGATACGCCTAGTTGATGTGAGACTATCTTCTCCCTTTTTGTCTTCTCCACAACCACCATTCTATTCCACCTATAAGTGCTATGTCCATGGCTCATGCTCATGTATTGCGTGAAGATTGAAAAAGTTAGAGAACACCAAAAGTATGAAACAATTGCTTGGCTTGTCATCAGGGTTGTGCATGATTTAAATATTTGGTGTGGTGAAGATGGAACATAGCCAGACTATATGATTTTGTATGGATAACTTTCTTTGGCCATGTTATTTTGAGAAGACATAATTGCTTTGTTAGTATGCTTGAAGTATTATTATTTTTATGTCAATATTAAACTTTTGTCTTGAACCTTTTGGATCTGAATATTCATACCACAGGTAAGAAGAATTACATTAAAATTATGCCAAGTAGCACTCCACATCAAAAATTCTTTTTTTATCATTTACCTACTCGAGGACTAGCAGGAATTAAGCTTGGGGATGCTTGATACGTCTCCAACGTATCTATAATTTTTGATTGCTCCATGCTATATTATCTACTGTTTTGGACATTATTGGGCTTTATTATCCACTTTTATATTATTTTTGGGACTAACTATTAACCGGAGGCCCAGCCCAGAATTGCTGTTTTTTACCTGTTTTAGGGTTTTGAAGAAAAGGAATATCCACGTGATTTTCTCAACAAACAAGACCCGGGAGACTTGGACCCTACGTCAAGACACAAAAGAGGAGGCCACGAGGTAGAGGGCGCGCCTACCCCCAGGCGCGCCCTCCACACTCATGGGCCCCCTGTTGCTCCACCGACGTACTCCTTCCTCCTATATATACCTACGTACCGCCAAACGATCAGATATGGAGCCAAAAACCTAATTCCACCGCCGCAACTTTCTGTATCCACGAGATCCCAGCTTGGGGCCTGTTCCGGAGCTCCGTCAGAGGGGGCATCGATCACGGAGGGCTTCTACATCAACACCATAGCCCCTCCAATGAAGTGTGAGTAGTTTACCTTAGACCTACGGGTCCATAGTTATTAGCTAGATGGTTTCTTCTCTCTTTTTGGATCTCAATACAATGTTCTCCCCCTCTCTTGTGGAGAACTATTCAATGTAATCTTCTTTTTGCGTTGTGTTTGTTGAGACTGATGAATTGTGGGTTTATGATCAAGTCTATCTATGAACAATATTTGAATCTTCTCTGAATTCTTTTATGTATAATTGGTTATCTTTGCAAGTCTTTTCGAATTATCAGTTTGGTTTGGCCTACTAGATTGATCTTTCTTACAATGGGAGAAGTGCTTAGCTTTGGGTTCAATCTTGCGGTGTCCTTTCCCAGTGATAGCAGGGGCAGCAAGGCACGTATTGTATTGTTGCCATCGAGGATAACAAGATGGGTTTCCATCACATTGCATGAGTTTATCTCTCTACATCATGTCATATTTCTTAAGGCGTTACTCTATTTTTAACTTAATACTCTAGATGCATGTTGGATAGCGGTCGATGAGTGGAGTAATAGTAGTAGATGCAGGCAGGAGTCGGTATACTTGTCTTGGACGTGATGCCTATATACATGATCATGCCTAGATGTTCTCATAATTATGTTCAATTCTGTCAATTGCTCAACAGTAATTTGTTCACCACCATAGAATACTTATGCTCTCGAGAGAAGCCACTAGTGAAACCTATGGCCCCCGGTTCTATCTTTATCATATTAATCTCCTACTACTTACTTATTTCCTTTGCTCTTTACTTTGCCTTTATTTTACTTTGCATCTTTATCACAAAAATACCAAAAATATTATCTTATCATATCTATCATATCTCACCTTCGTAAGTGGCCGTGTAGGGATTGACAACCCCTATTCGCGTTGGTTGCGAGGATTTATTTGTTTATGCAGGTACGAGGGACTCGCACATAGCCTCCTATTGGATTGATACCTTGGTTCTTAAAAACTGAGGGAAATACTTACACTACTTTGCTGCATCATCCCTTCCTCTTCGGGGAAAACCAACGCAATGCTCAAGAGGTAGCATACGTCATTGGAACCTCGCGAGGTTAGCCTTGCCTTGATCTCTCCGCCCCTCGCGAGCCTGCCTGGTAAGGACGCCCCTGAGGAGGTCTTGCGTCGTCCACCTCACGAGGCTTGGCCCCTCGCGAGGGTCTTGGGTGTTTGCTCATGAAGATGGGCCGTATGGGGCCGCCGTAGGAGCCACACCGCGGGCCGCAGGCAGGCACGTCTGGGGACCTGCATTCCCAGAACACCGATAGTAGCCCCCGGGCCCAAAGCACGCTCGGGCTTGGCTTCAAGGCGAAGCCAAAGGGCAAGTGCGGAGCGCCGTGGGCCCCAACAGCCTGCGGCCTTGGTCGACGTGTGGCGACTAACTAGACGTGGGCGTCTCCGCTTCCCCACGCAGCCTTGGCAACTGCCCGACTTGAAGGGTCCTTGCTGCATGCAGGAAAAAGATCATTATTACCTTAGATCGTGGAGGCTGGTGGTTGGCCTCCCCTTGGCTATAAATGGAGGTGGGGCGGAGCCTCCATCACCCGTCTCTCCTCTGCCTCTTCCGCTTCGTCTTCCTCCTTGCTCCATCGCCTGCAGCGACGCCCATGGCGCCTGCAAAGAGGCTCTCAGCCACAGAGAAGGGGAAAGCTCGCCAGGAGGGGCCTGGCTCGCTGCCACCCAAGAGGGGGCACGGTCGCCCTCGCAAGCACACTATGACCCCTGCCGCGGCACCTCGGAGCCGCGGTGGCGCCTCTTCGCGTGCTGCCAGCCGCCTAGGTCACGGCATCCCTGTTGCAGAGGTGAGGCGTTCCGTGGTTGCACGTCCTCCCCGGCCGCGCTTCCACTCGGCGGAGGTGATGCCATAGTTCATCGTGTGGTCGGAGAACCCGGCTAGCACATAGCTTTAGCTCCCGCAGTTCTTTGTTGGCGAACTGCCGTCCGCAGGTTCGGGCGGTCTCTGGCTGCAGGCGGACGGTTGCTGCAGCAGGGCTTCATGGGTCGCGGTGGAGGTCTTTGCCGCAGGGAATGCGGTCCTGGCCCGCGGCTGGCAGACATTCGCCCGCGCGCGTGGGCTGGGCAGGCGGTGTACCCTCCACTTCAAGTACGACGGCGATGTGACCCTCTTCGTGAGGGTGTTCAGGGAAGATGGTCGCCGTGCCGGGTGCTGCAGAGAGGACAAAGACGGTGACGAGGTGCTCGACCTTGGCGATGGTCGTGACGAGGAGGGAGGCGGGCCCGACCATGTCTCGTCTGGCTACAGCGACTCTTCTTCCGGTGGCAGCTCCAACAGCGGCGGCTACGGCCAACCGCCACGCCGCCGCGCCCGCTTCGAAGGTGGCAGCGGGTCGGCTCGTCGCCGCGCTCCGGTGAATCGCGAGGAGGGGTACGAATGAGCTCAGGAGAGTGCCGCGAGCCCGTCCTCGTGACCTGCCGCAGGAGCACGTCCTGCTTTTGTTTCGTTCTTCCTTTCCTTCCCGCATTAGAGAAAGACAAGTATGGGGCCCCGTGGGGGCGTGCAACAAACTATGATTTCCGGGTTGTTATGTTGTGTTTATCATTCATGTCATGTGTTGCAACATCAGGAGTTATGCATGTTCGTGTAGAATGACTTAGCTCGATGCACCTGAAGTAGATCCCGCTTCGCGAGGCACGCGTTTCTCCGTACCTGATGAGGGAGAACTGCGAAAATTTGATAGGAGACCCGTACCTGGTCCACGTTGATTCAGCCTGCTGGCTAGCGCGCGTCACCTGCACATGGCCACGTCCCACCGCCTCATGTCGTGATACCCGAGGGGCACGGATCGAGGGGGGTGCGCCAGCTTGCAGCCCGAACGAGGGTGCCTTGTGAAAAATAGACCAAACGCTCACGAGGGCCCGAGGGGCACCCGTCCAGCCCCCTCGCGAGGGACGCGAGAGAGGGTACAGGCCAAACAAAACAGGGGCAGAATCGAAGGAAAAAGATCAGCAAGCAACACCAGAAAGCGAATTTCGATTAAAGAGGGGCAAGCCAACTACAGAAAGAAAATGAAAAGCCGCGTCCGGCACCTAGTCTAGTCTTCTTGTCTTCTCACCAGCGCGGAGCTAAATGCTGCCACCAGTCGTGGGAGGGAGCCCCCGAGGCCCGAGGGCGGCACTCCTAAGACTCCGGGGCGTGTACAGCCCCACTCATTATTACATGAGAGTGTCACGATCGGAGATTCTTCATAGGCACTGGGCCTTGCTTCACAGGCACCGGGCCTTGCTTCATGGGTAGAACTTCCCGAGGTGCTGGATGTTCCAGGCGTTCTAGATGGGGACCCCGCCCTGCGTCTCCAGGCGCGCGGCGCCAGGCCTGGAGACGTGGGCGACCCGAAGCAGGCCCTCCCACATGGCTAGAGCTTGTGTAGCCCTTCCCTGGAGAGCACCCGCCTCAGGACAAGGTCACCCACCTCGAGCGTCCTGGAGCGGACGCTACGGCAGTGGTACCACCGCAGCGCCTGCTGGTGCCTCGCAGCTCAGAGCGAGGCTTCACGGCGGCGTTCCTCCCCCAGCACGAGATCCATCCCCCGCATGGTGTCCTGTCGCGTTTCATCAAACGCCAGGACCCGCGTAGAGCGATGGTTGACCTCGTGTGGGAGAACCGCTTCTGCTCCGTAGACGAGGAAGAATGGGGTTTCGCCTGTCGTCCTGGTGGCGGTGGTGTGGATGGACCACAGCACGGACTGGAGCTCGTCGTGCCAGCCCCTGCCACAGGCCTCGAGCTTCTTCTTGAAAGTCCTGGTCTTGAGACCGCTTGGATGCTCTTTTGGCGATATCATCGGCCTCTTGGTTAGTGCCACGTGGCAAATGCTGCAGCCCTAGGCCCAAGAACTGCTTCGCCATTTTGCGTACATCCTTGAGATGTGCCTCCATATGCTCGTCCTTTGGCTCGTACACCTTGTTGGAGAAGTTGACGAGGAGCCGCGAGTCTCCCTTGACGGTGAGGCTCTTCACTCCCAGGGCCGCCGCTGCCTTGAGGCCGGCGATGAGGCCCTCATACTCTGTGATGTTTTTGGAGACCTTCTCGCCTCGCTGGAAGCAGAGCTACACGGTGTAGTACAGTTTGTCCTAAGTGGGTGAGATGAGTACGGCTCCAGCCCCCGCGCCCTGGCACGTGAATGCGCCATCGAGGTACATGACCCACCCGTCTGGCGCTTAATTCCCTGGTGAGAGGGATCGGTTTTCGCTTTCTTCGAGCTCCGGTGTGTCGGTCCATTCTGCCACAAAACCAGTGAGCGCGGCCCCCTTCATGTCCCTGGTTGTGCTGAACTCCAACTCAAACGCTTGTAGCTCGATATTCCACTCCACGACTCTCCCCGCAGCATTGGGGCTCCCGAGTTCTCTCTCCAATGGGAAGGCTGAGACGACCTTGATGGGGTGACCTTGGAAGTAGTGGCGCAGCTTACGCGAGGACACCAGGAGCGTGAGCAAGAGCTTCTGAGGCATGGGGTACCGCGCTCTCGCATCTCGCAGCACTGTGCTGACAAAGTATACTGGGTGCTCGACAAGGGTGGAATAGCTGATGGAGTTTTTGGCTCTTGGGGACTGAGGTGTTTCCTGTGGATCTCCAGCTCCTGTGGCTTGACAACTAGCCAGCCCAGCCGTTGCCTCAGGAACATCGTCTTGGTGTCGTGCAGCCTTATCCGGCTCGGTGGCCTCATTTGGCGAGCCCTTGACTTGGGGCTCCTCTTTAAGGGCCACCAGCGCCGCGCTAGCGGAATGGGGTGCAGCAGACAGGTAGAGTACCAAGGGCTCACGAGGACGAGGCGCCACCATCACCGGCGGGCTGGTCAAGTATCTCTTCAGGTCTTGAAATGCTAGGTCGGCCTCTGGGGTCCACTCGAACGGACCCTTCTTCTTCATCAGCTTGAAAAATGGCAAGGCGCGCTAAGCGCCCCAACGAAGTCATGCAGCCTGCAAGCTTCTGCATCTCTCTAAGGTTTTGTGGTGGACTCATGTCTTCGATTGCCTTGACCTTCTCCGGGTTGGCCTAGATCCCTCTGTTGGATATGAGGAAGCCCAGTAGCTTGTTGGAAGGGACATCAAACACGCACTTCTTTGGATTGAGCCGCAGCTCCACCTGGCGCAGGCTCGCGAAGGTCTCCTCCAGGTCCTGAATCAAAGTTCTTGCCTCCCGAGATTTCACCAGAATGTCGTCGACGCAGGCCTCAGCGTTCCTCCCGAGCTGCCACCCCAAGGCGATGTGCATCAGCCGCTGGAAGGTTGCTCCTGTGTTGCGTAGTCCGAATGGCATACAAGTGTAGCAGTATACCCCGCATGGGGTTAAGAAAGCTGTCTTTTCCACATCTTCCACTGCCATCTTGATCTGGTTGTATCCTGAGAACGCATCCAGGAAGCACAGCAGGTCACACTCCGCAGTGGAGTCAACAATCTGGTCGATGCGCGGTAGCAGAAACGGGTCCTATGGGCAGGCCTTGTTGAGGTTGGGGAAGTTGACACACATGTGTTCCTTTCCTCCTTTCTTTGGCACAACGACTGGATTCGCCAGTCACTCTGGGTACAGGACATAGCGAATGACGTCTGCTGCCTCTAGCTTACGGGTGTCTTGAACGATGAAAGACTGCTTCTCTGTGGATGTCGCCTCGCCTACTGCTTCACAGGGCGCACATTGGGGCACACCATCTGATGATGTTCGATTACTCTTCTTGGGACCCCAACTAGCTGCTTGGGCTCCCAGGCGAGTACTTCCTTGTTCGCTCGAAGGAAGTCCACCAACTCCTTCTCTTGAGCTGGGGCATGGTTGGCGCATATGATAAAGGTAGCGCCAGAGGCCTCGTCCACGTCGACTGGTATCTGCTTCGTCTTGGCATGACCTTGAGTGAATGGCTGCTTCTTCTTGGTCGACGCAGCCCCCTTAGCCTTGGGCATGGCCTTGTCAGTCGGGCAAGCTACCGCCGTGGCCCTGAAGGCTAGCTTGAGGGCCGCCATAGCTTCCTTGGTATCCCCGTCCACGGTAAGGACGCCATTGCTTCCTCACATCTTCATGAGGTTGTAGGCAGGATGGGTCGCCGCCATGAACTGGGCCAGCACCGGGTATCCGAGTATGGCATTATACGGCAAACCGATGCGGGCGATGTCGAAGTCGATTAGCTCGGTGCGGTAGTTGTCGCACGTGCCGGAAGTCACGGGGAGGCGGATCTTCCCCAGGGGGTTGGAGGAGCCACCACCGACTCCGGAGAAGGACCGGTTGGGGCGGAGCTGCTCGAGCGGTACGTGAAGGAGACTAAAGGCCTCCGTAGAGAGCACGTTGAGGCTAGCGCCGTCGTCGATGAGGGTCTTGGTGATGGTTACACTGCATATGGTCGGCGTGCAAAGCATTGGAAGCACACCCGAACCGACGGTGTTGACTGGGTGATCTCCTAAGTCGAAGATCAGGTTGGCCTTTGGCGCCTCCCACCCCGGGGGAGCCCTCTGCCGCGTGGAGGCAACGCTGATCTGGCGAATGAACGAATTGATGTAACGGTCCGAGGGTGGCGCTTGCGAGCCACTGAGGAGAGCCGCGACGACCGGGGGTGCTGGTCCCCTGAAGTGCACGATGAAGAGGTTGCGCAGCTCCTCCCAAGAGGCCACGGAAGATTCTGGCAGATGGAGTAGCCAGGCGCGTGGCATGCCAGCGAGGGCCATCGGGAACCAGTTGGCCATGATCTTGTCGTCGCCTCGGGCCTCCAGGACAGCCTCCTCGTACGCCAGCAGAAAGGCCGCCGGATCCGCCGCACCATCATAGTGGGGAGGCATCTCTGGCTTGAACTTGTGTGGCCACTGCACTTGCTGCAAGATGGGGGTGAAGACCCGGAGCCCCCCGGCGCTGCGGAGGGCGCCCGTCGATCCAGTCGGGGAAGAGGCGGCATCCATGGGAGCCGGTCGGAGAGGCGAGGTCGTCGAGGGGCGACGCTCCAGCACACCCATACCTGGCGCACCAAATGTCAAATTTCGGGTTCTGGCAAAACCCTTTAGGTTCGAACACTGGGTGCGCACGAAGATCTCCCCCCCCCTCTCTAGCTCGCACACTCAACGATCTCACGGCCTAGCTTCGACGGACTCAAAGAACACGAGACACTAGATTTATCCTGGTTTGGGCCACCGTTGTGGTGTAATACCCTACTCCGGTGTGGTGTGGTGGATTGCTTCTTGGGCTGAGGATGAATGGTTACAAGGGAAGAAAAACCTCCTGATGAGAGGTGCTCTTGTGCTTAGTGAACTGGTGTGAGGATAAGAATTGAATGGCTCTGATCCTCGATGAGATCGATCCCCAGCTATGGTGGTGGCTATTCCTATTTATAGAGGCCCTGGTCCTCTTCCCAAATATTGAGCGTTAAGGGATCCCACAATGGCCAATTTGATGGGAGAAAACTAGTACAAGTTATCCTGACAAAAGTAGTCTTCGCCTACCAAAGGCTCTGGTGGTGACGCTGTCTTGGGCTCCACGGTGACCTCCGTCCTGCCGTACTGCTGGTCTTGGTCTTGTTGCACCGATATGGAAACCTTTGCCTGATGCCTTTCAACTCCTCGCCTGCGCTCGCCTGCTTAGCACCAAAGACGAAGCAAGGACACTGCGCTTGCTGGCGCCCGCCTGACACCCGCCTGGTCTTGATCATCATGGCTTACGCCATTGGAACCTTGCGAGGTTCTCCTTGCCTTGATCTCTCTGCCCCTCGCGAGCCTGCCTGGTGAGGCCGCCCCTGAGGAGGTCTTGCGTCGTCCGCCTCGCGAGGCTTGGCCCCTCGCGAGGGTCTTGGGTGTTTGCTTATGAAGATGGGCCATACGGGGCCGCCGGAGGAGCCACGCCGCGGGCCGCAGGCCGCAGGCAGGCAAGTCTGGGACCCCCATTCCCAGAATGCCGAAAGGGCATAACATACTCTCGGTGAGATCGATTACACAAACTTGGTGGGACCAATTTTGGTAATGATCTAACCAGAGATTGGTCAAGCAAACTCGATGGGACCAAATCGCTCATTTCAGTGAGACCGAAATGTTACGAAAGGGAAACAGAGAGTTTGCATTGTGAACTCGGTGGGACCGATCGCTCATCTAGGTTGGACCAAGACGTTACGAAGGGAAACAGAGAGTTTGTAATCCCATCTCGGTGAGACCAAAGTGACTAGGGTTTGTGGCAGTGGCTATGTCAAGTGAACTCGGTGTGGCCGGATAGAACATTTCGGTGGGGCTGAGTTTGAGTTTTGATTTGGGACATATGTGGATATGTGA
Source organism: Triticum urartu (assembly GCF_003073215.2). NCBI lineage: Eukaryota > Viridiplantae > Streptophyta > Magnoliopsida > Poales > Poaceae > Triticum > Triticum urartu. Next base: position 248,496,135 of record NC_053027.1, on the reverse strand, counting down.
AAGTGGTTGAGGATTTTTGGAGCATATCACTAAGCATTTTGAGAAAGCAAGCCATTAAGAAAGACTTCATCCCCTTTTAATAGTATTGGCTTTTCCTACGGACTCAATGTGATCTTGGATCACTGGAAGTAAACTGTAGACACTGGTGCGCGTCGGTCCTAAACAAATGGTTTTTAACCCCTTTCCGCGATGGCATTGGGAACCGTCGCCAAGTGAGTGTTGGCGATAAGGGGGTCGTTCCCACACGACCCAGAAACCGTCGGTGATATGCCCTCCTGGCACACACGTTCAGCAAAATGAGGTCTTGTGCGACCGGCGAGCACTGAAATACAGAAATACATACAATAGAGCTAAAAAAAAACAATTATACAGCAAAATTGTTTCCAGTCGCAAGTACATCCCACACAGTCAGTGCCCGCTAAACGTTTATGTTCATATGCACATCCCACACAGTCGCTCCTAGGAAAACGTTTCCGTTCACAGGTACATCGCACACTTTCCCGTTAAATCGTTTGCGTTATTGAATGTATCACACACGGTACATAGAAGAAATTGTGTGGCGAAGGCTGTCCATCACACAAAGTTTTTATGTGGAAAACGTTTGCGCAAGGTGGCCTAACGCAGACAGTTTTCAAGAGAAAGTCGTGTGTGATTGTTCATTGATCCAACACGGTTTATTCCTAGAAACTGCGTGCGTTGCCTGACGTCATCGCCCATGGTATTATTTCAACAACCGTTTGCAATAGCAAAATCCAATTAGCAGGCTAATTATCTTATTATTCATAATCCATTTATTAATCTAATTGACATTTCATATTAAGCACACAATATATTTCATATCCATATTAAGGAAGCAGAATTTCATAATTGAAATACATCAGAGTACAACATGATATAGCTTCAGCACTCAGCTACCCCATTAAACAACCGCACCACTAGCAAGTTCCACATGCAATATGTAGAACCTTTCGAAATTAGCACCATAGACGGTATATAGACAGATGCATCTCATCTGGAAAACTGCTGAAGCAGAAGGCGAATATTGAGCCTTCATTCATGTTGAAGGTCTTTGCAACTTTAGGCCAGTGCCTGTGGATGATTGACCGTCCGTCATTCGTCCTCTTCAGGAACACTTCAATATTGAACCGTTGGTGTTGTATGAAAACCTTCCTCGCCTCCTGACCATAGAGGTGGTTTGAGAGGTAATCATCAATGAACTGCTTTGGAAAGACCTGAAAACAAGGATGTGCATAAATATCTTCTCTATATTGAAAATGGGGCAAAGGAATAAAAAAGGCAAGGTATAATAGTTAGTACCATCTTGTGGTGAACTGATGTCCTCTTCATTGTGCAGACAAATATCTTGTTGTTTTTTGTCGCAAATTTCTTTATCCTAACCATCTTTCTGAGTTTCTTGATTTGATTGATATTCATGGACAACTCATTTCCCCATATGCAAAAGGGTTAAATAGTGGGTCAAAACCTCTAACAGCAGGACCTACGTGTGTAAGACCAAATTGTTAAAAACCTAAATATTAGAATGGTTCTTACAATTGCACAATAATGTGCTATTAGACAACGGACCATGCACGTGCTAACCTCGATTTTAAACCTCGGTGCTTCCCATTGTTTCCGGCAACACATATAAGGTAGTTAGTCATCAGGTTAAGTAAGGGTTCGCATGCTATCAGTAAAATATGTTGATGACAAATAAGCACATTGCAGATTCATCAGATTAATTCAAGCCACACGGAAAACCCATTTACCCAAACCAAGCATGATTAAGAATTAGGAAATATAACACTTGTATATGTTTCTCATGTATTAAGTGCAACCAAATTCGATTTATTCCTCACATGCACAACAATACAAAATTCTACCCACGATAATTGGACATTGCATTGCAGAATTGACCCAAGCAGTTAACTAAACACCACAACAAATGAACCAAACATTAATTGAGCACCACATTGTACAATATAACATACTCCTAATAGAAGATCAGACAGTTAACCAAACAGTTAACTACATCCAATTGTAGCAATTGTATTTGTTTCTCATGTATTTACTACAACCAAATTCAATTTATTCCTCACATGTTATACAATAACAGAATGCACTCACAATTTTGTAAAGATAAATTTGATTTATTTCTCACACGGAAGACAATACAAAATTGAAGCCTGAAGAATTGAACATCCCATTTGCAGAATTGAACCAAACAGTTGACTGAAGACGACAACTAATTAACAAAACAGTTAATAAGTGAGCACCACACTGCACGACATATAGAACATATACACTTGAGCAACAGATTGCATGGTAAAATTAGATAGCACAATGCACTAGAATTTGTGATGGAAAGGCAGGAGCAGCACACGCAATGGGTAAACCGAGCATGCTTAACCGGCGTAGCTAGCAAATGGCAAGGTGCTCCTTCAAGATCTGGGGGTCAGTACGAACGGCAGCTGACGGTGTCCTGGACTAGGGGGTACTCACCACGTCGTCTCCCGATCTATTAGATTGGGCCGAGGACCCCCGTGGCCGTATACTCATGGGCCAGTTCGGATGGCTACCGCATACAAGGAAGATTCCACAAGACTTGGCGATCAAGACAAGGACTTCTTCCCACCGGCGTATTCGGCTAGGACTCTTGCTATCCTAGGCCTCCGGTGCATTATATAAACTGAGCCAGGCTAGTCGATAGATATACAATATACAACATACAATCATACCATAGGCTAGCTTCTAGGGTTTAGCCTCCTTGATCTCGTGGTAGATCTACTCTTGTACTACCCATATCATCAATATTAATCAAGCAGGAGTAGGGTTTTACCTCCATCGAGAGGGCCCAAACCTGGGTAAACAAAGTGTCCCCTGTCTCCTGTTACCATCCGGCCTAGAAGCACAGTTCGGGACCCCCTACCCGAGATCCGCCGGTTTTGACACCGACATTGGTGCTTTCATTGAGGGTTCCGCTGTGTGATCAACAAAAGGATCGATGGCTCGCCTGCAGATCAACTGCGACTTCGGCATCTTCGTCACCAGCTCGACTGGTTACCTTGGTTCAACCAAGAATTGCGCCCCGTGTTCGGATCACCATGTCCGGACAAGGGCCTTCATCAAACATCAACTCCGATCTCTATCAAGATCACGGAGGAATCATCTATGGAGCTTCGGGGCTCAACGTCAACATTGCCCTCAAGCGACCATGCTGTTTTTCTAGACAGCGAACTCGTATCTGCCACCACCACCTCCTCGAGTATCTCTTTGACAATCACTTTGGTGGAATTGTGCGGAATTGAGTCTACAACAACCCTGGAAAATTTCGTCGAGTTCCGATGGAGGAATCTCTGGCAATCCACGATATACCGGAGCCCTGTCAAATCTGAACGGGAATCTGGACGAGTTTAGGGCGTGGTTTCCAGCTTCTAACTCGGACGTCCTTTGAAAGATCCAACCGTTGATCGGCTGCGGAATTCCTATATCTAGCACCTCTCAAAATTTCAGCTAGATCCGATCGTCCAAACTCCGGGAACCTTCCGATTGGTGCATCACTTTTTGGATCTGTTTTCTGAGCGAAAACGAATCTGACCCGAGTTCGTCTTTTTTATGAACAGGATTTCGGACATCCCTTTTGAAGGAAGTTTTGTATGGGGTATTGTGTTTTGTTCCCGAACACATCCCACTAACTTTAAGATCATTTTAACATGATCTTCAACATCATGCTGGTGTCAAACCAGTTTGGCAATATTGCTCCACGGCTGCCGACCTGCGCTATACACGTCGTCACTTTGTTGAGCCGAGCTCAACTTTTTCGGATCATCATCTCGGCAAGCCGAACAAGAGTCCGGCATCGCGAAGGATAAATCATCACCAACATCGCCGCCCACGGATTACACGGAGCGGGCATACCGGCATCACCGCACGGTCGCTTCATCAAGCCGGCATCAACCATGTCACGACCTGCATCGGCAGGGCCGAACTATTGCTTCTTCAAGCTGGTGTCCATCACGCCGACCTACTTCGACTCATCGGCTGAGATCGAGGCTTCGCCATCTCTTCATCAACCTACTCCGGTAATGGGTGTGCGGATCGAGTCCCAATTTTGGGAATCACCTTCCTTCGGATTGCTACAACAAATAAACCAGGTGCTATTAATCCTACTATTTTTTGCTTGTTTGGGTTCAATTTTTCCCAAGGAATTATTACTCTGATTTGTCCATCATATGTACACAGGTCTATGAAATGGTGGCTGCATTAACGATGGTCGCATGGTGGTCCGGTCAGTCTCCGTACATAGTCCGGCGAATGCCGCGTCCGGAACTCGGACCGACCTGTGAATTCAGGCTTTGCCACGCCTTTACCGCATCACGCCGATGCCCTGCATCGACATTGACTTCGACGCCGGGCCATATTTCTTTTATTACTCACTTTGCATAAATTATTTATTATGCAACACTTTTTTAATTATCATTATTACTATTATCTCCGGTTTGCACTATTTTTTGTGCACAGGAAAACGATCCGGGGACTTCGGCGTCACTCCGCCGGTCTGCATTAACCGTGCTATGTCACCACTTCATCGTATCGAGCTCTCCGCTCCGCCACCTCGGGACCGGCTTGGGGGATGGAACCTTGCCCCGCATCAAGCTCGGACCGCGTCATCAATACCGAACACATTAACCAGCTAAGTCGCTTTCATGCTCAAAGCTTTAATTTCTAACTTGTGTTCGGTTCGACCAAGCATTATACTTTTTTGGAAAAAGTTGCTTGTAAATTTTTTTCGTTGTCCAAACTTTGTTTGTGAGACACAAATTCAAGGGCCCAATTCACTTGGGGGTTTCCTTTATGAAGCTTTTCCTCTTGCATGTGATTATACTTGTACGGCTTCGTTCCTTGTTCGTTTATTATGCCACAATATGCACCACATTGACTTAAGCGATTTGCAAGCTGGGTTGCCTCGCTCCTGTGTTTACCCCTACGTTCCCGATTGTTCGGCTAGGGAGTAAAGGGAGCAACTCTGCGATTGTCACGATTGGGTCACCCGAGCCGGACCTCAGACTGAGTGAAGCCGAAAGCTAGCACTCTTATAGTTATTCAATGATGGTCGGCACACAACGGAACTCATGAGTACAAAAAATCTATTGCACAAGTCTCATAATAACAGTGAGCACTGTAGAAAGGTATCGGTGGGGGTACTATTTTCTTCGAAGATGCTTCTTACTCTTCGCAGTAATATAGCATAAGTTCCCTGAGCGCGCTTTGTCTGTTACAGCCTTATGGCCTGATTGCCTGGTTATTGGAAACACCGTCGATATTCTCGACCGATGGAGTACATAACACTTTTCGGTCCATAACCGAAGAGGGAGAAGCCGACGGTCGGTTAAGACGCGTTTAAAGTTCGGTTGAACATAGATATGATATAAGTACTTCGGTACATGCAATCATTCTTCTACCCAAGTCACTTGGGGGCTCTTAAGTTTATTTGAGCCGTTTTATAATAAGTGCTCTTCTTCTCAGTCGTTGCAAAGTTCTATTATTATTATTATTATTAGTAGTAGTAGTATTTATCACTCCTTTTTTCGACGCGAGTGTGCGGTCACTAGCCGGGGAGCCTAATTTCTCTCTCAAAGCTGCTAGAGTTTAGTTTGCTAAACTGGCCTAATGAGAAGTACTCCGCCCTCGGGATAGGAGGTTGAAGCCGTAGGATGACCCGCTCGAAGTCTTGAGATAGGATGTGTCATGTTAAAGCACGACAGAAGCACTTCTTTTTTCTAAGACCAATTTTCGGATTGGTACCGAACACTTGATCTTGTTCGGACGTCATGTTTTTACTGACGTTTCTTGGTTTTCCAAGCTTTTTGGCACTTTTAAACTATTTGTGCTTTTCCAGCATTAGTCTCGCAGTGCAACACCGGACACCTTTAGGGATTCGGCAAAAACATTCTCAGATATTGCTATATATGCATCGGTTTCGAATTGTGTCTTCGGTCAATAGTTGGGTTGCCCGGCTCCTGCACTTGCTTCCTACGTTCCGTTTTGTTTGGCTAGGCGTGCAAAGGGAGAACCACTGCGATTGTGCTTCCAGCTCACATGGTTAAGCACCTTAGTGGAGAAAGCCAAAAACTGACTGTCACAATAAGCGTAAACTGGTCAGCGATCCGATGACTATGACGGGCCATTCATAACATTGGCCGAAGTGTTTACGGCTTGACCTCGACTGTCGCCGAACACTACCGGGGGCTATTAACTGGCCTCGCAAACTAAATCCTTGATATTTTGCTCTTACATTCGAGCTGAGGTTTCATGATCATGCTTAGCATGACAACCCAAAGAAAGGAACCGATAGCGGGACTATTTTCTTTGGAATACATTTCTTCTGTTAAACAGTAATATAACATATCTCTCTGCGTACCTTTGTTTATAAAACCGTGTGGCCAGATTGCCTTGTTTGTCGTAAATCTTTGCCCTCATAAAGGCTTTATAAAGTAGGACAAACACTTCTCGGCTACTGGCCAAGGAGGTGGAAGCCGATGGTCGGTTAACAAAGTTTTGTACAATGCGGATCTGAGCATTAATGATGTAAAGTACTTATATACATAGAGTCATTACACAAAATTTGTGATTTTACTATGGATATTGATCCTTAATTCGGCCACCCGTGCCCGCATTAAGGCTCGGGGGCTACTGGGCTTCAGGCTTATTATTTACAAATATTAAAGGGGCACATCGATCCCCTGATCTGGTGTTGCCACCCGACTAGTATCTCAGGGGCTACTGCATTGCTTGTCCAATGCAGAAAATTTTATGTGCAATATAGTTTCCGAGGAGATTTTGATCCTCAGGTTGGTCGGCCGCACCCAACCTGAGTCTTGAGGACTGAGCACGCCGCTTTTGTGTCCCGAAGTATTCTGCCGAGCTAGGACTTGATCCTCAGGCCGATTTTGCAAATCAACCTGAGTCTCAGCGGCTACTGGGATCAGCGGTCTTATGTCATCCTTCATGTGCATCTCGGGTTTTAGACCGACACACACCTTGAGGGCTACTGGCTATATATCTCGGCAGAGAATAAATTGCACCAATAAAAAATATTGACAAAAAATCGGCCCATAGTTGGGGTGGTGCACCACCTCGGAAGAAGTCCGGCATAAAGCTCGGGCCCTAGTGGCTGGCTCCATAGAGGGCATTTCCGGCATTAAGCTCGGCTAAACTCCTTCAACGTGTTTGAACCAAGGTGATATGACACCTCGGATATAGTCCGGCATTGGAGCCTGGACACAGTCCGGCGTTGGAGCTCGAATATATTTCGGTGTTGGAGGTCGGATATACAGTCTGGCGTTGGAGCTCGGATACATTCTGGTGCTAGAGCTGGGAAGCGGTCCTGCGTTGGTGCTCGGTTGCAAAAGATACCTCAAATGCAGTCCGTCGTTGGAGCTCGGATGCAAGAGGACCCTGCCTCCCGGGAACAACTTCAAACCCGAGGTGTGGCATAAAAATAAACAAGGCATTGATAAAGGCCGGAAACTTAAAGTGGCTCCTCGGATACCCGACGTGTAAACTCGTCGAATGCATTTCAGCGATCCTCAAGATCGAAGATAAAGAAGATTTGTTGAACCAGTTTTCAAGACCGGCAACCGAAGATGAAGAACAGTTTGGAAGAATCAAGGAGCGTCCCTAACTTAAAAGACCGGTTCAGGGGGCTACTGACGGTGTCCTGGACTAGGGGGTACTCACCACGTCGTCTCCCGATCTATTAGATTGGGCCGAGGACCCCCGTGGCCGTATACTCATGGGCCAGTTCGGATGGCTACCGCATACAAGGAAGATTCCACAAGACTTGGCGATCAAGACAAGGACTTCTCCCCACCGGCGTATTCGGCTAGGACTCTTGTTATCCTAGGCCTCCAGTGCATTATATAAACCGAGGCCAGGCTAGTCGATAGATATACAATATACAACATACAATCATACCATAGGCTAGCTTCTAGGGTTTAGCCTCCTTGATCTCGTGGTAGATCTACTCTTGTACTACCCATATCATCAATATTAATCAAGCAGGAGTAGGGTTTTATCTCCATCAAGAGGGCCCGAACCTGGGTAAAACAAAGTGTCCCCTGTCTCCTGTTACCATCCGGCCTCGACACACAGTTTGGGACCCCCTACCCGAGATCCGCCGGTTTTGACACCGAGAGCAGCCATCACAAACTCATCCGCACGTGCGGCCCCGATTTTCTTCTCCGCTGCCAAATGCTCCTTGAGGTCCTGGCTATACTACGTGCACCATGGCTTAGGCCGGCACTTATTTGGTGAAGGGGTCGGTGATTTGGGTGGAAGGTGTCGCGCTCGCGCCGACGGTCGGGGCATGTGGGATGTGGAAGGAGGAGGATGGGGGTCGGGTGTGGATTACCTGCCTGGATAGAGGAGGCCGAGCAGCGTGAAGGAGGGTCGCCGACGAGGAGGCGGCGCTGCAAGCAAGGAGTGAAGGTTTTAATTTGTAAAGAAAGGCGGAAAGAGGGGAAATGTGGCTTTTTGTAGGGGGGAGGGGGTGGGGAGTTAGATATTTCTGCGGAAGCCAAAAATTTGGAATCGTTTCAGTGAAAAAACAGGCGTGCAAAGTGTCATTAGACACTGTCCCTTATTCAGAACTTTGTACGATATATGGACATCACAAACGATTCAGATAGCTTAACCCGTGTGTGATGAGTTTTGACGTCAAAAGTTTTGGTTCGAATTTCCATGGTTACAGTGGTCATCCATGTCATTGCATAATTTGGGTACACAAAGGAGACTACAGCACACCCACACTTCTTAATCGAGCAAGTTGAGCAATTAAACAGAGCTAGCTGACCTAAACATTACTCTAACAAATTAAAGACCGACGCTCATAATTAAACAAAACAAAGAGTACTACTACAGCTGGTGCTCCTCGATCTCCACTGCCGCCTCCATGTCCAGCTCACGCTGGACGGTCTCCTGGGGAAGGGGATCCATGTCATCCATCGCACCATACTCGGCAAGCATCTCGCCATCCGCGTCCGCCATCTCTTTGGAAAAGGCCGCCATGAGCTGGGCGTGGGTAGAGGCGATCTGGGCTCGGACGGGCTCCGTCGTCGCAAGGTATGTGGCGGAGGAACGGACGGCTGCTCGAACACTCTCGGCGATTGCCAGCTCTTCGGCCGTGGGTTGCCGAACATTGTCGGAGAAGCTTCGTTCGATTTGTGCGGTGACCGCCGGGAGCTGGGCGTGGGCGGCCTCGACATGGTCATGGGCGGCCTCCATCATGGCTAAGGCCGCCGCTGCGGAACGAACAGTTGCTATGCCGCTCTCGCTAGTTGCTATCCCTGAGGCAGATATTGCCGCCGCCACCTGAGAAGCAATAGCGGCCGTTTGGGCTGCTTTTGCCGCCCGGGCACAGATTGCGGCCGCACTCATGCACCTTTTTAGCACGCGCATGGCGGCTGCGACCGTGCTCTCGTCGTAGTGGGCCACCAAAGTTGCCCTCACGACGTGGGTCCACGTGCCCATCTTTTACCAGCGACGATTGAACAGTGAAATGATATTTGGGGACCGAGCTAGTGTGCTTGAGACACCGGCTATGGACTTTAGCCGACGCACCTTCTTGCGTAAGCCATAGGCGTACTATACACCGACGGTGCTCCAGGATATTTTGTGCTGCATCTCACACGGTTGTTGATAATAAACTGTGTGCGATCTACTTGATTTTTCATCTTGATTTGAATTACATAATGGGGTCACAGCGGCAATGGACGGTATTTGAATTTCTAGACCTTTTATCTGGAGTGAACATGCAACTATATGTGTGTCGTAAAAGAATTGGAATTATTCAGGGTTTGTTTGAACATTTAATACATTAAATTAGATTTCTAGCCATTTCAGGTGAACAATTCAAATTTGAAATACACGCACATGCTCCAGTGCATATAAATTGGTCGAAAAATCAAATATGTGTCCTTTGGTGCATGCTTAGGTCCCATGCAAGAAATGGGAATGAATTTCAAACACCAGGGCACCGTTGAATGCCAGCAAAACATTAAGATGCCTGATTTTGAAATTCTAGTAAATCAAAAACTCGTCTGAAATTCATGAAACTTGGCATGCTATCATGGAGCGACATCAACATCCCGTTGAGGGAGTCCTGGATTAGGGGGTCCTCGGACAGCCGGACTATATACTTCGGCCGGACTGTTGGACTATGAAGATACAAGATTGAAGACTTCGTCCCGTGTCCGGGTGGGACTCTCCTTTGCGTGGAAGGCAAGCTTGGCAATTCAGATATGTAGATCTCCTCCCTTGTAACCGACTCTGTGTAACCCTAGACCCCTCCGGTGTCTATATAAACCGGAGGATTTAGTCCGTAGGAAAACGACAATCATAATCATATGCTTGCTTCTAGGGTTTAGCCTCTACGATCTCGTGGTAGATGAACTCTTGTATTACCTCCATTGAGAGGGCCCGAACCTGGGTAAACATCGTGTCCCTCACCTCCTGTTACCATAAGCCTTAGACGCACAGTTCGGGAACCCCTACCCGAGATCCGCCGGTTTTGACACCGACATTTGTGCTTTCATTGAGAGTTCCACTGTGTCGTCACGATAAAGGCTTGATGGCTCCTTCGATCACCGGCAACGATGCGATCTAGGGTGAGGTTTTTCTCCCTGGATAGATCTACGTATTCGGCGGCTTCGTACTGCGGGCAAACTCGCTTGGCCATCTGGAGCAGATCGAGAGCTACGCCCCTGGCCATCAGGTCAGGTTTGGAAGCTTGAACTATACTGCCGACATCCGCGGAGACTTGATCTTCGACAGATTCGAGCCCATGTCAGGTGCGCCACACAGTCATGACGAGCATGACTTGGCTCTGCCGTCGGACGGTGTTAGGGAGATCACACTTGTGGCTACATCGGCCCTCAATCCGGAGCAGATCGTGCCGTCCAAGAACGGGTGGATGGACCCTGCCACGGAGGCCGCACACTTAGCGGTGATAGAGCCGAATACTGACTTCACCTCCTATGAGACCTGTGTTACCGGACCCTTGGATTTGTCCCCGGCCATAGGCTCCGAACCGCCTGCGTCTGTGCCTATCCAATCTGATTGGGCACCGATCATGGAGTTTACCCCCGCGGATATTTTTCAGCACTCGCCCTTGGGCGATGTGCTAGATTCATTGAGGTCTCTCTCCTTGTCAGGAGATCCTTGGCCGAACTATGTCCGGGTTGAGTGGGAAGCGGACGACAGACAAATTAGTTCCCCACCCACCACCCACTTAATAGCCACTGTCGACGACTTAACTGACATGCGTGATTTCGGATCCAAAGACATCGACGGTATGGACGACGATGCAGGAGAAGAACAGGAACCACCGCCCACAGGGCGCTGGACAGCCACCTCATCATATGATATATATATATATATATATATATGGTGGACACCCCCAAAGAAAAGCGATGGCAATAAGGCAACGGAGGATAATCCCCTCGAGAAGCAATCTAAGCACCGGCGTCATCGGCGTCGCTCTGAGCCCCGCCATAGCAAAAGCAGCGATACTGGCACAAGAGACAATAACACTGTAGATAGTGTCGAAGACGAAGACAATACCCTCTAGCCAGGCTTCGAGCGGGAGGATGGGCAAGCTAGCCCTAAGGAACAGGCGACAGACGGAAAATCAGAGGATGACAATTACATGCCCCTCTCCGAAGACGAGGTGAGCCTCGGCGATGAAGAATTCATCGTGCCTGAGGATCCCGTCGAGCAGGAGCACTTCAAGCGCCGGCTTAAAGCCACAGCAAAAAGCCTGAAGAAAAAGCAGCAGCAGCTTCAAGCTAATCAAGATCTACTAGCGGATAGATGGACCGAAGTCCTGGCAGCCGAGGAATACAAACTCGAGCGCCCAACCAAAAGTTACCCAAAGCGTTGGTTGATACCCCAACTCGAGGAGGAACCAACTCGAGGAGGAAGCATTAAAGCCTAAACTACCAGCGTATGATACGGCTCACCGGCCACTTCGTGGCCGAGATAAAGCGACACATCTTCCCGAAGTCCAGCCCGCACCCCGTCGCCAGTCAAACAAAAACACCAAGGACCGGGGCTACATGTAGGACCTGCGAGACGTATTGGAAAACAAAGCAGGACATGCAAGATCGATCTACAGATCACGGGGGTGTGCCCCAATGCGTGACGGCGACCGTCATGCCAGATATACTAAAAGCAAATCCGCCCTCACCGAATACAGCAGATAAGATTTATTTGAACTACGTCGCGATGTAGCCCGGCATAGAGGCGCCGCACACCCCCTATGCTTCACTAATGAAGTAATGGACCATGAATTGCCAGAAGGGTTTAAACCCATGAACATTGAATCATATGATGGTACTACAGACCCCGCGGTATGGATAGAGGATTTCTTCCTCCACATTCACATGGCCCGCGGGGATGATCTACATGCCATCAAGTATCTCCCACTAAAACTCAAAGGGCTGGCTTGGCATTGGCTAAATAGCTTGCCGCAAACTCCATCGGAAGTTGGGAGAACCTGGCAGATGCATTCCTAGACAACTTCCAGGGCGCTTATGTGCGACCACCGGATGCTGATGATTTAAGTCACATAACCCAACAGCTCGGAGAGTCAGCCAGGAAATTCTGGACTCGGTTCCTAACTAAAAAGAACCAGATGTCGACTGTCCGGATGCCGAAGCCCTAGCGGCCTTTAAACATAACATACGTGACGAGTGGCTTGCCCGACATCTCGGCCAGGAGAAGCCAAAATCTATGCCAGCCCTCACGACACTCATCACCCGCTTTTGCGCGGGCGAGGATAGCTTGTTGGCCCATAGCAACAACACAGCAAGCAATCCTGGCACATCAGAGGCCAGAGATAGCAATGGCAAACCCCGATGCAACAAACACAAGCGTCACAAAAATGGTGGTAATGCCGAAGATACGAATGTCAATGCCGGATTTAGTGGCTCTATGTCTGGTCAGCAGAAAAGGCCATTCAAAAATGACAATTCGGGCCCGTCCAGTCTGGACCGCATACTCGACCATCCATGCCAAATTCATGGCACCCCAGGAACACCAGCTAATCATACCAACAGAGCATGCTGGGTCTTCAAACAAGCCGGCAGGTCAGGTGCTGAAAACAAGGAGAAGGGGTCTCAAAGCGATGATGGCGACGAGGAGCCCAGATCACCGAATACAGGAGGGCCACAGAAATTTCCCTCGCAAATCCAAACGGTGAACGTGGTAAATGACACCCACACTCCCAACCCGGACCGGATGCACACCCCCAGGGATGTCGACTTAACGGGACCAGTCGCCCCATAATATAAACTAGGGCCGATCACCTTCAACTGCACGGATCGTCCGGTTAAGACCAATCAGGGCAATTCAGCCGCACTAGTCCTTGACCCAATAATTGATGGGTGCCACCTCACACAAGTCCTTATGGACGGAGGCAGCAGTCAAAACCTGCTTTATTAGGACACAGTGTGCAAGATGGGCATCGATCATTTGATCATCAAGCCCACTAAAGCCACCTTTAAAGGTATTATACCAGGTGTGGAGGCCAACTATACAGGCTCCATCGCCCTTGAGGTAGTCTTCGGATCACCGGGCAATTACCATGCCGAAGAGTTAATCTTCAACATCGTCCCCTTTCATATGATTATCAGGCACTGCTCGGACGAACTGCGTTCGCTCGATTCAACGTGGTGCCACATTATGCCTACCGTAAGCTCAAGATGCCCGGTCCGCACGGTATCACGGTTAGTGGCAAGGCCGAACTCCCCCTCGGTACCAAAAAGTATACCGCTGCTTTAACAGCAGAAGCAACGAGTGGCACCCTTCAATTGGACCTCGAGTCGATGGCCAGGCTCCCGGACACCGCCAAAGGACTCCGAACTACTTCGCAGCAGGATTGCCCGGCTCGTCCAGAGCTCAATTAAACACTCCGGCGAAAGCCAGGACAAGCCACATACTGCGGCTCAACCGCTCTGCGGCACACAAACACATCTTGCATTTTCTTTATAGGTTCATTTTTTCCCAGGCAAGGACCGGCGATATGGAAACAGCTCGAACGCGCAAGGGAACCCTTAGATATTCCCCTCAATGACCATCCGGCTGCACTCCTGATCCGCACACAGCTTCTTCCCGCCTGGTCTCAGTATGTTCCGCAGTCACATTCTCTTTTTATTACTTTACATGTACTCATACGTGTCGAAGTATTATTCAAATACAACATGTGGATTTATATGACGCTTATCTGCCGTTATCTCTTATTGAAATTCTTTTGTCAAATGGCATCCGTATACCGCGATATGCTTTAATATGCCAGGGGCTTCATTTTACCCATAATACGGCAATAAAGTCTGAACACCATCATGGTAGTTCGGCACCCCGAACTTATAGCATTATATGCATCAGCTTCGAATCATGTCTTGGGTCAAATGTTGGGTTTGCCCGGCTCCCATGTTTTGCTGCCTTATGTTCCGCTATATCGGCTAATGCGGCACAGGGAGAACTATTGCAATTGTGTCCTGGTTCTTCCGGACGAGCACCTCAGTAGAGAAAGCCGAAAACTGAATGTCATGATACGGCGAGAGCTGGTCAGCTGTTCGAAAGGTTGTAAAATCTTTAAGGATTCCTCCCGCATAATTCCATAACCAATGCAACATGCGATGGATCGGCTTTTCTTCCGATCAGGTGCTTATAGAGCCCCTCATGCGGTCTTCCAAACACCAGGGCTGCGCCTACCTTCCTTTTCTAAAGCTCCTATGGCTAAGTGAGAGTGATAAAGCCCTATAGTCTGAACCTGGGCATCGCGGCTTCGTGGAGAAACATTAGGGTGAACGGTTCGAATATCCTGCACATGTGTTACTTTTCCACATGTACCTTTTCTTCGCCATTATATGCATCGATATGACTTAAGTTTTGGCCAAGTTGGGTTGCCTGGCTCTTGTATTTATGCCCTACATTCCCGTTAATTCGGCTAGGGCATAAGGGGAGCACCTCTGCGATTGTTACCGCCGGGTCAGCCGGATGTGCACCTCAGACTGGGTGAAGCCGAAAGATAGCATTCTTAAGGGAATATTCGATCAGTGAACAAAAGATGACTTTTACTTATTGCAATACATGCCCCCAGATGTTTATATCCGGCGTCTCTTTTCGTAGTTCGAACATGCACATTAATGCATGTGTACCTAGGGAAAGGAACCCTTAACGGAACTATTCTCCTTGGAAGATGTTTTGTACTATCCATGTAATATAACATAGCTAGTTGGGTACTTGTCTGTTCAAGCACTTATGACCCATACGCCTGGTTTCCACGCGTACCCTGGTTTTTACATAACTGAGCGGGTATTGGGATACACTCCAGACTGTCGGGTCCAGAGGTCGAAGCGAAAAGGTCCGCCATGACAAATGATTTACAATCCGGCTAGGGACAAAATATGTCAGCTGAAGTACACAGTCACTTAGACTGACTAAATTCTTCTTCTATACCATCCAACAGTTTGTCTAGCCTACAATCCTATTGGGAATACTTTGCGGCTAATTTTACCTGGTCATATACCAGACTAACGGGGATCTCTTTCCCATCAGACCCTACAGGTCCAACCTCGGCCATGTGGTTCGGGTCATCCTTGGTATATCGCATCTTCACCATGGCCCAGGCTTACCTTGCACCTTGTCGGCAGGCAGATATCTTCCATAATCAGAAGCGCCGTCACGCTCCCTTGAGCATCTCTACGAGCTCCCCCATGCCTCCTGGCAGGGAGGCGGATGGCCACAAGGCCTGGGCAATACCCTGCATCACCTGCCGAACTTGTTCGTGCAGTTGTGAGAGTTCTGGTAGAAGATCGCCCGCAGATCCGGGCATCTCCTCTTCGGGATGACCCGTTAGCATACCTACAGATATAACTCTGTTTGCTGGTTTCTTCACTGAACTATATAAAAGTTCGTTCAACCACTTACTACAAATGCCGCGTCGAAGCCTCTTATTCTCCTTTACGGAGTCAGCTAGCTGGGCTCGAACATCTTTCAGTTCAACGCCCAGCCGGGTATTGGCATCTTGGAGATCGTTTTTCTCCTGCCTAACCCGCGTAAGCACGCGCTCGCCAGCCTCTAGCTGTCGTTGAGCATGTTGCTCATCCCCTTGCACGATCTTCGGATTCACTCCGGAATCATCTGCAGAATCTATTGTTCGATTTGCATGAATGCCGAATACTAACTGGTACATGTCATTTCATTATTTTTGATTAGAACGGTGGTACCAGATGGGGCCTTCTTGGACTCCTTCATTTCGGCAACTGCGGCCCGTAGCTGGGCTTTGCACTCCTCCAGCTCTTCAGACAACTGGGTATTCTTCTCCGTAAGAACCTATGCATATAATGATCCTTAAACCAGTTGTGCCAACTGTTTCAAGTCTCAGGGGCTACTGATATACATAATTATCAGATTTTCTTACCCGTATATCCTTTACATACTGGTCCGTGGCTCTGGCAAGATCATTTTGAGCAGCTTGGATGTATGCGTCTCCTGAGCTGAAGGCATCAAACGCCTCTTCGGAGAAACCAGGGTCGCGGAGTACGGCCCGCCGACGCCTGTGATTCATGGCACTCTCCACTTCGAAATTCGTAGCGGACAGCCTATCCGCATACTCTGTAGGAGGAACATCCGGTGTTGTCCCCACGTTAGTATCTGCCTCTAAGTCCGGCTCTCGAGTCCGGCTGGTGGAGGCGTGGCCGGCGGGCTCTCCGGACATGGTCCGGTGAGTGTTTTTTCTGCCAGGAACCATGGACGTTATTATATTTGAAAGACGACAACCACGAAGAAGGGTTTTCTTTTCATACCTCTGAGACGGCGTCTCAGTCGTGACCGCCTTCCTTTTAAGCCTACCCGGCTTCGGTGCCCCTTGTTGGTGAGTCACCGCGGGTTCGGCATGGTGTTCCGAGGGCCTTGCCTGTAAGACACCATATGTGTGCGGTGGGTGAAGTGCAAAAAAGGGATCCTTCTCGGAAGTTGGGACTCTGGTTTTACTTACATGCGATGCAGGGAGCAGGCCAGGATAATCGGCTATGATGGCCACCAATGCACCGTCGCAGCTTAACTGATAGAACGTCCTGTCGATGAGCTCCACAAATATGTCCGGATCTTCTTCGAGTCCGGGATCGAGGGCCCGGTCAGGGTCCTCTGGCTGTGGAGACGGGCTGTGGACCTCGCTCACAGCTTTTTGTAGTTCCTGCTATGAAATAGCAAGGCAAGTATTTATGATGAAGAATGCGGGAAGGTCTGGAGTAAAAGGTAGCAGCTCACCCAGTTTGGGGGTTGTACATGGAGAATCCATCCCGTGGCTTAATGCAGATGAACTCCTCTTCCTATGCTTTGTATAAATCGGACTGTATTTTCGCTAGAGCAGCAGCGGAGTCCAGACCTTTATGGCCGCAGCGGGTGGCATCGTCTTCTCCATTGAAGTGCCACATGGGTTTACCCCGATACTGAAGTGGTTGCACCCCCCGCATTATACATATTGACATAACCTCGATTATTGTCAGTCCTGATTTGGCCAACGTTTTTATCTTGCCCATCAGGTAAAGGACCTCTTTGTTATCTTCCTCATGGGGGCTCCGAGGGCGCCAGCTGCGGCGTTTCTTCAAAGGGGCATTATTAAACTCAGGAAGGTCCATCCAAATAGGGTCCGGAAAAGGGACGTCCTCCATATAAAACCACTCCGAAGGCCAGTCTTCGGATGTCTTCTTCGGAGTACCGGACAGGTATCCAGTCCCGGCGATGCGCCATATTTCGGCTCTGCCCACTTGATATATTGACCCCTCCTGTGTACGGGGTACGAGGCAGAATAGCCTCTTCCATAGCTCGAAATGAGCTTCGCAGCCCAGAAATAGCTCGCAAAAGGCAACGTAGCCGGCGATGTGTAATATGGAGGCGGGAGTAAAGTTATGCAGCTGGAAGCCGTAGAACTCCAGGAGCCCGCGAAGGAACGGATGGATTGGAAATCCGAGTCCCCTCAATAAGTAAGGGACAAGGCATACCCGCTCCCCCATGGATGAGTTGGGAAAGCTCTCCGTTTGCTCCCCGCCATTATAAGTGGCTAGTCCGGCTCAGACAGGGACCATATACGCAGGAGGGAGAAACCCCTGGGTCTATAACTCTACTAATTGGCTGTGGGGGACAGAACACTTCTCCCAATTGCCTGGCTTAGTGCTATGGGAGCGAGAGGAGGAGCTGTGATGGCCGGCCATGATGGGATGGACTTTTCTGGGCGCGCTCCGATGGATACTCGCTGTGGGAGGATGGTGTGATCTGGATCTGAGGATCCTCGACTCTTTAAATAGACGATTTACCTACGTGGTTAGGTTGACAAATGTAAAAATGCCCCGACTTCTCGCATTCGCTCGACACATGGAAGATAGCCATTATTAAAGCATAGAAGCCAAGGAGTGCAACATTCATGGGAAGCCGGACACTGCTCGTCACGACAGGTACTTGGGATTTGGAGAAGAACCCGCCTTGCAATGTCGAAGACAATCTGTGCACCGGACTCATCGTCATTGAAGCCTGGTTCAGGGGCTACTGAGGGAGTCTTGGATTAGGGGGTCCTTGGACAGCCAGGCTATATACTTTGGCCGGACTATTGGACTATGAAGATACAAGATTGAAGACTTCGTCCCGTGTCCAGGTGGGACTCTCCTTTGCGTGCAAGGCAAGCTTGGCAATTCGGATATGTAGATCTCCTCCCTTGTAACCGACTCTGTGTCACCCTAGACCCCTCCGGAGTCTATATGTAACGCCCTCGATGTGGCTATATCTCCCCCGTGTCGAAGCATGACTTAGAGGCATAACCGCATTGAAAGCAATGTCGCAAGTGAGGTAATCTTCACACAACCCATGTAATACATAAGGGAAAGAGTTACATAGTTGGCTTACAATCGCCACTTCACACAATTACATGAATAAAGCATTACATCATCCAGATACAATCAAGGTCCGACTACGGAACCAAAATAAAAGAAGACTACCCCAAATGCTACACAGATCCCCGATCGTCCCAACTGGGCTCCACTACTGATCGACTAGAATGAAACAACACAAAGGACAAGATCTTCATAGAGCTCCTCTTTGATCTTGGTTGCGTCATCTGCCCAGTATCCTCGGTACCTGCAAGCTGGTTTTGGAAGTATCCGTGAGCCACGGGGACTCAACAATCTCACACCCTCGCGATCAAGACTATTTAAGCTTATGGGTAAGGTAAAGGTATGAGGTGGAGCTGCAGCAAGCGACTAGCATATATGGTGGCTAACATACGCAAATGAGAGCGAGAAGAGAAGGCAAAAGCACGGTCGAACAACTATGATCAAGAAGTGATCCTAGAACAACCTACGTCAAGCATAACTCCAACACCGTGTTCACTTCCCGGACTCCGCCGAGAAGAGACCATCACGGTTACACACGCGGTTGATGTATTTTAATTAAGGTCAACTTCAGGTTTTCTACAACCGGTCATTAACAAATTCCCATCTGCCCATAACCGCGGGCACGGCTTTCGAAAGAACATATCCCTGCAGGGGTGTCCCCACTTAGCCCATCACAAGCTCTCACGGTCAACGAAGGATATTCCTTCTAGCAGGAAGACCCGATCAGACTCGGAATCCCGGTTACAAGACATTTCGACAATGGTAAAACAAGACCAGCAACACCGCCCGAATGTGCCGACAAATCCCGATAGGAGCTGCACATATCTCGTTCTCAGGGCACACTCAGATGAGCCAGACGTCGGGTAGGCCAGCCCAGAGTTGCCCCTGGTAGCTCCGGACATCGCTCAGTTGGACCAACACTTAGAGAAGCACTGGCCCGGGGGGGTTTAAATAAAGATGACCCTTGAGTCTGCAGAACCCAAGGGAAAGAAAAAGGCTAGGTGGCGAATGGTAAAACCAATGTTGGGCATTGCTGGAGGAGTTTTATTCAAGGCGAACAGTCAAGGGGTTCCCATTATAACCCAACCGCGTAAGGAATGCAAAATCTGGGAACAAAACACCGATAGATGGAAACTAGGGCGGCAAGAGTGGAACAAAACACCAGGCATAAGGCTGAGCCTTCCACCCTTTACCAAGTATATAGATGCATTAATTAAATGAGAGATATTGTGATATCCCAACAAGTAAACATGTTCCAACAAGGAACCACATCTCCATGTTCCAACAAGGAACAAACTTCATCTTCACCTGCAACTAACAACGCTATAAGAGGGGCTGAGCAAAGCGATAACATAGCCAATCAACGGTTTGCTAGGACAAGGTGGGTTAGAGGTTTGACATGGCAATTTGGGAGGCATGATAAGCAAGTGGTAGGTAACGTAGCATAGGCATAGCAAAAGAGTGAGCATCTAGCAAGCAAAGATAGAAGTGATTTCGAGGGTATGATCATCTTGCCTGCAAAGTTGTCAGAGTTGACTTGATCCTCGTAAGCAAACTCAACGGGATCCTCGTTCGCGAACTCGTCTCCCGGCTCTACCCAAGCAAGAACAACAAGCAAACGGAACACAATCAACCACGTGCAATGCTCAAACAACATGATGCAAACATGGTATGCTATGCGGGATGCGGTGTGTGATGCATATGCAAGATTTGACAAGGAATGATTGAAACTGGCCTCAACTTGGAAATCCAAGAGTGCCACTGGAAAGGTGAGGTGATTTCGGTTGAAAACGATATAAATATCACCGGAATCGGATGCACGGTTTGGAAATGGCAAGCAAAATAAATATGGCACCGGTCTGCGATAATCAGCAAGTAGCCATCTAAATGAATCAAGATAAATATGCTACAACATTCGAACATGACAACAAAATACATGGCAGGGATCGACTCATGATGCTTGACAAAAGATGAACACTGAGCTATGGCCAATTCATCCATTAACAGGTTCAAACAAGCATGGCAAAAATGCAAATGGTAACAGGTTTCAGACTTAGTGAAATTAACACAAGTCTGGAATTTAACATCAGGAAGCACACTTTAGAGCATGAAAACTACATGCTGCAGGAACTTAACATGGCAAAACAAGGAATGGCATGAAGATACTCAAAGCACTTAAGAAAAGTCCCTTAGTGACCTTGAGCCAAAAGGGATCAGAAAATACAATTGCAAGCATGTGAACATGGCAAAAACATAAACAGATCTCAGACTTTGTGAAAAACTGGAGCATGCAAATCAGTTAACGAGTAGGCATGTTCACGAGCTCGATGCACTCGCTAAAGAGCATGGCATGACAAACTAAGCATACACCCATCAAGAATACATAGCATAGAAGCTAGACATGGCAAGAACAACAACATAGCATGCACGGATCAATAGCAACATCCTCGGCAAAATCGCTAACAAGTCAACAATCTGCCAGGATTCACGAAATAGCAAAAGTAGAGCTCGATTGACTCAAGCTAGGGTGATCCATAAATGAAGACAAAGACATGGATGGATATAGTACCACAAGGTTAACAAATCATCCTTACTGATCATCCTCAAAAGAGGCACGGATCACTAGGAAACAACATGAACATATGGCATACCGACAAAACCAGGACAAAGACTTGGTGAAATACTAAGTCCCTGAAATCAGCATTACCGATTGCGCTACTTTGCAAGATTGTGCTAGTCACCAAAAATATCAAAAAAATACATGGTAAGCACCTCTGTAAATATGACATGGCATATAACAAAACTCATGTAGAGCTCAGGAGCATATCATGCACACATTAATCATGGCAAAAATGTCAAATAGCTATTTGATGAAACAGATCTGACAAGTTTATCACATAGCCCTCTTCCAATAGCATTTCGGGCATCAATATGAGATCAAATGAAAATGATGCAATGAGATGAAATGATGTACTCGTCGAGACGAACATTTTGATATGCTACATGCGCAAATCGGAGCTACGGGCGCGGAGTTACGACATGATGAAAATCGCAAAAAAACTATGTTTTGGGGGATAAAAGTCAACCGTCTCCCAGATCTGGATCCGGCCCGAATGTACTGTAGCAGCGCGGCGCGATTCCCGAGGTTGAACACCGCCGGAGTTTGAGGCCGTCGTCGATGGAGATCCGGCGGAGGAGGAGATCGTCGTCGCCGGAGCTTGACGCCGGCGATGGGCGAGGGCGGCGCTGACCGCGGTCGGTGGGGCGCGTGGAGGTCTCGGCACCCGAGGTGACGGGGTCGCGGGGCCGCCGTGTCTGGGCGCGGTGAGGTGGTGGCCGCCGGCGAGAGAGGAGAAGGGCAGCGCGGCGAGGAGCTAGGCGGCGGGGCGCGCTGCGGCGAGGAAGAACACCACGAGCGACGGCGGCGGAGATCCGGGCCTCGGGGGCCGGCCTCGGGCCCAGGCGGGCCCACGCGTGATCGGCGGCGAAGTGGGGCTGCCCCTGGACAGGTGGCGGATCGCGAGTGGGTGGCGGCGGTGTGTCCGGCCGGATCGGACGTGTCCGGCCACGCAGAGGAGCTGGGAGCTAGGTTAGGGGTGGAGGAGACGCGGGATTTTTGGAGGAGGAGCTATTTATAGGCATAGAGGGAGCTAGGAAGCTCCAAATGGAGTGCGGTTTTCGGCCATGCGATCGTGATTGAACGCTCTAGAAGATGGAAGGGTTTTAGGTGGGTTTTGGGCCAAATTTGAAGGGTGTTGGGCTGCAACACAAATGAGGTCTTCTCGGTACCTCGGTTAACCGTTGGAGTATCAAACGAAGTCCAAATGGTACGAAACTTGACAGGCAGTCTACCGGTAGTAAACCAAGGCCGCATGATAAGTCTTGGTCCAATACGGAAATGTTTAACCCCCACACACGAAAAGAGGTAGAAAGGGGCACCGGAGGAGATAGGAGCGCCGGAATGCAAAACGGACAACAGGGAAAATGCTCGGATGCATGAGACGAACACGTATGCAAATGCAATGCACATGATGACATGATATGAGATGCATGACAAAGGCAACAACACACGGAGACAAAAACCCGAACCCGAGGAAAATAAAATAACTTAGCACCGGAAACGGCAAGAGTTGGGATACATATAAGGTAAATTACATCCGGGGTGTTACAACTGCCTTGCTCGCATTCTCTCCATTAATGGCTCCCAAGCCGGAGTTTAATTCTCTTCTTAAATATAAAACACTCATCACAAATGTTTTACTTAGAACACCCATATGCAAACCGACAGCTTCCCCAGGAAGCCAAGAGAAAATGTGCCGAGCAGGATTTCTATAGCTCTTGATCGCAAACGTATTAGATAGAACACCCATATGCAAAGTGAGAGCAGCACAAGATTTGTGCATCCCTTCAACACAAACGGTTGTTTTGGATGACCCGTGTGCAACCACGTGCAAACAATTTGGTAAGATTTTTCAATCCTTGTAACACTACTATTTGTCAAAATTCAGTAATTAAGCATATATTAAGCAGTCGTTCTTAATTGATACAAACAATTCAACTCGATAGCTGAACCGACCAAACTTTTCCCCAATTGTTGCCAACCACGTACTGAAATAGCTAGTTCAACTATATATACTAGCTAATTTTAAGTACATTACACAGTTCCACCACATCTATAGTCAGATGAACCAAACAAAATAGCCCCTAAATACTACTACTACTGCGGACAGGTTTTGTACTACTTCCGGCTGCCTCTCGTCTGCCGAGCGTGCTCAGTAAGAGGCGGAGGAGGAGGAGCCTACCGACGAGCTAGGAAACCGCAATGCGGTGCCTACCGCTAATGCAGCTTCAACGACGCTCACCTCAAACACCCTCTACCGCTCCAGACGACCCCTCTCGAAGCGGTGGTTCTCCTCGTAGATCTCCTGATTCCTTGCCTCTGAGGCGGCGTGGGCTGTGGACACGGCGGTGGTATGGCTCTTTGCATGCTCGAAGAGGCGCTCCTCCTCCTCCCACAGGAACTCGGTGTAGCGTACAAGGTTGCTGACGCATGCGCGGGCATCCACCTCCGCCTCCCGCCTTCGGGCGTCAGTGGCGGAGTGGGTGATGACCCTGTCAATCGACGATGGGCTGGCGGCCATAGCGGCCGACGACGAGGTGGCGACCACGACCACCACCTCCCGCCTTCGGGCCGTGGTGGCAGAGCGGGTGATGGCCATAGTAGCCGGCAGTGGGGTGGCGGCCACGACGGCCACCTCCCGCCTTTGGGCCGCGGCGGTGGAGCGGGCGATGGCCCTGGCTTTCGATGGTGGTGTGGCGGCAACGGCGGCCGGCAACAACTGCCTACGGGCACCGGCGGTGGAGCGTGTGGTGGGTGTTCCACGCACACCCAACAAGGACGCCACACGCACTACACTAAGTCGGGGACTGCGCCACCACCGCGATGTAGCCTCCCAGCTGGAGGTGTCCTCTGATGACGGCGGAGTGGCTGCACGATGACGACGGACTGGTGCCATTGGCGATTGTGGGAGAAGTAGACGAGAGAAGCTACAGGGATGGAGGGGAAAATGCGACGCATGACTCGCCGGCTGTGAGGGTTTTTATAGCAAGCTGATAAGCATTGGGATTTTGGGGGATTTCATCGAGTCGGGCGGGAAGCTTGCGCGGGAACGGGCTCACCGACGATTCATGGGCGCCATCGTTTGGCAAAAAGAACGCCCCAACGCGCTGTACAAGCTTGCGCTGTAAGCCGTCTGCGGTAGTGGATTGACAAGACGTGCGAGAGGAGGACGAAAGGCCACATACACATACAGTTATTAAAAAAATGTTTGCGATTTAATTACCTACTATACCACCGTCCTGGTTTATAAGTATGATTTAACTAATAAAATACGAATGCATGTCGCCAAAGATTATATAGTTGGATTTGTATTTGAACATAGTTTCCAATTATATAATTTTGAAAACATGCATTAACATTTGGTTGGTTAAATTTGATGGCAAAGTATGGCACAGAATATAAAGGATACTATAGACTATATGGAGGTGGTACCACACGGCCGCTCTTTACGCAGCGAGGCAACTGTCGGCCGGCTTCTAGGCGACCATTTCCTGCGTGTTCAACTACTCTATGGGTGTGGTTGCTTGCGGTTCAGGAGGCCATAGCGCGCTCTGCTCGAGTCCCGCCACATGTGCTCTGCTCTCACATCCCTTTGGGTGCTTGGGGCATGATCATGCACGTTCATGTGCAAGCGGTTGCGCCGGGCGCGGCGCAACGAGGCAGTTACCGGCTGCAAAAACTGCCATGCGGACGCGCCGAGAATCCGCCCGGCCCCCTTTTATTCCTGTAGACATTTACCTTCATATCTCGCCTCACATGACACAATAAGCACACCCACGAGGACACATACAGAGAGGACATCCATCGGTTCCAATGGCGCTCCCCGTGGCTTCAATGGCGTTCCCAGCAGCCGCCGACGATAACGGCGGGCGGTTCACCACGCATCACGTAGTGGACACCCACGTGATGGGGAAGGCCCTCTCGGTGGTGTACACGAACGATCCGGTCTTTGTGGAGAGCTCCGTCCAATCTATGGAGCAGTTCCTTGCCGAGGACAAGTACCGAGTGGTTGGCTTCGACCTCGAGTACACCATCGGTCATGCCGGGCACAATCAAAAGGTTGCCATCGCCCAGTTGTGCGTGCGACATGATGTCCTCATCTACCACTTCTACCTTGCCACAAGGCCTTGCGAGTGTTTCTCTAGGTTTATCAAGAGCTCCGACTACAGTGTCGCTACGGTGGACACCACCAACAATCTAAAAGCGCTCAAGGTTTCGGTATTGAAATGCCCAAATCTTGTCAACATCCAGCACCACTACAAGGTCTTGGGCAGCAACAAAAGCAAACTGAACTCCCTGGTTGACCTCGCCTCGTCCATCATCGACCCCCACTACGCGAAGATGAAGCAAGAGAGCAATAAGGACAAGAACGCCTAGCAAAGTGTGTGGCATAAGAGACTGGATGAACAACATGTCAAGTACGAAACCATGGACGCGTACACAAGCTACGAGATGTACAGGAGGATCATTGACATGAGGAACTGTCTTCTTCCTGACCCAGACAAGGGATCGAGCCACATAGTAGTGGCGGGAGCGTCACAAGAAGTAGATGACTAGACGGTCGTTTCTCCTACTTTAGAATGCATGCAATTGTTTATTGAGGTGTGTGTGAATGATCTGTATAGTCACTTATGTAATTGGATGTTTATTTTAGTTATATATACATGTTATTCTACTATAGACAGAGCAATTCACACAGCTTATTAGCAGCAACCATTTGTGTTATTATTGGTCTTCGCACACATTTCAGATTACGGACCAGTTTGTCACATATCACACACATCTTGTTCAGTTGAACCGTTTCCATTGTGTCGCCTAATCACACACAGTTCATCCCAGTGAACCATCTGTTGTATATCACACACGCCTTCATCTGGCTGCCCGTTTCTTTTGTGCCTCCTCATCCCAAAGAGTGAATTGAGCTGAACCGCATGCCCTGCATCGCACATGCCACTAAATTCGGAACCGTGTTTGATGCATCTGTCATCGCAAACGTTTTGCACCGGGTTTTTTACACCACCATTTGCGATTATGGCATCACACATAGTTTCGTCGAAGGGTCTCTGATCATAGTGTCACGTTTGGACGATCCTGCAGTAGTGAGAGTCTTGAGCTTGAGCCAATATGTGTCCTTAGCATTTTGAGGGGTCCACAATCCTAATCCATGCCATGCCAATCATTGAACTTTCCTGAAATATTTATCTTTAAATAGCATTAGCTCAATGAGCCATATGTTGTTCATAATTACCAAAACCACCCAGGGATAGTTGCACTTTTAAGGGGTCAGTGATTTGGGTGGAAGGTGTCGCGCTGGCGGTCAGGGCATGTGGGATGTGGAAGTAGGAGGAGGATGGCGGCCGGGTGTGGATTACCTGCCTAGATAGACAAGGCCGAGCAGCATTAAGGAGGGTCACCGGCAAGGAGGCAGCGCTGCAAGCAAGGAGTGAAGGTTTCAACTTGGAAAGGAAAGAGGAAATAGGGGAAATGTGCCTTTTGGTAAGGGGAAAACTTGGAAAGGAAGCCAAAATTTTTGGAATCGGTTCAGCAAAAAAACTGGCGCGCAAAGTGTCATCAGACACGGTCCCTTATTCAGAACTATGTACGATATGTGAACATCACAGACGATTCAGATAGCTTAGCCCATGTGTGATGAGTTTCAACATCAAAAATTTTGGTTCGAATTTCCCTGGTTACAGTGGTCATCCACGTCATTGCATAATGTTCGTACACAAAGGAGACTACAGCACACCCACACTTCTTAATCGAGCAAGTTCAACAATTAAACAGAGCTAGCTGACCTAAACATTACTCTAAAAAATTAAAGACCAGTGCTCTTAATTAAGTAAAACAAAGAGTACAACTAGGGCTGGTGCTCGTCGATCTCCATCGCCGCCTCCATGTCCAGCTCGTGCCCGACGATCTCTTGGGGAAGGGGCTCCATGGCATCCATCGCACCATACTCGGCAAGCATCTCACCATCTGCATCCGCCATATCTTCGGAATAGGCCGCCACGAGCTGGGCATGGGTGGTGGCGATCTGGGCTTTGTCGGGCTCCATCGTGGGAATGTATGCCGGGCAGGAACGGACGGCTGCTCGAATGCTCTCGGCGATTGCCAACTCTTCGGCCCTGGGTTGCCAACCGTTGTAGGAGAAGCTTCTTTCGATTTTTGCGGTGACCGCCATGAGCTGGGCATGGGCAGCCTCGACATATTCATGGGCGGCCTCCATCAGGGTTAAGGCCGCCGCTGCGGAATGGACAATTGTTGTGCCACTCTAGCCAGTTGCTATCCCCGAGGCAGATGTTGCTGCCGCCTCCTGAGAGGCAACAGTGGCCGTTTGGGCTGCCTTGGCCGCTCGGTCGCATATTGCAATCGCCCTCGCGAAGCTTGTTAGCACGTGCCCGGCGGCTACGGCCGCGCTCTCACCAAACTGGGCCGCCAAAGTTTCCCTCACGACGCGGGTCCATGTCCCCATCTTTCACCAGCGATGATTGAACAGTGAAATGATATTTGAGGAGCGAGCTAGTGTGCTTTACACGCTGGCTGTGGACTATAGCCGTCGCACCTTCTCGCGTAAGCCGTATGCATACTATACTCCGATAGTGCTCCAAGATATTTTGAGCTACATCTCACACGATTGGTGATAATAAACTGTGTGTGATCTACTTGATTTTCTGTCTTGATTTGAATTACATAATGGGGTCACAGCTGCAATGGATGGTTTTTGGATTGCTAGAACTTTTATATGCAGTGAACATGCAACTATAGGTGTGTCGTCAAAAAAATGGAATTATTTAGGGTTCACTTGGACATTTTTATACATTAACCTGGTTTTGTAGGCATTTCAGGTGCAGAATTCAAATTTAAACTACATGCACATGCTCCGGTGCTACAACATGGCTTGTAAAATCATATATGTGTCCATGGGTTTATGCTAATGTCCCATGCGAGAAATGGGGATAAATTTCGAGCACCACGGCAAACATTGAGGTACCTGCTTTTGTAATTCTAGTAAATCCAAAACTCGTCTGAAATTCATGAAACTAGGCATGCTATCATGGAGCAGCGTCAACATGCCGTGGTAAAATTTTTGTCCCATTTGGGGTAGGTTTGGGTATAAGCTTCTCACAAACCAGAGATTCTCACAACAAGCCTGATGGTTTCGGTATGGAATGTGCCACCTTTGGGGACGAAACGATATCCATTGCCTCTTATTGCTTTCAAAAAAATTCTAGTGTCAACATAGAACAACAGGAGTGTTTTGTTAAATTTTGGAATTTTTCAGGGTTCATTTGGACATTTTTATACATTAACTAGGTTTTCTAGGCATTTTATGTGCATAATTCAAATTTGAACTACATGCACATGCTCCAGTCCATATAAATTGGTTGAAAAATAAAATATGTGTCCTTGGGTGCATGCTTAGGTCCCATGCAAGATATGGGAATGAATTTCAAACACCAGGGCACTGTTGATTGTGGGCAAAACGTTGAGATACTTTGTTTTCAAATTCTAGTAAATTCAAAACTCGTCTGAAATTCATGAAACTTGGCATGCTATCATGGAATGGCACCCGACATGCTGTGGTATTTTTCTTGTAAATTTTTAGAGAAGGTGTACTCGAATAACAACAAAGGTATTTTGAAAAAAAATTGCTTGCAATTTAATATCTCAAACGTTTGTATAATTCAAATCGTGTGCATTCTGTTAACCATTCACGTGACAGCTTCTTGACTGAACGGGAGGTGTGCGAGCGCAGTCCGATGCGCGGGCTAACCGAGAAGCGTACAAGCTGTCCTCCAATGTGCAGGCTCACCGGAAAGCATGCGAGTTGTATGTTGCGTAACCTCACTGGGAAATGAGGCCTTTGACTTTCATGGCCGTGCGCCTTCCTCTCCGTTAATGGTGCCCGAGCTGCTGTTTAATATCGGCGGCCTTATTGTTCACCTCCCATTCTGCTCCCTCCTGCAGACCTCTACCAACGCCATGGCGCAGAATGATCATCTTCCACTAGTCTTCAACTTTGGTGAAGTCGACTCCGAGCCGGAGGAGATAGAACAGAAGCAGGAATGGGGCCTCATGGACATGGCCCAGAATGAGATGGCCGCGGTGGTTGCTACCCCCGCTCCCGTCCCAGCTCCCATCCCAGCGCCCGCGCCAGCGACCATCCACGTAGCATTGATGGGATGGTCGCCGAGCACTATCGCAGACCTGTAAGCCACGGGCGTCAGCGAGGTCTCCGCGGACCCGCCTGAGCTCGTGTACATGCCAGCGCCAGCGCCCGTGCCTGTGCCCGTGCGAGCCCCCACCCACCGTGGCACCGGTCCCTGTGCGTTTGCCTGCACCCTCCGCGCTCGTGCCCGTGCCCCCCCCTCAGCAGCATGGGATGCCGCTATAGACCGCTACCTCTCAGTGGCGCCAGTTGTCGTCCTCCCGCGCCCCGCCTGTCGATCGCGCGATGACATGATGTTTGATTTACAAGTGAAGAACATTATGTGCTGCCTTGAAGACTTCAAGAACTGCATCCCGGAGGACGACAACGACAGCGCGACACGCCACCTCCGCCGCCGCCGGAAATAGTTTTTTTTGGGGGTTTAATACTGTATCTCGAATTCTCGATCATATGAATATAAATTTGTAGTGTGACTGAATGAAAGATAAGGTTTGAACGAACTTGCGTTTTTATCTCTTAATGTACAGACTTACCAAATGAATTTCTTTTGAAAATAACATCAATGGTTTTTAAATATAAAACACTCATCACAAACGTTTAGTTAGAACACCTGTATGCAAACCGACAACTTCCCCAAGAAGCCAAGGGAAAATGTGCCAAGCAGGATTTGTGCAGCTCTTGATCACAAACGTTTTAGATTGAACACTCGTATGAAAAGTGAGAGCTATGGTCTTCCCCCTTAAGTCAAGGGAAAATTCGTAGCACAGGATTTGTGCATCCCTTCAACGCAAACGGTTGTTTTGGATGACCCGTGTGCAACCACGTAGAAACAATTGGGTAAGATTTGCATCTGTCATATTGGGTATGTTGCCATTTGTCAAACTGGAAAGATTGCCATTTGTTTATCTAGTAACATCGCCGTTTTTCAACCTTGTAACACTGCGATTTGTCAAAATATGCAGCTAAAAATCACTAGCACTATCTAATTTTTGCAACTAAAATCACTAGCACTGTTCATATGGACACCAATACAAAGTGGAATTATACTTTTTTTGTCAAATTTGAGACCAGTTTTGATGTAATGTTTATCTAATTACAAATGGGAGATTATTAATAATTGGGAGCCAATATCCCAAACGGATTATTTATTCGAACCGTGAGCGTTAGACCAACAATGGATACGTGCCATGCTTCGGTTAAGCAATAAAGCGCATCATTAATCATCCAAATAGAAAAATAATATACGTGCCGCCACGCGACCCGTGTGCCGTGAGAGTAGGCGTGAGTTGACGGGACGCATATGCAAATGTACCATTCATTACATAGAACAAGTCATCAACACACAATGACAACGAGGATACATGTTGGATTATAGATTATTTCCAACAAAACTTTCTAGTAAAGTAAAGTTTTTCTCACACAAAAAATAACAAAGCGATGAAATGAACTTCAGCTCAACCAATCCTCGGCATTGGAAACGCTTTCTTTGAACCATAACTGGTTCTCTGGGAAGGGCCAGCTATTGTCAATCTTGAGATCAACGCATGACTGATCATCCAGGCTGAAGCGGCCTATATTAGGACGCATATTTTGATAGCAAAGGTAGGGAACCATAGCAATGTCTGAGGTATAGATACAGTTGCTTCTCATAAATGGTAGTGATGTTGTGTCAAAAGCAGCTGGATCACCTTTGACCATCATTGGATAGCTTTTTCCAAGAAAGAGCGAGTTTTCTCCAAGACTATCAATACTGAACCGGGGAGAAGGTGTTGGCACTAGCACACCAGTATCCATCATAAATACCCTGTAACGTATGTTGGAATAGGTTTGGAGAGTGCCACCATGGGAGACAACACCTACTTCGTTAGTAACATTAGCAGTGCCCTGTATACATACAAGAAGAGGTGATCCATCGGAATAAGTTGTCAGGCGACACTAAGTATATAGGTCCTGCTCGTCCTCATGCTCGTGATCATCACCATCGTCATCTCCCCCTTGGTTATAAAAATTTTCAAGTATAGGTGGTGGAATGTTCACAGGACCTTGGAAACACAACAAGGTTAATTAGTAAAGGGAAACTAGCTAACCCGCATGCATGTGGACGAAACAATTATAATTACGGTGGAAGACAAATGTACCGAAACCATAAGGATTCCATGCAAAAACAGTGCCACGAGTGGTGGCAGCAAACACAAGACCCTCGTATTGAATTGCATCAAAGTACTCATCCGTGTACAAAAAATGATTTTTTGAGCAATATCCATCGAGGCGTGGAAGTAAGGACGACAAAAAGCTTGTCGAAGATAGCAACAACATCATAGTTCTTGTAATCCCAAGAGCGGTTGGGAACTCGACAAATTGCTATCTTCCGTAGATGACGGTCACCATGATCGTATTTGAACATATGTAGATCATTTGTGTGCTCAGCCTCAGGTCAGTCTGTGATTTTTGGAAGTGGTACCCGATGACGAGTGTACACATTCAGAAGTTCCCACTCATAGTTATACCCAATATAAACAACCCAATCTCCATTTGTGCCTGCCCAAGCCTTACCCTCAAGCGATGGCGTCTTAACATCACATGTATCATTATCAAGTGGCATCAACTTGCAGAAGGCGATGCTTCCGTCATCCCCACGCCGGCGACCAGCGTCATGGCGAAGAAGATAGGGGAGATCAAACTACTCTAGAACCCTTGGGTTCTTTGCAATGATGTTATTTGTTGAGTCGAGAATGGACTTGAACAAACCTGCCGTGCTAGCCGAGGTGATGATGTCGCACCGATCAATGAGTTCCTCCACCATGTCATCTTTTAGATCGGGGCAAGAATAACAAGATCATTTTCAGGTTGTTCCCTCCATGGAGAAGACGATCAAACAATGGCAGAAGGAAGGGTGAAGACAAATGGAGGGAGGAAGTGCATGTGACAACAGTTCCAAATCGAGAGGGAAAGGCCAAGAGGCAGTGGATGGTTGCCACGGTACAAGAAGAGGCTAGTGGAGAGCGAATGGTTTCCACAGAGGTCACACACTGACGAGAAGGCTAAGTGAACCACATGCCGTATATCACACACACCTTGATTTGGCTGACCGTTTCTTTTGTGTTGCCTAATCATAAACAGTTCATCCGAGTGAACCGTTTGTTGTATATCGCACACACCTTAATCTGGCTGCCTGTTTCTTTTCTTCCTCCTCATCGCAAATAGTTAATTGAACTGAACTGTATGCCCTGCATCGCACATGCAACTAAAATCCGAACCGTGTTTGATGCATCCGTCATCACAAACATTTTGAACCTTTTTTGACGGTGTTTTACACCACCATTTGCGATTATTTCATGGCACACAATTTTGTTGAAGGGTCTCTGATCATAGTGTCGCGTTAGCAGCATCCTGCAGTAGTGAGGGTCCATCAAGAAACTGTCAAATAGAAATAAAATAAAAGAAACCATAATCACAAACCCAAAAGAAGAACAGAGAGGGAGTTATAGGATTAGTCTCGGGGTTGCAAGACCGGGCCTTGGCTAGAATCAACACCATTGATGCGCTCACCTTTCCTTCTTTGGGAGAGAAGAACAATGGCAGAAGCAGGTCACGGTTTTCTTGAAGAAATGAGGAACAAGATGAGGGAGAAGAGAGTTGGTGTTTTCTTCAAGAGAGGAAGCTGAGGGAGAAGAGTGAAATGATGGTTGCTTCGTCCATCCAACTTACTGCTGGAAAGGTGGGGGTTTTGTGATTTGACAGCTCATTGGGCATTACTGCGGCGCTCTAGTATGGAGTAATTTAGTGCATGGCTAGTGGACCCCGATTTTGGTTGTCCCACACGTCGCTGAAAGTGAGTAGCAAGGTTCCCGACGGCCGTTGAGGAGGATCCACATGGTAGAGTGTGTCCACTGTTTCTGAAGAAAAAATGATTACAACAAGCGTTTCCACTATTACGACGAAGGAGTGCGAAACACGGCAGCCACTTGAACTTACCCATTGCTCCTACTACTAGGCATGTGCAGTGGTTCATATGTCAGTACTACATAATCTTTTTGCTAGTGTAGTAAGATATGACAATAACAAATGATGTTGTGCGCATGTCAACTATATGAACAGTAATGTAACATAGTACCCCCTTTTTTGACTGCCTAGTCGAGAATGAACGGTGAGATCAATGT
Organism: Triticum urartu; assembly: GCF_003073215.2. Classification (NCBI taxonomy): domain Eukaryota; kingdom Viridiplantae; phylum Streptophyta; class Magnoliopsida; order Poales; family Poaceae; genus Triticum; species Triticum urartu. Next base: position 248,462,235 of record NC_053027.1, on the reverse strand, counting down.
TAACAGAACTAGGTCTATAGCGCACGGAGAGTACGGTGCTATACTACTCCACGGAACATGAACCATATGAAGCAAGAATTAGTGTTAGGCAGGGTATATGAAGGGTGCATGGGATGGGAGCAAAAGTTCCCTTCTCAACCCACTTTTGGGTGCTTGGCAGAGTGCATGAAGGGTGCATGAGTCCACCCTAGTAGGTTAACACAAATACACTAGGAGCATGCATGAATAGGGGTGCTGAGATTAGCATGCACAAAGAGGGAACAACTATATTGAGATGAGAATGCAACCAAACACACCCACACGCTTTGCGCTACAGTGACTGATCTGCACCGTTTGAGTTTGATCCAACGGTCATATTGTGCCGGGACATGGACATGCCCATGCAGAGTACGCCTAAACACCACTGAAGTCCCTCTACTTCTCGAGGTGCACGAAGTTGGTGATGTAGGGTGCCACCGCCCGTAGATCCCGCTCCCGGTTGATGGGAGCCAGCTCGCCAAAGACGGCGTCCAATGGCACGAATAGATTCCGGTGACGGAGCCCTGAGAGGATTCGCCTGGCAATGGCGATGGCAGCCCGCAACCCCTCCTTGTCTAGCTCCGCCCCCATCATCGCATGGAGACGGCTCAGCTCCTCGGAGATATAGGTGAAGAAGGAGACCAGGTCAGGAAGCCGCAGCTCGCTGAAATCGACGGGGTGGTCGAACGGGTTTAGCCTGACGCCTGGCATGGCTGCACTGGCATGATGGTAGGCATCACGCAGCCGCAACACGTGTGTGGTAACATGGTCCACCAAGTGGTTGAGGTGATCCTGGACCTCGTCACGATTGGCCCGCTCGCGCTCTAGCCGGCTTGCCTGCTCGCCTATCATATCTCCCGCTTTCTGTAGCAACACTGTCGATGCCTCAAGCATATTTTTCGTGGACGCTTGCCGCTTTCGAAGCTCGGTGAGCTCCCACACATAAAGGAGGAGCATGGCACTCCTCTCCTCCTTGAGCTCACGGAGCTCCATGTCCTTGGCCCTGAGCTCCGCATCCTTAGCCTGGAGCTCCTATGTCAGGCGCCTCACCTCAAACTCCGTGATCTGGTGCACCGCCATGGAACCAAGTAGAAGATATGGGGAGAGGAAGCAAAGGGGGCGAAACGGCTGAAAGGCAAGGCAATCTATGGGAAGGCAGAGTGAGCCAGCTGAGGAGCGGGGTGAATCTTTTGGTTTTCACCATGGGAAAACACCAATCGGTGACTGTTCACATCAGGGAGCAGTGGGTTTTACAGGCCGAGTCATCGTGACTAATTGTTGCCACGCCTGCTCCTGTCAATCAAAAAATTAAAAATCCTACCGCGCCTGCCGCACCCAAAACTAGCGCAACGTCACGGTGGATATTTAAATTTACCTGCCAGCAAGGAGATAAAAAAGGGTGAAAAAACAAATGTGGCGGTGGCCTAGCTAATCGGTCGCACTAGCCCAACTAGCTACCCACCATGCTTCACGGATGTACATGGCGGGAAAGGTGGTCTTTCGTGATTTGATGACTCATTTACTTGCTTCGTGTAACATCCCAAATTTTCAATTTGGAATGTTATACATTAGATCATCAATGCATATCATATTTGTTTTGCATTTTGGTTGATCCTAGAAATTCTATGCAACTCAATGACCCACGGAGAGAGTTGGGGATTTCGATATTTTCATATTTGAGTTCTCTCAAATTTTGAGAATAGGATCATTTGATTTTATTTATTTTATCATCAATTATTTCTAATACAGAAATATGAGAGAGGGAATAAAATGACTTTCCCAAAATAAAGAAATATTGAGGATTTAATAATAAAATCAAATAAGATTTTATTTCGGAGTTTTTCGGTGTTTTATTTGAAATTAGGAAAAAAATGCATTTTTCAAAATTGCATTTAGGTCCGAAATAAATGTTCACCTTGTGAGGCTTGATTTTAGAAACCCGTGAAAATTAATTTCGGAAATTTTGGAGTTCGTTTAGTATTTCTTTTTTTCTTTTCTTCCGAGCGGAATATATATAAAAAAATGCGCCGTGCGCCGACTGGGCCAAGGCCCAGCTGACGGCCCACCCCGCCGCCTGCGTCTCCCTCCAGGAGACCGGAGCCGCGCCGCCGCCCGAGTCCGGCTCGGGGCCGCCGCCGTGCCCCCTCCCCCAAGGCAGCACCCCCTCCCTCTCTTAAATGCCGAGCCGCCCCGCCGCCCTCACCTCACCCCGCCCCGCCGCCCGCCAAGCCGCAGCCGCCCCGCCGCCTGCGCTGCTGCCGCCGCTGCCGCGCGCCACACGTCGCCGCTGCTGCACCGCCCCGCCGCCGAAGCCCCGCCCCGCCTGCCGGAGTACCTCGCCGGAGGTATAGCCGCTGTTCGCCGTTCGGTTTTTTTTTTAAAATAATTTTATTCGAAACCCTAGATCGGTTTATTTCTCTGGTTTATTTAATTAGTGAACGTTCACCGATTCGTTCATTTTAATGAACGCGTTCATCATTTAGTTTCAGATAACGAACGTTCGCTCGTTAATCTGTTCTTCATTTTTCTTTTCTCGGATTAAATCCGCGATTTTTCTGATCGCGATTCCTCATCCGATTTTCGATTTAGTTTAACTTTCCGCTCGTTTATCGGAATCAGGCGATTCAAGCGCCTAGGGATTCGTCTCGAAACCCTCTATCCGTTTAACCAACCTAAACAAGATTTTGCTACTGTAAAATTTGCCCTAGATCCAGATTGCTAGAATGAAGTTGTTTTCTTTCGCTATTTGTCTTTCGTTGATTTGTTCGATTTGATTCTTTTGCCAACCGGAGTTCTTAAGTTTAACCTTCTGGTTAGATCTCTTATTTGAGTTTTACCTGTGCATTAGATGAGTACTTATTGTATGCTCATTTGTTTGTTTGCGATAGAGTATCCGGAGTGCGCCGCCTGTTACTTCGAATCGCTAGGTTTCCCGGATCATCAGCAAGGCAAGTAACACTTTGATCATACCTTCTCTACTACCCAGTTTTACTGCATTAGATCAATCCGCACACATTGCATGATTAGGATCTAATTAAATTGTGGGATGGGAAGTAGATGAGGTAGTACCTATTACCAGTTTATTTTTCAAACCTTTGGGAGTTACTTCTACGTTTGCTTATCATGCCATGCTATGCTAGTAGACGTGGATTGGGTGAGTGAAATCCATTGACAGATGTGAGATTGTTAATTAATGGTTTATCTAAGGTGGCAACTTAAACACACATCTGGGTGGATTGAGGCATCTGGGTATTCCAGGACTTGCCTGTTTTCTTTTGGACCGCCACCCAGGCTCAAAGGGATCATAAGACTATTCATACTAGAAACTTCCGTGTGCAGCCACAAGCTATTATGGGCTCTAGCATAGTTGACTAAGTTGTGCGAACTCTTACAGTGGTAGACTAGCAGATGTAGGGGATGTAGGTGGTACGGTCTACCCGATCGTAAGGTGCTAGTGCTTCTGAAAGACTATGTCTCGGTCATCCGTCTTCTCAAACACCCTGTAGTGCGAGAAACCAAACGGAGGCGATCGAGTCTTGTGGGGAAAAGTGCGCAAACCTCTGCAGAGTGTAACAAACTAATCATGATTAGCCGTGTCCCTGGTTATGGACATCTTGAGTATCTAGTACTTGGATGATCATGTGAATCTCAACATGTTACTCTAAATTAATTTTGTTGGGTTATGTTTAATGATGATGATTAATTGGGATTGAGAATGCTGTCAACCATTCTCAATGTTTAACAACTACCATGATAGGTAAATAAAATTATTCCTTTCAAGTACAGAAAAATTGGCTTTACGCAAAAACTATAACCATAGAGCTTTCCACCAGCCAAATATGCATATAGTATAGCTGTTTCATTCCATTACTCTCTATGTGTTACCTTGCAAGCATATTCCATGTGATGTCCCGTTTTCGGGCTGCAACGTTAATGTTGCAGACTTTTCAGACGACGATTAAGGAGTTTTTAGGTCGTGGTTCTATACTCAGTGATGCCGTTGGAGTTGATGGACTCACTTGTCTTCCAAGCCTTCCGCTGTTATCGTTATTAGATGTCCTTAAGCCATATTTATTGTAATAAGTTCTCTTCTGAGACACTCGATGTAATAAGTGTGTGATTGCTACTCTGCTATAAATCCTCCGAGTACTGTGTGGTGTCAGCATTACTGATCCAAGGATGACACCGGAGCACAGAGATCAGACTGTTTGAGGTCTGGTCTCTACAGAGATGGTATCAGAGCCAGGTTGACTGTAGGACACGGCCACTAAGCTAAAAGACCTAGATCACTATTCACTCTCTTCTCTTCTGACTCCTCATCTTTTCTACTCTTTAGGATGGCGGATGCAAGGAACAAGTTCACACAACCGGATGAAGATACACCCTTTGGACGACACTTGAAGGAAGTCACTAGATACCTGAACATAGGAGTACCAAGCTTCACGGGAACCTACAACACCACTTTACCTGAAGAAGAGCGCTGGATGATTCAAGTTCAAGTTCCAGGAAGGACGTTCATGCCGGTCACTGAGCCCATAGAGTTTTCTTTTGATGCACCAACTTGGAGTCTAGGAAAGAGCATGGCAGCTCACATCGCCATGGGACGCATTGGAGAAGTCTACCACAAGGATCTCAAGGATACTATCTACCAGATTTGTGGGCGCTGAGATGAACACTGGGAGATGATCAGCACCAGGAAGGATAGATCAATCGCAGCTTTTATCCAGGAATTAAACCAGCACATTCGACGCCAGGAGAACCAGATGTGTGCCGACATGATAGATCTGAAGAAGGCTAAGACTAGAATCAAGGAACTGGAGGAAGAACTCAAGGCTACACGTGAAGATTATGAAGAAGAAATTGAAGTATTGGTGGAGAAGAATGACGACCTGATCAAGAAGATTGGAATATTTATGGGAGGCCTGACACCAGTAGCTGAAGACGAAGAACCCAAGGCAATTAACCCAGAAGACTACATCATCATCGACGGCATCGACTCGGAACCAGACAGTAGCGATGATGACTATGTTGATGAAGCTGGAGCAGATATCATGGAGTCAACGACTGAAGTATATTTCTAGTAGACCACCTCCTCAGTAGTAGTAGTCCACCATGTAAATATATTAGCCCGAGCACTTTTGCGATAGTTAGATCGATTGTATGCCCTTGTTTGATTGAATGAAGTGAATTGTTTGCTTTTGCCTCATGTGCATATGGGTAGTGTTTTCTCTATAGACCCCCTCTATTCTTATATCGCATCTTTTCTAAACCCTCAGATGCCTCCGAGACGTGACCCCGGATTTGCCTTCCCACCGGAGCTCGCCTAGTTGATACAGCAGCAGAACACATTGATGCAGTTGCTAGTCCAGAATCAGAATCAGGGGAACAACAACAACAACCCACCACCACCACCACCTGTTGACCACTTAGCCCGTTTTCTTAGGCTGAATCCGCCGGTGTTTTCCAGTAGCACCGAGCCGATAGTAGCAGATGATTGGCTCCGCAAGACAGCTAGGGAGTTGACCACAGCAGGATGCACAGATGCGTAGAAGGTGAAGTTTGCCGCACATTAGTTAGAAGGACCCGCAGCATCATGGTGGGAGAATTTCACAGCCACTTTCCCAGTAGACACTGTCACATGGGACCAATTTCAGCAGGCTTTCCGTACTGCCCATGTTTCAGCAGGAGCTATGGCCATGAAGAAGCGTGAGTTTCGTAACTTGCACCAAGGAGGACGGACAGTTGGCCGGTATGTGGAGGAATTTAGTAAGTTAGCACGTTATGCCCCAGATGACGTCGCTACGGATGCAGCTAAGCAAGAGAAGTTTCTAGAAGGACTGAATGATGAGTTGAGCATGCAGTTGATGGTAGCCACCTTCAACAACTACCAGGAGTTGGTAGATCGTGCTCTTATGATTGAAGGGAAGCAACAGCAAATTGAGAATCACAAGAGGTAGAATGGACAAGGAAAGTACAATTCAGGAGCTCAGCAGAAGCCACGTTTTACCCCTAGACCAGGAGGACATTTTTAGCATACCCATGGAGGAGGTAGCTCGCACAATCACAATGGCACCAAAAATGGTAATGGCAATGGAGGAAGCAACGGCCAGAATCGCACCAACCCCTCAACCCCAGCCAAGAAGGACTTGAGCCAAGTCACTTGCTATAAGTGTTCGAAGACCGTACATTATGCCAATGAATGTCCTGAAGGCCAAAATGGCAATGGAAGTTCTGGGAAGAAGCCGAACCCTTTCAATAGGGGACAGGTGAACCACGTTAGCATGGAGGAGGTTGAAGCTCAGCCCGATGCAGTAATAGGTAAGTTTTTGGTTAAGTCATTTACCGCACTAGTTCTTTTTGATACCGGTGCATCGCATTCATACATCTCAAGGGGATTTGTGGATAAGTATAACCTACCAACCCAAGCCCTTAGGTCACCCATGTTAGTAACCTCGCCCGGAGCAGAATATGTGGCTAGTCTATGGTGTGATCGGTTACCATTAAGGATTGGTAACTATGTTCTTCCCTCAGACCTAATAGTATTGGAATCTCAAGGATTGGATGTGATATTAGGCATGGATTGGTTATCAAAGTATGAAGGAAATATTGAATGTGCTAGTAAGTCAATTTTGCTTACTACCCCAGAAGGGAGAAGGATCAAGTATGTATCCCTGCATGTGCCAAAGAGGGCCCAGGTAAATTGCCTAACAGGAGTTGTGCAGGAGGAAGTACCAGTGGTAAGGGATTTCCCTGATGTATTCCCAGAAGAGTTACCAGGCATGCCACCGGATAGAGATATTGAGTTTTTAATTGAGCTATTGCCAGGCACAGGGCCAATATCAAAGAGACCATATAGGATGCCAGCAAAGGATTTGGTGGAAATTAAGAAGCAGATTAAGGAGTTACTGGATAAGGGATATATTCGCCCAAGTTCTTCACCTTGGGGATCGCCGGTACTTCTAGTGGAGAAGAAGGATGGATCGTTAAGGATGGTTGTTGATTATCGAGGATTGAATGAAGTAACGATCAAGAACAAGTACCCACTACCAATGATCAATGATTTGTTTGATCGATTGCAAGGAGCTAAGGTATTTTCCAAGATTGATCTGCGATCAGGATACCACTAGTTGAAGATTCGAGAACAGGATATTCCGAAGACAGCTTTTACTACCAGATATGGGCTGTATGAGTATACCGTTATGTCATTTGGTCTGACTAACGCACCTGCCTATTTTATGAACATGATGAACAAAGTGTTTATGGAGTTCTTGGATAAGTTCGTCGTAGTGTTCATTGATGATATCCTGGTTTATTCGAAGATTGAAGAGGAATATAAGGAGCATTTGCGTTTGGTACTTGGAAAACTCAGAGAACATCAATTATATGCCAAGTTCAGCAAATGTGAGTTTTGGTTGAAGGAAGTAGGATTCCTCGGACATGTTATATCTGGAGAAGGTATAGCAGTAGATCCCGCTAAAGTTGAAACCGTGACCACATGGGAAGCCCCAACAACAGTTGGAGAGATCCGGAGTTTTCTTGGACACGCAGGATACTACCAGAGATTTATTGAGAATTTCTCAAAGATTACGAAGACTATGACTAAGTTGTTGAAGAAGGATACCAAGTTCATATGGATAGAGGAGTGTGAGGCTAGTTTCCAGGAGTTGAAGAAACGTTTGGTTACCTCACCAGTGTTGATTTTGCCAGACCAGACCAAAGATTATGAGGTGTACTGTGACGCTTCATGTCGAGGACTTGGAGCAGTGCTTATGCAGGAAGGGAGAGTTGTTTCATATGCCTCAAGACAACTGAAGCCTCATGAGTTGAATTATGCCACGCATGATTTGGAGTTAGCAGCCGTAGTGCATGCGTTGAAAACATGGAGACATTTTCTCATTGGTAATCATTATGAGGTGTACACGGATCATAAGAGTTTGAAGTACATTTTCACCCAGAAGGAGTTGAATCTCAGACTAAGGAGATAGTTGGAGCTTATCAAGGATTATGATATGAAATTGCATTACCACCCCGGAAAGGCTAATGCAGTAGCTGACGCATTAAGCCGCAAGAGCCATGTCAATACATTAATGACGGGAGAAATACCCAAGGAGTTAGCAGAAAATCTTCGTGAACTATGTTTGGAAATAGTTCCGAGAGGCTATGTAGCAGCATTGGAGATTCAGTCAACTTTGATGGATAGAATCAGAGAAGCTCAAAAAGCTGACAAAGAGATTGCCGCTATAAAGGAGAAACTGAGCAAAGGAAAAGCTAAAGGATTTCGTGAGGATGAACACGACACCCTATGGTTTGAAGACCGTGTTTACGTGCCCAATGACTCAGAGATCAAGAAGTTGATACTGCAAGAGGCACATGACTCACCATATTCAAATCACCCAGGAAACACCAAGATGTATTTGGATTTGAAGGATATTTTCTGGTGGACCGGAATGAAGAAGGATATTGCGGAGTATGTAGCAGTTTGTGATGTATGCCAGAGAGTAAAGGCAGAGCATCAGAAAGCCAGCAGGATTGTTACAACCATTGCCGATACCCGAATGGAAGTGGGATAAGCTAGGCATGGATTTTATCACGGGATTGCCCAGGACTCGTTCAGGCTATGACTCAATTTGGGTTGTAGTCGATCGATTGACAAAAGTAGCTCATTTCATCCCAGTAAAGACCACTTACACCAGTGCTAAGTTGGCAAAGATATACATGACCAGGATCGTATATCTGCATGGAGTTCCAAGGAGTACCGTATCAGATAGAGGAACCCAGTTTACCTCAAAGTTCTGGAAGCAGTTGCATGAAACTTTGGGAACCAGGCTAGAATTCAGTACAACTTTTCATCCACAAACAGATGGACAGACCGAGAGAGTCAATCAAATTTTGGAGGATATGCTGAGAGCTTGTGCGCTAGATTATGGATCTAGTTGGGACGACAATTTGCCATATGCAGAGTTCTCTTACAACAACAGTTACCAAACCAGTTTAAAGATGGCCCCTTTCGAAGCCTTGTACGGAAGGAGGTGCTGGACACCGTTGTCATGGGACGAAGTTGGAGAACGTCAGTTGTTTGGTCCTGACTTGATTAAAGAGTCTGAATAGAAGGTGAAGTTGATTCGCGATAGGCTCAAGGTAGACCAGTCCAGACAGAAGAGTTATGCGGATTCTAAACGCAAGGAGACAGTTTACGAAGTTGGAGATAGAGCTTATCTTCGAGTATCTCCACTTCGGGGAACAAAGCGTTTTGGAGTTAAAGGAAAGTTAGCACCACGATTTGTAGGACCATATCGAGTACTGGAACGTATGGGGGAAGTAGCCTACAAGTTGGAATTGCCCGAAGGATTGTCAGGAGTTCATGATGTGTTCCACGTTTCTCAGCTGAAGAAGTGTCACGCGGAGATGGCTGAGATACCGTTGAGAGATACAGTACCTTTGGAAACTATTCAGTTGGATAACGATTTAACCTATGAGGAGAAGCCAGTTAAGATCCTCGAGTTTGCCAACCGAGTTACTCGCAGCAAGGTTATCAAGTTTTGCAAAGTTCAGTGGAGCCACCACTCAGAGGATGAAGCCACCTGGGAGCGAGAGGAAGATTTGTTCAAGGACCACCCTCACCTATTTTCTAGCCAACCCGAATCTTGAGGGCGAGATTCATCTTAAGGGGGGTAGGTTTGTAACATCCCAAATTTTCAATTTGGAATGTTATACATTAGATCATCAATGCATATCATATTTCTTTTGCATTGTGGTTGATCCTAGAAATTCTACGCAACTCAATGACCCACGGAGAGAGTTGGGGATTTCGATATTTTCATATTTGAGTTCTCTCAAATTTTGAGAATAGGATCATTTGATTTTATTTATTTTATCATCAATTATTTCTAATACAGAAATATGAGAGAGGGAATAAAATTACTTTCCCAAAATAAAGAAATATTGAGGATTTAATAATAAAATCAAATAAGATTTTATTTCGGAGTTTTTCGGTGTTTTATTTGAAATTAGGAGAAAAAAATGCGTTTTTCAAATTTGCATTTAGGTCCCAAATAAATGTTCACCTTGAGCCTTGATTTTAGAAGCCCGTGAAAATTTATTTCGGAAATTTTGGAGTCCGTTTAGTATTTCTTTTTTCTTTTCTTCCGAGCGGAATATATAAAAAAACGCGTCGCGCGCCGACTGGGCCAAGGCCCAGCCGATGGCCTACCCCGCCGCCTGCGTCTCACTCCAGGTGACCGGAGCCGCGCCGCCGCCCGAGTCCGGCTCGGGGTCGCCGCCGTGCCCCCTCCCCCATGGCAGCACCCCCTCCCTCTCTTAAATACCGAGCCGCCCCGCCGCCCTCACCACACCCCGGCCCGCCGCCCGCCAAGCCGCAGCCGCCCCGCCGCCTGCGCTGCTGCCGCCACCGCCGCGCGCCGCACGCCGCCGCCGCCGCTGCTGTGCCGCCCCGCCGCCCCACATAGCGGCCGCCGCCGCCGGAGCCCCGCCCCGCCCGCCAGAGTACCTCGCCGGAGGTATAGCCGCCGCCGTTCGCCGTTCGGTTTTTTTTAAATAATAACCGCCTCGGTTTTTTTTCGAAACCCTAGATCGGTTTATTTCTCTGGTTTATTTCATTAGTGAACGTTCACCGATTCGTTCGTTTTAACGAACGCGTTCATTGTTTAGTTTCAGATAACGAACGTTCGTTCATTAATCTGTTCTTCATTTTTCTTTTCTCGGATTAAATCCGCAATTTTTCTGATCGCGATTCCTGATCCGATTTTCGTTTTAGTTTAACTTTTCGCTCGTTTATCGGAATCAGGTGATTCAAGCGCCTAGGGATTCGTCTCGAAACCCTCTATCCGTTTAACCAACCTAAACAAGATTTTGCTACTGTAAAATTTGCCCTAGATCCAGATTGCTAGAACGAAGTTGTTTTCTTTCGCCGTTTGTCTTTCGTTGCTTCGTTCGATTTGATTCTTTTGCCAACCGGAATTCTTAAGTTGAACCTTCTAGTTAGATCTCTTATTTGAGTTTTACCTGTGCATTAGATGAGTACATATTGTATGCTCGTTTGTTTGTTTGCGATAAAGTATCTGGAGTGCGCCGCCTGTTACTTCGAATCGCTAGGTTTCCCGGATCATCAGCAAGGCAAGTAACACTTTGATCATACCTTCTCTACGACCCAGTTTTATTGCATTAGATCAATCCACACACATTGCACGATTAGGATCTAATTAAATTGTGGGATGGGAAGTAGATGAGGTAGTACCTATTACCAGTTTATTTTTCAAACCTTTGGGAGTTACTTCTATGTTTGCTTATCATGCCATGCTATGCTAGTAGACGTGGATTGGGTGAGTGAAATCCATTGACAGATGTGAGATTGTTATTTAATGGTTTATCTAAGGTGGCAACTTAAACACACATCTAGGTGGATTGAGGCACCTGGGTAATCCAGGACTTGCCTGTTTTCTTTTGGACCGCCACCCAGGCTCAAAGGGATCATAAGACTATTCATACTAGAAACTTCCGTGTGCAGCCACAAGCTATTATGGGCTCTAGCATAGTTGACTAAGTTGTGCGAACTCTTACAATGGTAGACTAGCAGATGTAGGGGATGTAGGTGGTACGGTCTACCCGATCGTAAGGTGCTAGTGCTTCTGAAAGACTATGTCTCGGTCATCCGTCTTCTCAAACACCCTGTAGTGCGAGAAACCAAACGGAGGCGATCGAGTCTTGTGGGGAAAAGTGCGCAAACCTCTGCAGAGTGTAACAAACTAATCATGATTAGCCGTGTCCCCGGTTATGGACATCTTGAGTATCTAGTACTTGGATTATCATGTGAATCTCAACATGTTACTCTAAATTAATTTTGTTGGGTTATGTTTAATGATGATGCTTAATTGGGATTGAGAATGCTGTCAACCATTCTCATTGTTTAACAACTACCATGATAGTTAAATAAAATTATTCCTTTGAAGTAGGGAAAAATTGGCTTTATGCAAAAACTGTAACCATAGAGCTTTCCACCAGCCAAATATGCATATAGTATAGTTGTTTCATTCCATTACTCTCTATGTGTTACCTTGCCAGCATATTCCATGTGCTGACCCGTTTTTGGGCTGCAACGTTAATGTTGCAGACTTTTCAGACGACGATTAAGGAGTTTTCAGGTCGTGGTTCTATACTCAGTGATGCCGTTGGAGTTGATGGACTCACTTATCTTCCAAGCCTTCCGCTGTTCTCATTATTAGATGGCCTTAAGCCATATTTATTGTAATAAGTTCTCTTCTGAGACACTCGATGTAATAAGTGTATCACCATAGAATCTGCAGTGAGGGAGCACCTCATATTCTCCCGTGCGAGAAAACATCAGGTGCTCTCGCAGCTTGGATGCTACGGTGATACGAGCTTCGAGGTCATGAACATTCGAACCACCGAGGAGTTGTTGGATCACAGATCCAACGGCTCCGAAGAGCTTGTATCACCAAAGCATCTATGGTGTAGTAGCACATGATATTCTTACATACCGGAGAATATGAGGTCGTCCTTCATCTTAGATGCTACGGTGATACGATCTTCGAGGTTGTTGGATATGGGATATAAGGGCATCTGAGTAGTTTTTGTACAAATTGTGTGAAATTCTCAAACTCATTAAGGTTTCTTGTAAAAATATTAAGACATCATGTGAGCTGTTATATCTCAGATCTACAAGCTCCAAGCAACTCGTATCAGCATATAACATCTAAGGTGTGGGAGCACATTATATTCTCATGGGGAGGGGGGTGCAAAAGCAATCGGTGTTTGGGAGGGTGGTGACAAATATAATGTCCAAATAATATAATCTAAGCAATCCTAATTAGATCTTCACAATTTTATCTAAGGTCGAGGGGTTAACCCCTGACAATCTACATAGCTCTGCCTAAACACAACATTTGCGTGTATGTAGTACTAGACTTAATATTCATATTTTAGTTTCTTGTTCATTTTAAATATTGTATTGAGGACCATGCATGTCTTACATTTTAATCCCTTCGTTCATAAATATTAGTATTTTTAGAGATTTCAAATGGACTGCCACATAAGGATGTATATAGACATATTTTAGAGTGTAGATTCACTCATTTTGCTTCGTATGTAGTCACTTGTTGAAATCTCTAAAAGACAAATATTTAGGAACAAAGGGGGTATTTTTGAATTCGTGCCATACATGCATGGTTTGGAAAAATAGATGCACTATACTTACTGGATTGTTGTTGTATTCGTGTGTGTGTGTGTGGTCATATACTTGATACATACAAAGTATTCTCACCACCATACCGTTCATCTTTTAAATTTGAATTTGCAATGAAAAACTTACTAGGAATACCATGAAACATGAAATCCATGTTGAGATCACTATATCACAAACTCACTCTAATTCAAGAACTCATCATAAATCAATTACCACGTTGACATTACTATTTGCAAGGAAAATATGGGCATTGTAATACATATAGAGTCGTTTGGAAATTTAAAATATTCCTTTCGTATTTTCGAATGGTAACACCCAACAGTGTACTAGCCAGACCTTGCCTCGTGTTGATCCTTAAAATATCGAGGTCGTGTCATTTTGGTGGCGTGCGTGGTCTGCACATTAGCCAACCCCAACCAGTCGAGCCTCCGCATTTCGAGTCGAAATATCTGGCGGCCAGAATTCCAGCCCTAGGAAATTCCCCTCATGTCCCCGGTCCATAATGACTACCGGTGAACAATGGAGGGATCCTTTAGTAACTAGACAACGTTACCTACCGTGTTGAGCATGGTTCAATTCCCTCGGTCGCCGCCACCCAAGGTCACCCGTGAACTCCATTTCCTAGTACTAATAGGAGTACTTGTCAGGACCCCGATCCTAAGTCACACCAATCTAGCCTGTAACACATCATATCACTTTGCGGCCTCACGCACGGTATTGATGACCCACAAGTATAGGGGATCAATTGTAGATCTTTTAGATAAGTAAGAGTGTGGAACCCAACGAGGAGCAGAAGTAATTGACAAGTGGTTTTCAGCAAGGTAATGTCTGCAAGTGCTGAAATTGTAAGTAGCAGAGTAGTTTGATAGCATTGCCCCTTGTGATAGCGACCTTTATTATGAAGTCTGTCGCTTTTATTCTTCACCATCACAAGTTCATGCAACGCTCAATTTTCTCTTACACTAAATGATCTCACACTTTTAGAAGCAATTTTTTTTGCCTTTTTGCACCGATGACAACTTACTTGAGGGATCTTGTTCAATCCCTAGGTATGTATGGTGGACACTTGAAGATAAGATTTGGGTTTAAAGGTTTTTGGATGCACAAGTAGTATCTCTACTTAGTGCGGAACTTTTGGCTAGCAAAGATAGGGGCAAGCACCACATGTTAAAGAATCTATGACAATATGACTTCTATGTGAATATAAACAAACATAAACCATTAAGTTGTCTTCCTTGTCCAATGTCAATAATTTTGGCATATAATTTTTTGATGAGGGCTCACAATCACAAAAGATTTCTAGGATAGTACATTTATATGTGAATCTTCTCTTCCCTTATTAATTCTTTCATGAGTTGCATCATTGACGAATGATATGTTTGTTAATGTCTAATAAAATTTTCTACTTATACTACTCTTTATGTGGTGTCATCACCTACCATAGGATTAGTATATGATCTTTTCATTATTTATTTCCTTTCTCTTTTTCTTTCTTATTTCTCCTCTTTAATTGCAACATGAAAGTAAAGAAAGCAAAAACTCAAATTAAACTTTATTATAAAACTTGCACACGATTAGAAGGATAGATCACTAAGCAAACTGTCAAGGAAGAAAGGATCGAACTAACTTTTATTCATCTAAAGCAAAAGATCAAACTAATATAAATAAAAGCAAAAAGATAGTGGGATGATACGATACCGGGGCACCTCCCCTAAGCTTGGTGGAAGCCAAGGGGAGTGCCCATACCCGATACTCAATTCTCCTTCGGTGGTGGAGAAGATGATGATGGTAAGGAAGCGATCCTATCCTTAAGGATCAAGAGATTCTCCAATCGATGGATGAGGCTCTAGAGTTGGGTGATGTGCTCTTGATGCATAGTATTCTCATGAGTGAGATACTTATTTTGTATGCAAACTATTTCAATGATGTGAAAGGCTTCAATCTCAATAGGAGTAAGATGAGTAAGGTAAGGTTTAAGGATATCTTCCTCCTCCTCCTCAGCTGGCAGTGCTTGTTCGAAGACTGGAGGCTGATCTAGGGTAACCTCCTTGCTCTCATCTCCTCCGACGGCTTCCGCGGGATCTTCTCTCTTCAGCTCGATCTTCATGAGCCAAGCATCTTCTTCCATGTTGTTGGAGGAAGAAGAATACATGATGCCTGGCCCTGGTGTCGTGTGCCCACTAGGGTATGCTTCCTAGAAGTTTCTTTATTTCCTAATTTTCTAAATATTCCAAAACTGAATAAAAATATGTTTGCAGATTTTTCGGAGTCTGTTTACTTACCGTATCACGTACCTCCTTATTTTCACGATTATGAAGTGTTTCGGAAGGACTCTTTTATGTGTTCTTCCGGTGTCAAATTTTGGATAATATTACTTTCAACATTAATGGGCGTACCTGAGATATAATGTTTTATTCATTGCCCATTGACAACTTTCGGGTTAGTACCTCCGGAATTATTTATTTTGATGGCTCCAGACCGATAAATCTCCTCGATGACATATGGGCCTTCCCATTTTGAGAGGTGTTTTCCTGCAAAGAATCTAAAACGAGAGTTGTACAAAATAACATATTCCGCGACTTTAAACTCACGCTTTTGGATTCTTTTGTCATGCCATCTTTAACTTTTTCTTTGAATAATTTTGCATTTTCATAAGCTTGGGTTCTCCATTCATCTAATGAGCTAATATCAAATAACCTCTTTTCATCGGCAAGTTTGAAATCATAATTGAGTTCTATGATTGCCCAATATGCTTTATGTTCTAACTCAAGAGGCAAATGACAAGTTTTTTCATAAACCATTTTATAAGGAAAGATACCCATAGGATTTTTATATGTTGTTCTATAAGCTCAAAGTGCATCATCTAATTTCTTAGACCAATTCTTCCTGGACCTATTGACAGTCTTTTGCAAAATTAATTTTATTTTTCTATTGCTAAGTTCAACTTAACCACTAGACTAGGGATGATAAGGTGATACAATTCTATGGTTAACATCATACTTGGCAAGCATTTTACAGAAAGCACCATGAATAAAGTGTGAACCACCATCAGTCATTAAATATCTAGGGACTTCAAACATTGGGAAAATAAATTCCTTAAGCATTTTAATAGAGGTGTTGTGATCAGCAATACTGGTTGGAATAGCTTCTACCCATTTGTAACATAATCAACAACAACCAAATATGTGTATACCCATTAGAGGAAGGAAAAGGTCCCATGTAATCAAATCCCCAAACATCAAATGGTTCAACAGCAAGTGAATAATTCATAGGCATTTCTTGACGCTTATCGATATTACCTATCCTTTGACATTCATCACAAGATAAGACGAACTTACGGGCATCCTTGAAGAGAGTAGGCCAATAAAATCCAGATTGCAATACCTTGTGAGCAGTTCTATCTCCAGCATGATGCCCTCCATAAGCTTCGGAGTGACATTTCTGTAGGATTTGTCCCTGTTCATGCTCAGGTACACAACGTCTAATAATACCATCTACTCCTTCTTTATAAAGATGTGAGTCATCCCAAAAGTAATGTCTTAAATCATAGAAGAATATTTTTCTTTTGTTGGTATGTAGATCTAGGTGGTAAACATTTAGCAACAATGTAATTAGCATAATCAGCATACCAAGAAATACTGTGAGCAACATTTATTGCAGCTAACTGCTCATCAGGAAAACTATCATCAATAGGTAGTGGGTCATCAAGCACATTTTCAAGCCTAGATAAATTATCAGCTACTGGGTTCTCAGCTCCTTTTCTATCAATGATATGTAAATCAAATTCTTGTAATAAGAGAACCATCGAGTAAGTCTAGGTTTAGCATATTTATTTTCCATAAGATATTTAATAGCAACATGGTCTATGTGAACAGATACTTTGGAATCAACAATTAAGGTCTAAATTTATCACAAGCAAACACCACCGCTAAGAATTCTTTTTCAGTAGTAGCATAATTTCTTTGAGCACTATCCAGAGTTTTACTAGCATAATGAATTACATTAAGTTTCTTATCAACTCTTTGTCCTAGAATAGCACCAACAGTATAATCACTAGCATCGCACATAGTTTCAAAAGGCAAGTTCCAATCAGGTGATTGAACAATAGGTGCAGAGATTAAGGTTTTCTTGAGTGTTTCAATGGCTTCTAGACAATCATCATCAAAAACAAAAGGAAAATCTTCTTTACAATAGACTAGTAAGATGTTGGGGAACACAATATTTCAAAAAAAATCCTACGCACGCACAAGATCCATCTAGGTGATGCACAGCAACGAGAGGGGAGAGTGTGTCCACGTACCCTCATAGACCGAAAGTGGAAGCGTTATTAACGCGGTTGATGTAGTCGAACGTCTTCGCGATCCAACCGACCAAGTACCGAACACATGGCACCTCCGTGATCTACACACGTTCAGCTCGGTGATGTCCCTCGTACTCTTGATCCAGTTGAGGCCGAGGGAGAGTTTCATTAGCACGACGGCGTGATGAAGGTGATGATGAAGTTACCGACGCAGGGCTTCGCCTAAGCACTACAATGATATTACTAAGGTGGAAATCTATGGAGGGGGGCACCGCACACGGGTAAGACAACTGTATGCTCTTGTCAATCATACATGACGAGGAGTCTTGAAATGGTTGATACATAAAGATTGATATATTGGAAGGCTATGTTTGGACACTAGAATGGTTTCGGATAAGTTCGGGCAATTACAGTAGTACCGGATGCATACTAGTGACACTCTGTTTGTCTATGTATTCACACATGTACTAAGTTTCTGGTTGATACAATTCTAGCATGAATAATAAACATTTATCATGATATAAGGAAATATAAATAACAACTTTATTATTGCCTCTAGGGCATATTTCCTTCATAAGAGCCCTAGAAATTTTAGAGAAGTCTTTGATAAATCTCATATAGAAACCAGCAGGACCTAAAAAACTACGAATACCTTATATATCTTCAGGACATGGCATTTTCTCAATTGCATCAACCTTAGCTTTGGTGTAACGCCCACGATGCGGCTATATCTCCCATGTGTCGAGTCGAGGCACGACATAGATGCATAACCGCATGGTGGTTTTGTTGCAAGAGGGGTAATCTTCACACAATCACATGTACTGAATAAGAAAGGGATAAAGAGTTGGCTTACAATCGCCACTTCACAAAAATAACAAGTTAAACATACATCATCCAGAGTACAATCAACGTCCGACTATAGGACCAAAATAAAAGAAGACAACCCCAAATACTAGATCCCCGATCGTCCCAACTGGGCACCACTACTGATCATCCGGAAAAGACACATAACAATGACCAAGAACTTCATCGAGCTCCCACTTGAGCTCGGTTACGTCACCTGCACTGGTATCATCGGCACCTGCAACTGTTCTGGAAGTATCCGTGTGTCACGAAGACTCGGCAATCAAAACCCTCGCGATCAAGACTATTTAAGCTTATGGGTAGGATGTGGTAATGAGGTGGAGTTGCAGCAAGCGCTAAGAAAATATGGTGGCTAACTTACGAGTACAAGAGTAAGATGAGAAACTACACAACGGTCCTAAAACTACAAGTGATCAAGAAGTGATCCCGAAACTACTTACGTTCAAACATAACCCAATCCATGTTCACTTCCCGAACTCCGCCGAAAAGAGACCATCACGGCTACACACGCGGTTGATTCATTTCAATTAAGTTAAGTGTCAAGTTCTCTACAACCGGATATTAACAAATTCCCATCTGCCACTTAACCTCGGGCACGGCTCTTGAAAGTTCATATCCTACAGGGTTGTCCCAACTTGGCCCATCACAAGCTCTTACGATCAACGAAGGATATTCCTTCTCCCAAAACAACCCGATCAGACTCGGAATCCCGGTTACAAGACATTTCGACAATGGTAAAACAAGACTAGCAAGACCACCCGAACGTGTTGACAAATCTTGATAGGAGTTGTACATATCTCGTTCTCAGGGCACACCGGATGAGAAATCCTACGAGTAAAACCAGCCCTCAAGTTTCCCCGAGGTGGCCCGCAGTCTACTTAGTGCGGACCAACACTTAGAGAAGCACTGGCCCGGGGGGATAAATAAAGATGACCCTCGGGAGCGCGACTCCCAAGTGAAAAGTAATAGGTGGTGGCGGAAAATGTTAAAACCAAGGTTGGGCCTTGCTGGAGGAGTTTTATTCAAAGCAAACTGTCAACTGGGTCCCATAACCCCAACCGTGTTAGGAACGCAAAATCAAGGACCATAACACCGATATGATGGAAACTAAGGCGGCAAGAGTGGAACAAAACACTAGGCAAAAGGCTGAGCCTTCCACCCTTGACCAAGTATATAGATGCATTAAATTAAACAATAGATAATATGATATCCCAAACATATCCATGTTCCAACATGGAACAACTAGCAATCCTATAAGAGGGGCTGAGCAAAAGCGGTAACACAGCCACACAACGGTTTGCTAGGAAGGTCGGTTAGAGGCTGGACATGGCAATATGGGAGGCATGATAAACAAGTGGTTGGTAGCGCGACAAAACGAAAGAGTGAACAACTAGCAAGCAAAGATAGAAGTGATATCGAGGGTAATGGTCATCTTGACCAAAATCCCGCTAGGAAGAAGACTGAAACCAAGAACTAGACAAACCAACGTAGTCGAAAGGATCCTCACAAATGCAACGTAACCGGAACTATCAAGGAGAAGCGCAACTGGAAAGAAGCAAACAACACGGTAAACAACCATCACAAAAAACATGGCATGATGCAAAATCAAGTATGATGCATGTCCGGTTTAATGAGGCATGGCATGGCAAAGTGCACCAACAACACTACAAGCTAAGAGGAGCTCAATATGCAACGAGTTGCATATTGATGAAACACCACATGACTTATTTAGTTCTCTCCCCGTTATGTACTCATCAATATTAAATGTTGTTCAACATGGAAAGAGGTCAAACATATATAAACTAACTATTTAGGAAAGTTTAAATGAGGCCGGAAATAACAAACAACAATTCCGGAAAATCCCCATATGCCTATTATGAACTTGGTACTGTTCTTCCCTAAAGCATATGTTAATGTTGTTAAACATTTAAAGTAATGCCACCATGTTAAACCATGCATTTTTGTACCCCATTTACATATAAAGTTTATTTAAAACCGAGCTATGGTTAATTAGTTATGAATTAAAGCATTTTAACAAGACATTTAGCAAATAAAGCGCAACCAGCAAGTTAGACATTTTTAACATGCATGAAAGCAGCATATTATGAAACTAGACGAAATTCTAAGCATTTTACATATATAAAGAATTTTAATCCGATGCATGGTTTGTGAGTTATTAAATGCATGAAGTGCAAGGGCTTTTCTGTAAAACTGGCATCCTCTGGATAATTACTAAATTCATAGAACTAAAAAAACATCTACGGGCCGAATCTGAGAAGATCTGGGCTGCACAGGATAGCAATAGGATCAGAATAGGGCCAAGCCCAAGTGGAATAGAGGAGGGGCGCTGGGGGGTTTCTCACCATGGGCCATGGCCCAGATCGGAGGTGAGGTGAGGCCGGAAGGGGCGCTGGGCCTGGCGCGGCCCACGCACTAGCGCTAGTCAACACGCATGATTGGATGAAGTAGGCGAGGAGGCAGGGGCTCGGTGCGACAGGGCTCTCCGGCGGTGACGGCGCGACGCAAGAGAGTCGGGGACGGGTGGAGGAGACCCTGGAGGTGCGGATCCGGACGGGATCCACCCGATCCACCTGTTTCCCGTGCCAGTGGTGGAGATCCGGTGAGCTCGGAGGCGAGGGTTTACATGGCGGCGACGGGTCTGGAAATGGTGGGCTGGCAAAGTGGCGGCGGAATAGCGCGCTGGCGCAGGAGGCGTGGGGCGGCGGAGACGGGCGCTAGTGGCGGCGAGGCGCAGCAGGTTAGTGGTGTGGGGTGGCGGTGGCGTGGTGATGGCGACCTATGGCGGGGCGAAGGTGCTCGGGCGCTCGGGGGGGCGGGGGGGGGGGGGGCCCCGGGGGCCTAGATCGGGGCCCGGGCGGGCCTAGCGGCGCGGGGTGATGGGAGCAGGGCAGGCAGGCCATGTGGCACACCCTGGGTGGCCAGGAGCGGTGGTTGCGGCGGCGCAGGCCAATGGGGCTCGCTAAGTGGCGGCAAGTGGTCGGCCGGTGCCGGAATTTGGGGTGGAGGAGACTGGCGGCCGCGGCGATCCCGAGGGGGAGGCTAGAAGTAGGTGGAGCAGGTTAGGGTTCCAAAATTGGAAGGGAAAGGAGATTATATAGGGAAAGGGGGCTAGAGAAGCGGGGTTTTAGTCCGTTTTCAAACCGTACGATCTCAATCGTGTGGCTTCGAGCGGAGGAGGGGATAGCTGGGCCATAGGTGGGCTGTGAAGAGGGGTTGGACTGAGAGGAGAGAAGAGAAGGAGAGGCCCGGCGGCAGTTTCGGGGACCGAAACGTCCGACGAATAAATCGACTATAAAGCCACTATATGTTTAACGGTTGGTCTATCAAACGAGCTCCGAATGCGATGAAACTTGACAGGCGGTCTATCTACACTATAATAAGACCACACGCCAACTTTCGTCCCATTCCAAGAACATTCTCCGGCCACTTATAAAATAATATTTCGGAGGTGCCGCGGGCATGTGGAAGTGTGCTGGGCTCAGAATGGACAACGGAGAGAACTGGGGGAAACCCGGGCGGATGCATGTTTTGAAAACATGACGGCAACAGAGTGTCGGTGCGATGCGCATGATGACATGGCAAGATGAAACACACAAGCGAATGACATGTCTACGATGGCGAATAACTGGAAGACACCTGGCGCATCGGACTCGGGGCGTTACAACACTCCACCACTACAAGAGGATCTCGTCCTGAGATCTAAAATGGCATCGAAGAGAAGCAGAAAAGGAAGAGGAGAGGTAAACTAAGTTGCTTCTTGTACAAACTAGTGAAACCAAATAACCTCGTGAGGTTAAACAATTGGAAAGAAAAAAATACAAGGGATATGAATGAAGTTGAAATCACTCCCTTAGGAAAGAGGAACAAGGAACACCATGTGAACCTTGGAGGTTGCAAAACTATGAATGCCGAGCACAATGGAGAAGAAGGAATTGAAACGACTCTGGTTGAAACGAAATAAACAAGGAACAAGGAAGAACAAATATGACAGCACTCCAGTTGAAAAGAGATGCAAGACTTGATAAGATGAAAAGAACTTGAAGAGATGACACAACACTCCGGTTAAAAGGATAAGCACAAAAAGAACACGATCCTCAATTCGAGATGATGAGTGAAGAGAGCAATATCACAATGCCTCCGGTAGAAATGAAAGAACATAGATCATTGGAATCACAGAATGGAGAAGAAAAAGACAACTTCTTCCACCAATGAACTAGGAAAGCACCCTTCCAAGAAGGTTAAAATGGAGTTGTTGGAAGAACTAATGATGCGTCTCCAATGTATCTATAATTTTTGATTGTTCCATGCTCTTATATTATCCATCTAGGATGTTTTATATGCTATTTTATATTGTAGCGACTAGACCTCAAACAGTCTGATCTCTGTGCTCCGGTGTCATCCCTGGATCAGTAATGCTGACACCACACAGTACTCGGAGGATTTATAGCAGAGTAGCAATCACACACTTAATACATCGAGTGTCTCAAAAGAGAACTTATTACAATAAATATGGCTTAAGGCCATCTAATAATGATAACAGCGGAAGGCTTGGAAGATAAGTGAGTTCATCAACTCCAACGGCATCACTGAGTATAGAACCACAACCTAAAAACTCCTTAATCGTCGTCTGAAAAGTCTGAAACATTAACGTTGCAGCCCAAAACGGGTCAGCACATGGAATATGCTGGCAATGTAACA
This sequence comes from Triticum urartu, assembly GCF_003073215.2. Lineage (NCBI taxonomy): Eukaryota > Viridiplantae > Streptophyta > Magnoliopsida > Poales > Poaceae > Triticum > Triticum urartu. Next base: position 248,439,115 of record NC_053027.1, on the reverse strand, counting down.
AATAGAGAGTAATGGAATGAAACAACTATACTATATGCATATTTGTCTGGTGGAAATCTCTATGGTTATAGTTTTGCGAAAAGCCAATTTTTCCCTACTTCAAAGGAATAGATTTAATTACTATCATGGTGGTTGTTAAACATTGAGAATGGTTGACAGCATTCTCAATCCCAATTAAGCATCATCATTAAACATAACCCAACAAAATTAATTTTAGAGTAACATGTTGAGATTCACATGAAAATCCAAGTACTAGATACTCAGGATGTCCATAACCGGGGACACGGCTAACCATGATTAGTTTATTACACACTGCAGAGGTTTGCGCACTTTTCCCCACAAGACTCGATCGCCTCCGTTTGGTTTCTCGCACTACATGGTGTTTGAGAAGACGGATGACCAAGACATAGTCTTTCAGAAGCGCTAGCACCTTATGATCGGGTAGACCGTACCACCTACATCCACTACATCTGCTAGTCTACCACTGTAAGAGTTCGCACAACTTAGTCAACTATACTAGAGCCCATAATAGCTTGTGGCTGCACACGGAAGTTTCTAGTATGAATAGTCTCATGATCCCTTTGAGCCTAGGTGGCGGTCCAAAAGAAAACAGGCAAGTCCTGGAATACCCAGGTGCCTCAATCCACCCAGATGTGTGTTTAAGTTGCCACCTTAGATAAACCATTAATTAACAATCTCACATCTGTCATGGATATCACTCACCCAATCCACGTCTACTAGCATAGCATGGCATAATAGGCAAACGTAGAAGTAACTCCCAAACGTTTGATAATAACAGGTAATAGGTACTACCTCATCTACTTCCCATCCCACAATTTAATTAGATCCTAATCATGCAATGTGTGAGGATTGGTCTAATGCAATAAAACTGGATAGTAGAAAAGGTATGATCAAAGTGTTACTTGCCTTGCTGATGATCCGCGAAACGTAACGATCCGAAGTAACAGGCGGCGCACTCTGGGTACTCTATCACAAACAAACAAGCTTACAATAAGTACTCATCTAATGCACAGGTAAAACTCAAATAAGAGATCTAACCAGAAGGTTCAACTTAAGAACTCCGGTTGGCAAAAAGAATCAAATCGAACGAAGCAACGAAAAACAAACGGCGAAAGAAAACAACTTCGTTCTAGTAATCTAGATCTAGGGTAAATTTTACAGTAGCAAAAACTTGTTTAAGTTGGTTAAACGGGTAGAGGGTTTCGAGACGAATCCCTAGGTGCTTGAATCGCCTGATTCCGATAAACGAGCGAAAAGTTAAACTAAAACGAAAATCGGATCAGGAATCGCGATCAGAAAAATCGCAGATTTAATCCGAGAAAAAGAAAAACGACAAACGCGGAATTTTTTTCTCTTTTTTTTCTTTCTTTTCGGCATGGAAAACGAGGCACGACGAACCTCGGGCGGCGGGATCATCGGCGGCGGCGGCGCGCGCATGGATCGAGGCGGGGCTGATGGGCTGGGGCGGCTCGGGCGACACTATTTAAAGGCTGCCCCCGGGCGGTGTCCCGCTCGGGTACGGCCCGAAGTCGGTTCTTTTTTTAATTATTCCGCTCGGAAGAAAAATAAAAAGAAATACTAAACGGACTCCAAAAATTCCGAAATAAATTTTTTCGGGCTTCTAAAATCAAGCCGCACAAGGTGAATATTTATCTGGGCCCTAAATGCAACTTTGAAAAACACACTTTGTCCTAAATTCAAATAAAACACCGAAAAACTCCGAAATAAAATCTTATTTTATTTTATTATTAAATCCTCAATATTTCTCTATTTTGGGAAAGTCATTTTATTCCCTCTCTCATATTTTTGTAATAGAAATAATTGATGATAAAATAAATAAAATCAAATGATCCTATCCTCAAAATTTGAGAAAACTCAAATATGAAACTAACGAAATCCCCAACTCTCTCCGTGGGTCATTGAGTTGCGTAGAATTTCTAGGATCAACCAAAATGCAAAATAAAATATGATATGCATGATGCTCTAATGTATAACATTCCAAATTGAAAATTTGGGATGTTACAAACCTACCCCCCTTAAGATGAATCTCGCCCTCGAGATTCGGGTTGGCTAGAAAATAGGTGAGGTTTGTCCTTAAGCAAATCTTCCTCTCGTTCCCAGGTGGCTTCATCCTCCGTGTGGTGGATCCACTGAACTTTGCAAAACTTAATAACCTTGCTGCGAGTAACTCGGCTGGCAAACTCGAGAATCTTGACTGGTTTCTCCTCGTAGGTCAAATCGGTATCCAACTGAATAGTTTCCAAAGGCACTGTGTCTCTCAACGGTATATCAGCCATCTCCGCATGACATTTCTTTAACTGAGAAACGTGGAACACATCATGTACTCCTGACAATCCTTCGGGCAATTCCAACTTGTAGGCTACTTCTCCCATACGCTCCAAAACTCAATAGGGTCCTACAAATCGTGGTGCTAACTTCCCTTTAACTCCAAAACGCTTTGTTCCCCGAAGTGGAGATATTCGAAGATAAGCTCTATCTCCAACTTTGTAAACTGTCTCCTTGCGTTTAGAATCCGCATAACTCTTCTATCTGGACTGGTCTACCTTGAGCCTATCGCGAATCAACTTCACCTTCTGTTCAGACTCTTTAATCAAGTCAGGTCCAAACAACTGGCGGTCTCCAACTTCGTCCCATGACAGCGGTGTCCTGCACCTCCTTCCGTACAAAGCTTCGAAAGGGGCCATCTTCAAACTGGTTTGGTAACTGTTGTTGTAAGAGAACTCTGCATATGGCAAATTATCGTCCCAACTAGATCCATAATCTAGCGCACAAGCTCTCAGCATATCCTCCAAAATTTGATTGACTCTCTCGGTCTGTCCATCTCTCTGTGGATGAAAAGCTGTACTAAATTCTAGCCTGGTACCCAAAGTTTCGTGCAACTGCTTCCAGAACTTTGAGGTCAACTGGGTTCCTCTATCTGATACTATACTCCTCGGAACTCCATGCAGACATACTATTCTGGTCATGTATATCTTTGCCAACTTAGCACTGGTGTAAGTGGTCTTTACTGGGATGAAATGAGCTACTTTCATCAATCGATCAACTACAACCCAAATCGAGTCATAGCCTGAACGAGTCCTGGGCAATCCCGTGATAAAATCCATGCCTAACTTATCCCACTTCCATTCGGGTATCGGCAATGGTTGTAACAATCCTGCTGGCTTCTGATGCTCTGCCTTTACTCTTTGGCATACATCACAAACTGCTACATACTCCGCAATATCCTTCTTCATTCCGGTCCACCAGAAAATACCCTTCAAATCCAAATACATCTTAGTGTTTCCTGGGTGAATCGAATATGGTGAGTCGTGTGCCTCTTGCAGTATCAACTTCCTGATCTCCGGGTCATTGGGCACGTAAACACTGTCTTCAAACCATAGGGTGTCGTGCTCATCCTCACAAAATCCTTTAGCTTTTCCTTTGCTCAGTTTCTCCTTTATAGCGGCAATGTCTTTGTCAGCTTTCTGAGCTTCTCTGATTCTATCTATCAAAGTTGACTGAATCTCCAATGCTGCTACATAGCCTCTCGGAACTATTTCCACACATAGTTCACGAAGATTATCTGCTAACTCCATTGGTAGTTCTCCCGTCATTAACGTATTGACATGGCTCTTGCGGCTTAATGCGTCTGCTACTACATTAGCCTTTCTAGGATGATAATGCAATTTCATATCATAATCCTTGATAAGCTCCAACCATCTCCTTTGTCTGAGATTCAACTCCTTCTGCGTGAAAATGTACTTCAAACTCTTATGATCCGTGTACACCTCACAATGATTTCCAATGAGAAAATGTCTCCATGTCTTCAATGCATGCACTACGGCTGCTAACTCCAAATCATGCCTAGCATAATTCAACTCATGAGGCTTCAGTTGTCTTGAGGCATATGAAACAACTCTCCCTTCCTGCATAAGCACTGCTCCAAGTCCTCGACATGAAGCATCACAATACACCTCATAATCTTTGGTCTGGTCTGGCAAAATCAACACTGGTGAGGTAACCAAACGTTTCTTCAACTACTGGAAACTAGCCTCACATTCCTCTTTCCATATGAACTTGGTATCTTTCTTCAACAACTCAGTCATAGGCTTCACAATCTTTGAGAAATTCTCAATAAATCTCCGGTAGTATCCTGCGAGTCCAAGAAAACTCCGGACCTCTCCAACTGTTGTTGGGGCTTCCCACTTGGTCACGGTTTCAACTTTAGCGGGATCTACTGCTATACCTTATCCAGATATAACGTGTCTGAGGAATCCTACTTCCTTCAACCAAAACTCACATTTGCTGAACTTGGCATATAATTGATGTTCTCTAAGCTTTTGAAGTACCGAACACAAATGCTCCTTATGTTCCTCTTCATTCTTCGAATAAACCAGGATATCATCAATGAACACTATGACGAACTTATCCAAAAACTCCATAAACACTTTGTTCATCATGTTCATAAAATAGGCAGGTGCGTTAGTTAGACCAAATGACATAACGGTATACTCATACAGCCCATACCTGGTGGTAAAAGCTGTCTTAGGAATATCATGTTCTCGAATCTTCAACTGGTGGTATCCTGATCGCAGATCGATCTTGGAAAATACCTTAGCTCCTTGCAATCGATCAAACAGATCGTTGATCATAGGTAGTGGGTACTTGTTCTTGATCGTTACTTCATTCAATCCTCGATAATCGAAAACCATCCTTAACGATCCATCCTTCTTCTCCACTAGCAAGTACTGGCGATCCCCAAGGCGAAGAACTTGGGCGAATATATCCTTTATCCAGTAACTCCTTAATCTGCTTCTTAATGTCCACCAAATCCTTTGCTAGCATCCTATATGGTCTCTTTGATATTGGACCTATGCCTGGCAATAGCTCAATCAAAAACTCGATATCTCTATCCGGTGGCATGCCTGGCAACTCCTCTGGAAATATATCAGGGAAATCCCTTACCACTGGTACTTCCTCCTGCACAACTCCTGTTAGGCAATTTACTTGAGTCCTCTTTGGCACATGCCGGGATACATACTTGATCCTTCTCCCTTCTGGGGTGGTATGCAAAATTGACTTACTAGCACATTCAATATTCCCTTCATACTTTGATAACCAATCCTTGCCTAATATCACATCCAATCCTTGGGATTCCAATACTATTAGGTCTGAGGGAAAAACATAGTTACCAATCCTTAATGGTAACCGATCACACCATAGACTAGCCACATACTCTGCTCCGGGCGAGGTTACTAACATGGGTGACCTAAGGGCTTGGGTTAGTAGGTTATACTTATCCACAAATCCCCTTGAGATGTATGAATGCGATGCACCAGTATCAAAAAGAATGAGTGCAGTAAATGACTTAACCAAAAACTTACCTATTACTGCATCGGGCTGAGCTTCAACCTCCTCCACGCTAACGTGGTTTACCTATCCCCTGTTAAAAGGGTTCGGCTTCTTCCCAGAACTTCCATTGCTATTTCCATTTTGCAATTCAGGACATTCATTGGCATAATGTCCGGTCTTCGAACACTTAAAACAAGTGACTTGGCTTAGGTCCTTCTTGGCTGGGGTTGAGGGGTTGGTGCGATTCTGGCCGTTGCTTCCTCCATTGCCATTACCATTCTTGGTGCCATTGTGATTGTGCGAGCTACCTCCTCCATGGGTATGCTGAAAATGTCCTCCCGGTCTAGGGTTAAAACGTGGCTTCTGCCGAGCTCCTGAATTGTACTTTCCTTGTCCATACTTCCTCTTGCGATTCTCAATTTGCTGCTGCTTCCCTTCAATCATAAGAGCACGATCTACCAACTCCTGGTAGTTGTTGAAGGTTGCTACCATCAACTGCATGCTCAACTCATCATTCAGTCCTTCCAGAAACTTCTCCTGCTTAGCTGCATCCGTAGCGACGTCATCTAGGGCATAACGTGCTAGCTTACTAAATTCCTCCACATATTGGCCAACTGTCCTTCCTCCTTGGCGCAAGTTGCGAAACTCACGCTTCTTCATGGCCATAGCTCCTGCTGAAACGTGTGCAGTACGAAAAGCCTGAACTAGTCCCATGTGACAGTGTCTACAGGGAAAGTGGTTGGGAAATTCTCCCACCATGATGCTGTGGGTCCTTCTAGCTGATGTGCGGCAAACTTCACCTTCTCCGCATCTGTGCATCCTGCTGTGGTCAATTCCCTAGCTGTCTTGCCGAGCCAATCATCTGCTACTATTGGCTCGTTGCTACTGGAAAACACCGGCGGATTCAGCTTAAGAAAACGCGCTAAGTGGTCAACAGGTGGTGGTGGTGGTGGGTTGTTGTTGTTGTTCCCCTGATTCTGATTCTGGACTAGCAACTGCATCAATGTGTTTTGCTGCTGGATCAACTAGGTGAGCTCTAGTGGAAAGGCAAAACCGGGGTCACGTCTCGGAGGCATCTGAGGGTTTAGAAAAGATGAGATATAAGAATAGAGGGGGTCTAAAGAGAAAACACTACCCATATGCACATGAGGCAAAAACAAACAATTCACTTCAATCAATCAAACAAGGGCATACAATCGATCTACCTATCGCAAAAGTGCTCGGACTACTATATTTACATGGTGGACTACTACTACTAATGAGGTGGTCTACTAGAAATATTCTACGGTCGTTGACTCCATGATATCTGCTCCGGCTTCATCAACATAGTCATCATCGCTACTATCTGCTTCCGAGTCGGTGCCGTCGATGATGATGTAGTCTTCCGGGCTAATTTCCTTGGGTTCTTCGTCTTCATCTACTGGCGTAAGGCCTCCCATAAATATTCCAATCTTCTTGATTAGGTCGTCATTCTTCTCCACCAATACTTCAATTTCTTCTTCATAATCTTCACGTGTAGCCTTGAGTTCTTCCTCCAATTCCTTGATTCTAGTCTTTGCCTTCTTCAGATCTATCATGTCGGCGCACATCTGGTTCTCCTGTCGTCGAATGTGTTGGTTTAGCTCCTGGATAAAAGCTGCAATTGATCTATCCTTCCTGGTGCTGATCATCTCCAAGTGTTTATCTCGGCGCCCACAAATCTGGTAGATAGTATCCTTGAGATCCTTGCGGTAGACTTCTCCAATGCATCCCATGGCGATGTGAGCTGCCATGCTCTTTCCTAGACTCCAAGTTGGTGCATCAAAAGAAAATTCTATGGGCTCAGTGACTGGCATGAACGTCCTTCCTGGAACTTGAACTTGAATCATCCAGCGCTCTTCTTCAGGTAAAGTGGTGTTGTAGGTTCCCGTGAAGCTTGGTACTCCTATGTTCAGGTATCTAGTGACTTCCTTCAAGTGACGTCCAAAGGGTGTATCTTCATCCGGATGTGTGAACTTGTTCCTTGCATCCGCCATCCTAAAGAGTAGAAAAGATGAGAAGTCAGGAGAGAAGAGAGTGAATAGTGATCTAGGTCTTAAGCTTAGTGGTCATGTCCTACAGTCAGCGTGTGCTCTGATACCATCTCTGTAGCGACTAGACCTCAAACAGTCTGATCTCTGTGCTCCGGTGTCATCCCTAGATCAGTAATGCTGACACCACACAGTACTCGGAGGATTTATAGCAGAGTAGCAATCACACACTTATTACATCGAGTGTCTCAAAAGAGAACTTGTTACAATAAATATGGCTTAAGGCCATCTAATAACGATAACAGCGGAAGGCTTGGAAGATAAGTGAGTCCATCAACTCCAACGGCATCACTGAGTATAGAACCACGACATAAAAACTCCTTAATCATCGTCTGAAAAGTCTACAACATTAACGTTGCAGCCCAAAACGGGTCAGCACATGGAATATGCTGGCAATGTAACACATAGAGAGTAATGGAATGAAACAGCTATACTATATGCATATTTGGCTGGTGGAAAGCTCTATGGTTACAGTTTTGCGTAAAGCCAATTTTTCCCTACTTCAAAGGAATAGATTTAATTACTATCATGGTGGTTGTTAAACATTGAGAATGGTTGACAGCATTCTCAATCCCAATTAAGCATCATCATTAAACATAACCCAACAAAATTAGTTTAGAGTAACATGTTGAGATTGACATGAAAATCCAAGTACTAGATACTCAGGATGTCCATAACCGGGGACACGGCTAACCATGATTAGTTTATTACACACTGCAGAGGTTTGCGCACTTTTCCCCACAAGACTCGATAGCCTCCATTTGGTTTCTCGCACTACATGGTGTTTGAGAAGACGGATGACCGAGACATAGTCTTTCAGAAGCGCTAGCACCTTACGATCGGGTAGACCGTACCACCTACATCCCCTACATCTGCTAGTCTACCACTTTAAGAGTTCGCACAACTTAGTCAACTATGCTAGAGCCCATAATAGCTTGTGGCTGCACACGGAAGTTTCTACTATGAATAGTCTCATGATCCCTTTGAGCCTGGGTGGCGGTCCAAAAGAAAATAGGCAAGTCCTGGAATACCCAGGTGCCTCAATCCACCCAGATGTGTGTTTAAGTTGCCACCTTAGATAAACCATTAATTAACAATCTCACATCTATCATGGATATCACTCACCCAATCCACGTCTACTAGCGTAGCATGGCATAATAAGCAAACATAGAAGTAACTCCCAAACGTTTGATAATAACAGGTAATAGGTACTACCTCATCTACTTCCCATCCCACAATTTAGTTAGATCCTAATCATGCAATGTGTGAGGATTGGTCTAATGCAATAAAAACGGGGTAGTAGAAAAGGTATGGTTAAAGTGTTACTTGCCTTGCTGATGATCTGCGAAACCTAACGATTCGAAGTAACAGGCGGCGCACTCCGGGTACTCCATCGCAAACAAACAAACAAGCTTACAATAAGTACTCATCTAATGCACAGGTAAAACTCAAATAAGAGATCTAACCAGAAGGTTCAACTTAAGAACTCCGGTTGGCAAAAAGAATCAAATCGAACGAAGCAACGAAAAACAAACGGCGAAAGAAAACAACTTCGTTCTAGTAATCTGGATCTAGGGCAAATTTTGCAGTAGCACAAAATTTGTTTAAGTTGGTTAAACGGGTAGAGGGTTTCAAGATGAATCCCTAGGCGCTTGAATCGCCTGATTCCGATAAACGAGCGAAAAGTTAAACTAAAACGAAAATCGGATCAGGAATCGCGATCAGAAAAATCGCGGATTTAATCCAAGAAAAAGAAAAACGACGAACGCCGAATTTTTTTCTCTTTTTTTTCTTTTTTTCGGCACGGAAAACGAGGCGCGACGAACCTCGGGCGGCGGGATCGTCGGCGGTGGCGGCGGCGTGCGCGGATCGAGGCAGGGCTGATGGGCTGGGGCGGCTCGGGGCGGCGCTATTTAAAGGCTGCCCCCGGGCGGTGTCCCCCTCGGGTACGGCCCGAAGTCGGTTTGTTTTTTTAGTTATTCCGCTGGGAAGAAAAATAAAAAGATATACTAAATGGACTCCAAAAATTCCGAAATAAATTTTCGCGGGCTTCTAAAATCAAGCCGCACAAGGTGAACATTTATTTGGGCCCTAAATGCAATTTTGAAAAACGCACTTTTTTTCTAAATTCAAATAAAACACCGAAAAACTCCGAAATAAAATCTTATTTGATTTTATTATTAAATCCTCAATATTTCTCTATTTTGGGAAAGTCATTTTATTCCCTCTCTCATATTTTTGTAATAGAAATAATTGATGATAAAATAAATAAAATCAAATGATCCTATTCTCAAAATTTGAGAAAACTCAAATATGAAAATAACGAAATCCCCAAATATCTCCGTGGGTTATTGAGTTGCGTAGAATTTCTAGGATCAATCAAAATGCAAAATAAAATATGATATGCATGATGCTCTAATGTATAACATTCCAAATTGAAAATTTGGGATGTTACATATATGATATTTGGGACTAACCTATTAAACTAGATCTGAGTGCCAGTTTCTGTTTTTTCCTTGTTTTTGAGTTTAACAGAAGAGGCATACCAAACGGAGTCCAATTGATGTGCCAAATTTTGATGATTTTTTATGGACCAAAAGAAGCCCCTGGAGTAAAAGAGTTGGGCGAGAAGAGTCCCGGGCCGTCCACGAGGGTGGGGGCGCGCCCTACCCCCTAGGCGCGCCGCACTATCTCATGGACGACTAGGGGACTCCCTTGACTTGTTCCCGACGCCAAAAATTCCTATAAATACAGAAATCTCCAGAAAATAATGAGATCGGGAGTTCCGCTGCCATAAGCCTCTATAGCCACCAAAATCCAATTGGGATCCTATTCTGACACCCTTCCGGAGGGAGGATCCATCACCGGTGGCCATCTTCATCATTCCGGCGCTCCCCATGGCGAGGAGGGAGTAGTTGACCCTCGGGGCTGAGGGTATGTACCAGTAGTTATGGTTTGATCTCTCTCTCTCTTGTGTTCTTGATATGGCACGATCTTGATGTACCATGAGCTTTGCTATTATAGTTGGATCTTATGATGTTTCTCCCCCTCTATCTCCTTGTGATGAATTGAGTTTTCCCTTTGAAGTTATCTTATCGGATTGAGTCTTTAAGGATTTGAGAACACTTGATGTATGCCTTGCATGTGCTTATCTGTGGTGACAATGGGATACCCATGTGATCCACTTGATATATGTTTTGGTGATCAACTTGTGAGTTCTGTGACCTTGTGAACTTATGCATAGGGGTTGGCACACATTTTCGTCTTAACTCTCCGGTAGAAACTTTGGGGCACTCTTTGAAGTTCTTTGTGTTGGTTGAATAGATGAATTTGAGATTGTGTGATGCATATCGTATAACCATACCCACGGATACTTGAGGTGATATTGGAGTATCTAGGTTACATTAGGGTTTTTCTTGATTTGTGTCTTAAGGTGTCATTCTAGTATGAACTCTAGGATAGACTGAATAGAAAGAATAGCTTCGTGTTATGTTACTACAGACTCTTGAATAGATCGATCAAAAAGGATAATTTGAGGCGGTTTCGTACCCTACAATAATATCTTCGTTTGTTCTCTGCTATTAGTGACTTTGGAGTGACTCTTTGTTGCATGTTGAGGGATAGTTATATGATCAAATTATGTTATTATTGTTGAGAGAACTTGCACTAGTGAAAGTATGAACCATAGGCCTTGTTTCCTAGCATTGCAATACCGCTTTCGCTCACTTTTATCATTAGTTACCTTGCTGTTTTTATATCTTCAGATTACAAAAACCTATATCTACCCTACATATTGCACTTGTATCACCATCTCTTCGCCGAACTAGTGCACCTATACAATTTACCATTGTATTGGGTGTGTTGGGGACACAAGAGACTCTTCATTATTTGGTTGTAGGGTTGTTTGAGAGAGAACATCTTCATCCTACGCCTCCCATGGATTGATAAACCTTAGGTCATCCACTTGAGGGAAATTTGCTACTGTCCTACAAACCTATGCAATTGGAGGCCCAACAACGTCTGCAAGAAGAAGGTTGTGTAGTAGACAGCAATCTCTTTTCTGGCGCCGTTGCAGGGGAGGTTAGTTCTTGAAGTGTAACGCCCTCGATGCGGCTATATCTCCCACGTGTCGAAGCACGACTTAGAGGCATAACCGCATTGAAAGCAATGTCGCAAGTGAGGTAATCTTCACACAACCCAAGTAATACAATAGGGGAAAAACATACATCACTTACATCATCCAAATACACTCATGGTCTGACTACGGAACCAAAATAAAAGAAGAACCCCAAAAGCGACAAAGGTCCCCGATCGACCCCAACTGGGCTCCACTACTGATCAATTAGAACGAAACAACACAAAGGACAAGATCTTCATCGAGCTCCTCCTCAGCTTGGTTGCGTCATCTGCACGGACTCATCGGCACCTGCAAGCTGGTTTTGGAAGTAACTGTGAGCCACGGGGACTCAGCAATCTCGCACCCTCGCGATCAAGACTATTTAAGCTTATGGGTAAGGTAAAAGGGATGAGGAGTAGCTGCAGCAAGCGACTAGCATATATGGTGGCTAACATACGCAAATGAGAGCGAGAAGAGAAGGCAAAGCATGATCGAGAAACTATGATCAAGAAGTGATCCTAGAACAACCTACGTCAAGCATAACTCCAACACCGTGTTCACTTCCCGAACTCCGCCGGAAAGAGACCATCACGGTTACACACGCGGTTGATTCATTTTAATTAAGGTCAAATTCAGGGTTTCTACAATCGGACATTAACAAATTCCCATCTGCCCATAACCGCGGGCACGGCTTTCGAAAGTTCAAATCCCTGCAGGGGTGTCCCAACTTAGCCCATCACAAGCTCTCACGGTCAACGAAGGAGTAGACCTCCTCCCGAGACATCCCGATCAGACTCGGTATCCCGGTTCTACAAGACATTTCGACAGGGTAAAACTAAACCAGCAACACCACCCAGATGTGCCGACAAATTCCGATAGGAGCTGCACATATCTCGTTCTCAGGGCACACCGGATGAGCAAGACGTCGGGTAAGCCAGCCCAGAGTTGCCCCTGGTAGCCTCGGAAATCGCTCAGTTGGACCAACACTCAGAGGAGCACTGGCCCGGGGGGGGGGGTAAAATAATGATGACCCTCAGGAGCGCGACTCCCAAGGGAAAAGAAAAAAAGGCTATGTGGCAAATGGTAAAACCAAAGTAGGGCATTGCTGGAAGAGCTTTACTTAAGGCGAACTGTCAAGGGGTTCCCATTATTACCCAACCGCATAAGGAACACAAAAATCCGGGAACATAACACCGATATGACAGAAACTAGGGCGGCAAGAGTGGAACAAAACACCAGGCATAAGGCCGAGCCTTCCACCCTTTACCAAGTATATAGATGCATTAATTAAATAAGATATATAGTGATATCCCAACAAGTAAACATGTTCCGACAAGGAACAACATCTCCATGTTCCAACAAGGAACAAACTTCAATCTTCACCTGCAACTAACAACGCTATAAGAGGGGCTGAGCAAAGCGGTAACATAGCCAAACAACGGTTTGCTAGGACAAGGTGGGTTAGAGGCTTGGTTCAACAATATGGGAGGCATGATAAGCAAGTGGTAGGTATCACAACATAGGCATAGCAAAAGAGCGAGCAACTAGCAAGCAAAGATAGAGGTGATTTCGAGGGTATGATCATCTTGCCTGAGATCCAGCAAGGAAGAAGAACGAGTCCATGAAGAAGACAAACGGACATAGTCAAACGGTTCCTCACAAACGCGACGTTACCGGAACCAACCCGAAGAAGCAAACACCGCAAAGAAGCACACAATATAGTAAACAACCACCACATAGACATGGCATGATGCGCAAACAAGTATGATGCATGTCCGGTTTAAAGAGGGCATGGCATGGCAAAGTGCAACAACCAAAACTACAAATTAAGTGGTGCTCAATATGCAACGAGTTGCATATTGACGAAGCACCACATCAGTTATTTAGTTCGATCTCGTTTATGTACCCAACAATATTAAATGTTGTTAAACATGGCAAGAGGGTGAAGCAAATGTAAACTACCTATCTAGTCAAGGTTAAATGAGGCCGGAAACAACGAACAACAAATTCCGGCAAATCCCCATATGCATATATTAGGTTTGGTGCTGTTCTGCCGTAAACACAATTTTTAGAGTTGTTAAACATGCAAAGTGATGCCACCATGTTAAACTAGGCATTTTTTCACCCCATTTACATATAAAGTTTATTACAATCCGTGTTACGGTTATTTAGTTATGAATTAAATCATTTTTAACATGGCATAGAAGCAAATTTAGTCAAACACCATTTTAAGCATTTTAAACATGGGTGAAAGTGACATATTATGAAACTAGACAAAATTCTAAGCATTTTACATATATAGTTTGTGTAGTTTGGATGCAAGCATATTTAGTTAATAGCAATTCAAAATGATGGCATTCCTGTAATTATGCATGCACTAGAAAAATACTAAAACCAGAGAAGGAATAAAAAAATATATGTGGGCCAGATGGCAACACAGTGCAGCGGCCCACTAGGAGATTTGGCCTGGCGGTTGAGTGTGCAAAAAAAAGAAAACAGAGCTAAAATGGGGCCAACTGGGAGTCGATCCCTTGACCTCCTGCATAGAGGAGCAAAGCGCTGACCAACTGGCCTAACTGGGTGCTTTGGTTACTAGAGGGCCATAGATCCTTTTGAACAGGCAAATGCCCGGCCTTGGAAAGACCGCGAACACGCAGCAACTTGCCGGCAATGACGACAAGCAAAGTGGCGGCTGTGGGTGCAGCAGAACACCAGCGGGGGTGCGGGATTGGATGCAGGTGCGGCGGGTGCAAGTGGAGCAGCTGCTGGAGTGAAAGTGCGTGTGTGCGTGGGTGCAGCAGGGGCTCGAGAACGAGCATATCTCGGCCGTGCGGCGAGGCTGCAGCTATAGCGGCGATGAGCTTGAGTGCGGGGCAATACATGAGTGGGGCGGCTATGTGAGTGTGGACAGAAGCGGCGTCTGGCAAGGTGTGCTAGTGCAAAGGCAAGCGGGGGAGCAACAAACAAGGCATCGACTTGCTCAGAACGGCCATGGCGATAGCACGGCAATAACAGCTCGGACACAACGGGATCGGTGACTACATGCATGCAAAGAAGCGGCAAAGGAGGGGATTCGACGCGGCTCACCGAGGGGTTGCGGAAGGTGAGCTCGGTTGGGTGCGAGGAGGCCGATTCGAGGCGTGGCGAGGATCTGATCGGGTGATGGTGCTCGGACCATGAAGCAGAGGAAGCAGGGGAGGCGACTGGGCACTGGACTTGGCGATCCGGCTCAGGGAGGTCGTGCGAAGGGTCGATCCGGAGGAAGAAGAAGGCCACCATGATGTGGACGACACCGGGCTCGAGCTCGGCTTGGCTCGACCGGCCATGGCGACAGCGACGGCAGGGAGGCGCGTTGGGGAGGCTCCCGCCCAACTAACTGCGGGGATCGGTCGAGGAGGGTGACGGGGTGCAGGACAACATGTCGAAGACGAGCATGAGGCCCTCCAACCGCGAGAACGACGATGGCCATCGACGGTTTATCTCTCTGCTCTCGGTGGTGCTCTCTGGTCTTGAAGAAGAAGGAAAAATAGAGGGGAGGAATAGAGATGGCGGCGCGAGGAGGGAAAAAGGAGGGAGAAGGAAACCCTAGGGCGAGGCCCGGGGCGGCTTTATAGAGGGGCACGCGGGCGAGGGCACCGCGGTGGCCATGTGCCCCATCCTTTTACTGTGAGAGACAGAGCTGTGGGAGGAGGAAGAAAAGGTGAGGAGTGAGGGGATGACAGGTGGGGTCGCCTAGGTGATCCTGTAGAATTTACCGGCGAGAGAGAGAGAAGGGCACGCTAGTGCTGGCTGGGCTCTAGGAAGGAGGAGGCCCAAATGCAGCGCCCCGGCTAAGGCCCTTTTCCTTTTAAACAAACTCTCTGGCTAAATCAAACCAGAGATGCAAAAGAGAAAAGGCCATGGAGTTTGAGAAGAATTAGACTAAGAACAAAATATCCCTGGACGTCAGGAATTATGCAGCATTTGAATAAAATGCTCTGGCAATTTTTTAGAGACTGCAAATTCAAACAAGCTTGAATAAATCCTTAGCCCAACCAAAACACTTCCAAAAGACTTGAAAACTGGAGGAGGTGGTCTTGGAATGGTGTAGGGAATAAAGAAATATTCTGAACATTAATCTGGAGCAGAAAATATCACTAGAGAAATAATTGAAAGAAAGGGAAAAGGAGAAGTTTGGATGGGATAGAAACTTGGGTGAACTTGATGAATTGTTGTTGGTATGCGCAATGAACAAAAAAATGAGGTGGAAATAAGAATAAGAGGGGTTCACACAGGAACACACGACAACACTTACATATGCAAAACAAGGCATGGTGATCATGGTGCAATGCAATATAATATAAGATGAACATGATGCAAGAAGCAAAAAGACAAGGCACTCAACATGATCATGGCATAAACATATAAGAATGAAATACGGAAAACAATTATGACAATAAAACAAACATAATAAACACAGGACAACAATTAAAATAAATGGAAGGGCAACTGACGCGTCAGTCTCGGGGCGTCACAACACTCCACCACTACGAGAGGATCTCGTCCCGAGATCTAGAATGGCACCGGAGGGAAAAACGGAACAGAAAGAGAAGAGGTAAAACTAAGTTGCTTCTTTGACAAACGAGTGAAACCAAAGAACCTTGAAAAGGTTAAGCCATTTCGAGAAAAATAATAACGGACATGACAAATTTGAAAACACTTTGTTAGAAAAGAGGGACAAAGAACATTGCGAAAAACCTTGAGGTTGAAGGGCAAGATGTATATTGAAACCACTCCGGTTAAAACAAGATAGAGAAGGATTAAGAATGATGTAATTTGAGCAGCACTCCGTCTGAGAAGGGAGGCAAAACTTGGCAGAATGGGAAAAATTCGAAAAGTAGGCACGACACTCCGGTTAAAAGGATAAGGACGAAAAGAACACAATCCTGACAAAACAAGAAGATGGGTTGCAGAGAGCAAGATCACAATGCCTCCGGAACGAAAGAGTAGAGTAAAGATAATTGAGACAAACGAATGTAGAAGACAACGCCAACTTCTGCTACAAAAGAGCCTGAAAAGGCATCTTTAGGAGAAGGGTTGAACGGAGTTGTTGGAAAACCAACAACGAAAATAATAAGCTTGATATGGTATTATGGAATACATCTCAAATTATGAGGTGAAAACCTTCCACTCACGGGAAAAGAATTGGATTGGTATGACCAAGTAGACGAGAACGTATATCACCGAGAGGATAAAGACGAACTTGGGTCCTTGATAAACACCATGAGAGCGACAATCCTTAAAGGCAAGCTTTAGGTGAAATATAACCCAAGATAATTCCAATGAAGAAAATGATGGATTTAAAATATCTCATCCTTGACAACATGTGAATCATGAAACATGAACTCAAATTATCAAGAATGGCATAATACCACCTCCAATAATACAGAAGAAATAATTGCACTCCGGATAGCAAGATGAAGAATGCTTGAACTCCTTAGAAAAGAATCTTGACGAACACTTCGAGAAGGAATATAAATCCTTGATGAACCATTATATAGAACCTTCATGAAGAACTCCGGTAACCAAAGGATAACGAGAAAAAAAAGAGAAGTTGAAAAACACAAGGTGAATCCTTGTAATGACTAGATGGATCTTCGCGATGAAATAAATTGAGAGAGCTTGGAACTCCGGAAAAGAAAAGATGAAGCAATAGAAACCGAGAATTTGGTGAACCTCCGGAATAAGGAATTGAATAAACTCTATGAAACAAGAATAAGAATTGCATTATGCTTATCCTTCACCAATTCAAATTGATGACAAGCAATTGAATTGGCATACTACTTATTCTTGTCGAAAGGATTAAGATAGATATAGCATGACTTGAGAACGTCTTCACAAGTTACCGGTAGGATTGAGAAGAACGAATGAATATATACGATAACGAATGACGAGAGCTCTTGCACGAACCACCGTTAGGATTGAAAAATGGAAGTGGCAAGGACAAAAATCACCAGAAAGAATTGGAAAACGAAAGACGATACTTGAGGGGATTTGATACATGAGGAGAAATAGATCTCGAACTGATTAGAGATCACTTGAACGATGCGCCGGTAAGATTGGAGAATGATTACTGGAAGCTGAGAATGAATAACCTGAAATGATGGACTCCGGATAATCAAACTGAGAAGACTCTTGAATTGCTCCGGATAGGTGAAAAGAATTCTCACTATCAAAAACAGTTATGAGAGGATGACGTCAAGCTAGAGCCATGAATCTTTGATAGAACGAAACAAGATTCAAGGGAAAACTCTTCTTCGGTCTTCAAATGCAGAGAAAGATAACGAGAAACACACCACCAAGAATTGTTGAGGCACTCCGGAATGAAAAATTAGAAAGGTTGAGCCAACGATGAAAAGAGTTGGAAAGATCTTGGAGAAAGGCATTTGACTGATGATAACTCATTCTTACGTCAAACTTGGAAAAGAATTTGAGAGTAACGCCGGGAAAATAAGAAGAGTCAGGTAAGATCCTGGGAAAAGACCTGTGGGTTAGGGCCCACTCAAAATATACGCCGTAGAACTATTGCTAGAAACTGAAATTGCACCGGTTGAATTAAATGGCTAGAACGAGATAACAACCTCGAAAGATCTTGAACGAATGCAGAGTGGAAAACACGAATCTTCGAGATATCTTGAGCACTCCGGGACAATTAAATAGCGAGAAGTGAATGAATAAGAGGTGCACCGGCATGAGAAGGTATTTGAAACGAGGAAAAAGGATATGATCAACATCAAAGCTTGAATTGAATCCACCGGAGAAGAAAGAATGACGAATAACGAACTTGAGGCTCCGTTAGTATCTTCATGAGAATCACCGGATAAGAACATTGAAGGAAAAAGGATGGAGAGACTTCACATCAATAAGATGGATACTTGATCAAGAAATCTGAATCTTTGAGGAAAAAGGGGGGGGGGGGGGGAAAAACAAAGGCAACTTGGAGACGGATGAAACAAACACCGTTGAGAAGAACTGATACTTGATCTTGCGGTTGTTGAAATGATCGGATCCACTTGAAGAGAAACACGCGGTGAAAAGAAATTGGCATGACAATCTCGATTATCATGAAGGATTAGTATTCCCATAGGAATAAGAGAACACCGTTTAGAGAAGGTATGGAATCAACATTTGACATTGAAGCAACTCGAATACCACAACTCAAAACAAAACAAAGGATTGGCTTGCAGAATAAGCCGGAACAAACATATGGTAGAGATTTCGCCTGAAGTTTTTGTGGTGGGGCCTACATGGGCTCGATCGTACAGCACCATCATGTACAAGGCAGTGCACATGACATACGAAGCGTCCCCGAGTCGGCATAGCCAAGGACTCTTTAAGACACAACGAGACTACTGTAAAACCGACCGTGAATAGGCGGACCACTAGACGTCAAACCCCAATTTCATATCATACATCTGTTGGAAAGATATCCTAAGAGCTACTTGAATTCCCACCTATGAAACTCCCGAACCTTTCCGGTTATGCAATCAGGTGTTGGGGATACAGGGGAAGCATAATATCTCACCCAAAACTAGCAAATCCTACATCCAGCTGTATCCATCCGTCAGCACATAACCAAGAAACCTTCGGAAATCATCTAGCTCAACCTTCGAAAAGCATCCGTTATACAAGTTATGGCAATACTCCCAAACTCCCGCCCCAGTACTGGGTGGCGTCGAGGTTATCTGACCAACGAACTGCATAAAATAGATTTTCGATGTCGGAGAAACTAATCTCAGGTATTCCAGAACTGCAACGATAAAATTATGACGACAACACCTCAAAGCTCAACTCCCCGGGACACTTCCACAAAACCCCTGACAGGAGGCACCAAGACAATGTTCTCATCATAAAACCATCGATACGATTCCAAGATACCCGCGTGATCCTAAATTTTTTTTAGTGAAATTTGAGAAGAGAAGAGTCAAAACTCTACGTTAGGATGCCTTACCAGAGCGATGAGGAGACTGGGAAGTAAAAAGAATTCCTAAACTCTCTGATATATAATTCCTAAATGACTCAAAAAAAATTTCTAGACACAACTCGGCCGCTAAAATGATCAAGCAATGGGGCTCCTAAGGTCGGGGAAGGCTCTGATTACCAACTTGTAACGCCCTCGATGCGGCTATATCTCCCACGTGTCGAAGCACACTTAGAGGCATAACCGCATTGAAAGCAATGTTGCAAGTGAGGTAATCTTCACACAACCCAAGCAATACAATAGGGGAAAAAGATACATAGTTGGCTTACAATCTCCATTTCACACAATTACATCATCCAAATACACTCCTGGTCCGACTACGGAACCAAAATAAAAGAAGAACCCCAAAAGCGACAAAGGTCCCCGATCGACGCCAACTGGGCTCCACTACTGATCAACTAGAACGAAAAAACACAAAGGACAAGATCTTCATCGAGATCCTCCTGAGCTTGGTTGCGTCATCTGCATGGACTCATCGGCCCCTGCAAGCTGGTTTTGGAAGTAACTGTGAGCCACGGGGACTCAGCAATCTCGCACCCTCGCGATCAAGACTATTTAAGCTTGTGGGTAAGGTAAAAGGGATGAGGAGTAGCTGCAGCAAGCGACTAGCATATATGGTGGCTAACATACGCAAATGAGAGCGAGAAGAGAAGGCAAAGCACGATCGAGAAACTATGATCAAGAAGTGATCCTAGAACAACCTACGTCAAGCATAACTCCAACACCATGTTCACTTCCCGAACTCCGCCGGAAAGAGACCATCACGGTTACACACGCGGTTGATTCATTTTAATTAAGGTCAAATTCAGGTTTTCTACAACCGGACATTAACAAATTCCCATCTGCCCATAACCACGGGCACAGCTTTCGAAAGTTCAAATCCCTGCAGGGGTGTCCCAACTTAGCCCATCACAAGCTCTCACGGTCAACGAAGGAATAGACCTCCTCCCGAGACATTCCAATCAGACTCGGTATCCCGGTTCTACAAGAAATTTCGACAGGGTAAAACTAAACCAGCAACACCACCCAGATGTGCCGACAAATCCCGATAGGAGCTGCACATATCTCGTTCTTAGGGCACACCGGATGAGCAAGACGTCGGGTAAGCCAGCCCAGAGTTGCCCCTAGTAGCCTCGGACATCGCTTAGTTGGACCAACACTCAGAGGAGCACTGGCCCGGGGGGGGTAAAATAATGATGACCCTCAGGAGCGTGACTCCCAAGGGAAAAGAAAAAAAGGCTAGGTGGCAAATGGTAAAACCAATGTTGGGCATTGCTGGAAGAGCTTTACTTAAGGCGAACTGTTAAGGGGTTCCCATTATTACCCAACCGCGTAAGGAACGCAAAAATCCGGGAACATAACACCGATATGACGGAAACTAGGGCGGCAAGAGTGGAACAAAACACCAGGCATAAGGCCGAGCCTTCCACCCTTTACCAAGTATATAGATGCATTAATTAAATAAGATATATAGTAATATCCCAACAAGTAACCATGTTCCAACAAGGAACAACATCTCCATGTTCCAACAAGGAACAAACTTCAATCTTCACCTGCAACTAACAACGCTATAAGAGGGGCTGAGCAAAGTGGTAACATAGTCAAACAACGGTTTGCTAGGACAAGGTGGGTTAGAGGCTTGGTTCAACAATATGGGAGGCATGATAAGCAAGTGGTAGGTATCGCAGCATAGGCATAGCGAAAGAGCGAGCAACTAGCAAGCAAAGATAGAGGTGATTTCGAGGGTATGATCATCTTGCCTGAGATCCTGCAAGGAAGAAGAACGAGTCCATGAAGAATACAAACGGACATAGTCGAACGGTTCCTCACAAACGCGACGTTACCGGAACCAATCCGAAGAAGCAAACACCGGAACGAAGCACACAACATAGTAAACAACCACCACATAGACATGGCATGATGCGCAAACAAGTATGATGCATGTCCGGTTTAAAGAGGGCATGGCATGGCAAAGTGCAACAACCAAAACTACAAATTAAGTGGAGCTCAATATGCAACGAGTTGCATATTGACGAAGCACCACATCAATTATTTAGTTCGATCTCGTTTATGTACCCAACAACATTAAATGTTGTTAAACATGGCAAGAGGGTGAAGCAAATGTAAACTACCTATCTAGTCAAGATTAAATGAGGCCGGAAACAACGAACAACAAATTCCAGCAAATCCCCATATGCATATATTAGGTTTGGTGCTGTTCTGCCTTAAACACAATTTTTAGAGTTGTTAAACATGAAAAGCGAAGCCACCATGTTAAACTAGGCATTTTTCCACCCCATTTACATATAAAGTTTATTAAAATCCGAGTAATGGTTATTTAGTTATGAATTAAATCATTTTTAACATGGCATAGAAGCAAATTTAGTCAAACACCATTTTAAGCATTTTAAACATAGGTGAAAGTGACATATTATGAAACTAGACAAAATTCTAAGCATTTTACATATATAGTTTGTGTAATTTGGATGCATGCATATTTAGTTAATAGCAATTCAAAATGATGGCATTCCTGTAATTATGCATGCACTAGAAAAATACTAAAACCAGAGAAGGAATAAAAAAACATACGTTGGCCAGATTGCAACACAGTGCAGCGGCCCACTAGGAGATTTGGCCCGGCGGTTGAGGTGCAAAAAAAAGAAAACAGAGCTAAAATGGGGCCAACTGGGAGTCGATCCCTTGACCTCCTGCATTGAGGAGCAAAGCGCTGACCAACTGGCCTAACTGGGTGCTTTGGTTACTAGAGGGCCATAGATCCTTTCGAACAGGCAAACGCCCGGCCTTGGAAATACCGCGAACACGCAGAAACTTGCCGGCGATGACGACAAGCAAAGTGGCGGCTGTGGGTGCAGCAGAACACCAGCAGGGGTGCGGGTTTGGATGCAGGTGCGGCTGGTGCAAGTGGAGCAGCTGCTGGAGTGAAGGTCCGTGTGTGCGTGGGTGCAGCAGGGGCTCGAGAATGAGCATATCTCGGCCGCGCGGCGAGGCTGCAGCTATAGCGGCGATGTGCTTGAGCGCGGGGCGATACATGAGTGGGGCGGCTGTGTGAGTGTGGACAGAAGCGGTGTCTGGCAAGGTGTGCTAGTGCAAAGGCAAGCGGGGGATCGACAAACAAGGCATCGACTTGCTCAAAATGGCCATGGCGATAGCACGGCAACAACAGCTCGAACACAACGGGATCGGTGACTACATGCATGCAAAGAAGTGGCAAAGGAGGGGATTCGACGCGGCTCACCGAGGGGTTGCGGAAGGTGAGCTCGGTTGGGTGCGAGGAGGCCGATTCGAGGCGTGGCGAGGATCTGATCGGGTGATGGTCCTCGGACCATGAAGCAGAGGAAGCAGGGGAGGCGACCGGGCACTGGACTTGGCGATCCGTCTCAGGGAGGTCGTGCGAAGGGTCGATCCGGAGGAAGAAGAAGGCCACCATGATGTGGACGACACCGGGCTCGAGCTCGGCTTGGCTCGACCGGCCATGGCGATGGCGACGGCAGGGAGGCACATTGGGGAGGCTCCCGCCCAACTAACTGCGGGGATCGGTCGAGGAGGGTGACGGGGTGCAGGACGACATGTCGAAGACGAGCTTGAGGCCCTCCGGCCGCGAGAATGACGACGACCATCGACGGTTTATCTCTCTGCTCTCGGTGGTGCTCTCTGATCTTGAAGAAGAAGGAAAAACAGAGGGGAGGAAGAGAGATGGCGGCGCGAGGAGGGAAAAAGGAGGGAGAAGGAAACCCTAGGGCGAGGCCCGGGGCGGCTTTATAGAGGGGCACGCGGGCGAGGGCGCCGCGGTGGCCATGTGCCCCATCCTTTTACTGTGAGAGACAGAGCTGTGGGAGGAGGAAGAAAAGGTGAGGAGTGAGGGGATGACAGGTGGGGTCGCCTAGGTGATCCTGTAGAATTTACCGGCGAGAGGGAGAGAAGGGCACGCTGGTGCTAGCTGGGCTCTAGGAAGGAGGAGGCCCAAATGCAGCGCCCCGGCTAAGGACCTTTTCCTTTTAAACAAACTCTCTGGCTAAATCAAACCAAAGATGCAAAAGAGAAAAGGCCATGCAGTTTGAGAAGAATTAGACTAAGAACAAAATATCCCTGGACGTCAGGAATTATGCAGCATTTGAATAAAATGCTCTGGCAATTTTTTAGAGACTGCAAATTCAAACAAGCTTGAAAATAATTCAAGCTTGAATAAATCCTTAGCCCAACCAAAACACTTCCAAAAGACTTGAAAACTGGAGGAGGTGGTCTTGGCATGGTGTAGGGAATAAAGAAATATAGTGAACATTAATCTGGAGCAGAAAATGTCACTAGAGAAATAATTGAAAGAAAGGGAAAAGGAGAAGTTTGGATGGGATAGAAACTTGGGTGAACTTGATGAATTGTTGCTGGTATGCGCAATGAACCAAAAAAATGAGGTGGAGATAAGAATAAGAGGGGTTCACACAAGAACAAATGACAACACTTACATATGCAAAACAAGGCATGGTGATCATGGTGCAATGCAATATAATATAAGATGAACATGATGCAAGAAGCAAAAATACAAGGCACTCAACATGATCATTGCATAAACATATAAGAATGAAATACGCAAAACAATTATGACAATAAAACGAACATAATAAACACACGACAACAATTAAAATAAATGGAAGGGCAACTGACGCGTCAGTCTTGGGGCGTCACATGAAGGTATATCTTTAGATCTTGAAATCGAATCTTTTAGTTTCTTGTTTTATCACTAGTTTAGTTTATAAAAGAAAAAACTACAAAAAATGGAATTGAGGGTGCATCATATGCTTCATCTTTTTAATATCTTTCGTGAAAATGATGGAAAGGAAAATTGTGCTCAAGTGTTAGAAGAAGAATGCAATAAAATTTTGGCACTAAATATTTGAATGGTGAGCATGATTGCAATGTTGTTAGTATGAATTCCTTGAATATCCATGATGCTAATGATATGCAAAGCCACAAGCTTGGGGATGCTATGTTTGATGAAGATGATATTTTTTTGTCCCCCAAGTTTTGATGAGAGAATTTATTATGATGAAAGCATGCCTCCTATTTATGATGATTATTGTGATGACATGTATGCTATTAAGAATAATGATAACCATGAAACTTGTCATCATGATTTTAATTTTCAATTGGATTATGCCTCATATGATAATTATTTTGTTGAGTTTGCTCCAACTATTATTCATGAGAAGAAATTTGCTTATGTGGAGAGTAATAAAATTTCTATGCTTGTAGATCATGAAAAGAATGCTTTATGTGATAGTTATATTGTTGAATTCATTCGTGATGCTACTGAAAATTATTATGAGGGAAGAATATATGCTTGTAGGAATTGCAATAATATCAAGTTTCCTCTCTATGTTCTTAAAATCTCGAAGTTATCCTTATTTTACCTTCCTATGCAAGTTGATTCTTGTTCCCACAAGTTGTTTGCTCACAAAATCCCTATGCATAGGAAGTGGGTTAGACTTAAATGTGCTTGTCATATGCTTCATGATGCTCCCATTATGTTTCAATTCTTATCTTTTATGTGAGCATCATTGAAATTACCATGCCTAGCTAAAAAGGCAGTAAAGAAAAGCACTTGTTGGGAGACAACCCAACATTTACCCCTACTGTTTTTCTATGTCCTCATGATTAAGATACTGTAGTAATCATGTTTTATAGCTTTTGTTTCAATAAAGTGCCAAGTAAAGCCTTTAGGATCTTCTTGGGTGATTGTTGTTTGATCTTGCTGATAAAAACAGAAAGTATGCGCTCACAAAGATAATTTTAATTTTTTACCAGAGAGAGCTAAAATACCAATTCCAACTGAAGTAGATAAATAAAAAAATTTCCTAGGACTTCCTAATTTTTCAGGATTTTTGGATTTACAGAAGTATTCGAAACCTCCAGATTGCTTCAGACTATTCTGTTTTTGACAGATTCTGTTTTCCATGGGATGTTTCTTATTTTGATGAATCTATGAGTAGTATAGGAGGGTATGAACCATAGAGAAGTTGTAATAAAGTAGATATTACACCAATATAAATAAAGAATGAGTTCACAACAGTATCAAAATTGGTGATTTATTTTATTATACTAACAGAGCACATGAGATTTTCTGTTGAGTTTTGTGTTGTGAAATTTTCATGTTTTGGGTAAAGATTCGATGGACTATGGAATAAGGAGTGGAAAGAGCCTAAGCTTGGGTATGCCCAAGGAACACCAAGGTAATATTCAAGGACAACCAAAAGCCTAAGCTTGGGGATGCCCCGGATGGCATCCCCTCTTTCGTCTTCGTTCATCGGTAACTTTACTTGGAGCTATATTTTTATTCACCACATGATATGTGTTTTGCTTGGAGCGTCATTTTATTTTATTTTTTTTGCTTGATTTTTGAATAATATACCAAGATATGAAATTCTTAAATATTGGAGAGTCTTCACATAGTTGCAAAATTATTCGACTACTCATTGATCTTCACTTACATCTTTCGGAGTAGTTTGTCATTTGCTCTAGTGCTTCACTTATATCTTTTAGAGAACGACGGTGGTTTTATTTCGAAGAAATATATGAACTCTCATGCTTCAATTATATTATTTTGAGAGTCCTAAACATCATGGTAATTTTCTTTGGTTATGAAACCAGTCCTAATATGATGGGCATCCAAGATAGGTATAATAAAAACTTTCATATAGAGTGCGTTGAATAGTAGGAGAAATTTGATACTTGATGATTGTTTTGAGACATGAGGATGATGATATTAGAGTCATGCTAGTTGAGTAATTTTGAATTTGAGAAATACTTGTGTTGAGGTTTTCAAGTCCCGTACCATGCACGTATGATAACCGTTGTGTGACAAATTTGAAGCATGAGGTGTTTCTTTGATTGCCTTCCTTATGAGTGGCAGTCGGGGACGAGCAATGGTCTTTTCCTACCAATCTATCCCCCTAGGAGCATGCGCGTAGTGCTTTGGGTTTGATGACTTTATGACTAATGTTGAGTCCATGGATTATACGCACTCTCACCCTTCCATCATTGCTAGCCTCTTCGGTACCGTGCATTGCCCTTTATCACCTTGAGAGTCGGTGCAAACTTCGCCGGTGCATCCAAACCCCGTGATATGATACGCTCTATCACACATAAGCCTCCTTATATCTTCCTCAAAACAGCCACCATACCTACCTAATATGGCATTTCCATAGCCATTCCGAGATATATTGCCATGCAACTTTCCACCGTTCCCTTTATTATGACACGCTTCATCATTGTCATATTGCCTTGCATGATCATGTAGTTGACATCGTATTTGTGGCAAAGCCACCGCTCATAATTTTTATACATGTCACTCCTGAATCATTGCACATCTCGGTACACCGCCGGAGGCATTCACATAGAGTCATATTTTGTTCTAGTATCAAGTTGTAATTTTTGTGTTGTAAATGAATAGAAGTGTAATGATCATCATTATTAGAGCATTGTCCCGTGTGAGGAAATTAAAAAAATAGAAAGGCAAAAAAAAGAGAAGGCCCAAAAAAACAAAACAAAAAACAAAAAAATGAGAGAAAAAGAGAGAAGGGGCAATGTTACTATCCTTTTTTTCCACACTTGTGCTTCAAAGTAGCACCATGATCTTCATGATAGAGAGTCTCTTATTTTGTCACTTTCATAAACTAGTGGGAATTTTTCATTATAGAGCTTGGCTTGTATATTCCAACAATGGGCTTCCTCAAAATGCCCTAGGTCTTCGTGATAAAGCAAGTTGGATGCACACCCACTTAGTTTCTTTTGTTGAGCATTCATACATTTATAGCTCTAGTGCATCCATTGCATGGCAATCCCTACTCCTCGCATTCACATCAATTGATGGGCATCTCTAGAGCCCATTGATTAGCCGCGTCAATGTGAGACTTTCTCCTTTTTTGTCTTCTCCACACAACCTCCATCATCATATTCTATTCCACCCGCAGTGCTATGTCCATGGCTCGTGCTCATGTATTACGTGAAAGTTGAAAAAGTTTGAGAATAGTGAAGTATGAAACAATTGCTTGGCTTGTCATCGGGGTTGTGCATGATGGGAGCATTTTGTGTGACGAAAATGAAGCGTGGCCAAACTATATGATTTTGTAGGGATGATCTTTCTTTGGCTATGTTATTTTGAGAGGACATAATTGCTTGGTTAGTATGCTTGAAGTATTATTGTTTTTATGTCAATATTAAACTTTTCTCTTGAATCTTTCGGATCTGAATATTCATGCCACAGTAAAGAGAATTACATTGAAAATTATGTTAGGTAGCATTCCACATCAAAAATTCGGTTTTTATCATTTACCTACTCGAGGACGAGCCGGAATTAAGCTTTGGGATGCTTGATACGTCTCCAACGTATCTATAATTTTTGACAGTTCCATGCTATTATTTTATCTAGGATGTTTTATATGCATTTATATGCTATTTTATATGATTTTTGGGACTAACCTATTAACGTAGAGCCCAGTGCCAGTTTTTGTTTTTCCCTTGTTTTGAGTTTTATAGAAAAGGAATACGAAACGGATTCCAATTGATGTCCCAATTTTGGATGATTTTTTATGGACAAAAGAAGCCCCCCCCCCCCGGAGTAAAAAGAGTTGGGCTAGAAGGGTCCCGGGCCGTCCATGAGGGTGGGGGGCGCGCCCTACCCCCCCCCCCAGCGTGCCGCCTTATCTCATGGACGACTCGGGGACCCCCTTTACTTGTTCCTGACTCCAAAAATTCCTATAAATACAAAAACCTCCAGAAAATAACCTAGACCGGGAGTTCTGCCGCTGCAAGCCCCTATAGCCACCAAAAACCAATCGGGACCCTGTTTCGGCACCCTGCCGGAGGGGGGATCCATCACCGATGGCCATCTTCATCATCCCGGCACTCTCCATGACAAGGAGGGAGTATTTCACCCTCGGGGCTGAGGGTATGTACCAGTAGCTATGTGTTTGATCTCTCTCTCTCTCTCGCACGCGTTCTTGATATGGCACGATCTTGATGTACTACAAGCTTTGCTATTATAGTTGGAACTTATGATGTTTCTCCCCCTCTATATCCTTGTGATGAATTGAGTTTTCCCTTTGAAGTTATCTTATCAGATTGAGTCTTTAAGGATTTGAGAACACTTGTTGTATGTCTTGCATGTTCTTATCTATGGTGACAATGGGATATTCACGCGATCCACTTCATGTATCTTTTGGTGATCAACTTGCGAGTTCCGTGACCTCGTGAACTTATGCATAGGGGTTGGCACACGTTTTCATCTTGACTCTCCGGTAGAAACTTTGCGGCACTCTTTGAAGTTCTTTGTGTTGGTTGAATAGATGAATCTGAGATTGTGTGATACATATCATATAACCATACCCATGGATACTCGAGGTGACATTGGAGTATCTAGGTGACATTAGGGTTTTGGTTGATTTGTGTTTTAAGGTGTTATTCTAGTACGAACTCTAGTATATATTGAACGGAAAGAATAGCTTCGTGTTATTTTACTACAGACTCTTGAATAGATCGATCAGAAAGGATAACTTTGAGGTGGTTTCGTACCATACAATAATCTCTTCGTTTGTTCTCTGCTATTAGTGACGTTGGAGTGACTCATTGTTGCATGTTGAGGGATAGTTATATGATGAAATTATGTTATTATTGTTGGGAGAACTTGCACTAGTGAAGTATGAACCCTAGGCCTTGTTTCCTAGCATTGCAATACCGTTTTTGCTCACTTTTATCATTAGTTACCTTGCTGTTTTTATATTTTCAGATTAGAAAAACCTATATCTACCATCCATATTGCACTTGTATCACCATCTCTTCGTCGAACTAGTGCACCTATACAATTTACCATTGTATTGGGTGTGTTAAGGACACAAGAGACTCTTTGTTATTTGGTTGCAGGGTTGTTTGAGAGAGACCATATTCATCCTACACCTCCCACGGATTGATAAACCTTAGGTCATCCACTTGAGGGAAATTTGCTACTATCCTACAAACCTCTGCACTTGGAGGCCCAACAACGTCTACAAGAAGAAGGTTGTGTAGTAGACATCAACCAACAACGAAACGAATAAGCTTGTAGTGGGATTATGAAAAACATCTCGAAACTAAGGTGAAATTCTGCCACCAAAAACAATGATTGATAGAGGACAGTGAAGAGATGAAAAACTTATTCACCGAGATGGGAAGGAGAAGATTGGATCATTGATAAGTACCACAATAGCAACATTCCTTTGGAAAACCTTTAGGTGAAATCTAGACCAAGATATCTCCAACTAATAGATTAATTGGTTGCAAAGGATCTCCTGGAGGAAGGGAAAATGATGGATTTAAAATATCTCATTCTTGACAACTTGAATCATGAAGGGAAATTGTCAATAATGACATAGCACCACCTCAAAAGATAAGAGAGAAAGAATTGCACTTCGGAATGCAAGATGAAGACTGCTTGAACTCCTCAAAACAAGACATGCGTTGAGCACCATGTTTATTTTAGAGTATTGCTTGGCGAATCTTAACTTCAAGAGAAATCTTGAAGAACAATTGCAGAATGAAAAGAATCCTTGACGAACCACCATGTAGAACCTCCATGAATAACTCCGGTAATAAAAGGATGATATAAAGAAAGAGAAGTTGAAAACACAAGGTGAATCCTTGCAATGATTTAGATGGAGCTTCACGACGAGATAATGTGGAAAACTTGGAACTCCTGAAAAGAAAAGATGACACATCTCAAACCGAGAAATGTGACATGATGAATAACTCTGGAAGGAAGAAGCTAGGTCACTTGGATGAAACACTAATAAGAATTATGTTATGTGTATCCTTCACCAATTTGAATTGATGAAAAACAATGGATTTGGCATACTACTTATTCACATAGAAAGGATTAATGAGAGATATAGAGTAAACTTGAGAAGGTCTTGAATGAACCACTTGTATGATTTCGTAAAGAACGAATGAATTGATATGGTAACAAAGGAAAAGGAATCTTGAACGAACCACCTTAAGAATTGAAACTGAACATAGCAAGAAGGGACGAATCACTGGGAAGAATTAGAAAACGAACGAAGATGCTTGAGTGAATTTGGATACCAGGGAATGAAGAGATGGCAAGATGAATAGAGAATACTTGAACGATGCACCGGTGATATTTGGCGACCGATAGCTAAAAGGTTAGAACGAAGAGAATCTTCAGAAATGATGGCCTTCAGATGATATAGAAACAAGAACAACTCCTGAAATGCTTCGGATGGGTGCAAAGAATTCTCACAATCGAACGGGTAAGGATATAAGAGGAACTCCTCTTCGGTCTTCACAATCCGAGAATGACGACGAGAAACACCACCATGAATAGTTGAGGCACTTCCAAATGAAAATTAGAAAGGTTGAACCTACAATGAAAATAATTCGAAAGATCTTGGAGAAATACATTTGACTGATGATAACTCATACTTACGTCAAACTTTGAAATGAATTTGGGAATAGCTCCTGGAAAATTAGAAGAGTCAGGTAAGATCCTGGTAAAATACCTGTCGGTTAGGTCCCACTCAAAAGATATACCGTTGAACGATTTAAAGAGAGATTGCGCTGGTTGAATTAAATGGCTTGAATGAGATAACAACCTCGAGATATCTTGAACGGATTAGGAATGAAAACATGAATCTCCTGAGATATCTTCAGTACTCCATAACCAATGAATGGCGAGAAGTGGATGGTTGAGAGGTGCACCAGCATGAGAAAGCATTGGAAAAATGAAAGGAATATTCTCGATGCCGAAGCTTGAATTGAATCCACCGGAAAAGAAAAGAGAACAAAGAATGATAACTTGAAGCTCCATTAGTATCTTCCTGAGAACCACCGAATAAGAACATTGACAGAAAAGAATGGAGAGACTTCCCATCAATAAAAGGATACTTGAAAAAGAAATCTGAGTC
Source organism: Triticum urartu (assembly GCF_003073215.2). Taxonomy (NCBI): domain Eukaryota; kingdom Viridiplantae; phylum Streptophyta; class Magnoliopsida; order Poales; family Poaceae; genus Triticum; species Triticum urartu. The sequence goes on along the minus strand of NC_053027.1, from coordinate 248,407,567 downwards.
CTTAAAAAAAAAGGGGGGGAGGGGGGGAAAACAAAGACAACTTGGTAATGGATGAAACGAACAACATTGGGAAAACTGAGAGGTTATCTTGCAAATGTGGAAAATGATAGGATCATCTTGCCGAGAAGCAAACCTATTGGAAAAGAATTGGCATGACCATCTCGATGATCAAGAACGATTAGCACTCCCATATAAATATGAGAACACTGCTTAGAAAAGGTATGGAATCAACACTTAGCAATGAAGCAACTCAAATACCACAACTCAAAACAAAACAATAGGATTTGGCTTGCAGAATAATCCGGAAACAAACATATGATAGACCCCATATCGTATCATATGTCTGTTGGAAAGATATCCTACGTGATACTTGAATTCCCACCTATTAACTCCCGAAACTTTCTAGTTATGCAATCCAGTGTTGGGGATATAGGGAGGCACAATATACATCACACAACTAACAACCCTACGCTCTAACTGTATCCACCCATCAACACATAACCAAGAAAACTCTGGAAATTGTGTACCTCAACCTTTGAAAAGCATCAGTTGTACGAGCTATGGCAATACTCCTGAACTCCCACCCCAGTACTAGGTGGCATCGAGGTTATCTCACCAACAACTGCATAAAAGAGATTTTTGATGTCGGCGAACTTAGGTATTCCAGAACTGCAATGATAAAATTGTGACGACAACACCTCGGAGCTCAACTCCCCGGGACACTGCCACAACCCCTAAATGTCAGGAGGCACCAAGAACAATGTTCTCGTCAAAAGAATATCGAAACGATCCCAAGATACCCGCGTGATCCTAAAAAAATTAGTGAAAAATTGAGGAAAGTCAAAACATCTATGTCAGGAGACCTCACCAGAGCGATGAATGGCAGAGGAGTAAAAAGAATCCTACTTCCCAATATATATAATCCTAAGAATCAAAACATTTTTGTTGTAGACTCAACAACGTCAGCGATTCGATCAAGCAGGGGGCTCCTAAGTCGGGGATGGCTCTGATTACCAACTTGTAACACCCATGATGTGGCTACATCTCCCACGTGTTGAGGCACGACTTAGGGGCATAACCGCATTGTGGTTTTGTCGCAAGAGGGGTAATCTCCACATAATCCCATGTACTGAATAAGAAAGGGATAAAGAGTTGGCTTACAATCGCCACTTCACACAAATAACAAGTTAAACATACATCATCCAGAGTACAATCAAGGTCCGACTACGGAACCAAAATAAAAGAGGACAACCCCAAATGCTAGATCCCCAATCGTCCCAACTGGGCACCACTACTGATCATTCGGAAAAGACACATAACAACGACCAAGAACTTCATCGAGCTCCCACTTGAGCTCGGTTGCGTCACCTGCACTGGTACCATCGGCACCTATAACTTTTTTGGAAGTATCCGTGAGTCACAAGGACTCAGCAATCTCAAAACCCTCGTGATCAAGACTATTTAAGCTTATGGGTAGGATGTGGTAATGAGGTAGAGTTTCAGCAAGCGCTAAGCAAATATGGTGGCTAACTTACGAGTACAAGAGTAAGATGAGAAACTATGCAACGGTCATTAAACTACAAGTGATCAAGAAGTGATCCTGAAACTACTTACGTTCAAACATAACCCAAACCGTGTTCACTTCCTAGACTCCGCCGAAAAGAGACCATCACGGCTACACACATGTTGATTCATTTTAATTAAGTTAAGTGTCAAGTTCTCTACAACCGGATATTAACAAATTCCCATCTGCCACATAACCACGGGCATGGCTCTCAAAAGTTTATACCCTACAGGGGTGTCCCAACTTGGCCCATCACAAGCTCTCACGATCAACGAAGGATATTCCTTCTCTCAAAACAACCCGATCAGACTTGGAATCCCGGTTACAAGACATTTCGACAATGGTAAAACAAGACTAGCAAGACCGCCTGAATGTGCCGACAAATCCCGATAGGAGCTGCACATATCTCGTTCTCAGGGCACACCGAATGAGACATCCTACGAGTAAAACCAGCCCTCAAATTTCCCCGAGGTGGCCCGACCGTCTACTCAGTGTAGACCAACACTTGGAGAAGCACTGGCCCGGGGGGTTAAATAAAGATGTCCCTCAGGAGCGCGACTCCCAAGGGAAAAGTAATAGGTGGTGGTGGAAAATGTTAAAACCAAGGTTGGGCCTTGCTGGAAGAGTTTTATTCAAAGCGAACTATCAAGGGGGTCCCATAACCCCAACAGCGTTAGGAACGCAAAATCAAGGAACATAACACCGGTATGATGGAAACTAGGGCGGCAAGAGTGGAACAAAACACCAGGCAAAAGGCCGAGTCTTCCACCCTATACCAAGTATATAGATGCATTAAATTAAACAATAGATAATATGATATCCCAAACATATCCATGTTCCAACATGGAACAGCCTGCAAGGCACCTGCAACTAGCAATGCTATAAGAGGGGCTGAGCAAAAGCGGCAACATAGCCACACAACGGTTTGCTAGGACGGTGGGTTAGATGCTTGACATGGCAATATGGGAGGCATGATAAAAAAAGTGGTAGGTAGCGCGACATAACGATAGAGCGAACAACTAGCAAGCAAAGATAGAAGTGATATCGAGGGTAATGGTCATCTTGCCTGAAATCCCGCTAGGAAGAAGACTGAAACCAAGATGTAGACGAACCAACATAGTCGAATGGGTCCTCACAAAGGCAACGTAACAAGAACTATCAAGGAGAAGCGCAACCGGAAAGAAGCAAACAACATGGTAAACAACCATCACAAAAAATATGGCATGATGCACAATAAAGTATGATGCATGTCCGGTTTAATGAGGCATGGCATGGCAAAGTGCACCAACGACACTACAAGTTAAGCGGAGCTCAATATGCAACGAGTTGCATATTGACGAAACACCACATGACTTATTCAGTTCTCTCTCGGTTATGTACTCATCAATATTAAATGTTGTTAAACCTGGCAAGAGGTGAAACACATATAAACTAACTATCTATGCAATTTTAAATGAGGCCGGAAATAACAAACAACAATTCCGGAAAATCCCCATATGCTTATTATTAATTTGGTACTATTCTGCCCTAAACCATATTTTAGAGTTGTTAAACATGCAAAGTAATGCCACCATGTTAAACTATGCATTTTGACCCCCATTTACATATAAATTTTATTTAAAATCGAGCTATGGTTAATTAGTTATGAATAAAGCATTTTAACAAGGTATTTAGCAAATAATGCACAAACATCAAGTTAGACATTTTTAACATGCATTAAAGCATCATATTATGAAACTAGACGAAATTCTAAGCATTTTACATGTATAAAACATTTTAATCCGATGCATGTTTGTGAATTATTAAATGCATGAAATGCAAGGGCTTTTCTGTAAAATTGGTAGCATCTAGATAATTACTAAATTCGCAGAACTAAAAAAACATCTACGCGCCAAATCTGAACAGATCTGGGCTGCACAGGATAGTAACAGGAGCAGAATAGGACCAAGCCCAAGTGGAATAGAGGAGGGGCGCTGGGGGGTTTCCCACCATGGGCCATGGCCCAGATCGGAGGTGAGGTGAGGCCGGAAGGGGCGCTGGGCCTGGTGCTCGTCAACGCGCACGATTGGATGAAGCAGGCGAGGAGGCAGGGGCTCAACACGACCGCGCTCTCCGGCGGCGACGGCGCGACGCAGTAGAGTCGGGGACGGGTGGAGGAGACCCTGGAGGCGCGGATCCGGATGGGATCCACCCGATCTGCCTATTTCCAGTGCTGGTGGTGGAGATTTGGCGAGCTCTGCGGCGAGGGTTTACACGGCGGTGGATCTGGAAATGGCAGGCTAGCAAAGTAGTGACGGAATGGTGCGCCAGCGTAGGAGGCGTGGGGCAGCGGAGACGGGCGCTGGTGGCGGCGAGGCGCAGCAGGGCAGTGGTGTGGGACGGCGGCGGCGAGGTGATGACGACCGGCGGTGGGGCAAAGCTACTTGGGTGGGGGGCGGGCCACGGGGATCAGATCGGGCCTGGCGGCGCGGGACAGTGGGAGCAGGGCAGGGAGGCCATGTCGCATGCCCTGGGTGGCCAGGAGCGGTGGTTGCGGCGGCGCAGGTCAATGGGGCTCGCCAAGTGGCGGGAGGTGGCTGGCTGGCGCCGAATTTTGAGGTGGAGGATGCTGGCGGCCGCGGGGATCCCGAGGGGGAGGCTAGAAGTAGGTGGAGGGGGATTAGGGTTCCAAATTGGAGGGGAAAGGAGGCTAGAGGAGTGGGGTTTTAGTCCGTTTACGGACCGTACGATCTCAATCGTGCGGCTCCGAGCGGAGGAGGGGGTAGCTGGGCCATAGGTGGGTTGTGCGGAGGGGTTGGGCTGAGAGGAGAGAAGAGAAGGAGAAGCACGGCGGCAGTTTCGGGACCGAAATGTCCGACGAATAAACTTATTATAAAGCCGATGTATGTTTAACTGTTGGGCTATGAAAAGAGCTCCAAATGCGACGAAACTTGACAGGCGGTCTATCTACACTATAATAAGACCGCACGCCAACTTTCGTCCCATTCCGAGAACATTCTCCGGCCACTTAAAAAATAATATTTCGGAGGTGCCACAGGCGCGTGCAAGTGTGTCTGGGCTCAAAACAGACAACGGTGAGAACTAGGGGAAACCTGGACGGATGCAAGTTTTGAAAACATGACTGCAACAGAGTGTCGGTGCAATGCGCATGATGCCATGGCAATATGCAACACGCAAGCGAATGACATGGCTACGACGATGAATAACTGGAAGACACCTAGCGCATTGGACTCGGGGCGTTACATTTGTCCACTTCAATACCTCTTTCAGAAATTTTATGACCCAAGACAATGCCTTCATTAACCATAAAGTGGCACTTCTCCCAATCCAAGACAAGACTTGATTGTTCACATCTCTGCAAAACTCGATCAAGATTGCTTAAACAATCATCAAAAGACTTCCCATAAACAGAAAAGTCATCCATGAAAACCTCAACAATCTTTTCACAAAAGTCAGATAATATAGCGGTCATACATCATTGAAAGGTAGCAGGTGCATTACATAAACCAAAAGGCATACGTCTATAAGCATAAGTTCCAAAGGGACAAGTAAAAGTGGTCTTTTCTTGATCAGGTTGAGAAACAGGTATTTGTGAAAAACTAGAATATCCATCAAGGAAGTAAAAATGTGTGTGATTAGATAATCTTTCAAGCATTTGGTCAATAAAAGGCAGAGGGTAATGATCTGTTCTAGTTGCTTTGTTTAATTTCCTAAAAACAATTACCATTCTATGGCCTGTAACAATTCTTTGTGGAATAAGTTCATTCTTATCATTAGGAACAATGGTAATACCTCATTTCTTAGGGACACAATGAACAGGACTTACCCATCTACTATCAGCTATAGGATAGATTATACCTGCTTCCAGAAGTTTTAATATTTCCGTTCTTACCACTTCTTTCATCTTCGGGTTTAACCGACGTTGGTGACCAACAACGGGTTTAGCATCAGGTTCCATATTAATTTTGTGCTGACAAAGAGTGGGACTAATGCGCTTTAACTCATCGAGAGTATATCCAATAGCAGCTCGGTGCTTCCTTAGAACTTCCAATGATCTTTCTTCTTCATGTTCTGAAAGGTTATCACTGATAATAACAGGATATATCTTCTTTTCATCAAGATAAGCATATTCCAAAGTGTCTGGCAATTGTTTTAATTCAAACACAGGATCACCTTTAGGTGGAGGAGGACCTCCTAGAGTTTCAATAGGCAGATTTTGTTTAAGCAGAGGACGTTGTTCAAAGAAAATGTTATCTATTTCATTTCTTTCATTCATATGTAAATCATTTTCATGGTCTAGCAAATATTGTTCTAAAGGATCAGTAGGTGCTACAGCAATAGAAGCAAGGCCAATTAATTCAGCCTTACTAGGAAATTCTTTTTCATGAAGCTTTCTACTAAACTTGGAAAAATTAAATTCATGAGATTCATCACCAAAGCTAACACCAACAGTTTGCTTCTCACAATCTATTCTAGCATTAACGGTGTTCAAGAAAGGTCTACCAAAGAAAAATTGGACAAAAGTCATCTTGTGGGGAACCAAGAACAAGAAAATCAGTAGGGTATTTAATTTTCCCACACAAGACTTCAACATCTCTAACAATCCCAATCGGTGATATTGTGTCTCTATTAGCAAGTTTAATAGTAACATCTATGTCTTCTGTTTCTGTGGGTGCTATGCCATTCATAATTTCTTGATATAAGGTGTAGGAAATAGCACTCACACTAGGACCTATGTCAAATAAACCATGATAACAATGATCTCCTATTTTAACTGAGATGACACGCATGCCAACAACAGGTCTATGTTTATCTTTTTATTAGGTTTGGCAATTCTAGCAGCTTCTTCACAGAAGTAAATAACATTACCATCCCTGTCTTCTTACAAGAGATCTTTAACCATAACAATACTAGGTTATACTTTAATTTGCTCATCAGGACTTGGTGTTCTAATATAGCTTTTGTTAACCACAGTTGAAACTTTAGCATGTTCCTGTATCCTAACAGGGAAAGGTGGTTTCTCTATATAAGCAGAAGGGACAACTAGATCAACATTATAAAGTATAGTTTCTTCTTTAACCGGCACCGGTTCTTTAGTTTCTTCTTTAATAGGTGGGTGATATTGAAACCACTTCTCTTTAGGGAGTTCAACATGAGTAGCCAATGATTCACAAAAGGAGGCTCCTATCTCAAAGTCAAGTCCATATTTAGTGCTAAGCCTTTGAAAAGCATCGATATCCATAAAAGATTTAACACAATCATCATTAAGTTTAATACCTGACTCTTTACCTTTGTCGAGTTCCCAATCTTTGGAGTTGCGTTTAATTCTTTCCAAAAGATCCCACCGGAATTCAATAGTCTTCATAAAAGAACCAGCACAAGAAGTATCAAGCATGGTTTGATCATTACGAGAAAGTCGAGCATAAAAATTCTAGATAATAATTTCTCTTGAGAGCTCATGATTGGGGCATCAATATAACATTGACTTAAGCCTCCCCCAAGCTAGAGCGATAGTTTCTCCTTCACAAGGCCAAAAATTATATATATAATTCTGATCACGATGAACTAGATGCATAGGATAAATTTTTTGGTGGAACTCCAATTTCAAACGATTCCAATTCCAAGATCCAATATCATCGCATAGCCTATACCATGCCAATGTTTTTCACTTCAAAGATAAAGGGAAAACCTTTTTGATAACTTCATCCCTGGGTAAACCTGCAAGCTTAAACAATCCACAAATTTGTTCTACATATATCAAGTGCATATCAGGATGTTCGGTTCCATCTCCTACATAAGGATTAGCCAGCAGTTGTTCTATCATACCCGAATTAATTTCATATTCAATATTTTCAGTAGGTGCAGTAGGTTGAGGGGTAACTAATTGTGTTTTCGGACAAGGTGAAGATACCCCAAACAAAGCCATCAAAGGATTGTTTTCCATAGTAACAAGTGACAATAAATTTCAGCACACTTACCAAATTCCACTTACCAAAGGCGCTTCACTCCCCGGCAACGGCGCCGGAAAATAGCCTTGATAACCCACAAGTATTGGGGATCAATTTTAGCTCTTTTTGATAAGTGAGAGTGTCGAACCCAACGAGGAGCAGAATGAAATGACAAGTGGTTTTCAGCAAGGTAATGTCCGCAAGTGCTGAAATTGTAAGTAGCAGAGTAGTTTGATAGCAAGATAATTTGTAACGAGCAAGTAACGATAGTAGTAACAAAAGTGCAGCAAGGCAGCCCAATCCTTTTGATGCAAAGGACAGGCCAAAACGGTCTCTTATGATAAGCAAAGGGTTCTTGAGGGTACACAGGAATTTCATCTAGTCACTTTCATCATGTTTGCTTAATTCATGTTCGGTACTTTTTTAATTTGATATGTGGTTGAACCAGTGCTTAGGTGCTGTTCTTACTTGAACAAAAGTCCTACTTATGATTAACCCTCCCGCAAACATCCGCAACTACGAGAAAAGTATTAAGAATAAATTCTAACCATAACATTAAACTTTTGGATCCAATCGGTCCCTTACGGAATAGCGCATAAACTAGGGTTTAAGCTTCTATCACTCTCGCAACCCATCATCTAATTGCTACTCCACAATGCATTCCCATAGGCCCAAACATGGTGAAGTGTCATCTAGTCGATGTTCACATGACACCACCAAGGGAATCACGACATACATACTATCAAAATATCAAACACGTATCAAGTTCACATGATTACATGCAACATGATTTCTCCCGTGACCTCAAGAACAAAAGTAACTACTCACAAATGATAAACATGCTCATGATCAGAGGGGTATTAAATAGCATATTGGATCTGAACATATAATCTTCCACCAAATAAACCATATAGTAATCAACTAAAAGATGTAATCAACACTACTAGTCACCCAGAAGCACCAATCTATAGTTTCGGTAACAAGATTGAACACAAGAGATGAACTAGGGTTTGAGAGGATATGGTGATGTTGAAGATGTTGATGGATATTGCCCTCCCCAAGATGGGAGAGTTGTTGGTGATGATGATGACGATGATTCTCACCTCCGGGAGGGAAGTTCCCCGGTGGAATCGCTCCGTCGAAGGGCAAAAGTGCTCTTGCCCAAATTCCGCCTCGAGGCGGCGGCGCTCCATCTCAAAAGTCTTCTCCTTATTTTTTTTTCTAGGTCAAAATGACTTATATACCAAAATATGGGCATCGGAGGTGGGCCTGGGTGAGCACAACCCACCAGGGCGCGCCCGGGCTCCCTGGCGTGCCCACCTGGTGGGCCCCCACTGGTACTTATTGGCTCCAATATTCTCGAAATATTCCATAAAATTCTCCATGAAGTTTCATATCATTTGGAGTTGTACATAATAGGTGGCCTGGCGTAGCTTTTCCAGGTCCAGATTTCTAGCTGCCGGAATTCTCCCTCTTTGTGTATACCTTGCATATTATGATAGAAAAGTCATTAATTAGAATTACTCCAAAAAGCATTATTATGGATAAAAACATTATAAATAACAGTAAGAAAACGTGATGCAAAATGGACGTATCCGGTATCCCCACGGGTGCCACCTTACCTAGACCGGGACCGTTTAAGCCTTTTGGGTCACGTATATGATAGTGTCGCTAGCATCCATATGACAGAGAACCTGGGCCGACATGACTAGCTGTAAACCCAAGGTGGCACTAACTTACAGGGACAGGCATACATGACCCAACAATGCATGTGTCGGTCATCAACATATGAACTCAAGTCGTAGCAAGATACAAGGACTTAAAGGAACAACGCGTGACATTTCCCCGAAGGGACAGACATAGGAGCAAAGAAGGACACATGCCAATCATCCCATGTGTTCCGGAGCAGTACCTAGCTACCAAGGCTCAGTGGAAGCACTAGGAGACATTTCCCCATAAGAGAGACTACCAAGAGTAAACAACTAGGTTGTCGAATCCCACGCATACCAAGCATTTCAAAATCATACACACAATATGCTCGATATGTGCAAATACAACATGGCATCACAACAGAACTCTACGACTCAAAGTATTTATCCAGAAGGCTCCGAAGAGTCATACATAGTAAGAATTACAACCATGGGTCACATGACCCAACAGACAGAGCATACAGGCAACGGAAGCATATATAAACATGTCTGGGTACAGACATCTGAAAAGGAAGAAGGCTTTAGAGCTTGACTATCTACATGACCCTCCCAAGGGTTCAAGATCATAGCTGAGGTGACAAGCTAAATGTCGAAGTCCACGTGGAACTACTAGTGAGACTGAAGTCTCTCTGCAAAAACATAAATTAAGCAAACATGAGTAAAAATGTACCCAGCAAGACTTACATCAGAACTATCTACATATGCATCAGTATCAACAAAGGCAGTGGTGGAGTTTAACTATAGCAAGCCAGCTTTGATTCAGTGGAAATCCTGTACTACGACTGCTGGTAACTCTTTTGAGGTGGCGCACACGAGTCCACATATTCACCATATCAATACAACACTATGGATCCTCTCCCGTCTCCCTACGAGAAGGCCATCCATAGCACTCCAGCTTATCTTACGCATTTTAGAGTATCCACTTTCACTTGTGTATGAACTGCATAAGCAACATAGTAGTCCATTACCGCGGACGCGGCTATTCGAATATATCATGTTAACCCTGCTGGGGTGTACTTCTTCACACACGCTCTCGCCACTTACTGTCATGTACACGTCATGTATCTCGGCAACCTTCAAGCGGAAGCCTGGCGAGGGTGTCGGCCACGACCTGACTAACCACACAAGTCTCTAGTCCAGGTTTATCACCTATTCATGTTCCATCCGCAAGGAGTCCAACCAAGGTTTCCACTACGGCCCCGAACGATGTGTGTGGGGTTCCCAAGGAACCAAACGGGTGTCTCGGTACACCGGGCCACATCACAGCCCACCCTGCTACCTCTTGAGCATGCATTGGTTTTCCCTTGAAGAGGAAAGGGTGATGCAGCAAAGTAGCGTAAGTATTTCCCTCAGTTTTTGAGAACCAAGGTATCAATCCAGTAGGAGACTACACGTAAGTCCCTCGTACCTGCACAAACAATCAAGAACCTTACAACCAACACGATAAAGGGGTTGTAAGTCCCTTCACGGCCACTTGCAAAAGTGAGATCTGATAAAGATAATAAGATAAATATTTTTGGTATTTTTGTTGTATAGATTGAAAAGTAAAGATTGCAAAATAAACGGTGACAGAAATTGGCAAGTTGACGGGAAAATAATATAATGGAGAATAGACCCTCGGGCCAGAGGTTTTACTAATGGCTTCTCTCAAGATAGCATAATCTACGGTGGGTGAACAAATTACTGTCGAGCAATTGATAGAAAAGCGAATAGTTAAGAGAATATCTAGGCATGATCATGTATATAGGCATCACGTCCATGACAAGTAGACCGAAACGATTCTGCATCTACTACTATTACTCCACACATCGACCACTATCCAGCATGCATCTAGAGTATTAAGTTCATACGAGCAGAGTAATGCATTAGGCAAGATGACATGATGTAGAGGGATAAACTCAAGCAATATGATATAAACCAAATCTTTTTATCCTTGATGGCAACAATACAATACGTGCCTTGTTGCCCCAAGTGTCGCTGGAAAAGGACACCGCAAGATTGAACCCAAAGCTAAGCACTTCTCCCATTGCAAGAAAGATCTATCTAGTAGGCCAAACCAAACTGATAACTCAAAGGGACTTGCAAAGATATTTAAATCATGCATAAAAGAATTTAGAGAAGAACCAAATATTGTTCATAGATAATCTTGATCACAAACCCACAATTCATCGGATCTCGACAAACACACTACAAAAAGAATTACATCGAATAGATCTCCAAGAGAATCGAGGAGAACTTTGTATTGAGATCCAAAGAGAGAGATAAGAAGCCATCTAGCTAATAACTATGGACCTGAAGGTCTAAGGTAAACTACTCACACACCATCGGAGAGGCTATGGTGTTAATGTAGAAGCCCTCCGTGATTGATTCCCCCTCCGGCGGAGCGCTGGAAAAGGCCCCAAGATGGGATCTCACACGTATAGAAGGTTGCGGCGGTGGAAATAGGGTATCGTGGTGCTCCTGGATGTTTTCACGGTATATGAGTATATATATGCGAAAGAAGTAGGTCGGTGGAGTTGCGAGGGGCCCACGAGGGTGGGGGCGCGCCCTCCTACCTCGTGGTCGCCTCACTGCTTCCTTAACGTCCACTCCAAGCCTCCTTGATCACATTTGTTCCAAAAAAGATCCTCGCGAAGGTTTCATTCCGTTTGGATTCCGTTTGATATTCCTTTTCTGCGAAACACTGAAATAGGCAAAAAAAACAACAATTTGCACTGGGCCTTCGGTTAATACGTAAGTCCCAAAAATAATATAAAAGTGTAAAATAAAGCCATTAACATCCAAAACAGATAATATAATAGCATGGAACAATCAAAAATTATAGATACGTTGGAGACGTATCAAGCATCCCCAAGCTTAATTCATGCTCGTCCTCGAGTAGGTAAATGATAAAAATAGAATTTTTGATGTGGAATGCTTCCTAACATCATTTTCAAAGTAATTCTCTTTATTGTGGCATGAATGTTCAGATCCGAAAGATTGAAGAAAAAAGTTTAATATTGACATAAAAATAATAATACTTCAAGCATACTAACTAAGCAATTATGTCTTCTCAAAATAACATGGCCAAAGAAAGTTATCCCTACAAAATCATATAGTCTGGCTATGCTCTATCTTCACCACACAAAATATTTAAATCATGCACAACCCCGATGACAAGCCAAGCAATTTTTTCATACTTTTGACATTCTCAAACTTTTTCAATCTTCACGCAATACATGAGCATGAGCCATGGATATAGCACTATTAGGTGGAATAGAATTGTGGTTGTGGAGAAGACAAAAAAGGAGAAGATACTCTGACATCGACTAGATGTATCAACGGGCTATGGAGATGCCCATCAATAGATATCAATGTGAGTGAGTAGGGATTGCCATGCAACGGATGCACTAGAGCTATAAGTGTATGAAAGCTCAAAAAGAAACTAAGTGGGTGTGCATCCAACTTGATTGCTCACAAAGACCTAGGGCATTTTGAGGAAGCCCATCATTGGAATATACAAGCCAAGTTTTATAACGAAAAATTCCCACTAGTATATGAAAGTGACAACATAGGAGACTCTCTATCATGAAGATCATGGTGCTACTTTGAAACACAAGTGTGGTAAAAGGATAGTAGCATTGCCCCTTCTCTCTCTCTCTCTCTCTCTCTCTCTCTCTCTTTTATTTGGGCCTTTTCTCCTGTCTTTTTTATGGCCTCTTTTTTTATCTAGAGTCTCATCCCGACTTGTGGGGGAATCATAGTCTCCATCATCCTTTCCTCACTGGGACAATGCTCTAATAATGATGATCATCACACTTTTATTTACTTAGAACTCAAGAATTACAACTCGATACTAAAACAAAAATATGATTCTATGTGAATGCCTCCGGTAGTGTACCGGGATATGCGATGAATCAAGAGTGACATGTATGAAAGAATTATGAACGGTGGCTTTGCCACAAATACGATGTCAACTACATGATCATGCAAAGCAATATGACAATGATGCAGCGTGTCATAATAAATGTAAGGTGAAAAGTTGCATGGCAATATATCTCAGAATGGCTATGAAAATGCCATAATAGGTAGGTATGGTGGCTGTTTTGAGGAAGATATAATGTGGGTTTATGGTACCGGCGAAAGTTGCGCGGTACTAGAGAGGCTAGCAATGGTCGAAGGGTGAGAGTGTGTATAATCCATGGATTCAACATTAGTCATGAAGAACTCACATAATTATTGCAAAAATCTATTAGTTATCGAAATAAAGTACTACGCGCATGCTCCTAGGGGGATAGATTGGTAGGAAAATCCATGGACTCAACATTAGTCATAAAGAACTCACATAATTATTGCAAAAATCTATTAGTTACCGGTGAATTTTGCACCAACTCTCAAGGTGAGAAAGGGCAATGCACAGTACAGAAGAGGCTAGCAATGATGGAAGGGTGAGAGTGCGTATAATCCATGGACTCAACATTAGTCATAAAGAACTCACATACTTATTGCAAAAATCTACAAGTCATCAAAGACCAAGCATTACGCGCATGCTCCTAGGGGGGTTGATTGGTAGGAAAAGACCATCGCTCGTCCCCGACCGCCACTCATAAGGAAGACAATCAATAAATAAATCATGCTCCGACTTCATCACATAATGGTTCACTATACGTGCATGCTACGGGAATCACAAACTTTAAAGAAAGTATCTCTCAAATTCACAACTACTCAACTAGCATGACTCTAATATTACTATCTTCATATCTCAAAACAATCATCAAGTATCAAACTTCTCATAGTATTCAATGCACTTTATATGAAAGTTTTTATTATATCCATCTTGGATGCCTGTCATATTAAGACTAATTTTATAGCCAAAGCAAATTTCCATGCTGTTCTAAAAGACTCTCAAAATGATATAAGTGAAGCATGAGAGATCAATAATTTCTATAAAACAAAACCACAACCGTGCTTTTTAAAAAGATATAAGTGAAGCACCAGAGCAAAATTATCTAGCTCAAAAGATATAAGTGAAGCACATAGAGTATTCTAATAAATTACGATTCATGTGTGTCTCTACAAAAGGTGTGTACATCAAGGATGATTGTGGTAAAATAAAAATCAAAGACTCAAATCATACAAGATGCTCCAAGCAAAACACATATCATGTGGTGAATAAAAATATAGCCTCGAGTAAAGTTACCGGCGGACGAAGATGAAAGATGGGATGCCTTCCGGGGCATCCACAAGCTTAGGCTTTTGGTTGTCCTATGAATTTTACCTTGGGGTGCCATGTGAGTCCCCAAGCTTAGGCTATTGCCACTCCTTATTCCAAAATCCATCAAATCTTTACCCAAAACTTGAAAACTTCACAGCACAGAACTCAACAGAAAATCTCATGAGCTCCGTTAGTATTAGAAAACAAACCACCACTTCAAGGTACTGTAATGAACTCATTCTTTATTTATATTGGTGTTAAACCTATTTTATTCCAACTTATCTATGGTTCATACCCCCTGATACTAGCCATAGATTCATCAAAATAAGCAAACAACAACGAAAAATAGAATCTGTCAAAAATACAAGAGTCTGTAGTAATCTGTAGGTTTTGAATACTTCTGTAACTCCAAAAATTCTACCAAATTGGGAAGACCTAAATAATTTGTATATTTATGTACTGCAGTTTGGATCAGTATTTTATCCCTCTCAGGTTAAAAATGAAAATTATTCTCCTGAGCGCATACTTTCTGTTTTTTCAGCAAGATCAAACAACAATCATCCAAGAACATCCTAAAGGCTTTACTTGGCACAAACACTAATTAAAACATAAAAAACACAATCATAACAGAGGATAGATGATTTACTTATTACTAAACAGGAACAAAAAACAAGAAACAAAAATAAAATTGGGTTGCCTCCCAACAAGCGCTATCGTTTAATGCCCCTAGCTAGGCATAAAAACAAGAATAGATCTAGGTATTGTCATCTTTGTTATGCAATCCATAAGTGGCTCTCATAATAGATTCATAAGGTAATTTAATTTTCTTCCTAGGAAAGTGTTCCATGCCCTTCCTTAATGGAAATTGGAATCTAATGTTTCCTTCTTTCATATCAATAATTGCACCAATCGTTCTAAGGAAAGGTCTACAATAATAATAGGACAAGTAGGATTGCAATCTACATCAAGAACAATGAAATCTACGGGAACATAATTCCTATTTGCAACAATAAGAACATCATTAATTCTTTCCATAGGTTTCTTAATGGTGGAATCCGCAAGATGCAACTTTAAAGAACAATCATCAAATTCACACAAACCTAGCACATCACACAAAGTTTTCGGAATCGTGGAAACACTAGCACCCAAATCACATAAAGAATAACACTCATGATCTTTAATCTTAAATTTAATAGTAGGTCCCCACTTATCATAAAGTTTTCTAAGGATAGAAACTTCTAATTCAAGTTTTTCTTCATAAGATTGCATTAAAGCATCAATGATATGTTTGGTAAAAGCTTTATTTTGATCATAAGCATGAGGAGAATTTAACATGGATTGCAACAAGGAAATACAATCTATTAAAGAACAATTATCATAATTAAATTCCTTGAAATCCAAAATAGTGAGTTCATTGCTATGTAAAGTTTTGACCTCTTCATGCACACTTTTACCAATTTTTGCATCAAGATCTAAAAACTCCGAATCATTGGGACGCCTTTTAACTAAAGTTGACTCATCTCTAGTCCCATATTTATCAAGATTCATATTGGAAAACAAAGATTTAATAGGAGGCACATCAATCACTTTTAGATCTTCATCATTATTATCAAGAAAACTAGAAGAACATGCTTTCATAAAGCAATCTTTTTTAGCACGCATCCTAGCGGTTCTTTCTTTGCACTCATCAATGGAAATTCTCATGGCTTTGAGAGACTCATTGATATCATGCTTAGGTGGAATAGATCTAAGTTTCAAAGAATCAACATCAACAGAAATTCTATCCATGTTCCTAGCCAACTCATCAATCTTAGGCAATTTTTCTTCAAGCAAAGCATTGAAATTCTTTTGAGAAATCATAAATTATTTAACACTAGTCTCAAAATCAGAGGGCATCTTATTAAAATTTCCATAAGAGTTGTTGTAGGAATTAACATAATTATTAGAGGAATTACTAGGGAAAGGCCTAGAATTAAAGTTTCCTCTATACGCATTGTTACCAAAATTGTTCCTACCAACAAAATTCACATCCATAGATTCATTATTGTTCTCAATCAAAGTAGATAAACGCATATCATTAGGATCATAAGAAACACTCTTATTAGCAAACAACTTCATAAGTTCATCCATCTTTCCATTCAAAACATTAATCTCTTCTATCGCATGAAACTTTTTACTAGTAGATCTTTCGTTGTGCCATTGGGAAATAATTAACCATAATATTATCTAGGAGTTTAGTAGCTTCTCCTAAAGTGCTTTCCATAAAAGTGCCTCCCGCGGCCAAATCTAAAAGATTTCTAGAAGCAAAATTCAATGCAGCACAAAAAATTTGTATAATCATCCATAAATTCTATAGCGACCCGACCTCAGACGGTCAAGTCTCTGTGCTTCAGTGTCATCCTTGGATCGGTAATGCTGACACACACAGTACTCGAAGGATTTATAACAGAGTAGCAATCACACACTTATTACATCGAATGTCCCGAAAGAGAACTTAATACAATAAATATGGCTTAAGGCCATCTTACGAAGTTAATAGCGGAAGACTTGGAAGATAAAGTGAGTCATCAACTTCAACGGCATAGCTGAGTGCACGACAACCGACCTATGGCACATTACTCGTTGTCTGAAAAGTCTGCAACATGATACGTTGCAGCCCAAAAATGGGTTAGCACATGGAATATGCTGGCAATGTAACACCGTAGAGCAATGAACAAATAAATGCTATCACTACATGCATATATGGCTGGTGGAGGCTCTATGGTTACAATGTTTTTGGAAAAGCCATTTTTCCCTACAACAAAGGAATATATTCTATTTAACTATCATGGTAGTTGAAACAACATTGAGAATGGTACCCCCATCTCAATCCCAATTAAAAGTAATAATCAACCCAATAAATTAAGTTAAAGTGATGAGATCCATATGATAATCCAAGAACCAGATACTCAAGATGTCCATAACCGGGGACACGGCTAACCATGATTAGTTTGTACACTCTGCAGAGGTTTGTGCACTTTTCCCCACAAGCCTCGATCTCCTCTGTTGGATTTCTCGCACTACATGGTGTTTGAGAAACAGATGATTGAGACACAGTCTTTCAGAAGTATTAACTCTAACCTCGGGTAGACCGTACCAACCTACATCCCCTACATCAGCTAGTCTACCACTGCAAGAGGTCATGCAACTTACTCCACTATGCTAGAGCCCATAATAGCTTGTGGCAGCACACGAAAGTTTCTAGCATGAATAATCTTATGATCCCTTTGAGCCTGGGTGGCGGACCATAGGAGGATCACACGGTATAACTCCAGGATCTCCTAGGACAACACTGGTATAACCCCAGGTGCCCACAAGCAATCCACCCAGATGTGTATTAAAGTTGCCACCTTAAGTTGAACCATTAATTAACAATCTCACATCTATCATGGATACTCTCAAACCCAATCCACGTCTACGAGCATAGCGTGGCAATAAGCATAACATAGTAGTAACTCCCAAGGGTTTGATAATAAACAAGGCAATAGGTTCTACCTCATCAACTACTTCCCAAACCCACATGTTAAGAGATCCTACTCATGCAACGCGTGAGGGCTTAAACTGATGCATAAAACTGGGTAAATAAAGAGGTATGATCAATGTGTTACTTGCCTTGCTGACGATCTGCAAATCCTAAGGACTTGTAGTAGCACGCTTCGCACTCCGGGTATTCTATCGCAAACAAATAATAGCATACACAAGCAATCGAGCAAAGATGCAAGGGGAAAACTCAAATGAGAAGATCTAACCAGAAAGTTCAACTGAAGAACTCCGGTTTGCAAAAAGAATCAAATCAAACGGAGCAATGAAACTCAAACTGTGAAAGAAACAAGATTTGGTTACTAATCTGGACTAAAGTCAAATTTTACAGTACCAAAATCTTGTTCAAGTTGGTTAAACAGAAACAGGGCTTCGAGACGAAGATCTAGGCGCTTGTTTCACCTGATTTGGATAAGCGAGCGAAAAGATAAACTAAAACGAAGATTAGGGCAAAAATCGCGATCGAAAATAATCGCGGAAAAACCCTGGAAAATAAAATGATAACGAACAGGCTAATGAACAAACGTTCGCTGTTTGCGGCTAAATGACGAACAGTGTTCATTAAAATGAACATACGGACGAACGTCTGCTATTTAACTAAACCGAACAAAAACCGATCTAGGGTTTTTGGGGAAAAAACCGGGGTCAACCGAAGAAAACCAACCGGTCAATGGTCAACGGCGGCGGCTCGGCGAGATCCGGCGACGGTGGTGGCGGATCCGGCGGCGGCGCGGGTGGTGGCGCGAGCGTGTGGTGCGGGCGGCAGCACGAGCTGGGCCTCGGGGGGTCACGGGCTACGGTTTATAAAGCCCCTGGCCGGAGGTCTCCGGCTCAGGCCCGGCCTGGTAGGTTAGTGACTTTTTTTTGAAATAAATCTTGACGCGGAAAACCAAATAAAAGAAATACTAAACGGTGTCCAAAAATCCTGAAATAAATTTTCACAGTCCTCTAATAATATTGCGGACAAAGTGAACATTTATTTGGGCCTCTAATGCAATTCTGAAAAACACATATTTTTCCTAATTCAAATAAAATTGCAACAAAAATCCAAATAAAATCACTTATTTGATTTTAATTTTTTTCCTCTAATATTTCATTTATTTTGGAGAAATCATATTATCTCCTCTCATATATTTTAATTAGAAATATTTTCGGAGAGGAAAAATAATTAAAACCAAATGATCCTCTTTTCAAAATTTGAGAAAACTCAAATACGAAAATAACGAAATTCGTAACTCTCTCCATGGGTCCTCGAGTTGCTTAGAATTTCGAGGATTCGAGAAACAAAATGCGATAAAATATGATATGCATGAATGACCTATGTATAACAGTCCAAATTGAAAATTTGGGATGTTACAAACCTACCCCCCTTAAAATGAATCTCGCCCTCGAGATTCGGGTTGGCTAGAAAATAGGTGTGGGTGGTCTTTGCGTAGATCATCCTCTCGTTCCCAGGTGGCTTCATCCTCGGTATGGTGGCTCCACTGAACTTTGCAAAACTTTATAACCTTGCTGTGAGTAACTCGGCTGGCAAACTCGAGAATCTTGACTGGTTTCTCCTCATAGGTCAGATCACTATCCAACTGAATTGCTTCCAGGGGCACTATATCTCTCAGATGGATATCAGCCATCTCTGCATGGCACTTCTTCAACTGGGAAACGTGAAACACATCATGAACTCCTGACAGTCCTTCGGGTAACTCCAACTTGTAGGCTACCTCTCCCATACATTCCAAAACTTGGTATGGTCCTACAAATCTCGGGGCTAACTTTCCCTTGACTCCAAATCGCATAACTCCTCGCATTGGTGACACACGAAGATATGCTCTGTCTCCGACTTCATAGACTACCTCCTTGCCTTTTGAGTCTGCATAGCTCTTCTGTCTAGACTGTGCTACCTTCAGTCTATCTCGAATCAGCTTAACCTTCTCTTGGACTCCTTAATCAAATCTGGTCCAAACAACTGACGGTCTCCAACTTAATCCCACATTAACGGTGTCCTGCACCTTCGTCCATACAGGGCTTCGAATGGTGCCATCTTCAAACTGGCCTGGTAACTATTGTTGTATGAGAACTCCGCGTAGGGTAAGTTGTCGTCCCAACTAGATCCGTAATCTAGTGCACAAGCTCTCAACATGTCCTCCAGAATCTGATTGACTCTCTCAGTCTGTCCATCTGTCTGTGGATGAAAGGTTGTACTGAACTCTAGCCTGGTACCCAAAGTCTGCTGCAGCTGATGCCAAAACTTTGAAGTAAATTGCGTTCCTCTATCTGATACGATGGTCCTTGGAACTCCATACAGACATACGATCCTGGTCATATATATCTTGGCCAACTTCGTACTTGTATAGGTGGTTTTCACTGGGATAAAGTGAGCTACTTTTGTCAAGCGGTCCACTACTACCCAGATAGAATCATATCCCGATCGGGTCCTGGGTAATCCGATGATAAAATCCATGCCAAGCTTGTCCCACTTCCATTCGGGTATCGACATAGGCTGCAGTAATCATGTTGGCTTCTGATGTTCTGCCTTCACTCTTTGACATACATCGCATACGGATACATACTCGGCAATATCCTTCTTCATACCAGTCCACAGAAACGTTCCTTCAAATCCAAATACATCTTGGCGTTTCCGGGGTGTATCGAGTATGGCGAGTCATGAGCTTCCTGAAGTATCAACTTCCTGATCTCTGCATTATTGGGCACATAAACTCGGTCCTTAAACCACAAGGTGTTGTGCTCATCTTCACGAAAACCTTTGGCTTTTCCTTTGCTCATTCTCTCCTTTATCTCAGCAATTTCCTTATCATCCTTCTGAGCTTCACGAAACTTTCCCAACAATGTAGACTGAACTTCCATTTCTGCAACAAAACCTCTAGGAACAATCTCCAAATGAAGCTCCTTGAGATCTTCTGCTAACTCCTTTGGCAAACCTCATGTTACTAAAGTGTTGGCATAACTCTTCCGGCTCAAAGCGTCTGCTACGACATTGGCCTTGCCTGGATGATAGTGCAACTTCATATCATAATCCTTTATGAGCTCCAACCATCTCCTTTGCCTGAGATTCAACTCCTTCTGTGTGAAAATGTACTTCAAACTCTTGTGATACATGTACACATCACAATGGTTCCCAATAAGAAAATGTCTCCAGGTTTTGAGTGCATGCACTACGGCTGCTAACTCCAAATCATGCTTGGCATAATTCAACTCATGCGGTCAAAGTTGACATGAGGCATATGAAACAACTCTTCCATCTTGCATAAGTACACCTCCAAGTCCTAAGCGAGATGCGTCGCAATACACTTGGAAATCATTGCGTATATCTGGCAGAATCAGCACTGGGGCTGTATTCAAACGTTTCTTCAACTCCTGAAAACTTGCCGCACATTCATCCGTCCATTTGAACTTACTGTCCTTCTTCAAAAACTCCGTCATGGGCTTCGCAATCTTAGAGGAATTATTAATTAATCTCCGATAATATCCCGCGAGTCCTAGAAAATTGCGGATCTCTCCCACTAAGGTGGGTGCCAACCACTCAGTGACTGACTTAACCTTGGTGGGGTCTACTGCTATACCGTCTCCTAATATAACATGTCCAAGGAATCCAACTTCTTTCAACCAAAATTCACACTTGCCGAACTTGCCATACAACTGATGTTCCCTGAGCTTCTCAAGAACTAAACGAAATGCTCCTTGTATTCCTCTTCATTCTTTGAGTATACCAGAATATCGTTAATAAACACCACAACAAACTTATCCAAGAATTCCATGAATACCTTATTCATCATGCTCATGAAATAGGCAGGGGCATTAGTCAATCGAAATGACATAACCGTGTACTCATATAGCCCGTACCTTGTGGTGCAGGCTGTCTTAGGTATATCATGTTCTCGGATTTTTAGCTGGTGATATCCTGATCGCAGGTCGATCTTTGATAACACTTTAGCTCCTTGCAATTCATCAAACAAATCATTGATCATCGGCAGTGGGTACTTGTTCTTGATCGTCACTTCATTCAATGCGCGATAATCAACAACCATTCTCAAAGACTTATCCTTCTTCTCAACCAAGAGCACCGGGGCTCCCCATGGTGATGAACTTCGTTGAATGTAACCTTTCTACAATAACTCCTTGATCTGCTTCATAATCTCCTCCAGATCATTCGCGGGCATCCGGTATGGTCTCTTCGATATCGGTCCAGTGCCTGGCAACAACTCTATCAAAAACTCAATATCACGATCTGGTGGCATGCCTGGTAATTCCTCTGGAAATACATCCGGGTAATCTTTCACTACAGACACTTCTTCCTGAACAACTCCCATGAGGGAATTTACGTGAGTACTCTTAGGAGTATGCCTAGATACATACTTAATCCTTTTTCCCTCCGGGGTGGTGAGTAGAATTGACCTACTGGCGCAATCAATGTTTCCTTCATACTTCGATAACCAATCCATCCCCAGTATCACATCCAATCCTTGGGATTCCAAAATTATTAGGTATGAGGGGAAAACATGGCTACCAATGGTTAAGGGTATCCGGTCGCACCATCGGCTAGCCATATACTCTGAACCTGGTGAGCTCACTAGCAAGGGTGTCCTAAGGGCCAAGGTGGGTAACTTAAACTTGTCCACAAATCCCCTTGAAATGTATGAATGCGATGCACCAGTATCAAAAAGAACAAGAGCGGTAAATGACTTAACCAAAAACTTACCGATAACCGCATCTGGCTGCCCTTCAACCTCCTCCACGTTCACGTGGTTCACTTGTCCCATGTTGAAAGGATTGGGCTTATTCCCCGAGCTTCCATTACCATTGCCATTCTTCAACTCTGGACAATCATTGGCGTAGTGCCCAATCTTCCCGCACTTGAAAGAGGGAACGTGACTCTGGTCCTTCTTGGCGGGTGTGGCTGGGTTAGAGCGGTTCTGGTTGCTGCTCGCTCCATTCCCATTCCCAGTCTTTGGTCCATTGTGGTTATGAGAACTTCCTCCATTGTGAGTGTAGCCTCCAGGATTATGGGTGTATCCTCTCGAGTTCGGGGTAAAACGAGGCTTCTGCGATGCTGCTGCATTGTACTTCCCTTGTCCATACTTCCTCTTGCGGCTCTCAATCTGCTATTGTTTCCCTTCAATCATAAGAGCCTTATCTACCAACCCCTGGTAGTTGTTGAATGTTTCCACCATTAACTGCATGCTCATCTCATCATTCAGCCCTTCCATAAACTTCTCCTGCTTTGCGGCATCCGTGGCCACATCATCTGGAGCATAATGAGATAACTTACTAAACTCCTCCACGTACTGGGCTACAGTACGATTCCCCTGGCGTAATTTGCGAAACTCACGCTTCTTCGTGCTCATAGCTCCAGTTGAGACATGGGATGTGCGAAAAGCTTGCTGAAACTGCTCCCAAGTGACATTGGCTATGGGAAAAGTGGCTGGGTAATTTTCCCACCATGCGGCTGCGGGTCCATGATACGTCTCCAACGTATCTATAATTTTTGATTGCTCCATGCTATATTATCTACTCTTTTGGACATTATTGTGCTTTATTATCCACTTATATATTATTTTTGGGACTAACCTATTAACCGGAGGCCCAACCCAGAATTGCTGTTTTTTGCCTGTTTTAGGGTTTCGAAGAAAAGGAATATCAAACAGAGTCCAAACGGAATGAAACAATCGGGAAGGTGATTTTCTCACCGAATACAACTCAGGAGACTTGGACCCTACGTCAAGCCACGTAACAGGAGCCCATGAGGTAGGGGGGCGCGCCTACCCTCCCCCCTAGGCGCGCCCTCCACCCTCGTGGGGCCCCTGTTGCTCCACCGACGTACTTCTTCGTCCTATATATATCCATGTACCCCCAAACGTTCAGCACAGGAGCCAAAACCCTAATTCCACTGCCGTAACTTTCTGTATCCACGAGATCCCATCTTGGGGCCTGTTCCGGAGCTCTGCCAGAGGGGGCATCGATCACGGAGGGCTTCTACATCAACACCATAGCTGCTCCGATGAAGTGTGAGTAGTTTACTTCAGACCTACGGGTCCATAGTTAGTAGCTAGATGGCTTCTTCTCTATTTTTGGATCTCAATACAATGTTCTCCCCCTCTCTTGTGGAGATCTATTCGAAGTAATCTTCTTTTTGCGGTGTGTTTGTTGAGACCGATGAATTGTGGGTTTAGGATCAAGTATATCTATGAATAATATTTGAATCTTCTCTGAATTCTTTTATGTATGATTGGTTATCTTTGCAAGTCTCTTCGAATTATCAGTTTGGTTTGGCCTACTAGATTGATCTTTCTTGCAATGGAAGAAGTGCTTAGCTTTGGGTTCAATCTTGCGGTGTCCTTTCCCGGTGACAGTAAGGGCAGCAAGGCACGTATTGTATTGTTGCCATCGAGGATAACAAGATGGGTTTTTCTTCATATTGCATGAGTCTATCCCTCTACATCATGTCATCTTGCTTAAGGCGTTACTCTGTTTTTAACTTAATACTGTAGATGCATGCTAGATAGCGGTCGATGAGTGGAGTAATAGTAGTAGATGCAGGGAGGAGTCGGTCTACTTGTCTCGGACGTGATGCCTATATACATGATCATGCCTAGATATTCTTATAACTATGCTCGATTCTGTCAATTGCTCAATATTAATTTGTTCACCCACCGTAGAATACTTATGCTCTCGAGAGAAGCCACTAGTGAAACCTATGGCCCCAGGGTCTATCTTTATCATATCAATCTCCTACTACTTAGTTATTTACTTTGCTATTTATTTTTCTTTTATTTTACCTCGCATCTTTATCATAAAAATACCACAAATATTATCTTATCATATCTATCAGATCTCACTCTCGTAAGTGGCCCTATAGGGATTGACAACCCCTATTTGCGTTGACTGCACGGATTTATTTGTTTTGTGCAGGTACGAGGGACTCGCGCGTAGCCTCCTACTGGATTGATACCTTGGTTCTCAAAAACTAAGGGAAATACTTACGATACTTTTCTGCATCATCCCTTCCTCTCCGGGGAAAACCAACGCAGTGCTAAAAGAGGTAGCAAGAAGGATTTCTGGCGCCGATGCCGGGGAGGTCTATGCAAAAGTCAACATACCAAGTACCCATCACATACCCTTATCTCCCGCATTACATTATTTGCCATTTGCCTCTCATTTTCCTCTCCCCCCCAATTCACCATTGCCGTTTTATTCGCCCTCTCTCTCTCTATCCTCCCTCTCTATTCGCCTCTTTTTGCCCGCTTGCTTTTTGTTTGCTTGTGTGTTAGTTTGCTTGCTTGTCGTTATGGCTAGTCCCCTATCTTCTCCATTGTCTCCCGAGAATGAAATTCTAAATTTTAAGCAAAGGGAGGGTGAAAATCTAAAAGATTCTTGGTATAGAATTTGCAATGCTCAAAATAAATCTGCTAGGAAGCAATCTACTACCATTCTCCTTCACAATTTTTATGTAGGCATTACTCCTTGGCACCGTTATGTTCTTGATACTATTACCGGAGGGAATTTTTTGGGTAGCCGTACTTTTGATTCTTATAATGCTATGTTAGATTTATTTGGCTCCCCCCCCCTCTTGTGGTTAATGGAACTATATTAACTTTGGAGCATGTAATGCAAAGGCTTGAAATTATTGAAAATAAGGTTGCTACCATAGAGTTAATTGAAAATTTGGATAAAAAGATCCACAACCGAATCTCTCAATATGGATCTAAAGTAGGAGTTACTTTGAAAGATATTAAAGGAAAGGAACCCATAGTTAATGAGAAAATAAATCACGATTCCGTTAGGATCGATAAACTTGAGAATATTATTACCAATTTGGGAACCACTTTTTCTTCCGTAAAGAATACTCCAAGTTCCTCCCCTAAAGTTGCCAAGCTTATGTGTGTTCCTAAAAAAAGGGTGAATCATCTAGTAAGGAAAATGCGGATCTTAAATCTATAAGTGTTCATCCCAATATTTTTGCTATCATTAAGGAACAATTTGTTACAAATGATTTTTTCTATCTTGTGCCTAAAAACTTGATAATTAATAAAAATAAAGAAACTCCTAAATATGGTAGATGCCTCATTGAAGAATTGCCTACCAAAGATGGCAATACCTAGATCTATTCGTGCTTGTTACGCCTAGCTAGGGGCGTTAAACGATAGCGCTTGTTGGGAGGCAACCCAATTTTATTTTTATTCCTTGTTTTTTGCTCCTGTTTAGTAATAAATAATTTAATTAGCCTCTGTTTTGGTTGTGTTTTTTGTGTTTAATTAGTGTTTGTGCCAAGTAGAACCGTTGGGAAGACTTGGGGAAAGTCTTGTTGAACTTGCTGTAGAAAACAGAAACTTTAGTGCTCACGAGAACTGCCGTCATTTTTATTTGGAGAGTGCTATTTAGTTAATTCTTTTTGAAGATGATTAATAGATAAATTACTCACGTCCAGCAATGTATTTTCGAATTTTTGGCGTTCCAGATCTTGAGCCAGCTACAGATTACTACAGACTGTTCTGTTTTTGACAGTTTCTGTTTTGCGTGTGTTGCTTGCTTATTTTGATGAATCTATGGCTAGTAAAATAGTTTATAAACCATAGAGAAGTTGGAATACATTATTTATAACACCCATATAAATAAAGAATGAGTTCATTACAGTACCTTTAAGTGGGCTTTTGTTTCCTTTCGCTAACGGAGCTCACGAGTTTTCTACTTTAAGTTTTGTGTTGTGAAGTTTTCAAGTTTTGGGTAAAGATTTGATGGATTATGGAACAAGGAGTGGCCAGAGCCTAAGCTTGGTGATTCCCATGGCACCCCCAAGATAATCTAAGGACACCTAAAAGCCAAAGCTTGGGGATGCCCCGGAAGGCATCCCCTCTTTCGTCTACTTCTATCGGTAACTTTACTTGGAGCTATATTTTTATTTACCACATGATATGTGTTTTACTTGGAGCGTCTTGTATGATTTGTGTCTTTGCTTGTTAGTTTACCACAATCATCCTTGCTGTACACACCTTTTGAGAGAGCCATACATGATTTGGAATGTGTTAGAATACTCTATGTGCTTCGCTTATATCTTTTGAGTTATATACTTTTGCTCTAGTGCTTCACTTATATCTTTTAGGGCACGGTGGTGGATTTGTTTTATAGAAACTATTGATATCTCACGCTTCACTTAGATTATTTTGAGAGTCTTAAATAGCATGGTAATTTTCTTAAAATCCTAAAATGCTTTATATGCAAGATTAATAATAAAACTTTCTTATGAGTGTGTTGAATACTAAGAAAAGTTTGATGCTTGATGATTGTTTTGAGACATGGAGGTAATAATATCAAAGTCGTGCTAGTTGAGTAGTTGTAAAATTGAGAAATACTTGTGTTGAAGTTTGCAAGTCCCGTAGCATGCACCTATGGTAAACGTTATGCAACAAATTTGAAACATGAGGTGTTATTTGATTGTCTTCCTTATGAGTGGCGGTCGGGGACGAGCGATGGTCTTTTCCTACCAATCTATCCCCCTAGGAGCATGCGCGTAGTACCAAGGTTTTTGATGACTTGTAGATTTTTGCAATAAGTATGTGAGTTCTTTATGACTAATGTTGAGTCCATGGATTATACACACTCTCACCCTTCCATCCTTGCTAGCCTCTTCGGTACCGTGCATTGCCCTTTCTCACATTGAGAGTTGGCGCAAACTTCGCCGGTGCATCCAAACCCCGTGATATGATACTCTCTTTCACACATAAACCTCCTTATATCTTCCTCAAAACAGCCACCATACCTACCTATTATGGCATTTCCATAGCCATTCCGAGATATATTGCCATGCAACTTTCCATCATTCCTTTCATCATGACACATTCATCATTGTCATATTGCTTAGCATGGTCATGTAGTTGATATAGTATTTGTGGCAAAGCCACCATTCATAATTATTTCATACATGTCACTCATGAGTCATTGCATATCCCGGTACACCGCCGGAGGCATTCATATAGAGTCATCTTTTGTTCTAGTATCGAGTTGTAATCATTGAGTTGTAAATAAATAGAAGTGTGATGATCATCATTTTCTAGAGCATTGTCCCAAGTGAGGAAAAAAAAAAAAGAGAAAGGCCATAAAAAAGGGGAGAAGGCCCAAAAAGAAAAAAAGGAAAAAAAATGAGAGAAAAAGAGAGAAGGGACAATGTTACTATCCTTTGCCACACTTGTGCTTCAAAGTAGCACCATGATCTTCATAGTAGAGAATCTCTCATGTTATCACTTTCATATACTAGTGGGAATTTTTCATTATAGAACTTGGCTTGTATATTCCAACAATGGGCCTCCTCAAGTGCCCTAGGTCTTCGTGAGCAAGAAAGTTGGAAGCACACCCACTAGTTTATTTTGTTGAGCTTTCATACATCTATAGCTCTAGTGCATCCATTGCATGGAAATCCCTACTCCTTGCATTAACATCAATCGGTGGGCATCTCCATAGCCCATTGATTAGCCTCGTTGATGTGAGACTCTCTCCTTTTTTGTCTTCTCCACATAACCCCCTCATTATATTCTATTCCACCTATAGTGCTATGTCCATGGCTCGCGCTCATATATTGCGTGAAAGTTTATAGGTTTGAGATTACTAAAGTATGAAACAATTTCTTGGCTTGTCATAGGGGTTGTGCATGATGATAGCATTCTTGTGTGACGAAAATGAAACATGACTAAACCATATAATTTTGTTGGGATGAACTTTCTTTGGCCATGTTATTTTGAGAAGACATGATTGCTTAGTTAGTATGCTTGAAGTATTATCATTTTTATGTCAATATGAACTTTCGTCTTGAAACTTTCGGATCTGAATATTCATACCACAATTAAGAAGAGTTACATTAAAATTATGCCAAGTAGCACTCCGCATCAAAAACTCAGTTTTTATCATTTACCTACTCGAGGACGAGCATGAATTAAGCTTGGGGATGCTTGATACGTCTCCAACTTATCTATAATTTTTGATTGCTCCATGCTATATTATGTACTGTTTTGGACATTATTGGGCTTTATTATCCACTTTTATATTATTTTTGGGACTAACCTATTAACTGGAGGCCCAAGCCAGAATTTTTGTTTTTTGCCTGTTTTAGGGTTTTGAAGAAAAGGAATATCAAAACGGAGTCCAAACGGAATGAAACCTTCGGGAACGTGATTTTCTCACCGAATACAACTCAGGAGACTTGGACCCTATGTCAAGCCACGTAACAGGAGCCCACGAGGTAGGGGGGCGCGCCTACCCACCCCCCAGGCGCGCCCTCCACCCTCGTGGGGCCCCTGTTGCTCCACCGACGTACTTCTTCCTCCTATATATATCCACGTACCCCCAAACGATCAGCACATGAGCCAAAACCCTAATTCCACCGCCGTAACTTTCTGTATCCACGAGATCCCATCTTGGGGCCTATTTCGGAGCTTCGCCGGAGGGGGCATCAATCACGGAGGGCTTCTACATCAACACCATAGCCTCTCCGATGAACTGTGAGTAGTTTACTTCAGACCTACGGGTCCATAGTTAGTAGCTAGATGGCTTCTTCTCTCTTTTTGGAGCTCAATACAATGTTCTCCCCCTCTCTTCTAGAGATCTATTCGATGTAATCTTCTTTTTGCGGTGTGTTTGTTGAGACCGATGAATTGTGGGTTTATGATCAAGTCTATCTATGAATAATATTTGAATCTTCTCGGAATTCTTTTATGTATGATTGGTTATCTTTGCATGTCTCTTCGAATTATCAGTTTGCTTTGGCCTACTAGATTGATCTTTCTTGCAATGGGAGAAGTCCTTAGCTTTGGGTTCAATCTTGCGGTGTCCTTTTCTGGTGACAGTAAGGGCAGCAAGGCACGTATTGTATTGTTGCCATCGAGGATAACAAGATGGCGTTTTCTTCATATTGCATGAGTCTATCCCTCTACATCATGTCATCTTGCTTAAGGCATTACTCTGTTTTTAACTTAATACTCTAGATGCATGCTGGATAGTGGTCGATGAGTGGAGTAATAGTAGTAGATGCAGGCAGGAGTCGGTCTACTTGTCTCGGACGTGATGCCTATATACATGATCATGCCTAGATATTCTCATAACTATGCTCAATTCTGTCGATTGCTCAACAGTAATTTGCTCACCCACCGTAGAATACTTATGCTCTCGAGAGAAGCCACTAGTGAAACCTATGGCCCCCGGGTCTATCTTTATCATATCAATCTCCTACTACTTAGTTATTTACTTTGCTATTTATTTTGCTTTTATTTTACCTCGCATCTTTGTCATAAAAATACCAAAAATATTATCTTATCATATCTATCAGATCTCACTCTCGTAAGTGGCCCTATAGGGATTGACAACCCCTATTTGCGTTGGTTGCAAGGATTTATTTGTTTTGTGCAGGTACGAGGGACTCGCGCGTAGCCTCCTATTGGATTGATACCTTGGTTCTCAAAAACTGAGGGAAATACTTATGCTACTTTGCTGCATCATCCCTTCCTCTTCGGGGAAACCAATGCAGTGCTAAAAGAGGTAGCAGTCCATCCAATTGGTGTGCGGCGAAACGCACCTTCTCAGCATCTGTGCAACCAGCAGTGGTTAACTCCCTTCCAATCCTGCGTAGCCAGTCATCCACAACTATGGGCTCAGTGCTACTGGAAAACACCGGCGGCTGTAACCTCATAAAACGGGCTAAGTTGTCAACTTGAGGTGGTGGTGGTGGGTTGTTGTTATTGTTGTTGTTGTTGTTGTTGTTGCCTTGGTTCTGAACTAACAACTGCATCAAGGCATTCTGCTGCTGGATCAACTAAGTGAACTTCGGTGGGAAGACAAATCCGGGGTGACGTCTCGGAGGCATCTGATGGGTTTAGAGGGGAGAGATTATAATAGAATGAGGTCTAAGGTGAAAGCACTACCCATATGCATATGAAACAAACACAATCATATTGTATCACTCAATCAATCAAGCAAGGGCATACAATCGATCTAGCTATCGTTACAGTGCTCGGACTATTCTATATACATCGGGGAACACTACTGATCATATGGTGGTCAACTAGAAATTTTGGTCGGTGAAAGACTCCATGATATCCGCTCCAGCTTCATCTTCATAGTCATCATGACTACCATCGGGGTTGGAGTCAGTGTCGTCGATGATGATGTAGTCTTCAGGACGAATCTCCTTGGGTTCATCGTCTTCTCCTCCTGGCGCGGGGTCTCCTATAGAAACTCCTAGCTTCCTCGCCAGGTCGTCATTCATCTCCACAAGTATCGTCATTTCCTCCTGATAACCATCACGTGTATACTTGAGTTCCTCTTCTAGCTCTGTGATCCTGGTCATCGCCTTCTTCAAATATATCATGCTTGCGCACATCTGGTTCTCCTGGCGGCGTATGTGATGGTTTAACTCCTGGATGAATGCTGCAATGGATCTGTCCCTCCTGGTGCTGATCAACTCCCATTGCTCATCTCGGTGCCCACATATTTGTTAGATAGTGTCCTTAAGCTCCTTGTGATAAACTTCGCCGATGCGTCCCATGGCGATGTGGGCTGTCATGCTCTTTCCTAGACTCTAGGTTGGTGCATCAAAGAAAAACTCTATGGGCTCAGTGACTGGCGTGAATGTCCTTCCTAGAACTTGTACTCGAATCATCCAACGTTCCTCTTCTGGTAGTGTGGCGGTGTAGGTCCCGGTGAAGGTTGGTATTCCGATGTTCAGGTACATAGTGACTTCCCTCAAGTGTCATCCAAACGGGGTGTCTTCATCCGGCGGTGTAAACTTGTTCCTTGAGTCCGCCATCCTAAAGAGTAGAAAATGGAGAGGAGTCAGAAATGAGTAGAGAAGAGTGATCTATGGCTCATCTTAGTGGTCGTTTCCTACATTCAGGGTGTGCTCTGATGCCATCTTGTAGCGATCCGACCTCAGACAGTCAAGTCTCTGTGCTTGAGTGTCATCTTGTACCCAACAAATTAAGTTAAAGTGATGAGATCCATATGATAATCGAAGAACCAGATACTCAAGATGTCCATAACCGGGGACACGGCTAACTATGATTAGTTTGTACACTCTGTAGAGGTTTGCGCACTTTTCCCCATAAGACTCGATCTCCTCCATTGGATTTCTAGCACTACATGGTGTTTGAGAAACGAATGACCGAGACACAGTCTTTCAGAAGCATTAACTCTAACCCCGGGTACACCGTACCAACCTACATCCCCTACATCTGCTAGTCTACCACTAGAAGAGGTCATGCAACTTACTCCACTATGCTAGAGCCCATAATAGCTTGTGGCTGCACACGGAAGTTTCTATCATGAATAATCTTATGATCCCTTTGAGCATGGGTGGCGGACCATAGGAGTATCACACGGCATAACCACGGGATCTCCTAGGACAACACTGGTATAACCCCAGGTGCCCACAAGCAATCCACCCAGATGTGTATTAAAGTTGCCACCTTAAGTTGAACCATTAATTAACAATCTCACATCTGTCATGGATACTCTCAAACCCAATACACGTCTACGAGCATAGCATGGCAATAAGCATAACGTAATAGTAACTCCCAAGGGTTTGATAATAAACAGGGAAATAGGTTCTACCTCATCAACTACTTCCCAAACCCACACGTTAAGAGATCCTACTCATGCAATGTGTGAGGGTTGAAACTAATGCATAAAACTGGGTAAATAAAGGGGTATGATCAATGTGTTACTTGCCTTGCTGACGATCTGCAAATCCTAAAGACTCGTCATAGCACGCTTCGCACTCCGGGTATTCTATCGCAAACAAACAATAGCATACATAAGCAATCAAGCAAAAATGCAAAGGTAAAACTCAAATAAGAAGATCTAACCAGAAAGTTCAACTGAAGAACTCCGGTTTGCAAAAAGAATCAAATCAAACGGAGCAACGAAACTCAAACTACGAAAGAAACAAGATCCGATTACTAATCTGGACTTAAGTCAAATTTTATAGTACCAAAATCTTGTTCAAGTTGGTTAAACAGAAAGAGGGCTTCGAGACGAAGATCTAGGCACTTGTTTCACCTGATTTGGATAAACGAGCGAAAAGATAAACTAAAACGAAGATTTGGGCAGAAATCGCGATCGAAAATAATCGCGGAAATACCCGGAAAATAAAACGAGACGAACATGCTAACGAACGAACGTTCACTGTCTGCGGCTAACTGACGAACAGCGCTCGTTAAAACGAATATACGGACAAATGTCAGCTATTTAACAAAACCGAAGAAAAACCGAACAAAAACCGATCTAGGGTTTTTGGAAAAAAAATCAGGGTCAACCAAAGAAAACCGGGGTCAACCGAAGAAAACCGGGGTCAACTGAAGAAAACCGACCGGTCAATGGTCAACGGCGGCGGCGCGAGCGGGCAGCGCGGGCAGCGGCGCGAGCTCGGCCTCGGGGGGTCACGTGCTGCGGCCTATAAAGCCCCTGGCCGGAGGTCTCCGTCTTGGGCACGGCCCGGTAGGTCGGTGACTTTTAAAAAAAAATCCTGACGCAGAAAAACAAATAAAAGAAATACTAAACGGAGTCCAAAAATCCTGAAATAAATTTTCGCGGTCCTCTAATAATATTGCGGAGGAAGTAAACATTTGTTTGGGCCTCTAATGCAATTTTGAAAAACGCATATTTTTCCTAATTCAAATAAAATAGCAACAAAAATCCAAATAAAATCACTTATTTGATTTTAATATTTTTCCTCTAATATTTCATTTATTATGGAGAAATCATATTATCTCCTCTCATATATTTTAATTATAAATATTTTCTAAGAGCAAAATAATTAAAACCAAATGATCCTCTTTCCAAAATTTGAGAAAACTCAAATATGAAAATAACGAAATTCCCAACTCTCTCCGTGCGTCCTTGAGTTGCATAGTATTTCGAGGATTCACGAATCGAAATGCGATAAAATATGATATGCATGAATGACCTATGTATAACATTCGAAATTGAAAATTTGGGATGTTACAAATTCAAACCACGTGTAGGGAAGTTACGTATCATTAATTTCAGCCTCTCCCAAGCTTGTGCAACATGCTCATGATCAAGTTGCTTAAAATTCATAATATCATTTCTAAGAGAGTTGATCTTAGCGGGAGGAAAATACATAGAGATAAAAGCATCTTTGCACTTATTCCATGAATCAATACTATTTTTAGGCAAAGAGGAGAGCCAAGTTTTAGCACGATCTCTAAGCGAAAATGGAAATAGCTTGAATTAACAATATCATTATCCATATCTTTCTTATTTTCCATATCACATAAATCAACAAAGCTGTTTAGATGAGTAGTGGCATCTTCACTAGGAAGGCCAGCAAATTGATCTTTCATGACAAGATTCAGCAAAGCAGTATTAATTTCACAAGATACAACATCGGTAAGAGGAGCAATCGGAGTGCTAATAAAATCATTATTGTTGGTATTGGAAAAGTCACACAATTTAGTATTATCCTGAGCCATCATGACAAACAATCAATCCAACACACAAGCAAACAAGAGGCAAGCGAGAAAGAGATGGGCGGAAAAAGAAGGGCGAATAAAATGGAAAAGGGGCGAATAAAACAGCAAAGGATAGGAAAACGAGAGGCAAATGGCAAATAATGTAATGCGAGGGAGAAGAGTTTGTGATGGGTACGTGGTATGTCTTGACTTGTGCATACATCTCCCCGGCAACGGCGCCAGAAATCCTTCTTGCTACGTCTTGAGCATGTGTAGATTTGCCCTTGAAGAGGAAAGGGTGATGGAGCACAGTAGTGTAAGTATTTCCCTCAGTTTTTTAGAACCAAGGTATCAATCTAGTAGGAGACTACACGCAAGTCCCTCGTACCTGCACAAACAATCAAGAACCTTGCAACCAACGCGATAAAGGGGTTGTCAGTCCCTTCACGGCCACTTGCAAAAGTGAGATCTAATAAAGATAATAAGATAAATATTTTTGGTATTTTTGTTGTATAGATTGAGAAGTAAAGATTGCGAAAAAAATGGCGATAGAAATTGGCAAGTTGACGGGAAAATAATATAATGGATAATAGACCCTGGGGCCATTGGTTTCACTAGTGGTTTCTCTCAAGATAGCATAATCTACGGTGGGTGAACAAATTACTATCGAGCAATTAATAGAAAAGCGAATAGTTATGAGAATATCTAGGCATGATCATGTATATAGGCATCACGTCCGTGACAAGTACACCGAAACAATTCTGCATCTAGTACTATTACAACACACATCGACTGCTATCCAGCATGCATCTAGAGTATTAAGTTCATACGAACAGAGTAACGCATTAGGCAAGATGACATGATGTAGAGGGATAAAATCAAGTAGTATGATATAAACCCCATGTTTTTATCCTCGATGGAAACAATACAATACGTTCCTTGCTGCCCCTGCTATCACTAGGAAAGGACACCGCAAGATTGAACTCAAAGCATAGAACTTCTCCCATTGCAAGAAAGATCAGTCTAGTAGGCCAAACCAAAATGATAATTCGAAGAGACTTGCAAATATATTTAAATCATGCATAAAAGAATTCAGAGAAGAACCAAATATTGTTCATAGATAATCTTGATCATAAACCCACAATTCATCGAATCTCGACAAACACATCGCAAAAAGAATTACATCGAATAGATCTCCAAGAGAATCGAGGAGAACTTTGTATTGAGATCCAAAGAGAGAGAAGAAGCCATCTAGCTAATAACTATGGACCTGAAGGTCTGTGGTAAACTACTCATACATCATCGGAGAGGCTATGGTTTTGATGTAGAAGCCCTCCGTGACGATTCCCCCTCAGGCGGAGCACCGGAAAAGGCCCCAAGATGGGATCTCACGGGTACAGAAGGTTGCGACGGTGGAAATAAGGTTTTGTGGTGCTCCTGGATGTTTTCAGGGTATATGAGTATATATAGGCGAAATAACTAGGTCGGTGGAGCTGCAAGGGGCCCACAAGGCTGGGGCACGCGGCTGGCTATTCGAATAGATCATTTATAACCCTGCAGGGGTGTACTTCTTCACACATGTTTCCACCACTTA
Source organism: Triticum urartu (assembly GCF_003073215.2). Taxonomy (NCBI): domain Eukaryota; kingdom Viridiplantae; phylum Streptophyta; class Magnoliopsida; order Poales; family Poaceae; genus Triticum; species Triticum urartu. The sequence goes on along the minus strand of NC_053027.1, from coordinate 248,371,513 downwards.
GCGTCTGCACACGACATGTGCTCGGGAGACTTCAAGCGAAAGCCGACGTGGGTGTAGAGCACGACCTGACTAACCACACAAGTCCCTAGTCCAGTTTTATCACCTATTCAGGTTCCATCCGAAGGGAGTTCGGCCAAGGTTTCCACTTACGGCCCCGAATGATGTGTGCAGGGTTCCCAAGGCACCAAACGGGCGACTCGGTACATCGGGCCACGTGCCTACCGCATCATAGCCCACCCCTCAGGTCAGTGCTGCGCACGACCTCCAACATACTACAAACACAAGAAACTACTTGCATGTCCTGGACAGAGAACATGGGGTTAATAAGTCAAGAGAGTTTGGAGTGCCGGGAGCCCAATGTGGGCAGTAACTTTCTTGGATCACAAACACAGAACTCAGTTCCTGAGGACGGTTTCAATGAGACAATCCACCATGTACTCCTACATGGCCTCACAGTGCTACCTTTACCAAATCGTGTTCACACACTTAGCTCTCAACAGTAGGATATGATGACCACATTCCAATTCACCCCCGATGAATCAGACCTGCCACAACTCTAAGCAATAGCAGGCATAACAAGCAGGCATAAATGAGTAGGTGCATCATAGCTCGAACAACTCGTACTCATGCTAGTGGGTTTCAATTATTTACTGTGGCAAAGATGAGTCATGTAGAGGAAAGGTGTTCAACTACCGCAACATGTAACAGTTGAATCGATGTTGTCCTAATATAGTAAAAGAGAGCAGGAGCGAGAGAGTGGGATTGTATCGGAATGCTCAAAGGGGGTTTGCTTGCCTGGCACTTCTGAAGATAGTAATAGCTCTTCATTGGTGTCAACGATCACAACGTCGGAAAAACATCCACTGAGAGGGAACAACACCGGCAAACAGAGGGAACACAATCAATGCGATGCAACAACATGATGCGTGATAATGACAGGCAATATGATGTTGATTTGAGCTAATGCATCTAGGAACATAAGGGTTTGAATTGATTTGAACCAGAGGTTCAAATTCAAACTCAACATATGAATTTTCAAAGTCCATTTAGTTGTTTTGAACTAAGCAACAAGCTTAACTTGGTTTGTCATGCATGAAACTAGTGCCATTGGATAGATTGTATTTTTATGATAATTTTTCATATATAAATTATTTTCATTGGAGTTATAGATTATTTTCTATGAATTTTAGAAGTTTTGGTTATTTTCATAAATAAATAAATCATTTCTAATTTATTTAAAATCCAGAAAACATACTACTGCGTCGGCATGAGGTCATCACTATGTCATCTGGTCAACAGGGTAGGTCCAGGTCAAACTGACCCATGGGTCCCATTCGTCAGTCTCACAGTGCTGGCTAGGGTCATAGACAGGTGGGGTCGGGTCAATGGACACGTTAGCATAGTCAACTCTGACGCATGCATCCCGCTAGGTTATAAACTAATCTAAACATAAAATAAACCCAGAGTTAATGAGGCGTGGGGCCCACCTGTCAGTGTCTGCAGCTCGCGTTCGAGCAAATGGAGAGCACATGCGGTAGTTATGGGGTAGCAGGGGCTCGACTACATGCTCAGACGTGATGTTGCTCCACCGTAACGACGACGGAAACAAACGCAATGGTCGGAGCTTGCTGGCAGGACAGCTAGGTCAGTTAGCAGACGAGCGTGACCATGGGGTAGGGGAAACGACGACGGAGCTCACTCGGGGTCGAAGCGCAGATCACTGGGCTCGGGGAGGCATCGGAGTTGGTGAATCGATGAGCGGCGTCCGGCGGTAGTGCGTGAAGGAGATGGCTCGATGGCGGCGATGTAGGGCGTCCGAGGTCATTTCCTTCGGACTGGAGACAAGTTGCTCGATGGCGGGGCTCGTGGGTACGTGGAGAGGTGAGGGGGAGACAGTGGTTGCGGCAACAGCGAGTGGCTAGAGAGAGAGGGGGCTAGAGGAGGGGACGAGGATGAGCGACGAGCGAGAGGGATCGGGTGGCGCGTGGTGGCTTATGGAGCCTCTCCTGCATCGGCAGAAGCAGGAGGTGGCCTCGCGCATGGACACGCGCGGCGAGCACGTGCCCCTCATCCTCCTGGCGGGAGGTTGGGGTGACTGGCTACTGCGGGTGGGCTGAGACACCAGGTGGTTGGATTGCCAGGTGGGCTGCATAGGAGGTAAGCCTAGGTAGGTTTCCTTTCTATTTCTTTATGTTCTTTTTTTGTTTCTATTTTATTTTTATTTATTTCTCTGCCACTGTTTTGAAATCAAAACTAATTCAAAACCAGTGTCAAATTCCTCTGAAATATTTATGTTGGCATAGTGGACCTAGCCAAATGCACATAATTAATTCCAGGGGGTTTTGAATTTATATTCTATTTAATATGAATATAAACCCAAATTCAAATACCATATTTATTTAAATTTAGTTCCCAAAATAATACTCAAAATGTTCGAAAATTTTGGTTTGATATATAGCTCCTGCCAAAATTCTCACAACTATTTTTAAGGTACTTTGGATTCACTGAATGCAATTTCGAGGGTTCTTGCCCTTCTTTTAAAATAATTTCTGAGCTTTTAATATTCCTCCATTCAATTCCTTTAATTAAACATAATGCATGCTCACTGAAGCAACTATTAAACTCAGATATTCTAGGGCTGTGACAACTCATCCCCACTAAACAAGAATCTCATCCTGAGATTCAAGAAGTGATGTAAGAAGACATAGGGGACATAAGGCCAACGCAATCTTCACAATCCAGATTGCACTTAGTAAGAACGTTGATTGCTTGCATCATCTTGATCTTGACATCCTTGCTTCTGAGATCTTTGTCGAATTTCGGGTTCCGGCAAAACCCTCAATGTTCGAACTCTGGGGTGCGCACGAAGATCTCTCCCTCTCCCTAGCTCACTCACTCACCATGATCTCAAAGCTCAGCACGTCGAACTCGAAGAACAAGGGACGTAAGAGTTTATACTGGTTCGGGCCACCGATGTGGTGTAATACCCTACTCCAATCTGGTGTGGTGGATTGCCTTGTAGGCTGAGGATGAACAAGTACAAGGGAAGAACTACCTCCTGAGGAGAGGTGTTCTTGAGCACCGTGAGCTTGTGTGGTTGCGGATGATCTGAATGATCCATCCCCCAATGAGCCTCTCTCCCTCTCTCTCTCTCTCTCTCTCTCTCTTCTGATCCGCCTGGCTATGGTGGTGGTTAGCCCTATTTATAGAGGCCCGGGTCCTCTCCCCAAATATTAGGCGGGAAGGGATCCCACAACGTCCAATTCGAAGGGGGACAACAAGTACAAGCTACCTGACAAAAGGTGGTCTTTGCCTGCCAAAGGCTCTGGTGGTGACGCCGTCGTGGGCTCCGCGATGGCCTCCTTCCTGCCATCCTGCTGGTCATGGTCTTGTTGCACCGATATGGAAACCTTTGCCTGATGCCTCGGGACTCCTCACCTGTGCCTGCTCCTTTAGCACCAAAGAGGCAACTAGTGCTCTGCGCCCGCTAGCGCCCGCCTGGCACCCTCCTGGCCTTGGTCGTCATGGCTCACGTCACGGGAACCTCACGAGGTGCCCCTCACCTTGATCTCTTCGCTCCTCGTGAGCCAGCCTAGTGAGGCTACCCCTGAGGAGGTCTTGTGTCGTCCGCCTCACGAGGCTTGGCCCCTCGCGAGGGTCTTGAGTGTTTGCTGGTGAAGATGGGTCGTACCAGGCCACTAGAGGAGCCACACCGTGGGCCGTAGGCAGGCAAGTCTGGGGACCCCCATTTCCAAAACGCCGACAGTAGCCCCCAGGCCCAAGGTGCACTCGAACTTGGCTTCGAGGTGAAGCCAAGGGGCAAGTGCGCAGCACTACGGGCCCCAACCGCCCATGGCCTTGATTGATGCGTGGCGACTGACGGGACGTGGGCGTCTCCGCTTCCCCACGCTGCCTCGGCAACTGCCCGACTTGACGAGTCCCTGGTGCATGCAGAAAAGCCATCATTACCTGCGATCGTGGGGGTCCTTGGTTGGCCTTCTCCCGCAATAAATGGGGAGGTCCGCCCCCGCCGCCCATCTCTTCCTCCGTTCCGCTTGCTTCTTCTTCCTTGTTTCACTTCTTCTCTTTGTCATCCATGGCATCGATACGGAGGTTTTCCGCCGCCGAGAAGGGAAAAGCCCCCCGTGAAGAGCTTGGGCCTCTCCTATCGAAGAAGAGGCTTGCCCACCCTCGCGATGTCGTCGTAAGGCCGGAGGTGTCGAGGCCTTGGCACGAACGGCCTCCCCCCGGCTATCCGCTGCCCTTGTACGCCCAAGCAGCAGACTCCAAAGGAGGAGGCAGGGACCGTCGCCCCTCGTGCCACGGCCGCAGTGCCCGTGAAGTGGTTGCGCATGCCACCGCCCCGCAAACCCACGCCGAGGGCTCCTCGCGTGAACTCGTGGTGTGGACGGCGATGCCACCATGTACGTGGATCCGGTTCTCGCCATTCTTCTCCGCCGAAATGCCACCGAGGGGTCCCCTCGAGCTATAGTTGTAGCACGCTAAGTGCGATGCCCCGTCGACAGGGTGGAGGTTGAGGTCGTCTCCCCGAGCAAGATCTTCATGACCCGCGGATGGGGTGAGGTCGCCCGGGTTTGCCGTGCGGAGGGCACCCTCGCCATCCACTTCGAATATGATGGTACCTCCACGATGTTCTTTAAGGTCTTTGACGAGGAAGGCCGCTGCCTGGCATGCTGCCCTGGAGGGGGTCATCAGTACGGCACAACGGTAGGAGTCGGGCCTACCGCTAGCCTAGCTAGCAGTTCCTCCAGCAGCAGCGATGTCGCTTGGGAGTCCCGCAACTCTCCCGAGCCCTATGAGACTCCGAAGACGAGCGACAACAGCTACGTGCCCCCGAACTCTCGCCGTGCCCGGACCGCGGCTACGGCGTCTGCCCGCCACCGTCGTTGATTTGGATGGGGTTGGCGTTGGCCTCCCGTGGCCCACTGTTGATGATGGCGTCGGTGGCGTTGACGCTTGTAGATAGGTATCCTAGAAACCTTCTTCTTTTGTTCCCTACGAGGAATCGAGACGAACCCCATGGGGGCGTGTAAAGGATCTGTAATGCCCTTTGGTTAAAATTGTCCTTATTATGAAGATGTACGACTCCATGTCCTGCTTCGGCTCAGTCCCCCCCTTTCCGACCTCGCGGTGGCTTGGTGCTCTACGCCGATAGGTCCCGGTCCCCAGGCAGGCTGCAGCCGTCGCTGATATGCCAGGTCACGATGCCATGGTCAAGGCGAGGAGGTGAGCGGCCCGAGGTCTAGTAAGAGCTCCTGAGGCGCGATGCTAAAGAGGTACCCTTTAGCGCACAAGCAGCTACCTAAGGATAGGAAAGGAAGGCGGTGTCACCATAGCTAGGCTGCAAGAGATGGGAATCCTATGCCGCAGTGCTTGGCTGACCCAAGTGCGAAACTTATCTTAGCGGTCCAGAGTCGATTCCTTGTGTTGCGCCAGGCTCGTGCGTCAATGGACATAGTGTGGTCGGGTTAGATCCGTGCGAGCTTTCCCTTCTTTACCACGCTCTTCCATGTGCTCTACGTCCTCGGGTCCCCACCCTCGAGCGAGCTCAGCCGCCGCTGGTATGCCAGGTCGCGATACCGTGGTTAAGGCCAGGGCGTGAGGGCTGGAGAGCCAGTAAGGGCTCATAAGGCGTGATTCTTAGGTGCCCCCCTTTAACACGCAAGAGAATTGCATGGGAAAAGAAGGAGCCCGCAGTACCGCCCGCTGTCATCCTCGGGAGGTTCCTGCAGGTTAATCGGAGAGGGAGCATAGCCCATGGATGCGATGTTATCCAGTTGCTGATTGCTCCACAAGAAGACGGAGGCACTGAGGATCTGATGAGGTGACGTGTGCAGAGTGGGCCGCAAGCTAAAGCTCGATCTCTCAAATTTATCAGCAATGCAGGGACGGACCTGAGCACAAGTGTCGTGCCAGTATGTGGAGTTTTCTCCACCGGGTAAATAGGAGATTGGTCAGCAACGCGGGATGCCGCGAGATGTTATCAAACAAGCGGTAGCTGTAAGATAACCACGCAAGGAGATAAGCTAATTCAAATAGATGTAGAAACAATACATGCCACTGGGACGGAACCGAGCGGCCTGGGGATGATGTAGCTGGAGGGGCGACCCCAGCAGAGTAAGCTAAAGATGCAGAAAGATGCATGCCGCAGGGGCAAGCCCGTGTGACCTGGGAATGATGCAGCCCGAGGGGCGCTCCCAGCTGAGTAAACCGAAAAATGTCACCTGGTACCGTTGTTGAAGGAGTGCTGAAGTAGCTGATGATGCACGCTCAAGGAGTTGCTCCTCACGAGCCGCCAGGGCCCTGAGCCTCGGGAGGCTCTGGGAGCTCGGGTGGTTCCTTGAGGACGGTCACCATCTTCGCCCGAACTGCGTGATGCCTGGCCTCCTGAGCCGCCAGGATGCTCTGGAGATGATGCTGGTAGGTGACAGCCGCGTTCGGCAAGCCAAACGGCATGCGAACGTAGCTGTGAGGTGGGCCCTTGCACCGACCAGCATGCGAAAGCCACAAGCACCCCTGAGATGTGGCCCTGTTGAGCCCTGGAATGCCGTGCCAGGATGGGGAGCTGTACCGGGTGGTGGGAGGCGGTCGCCGCGTATGGTCCTTGCTTCCTGAAGCCCCTAGATTGCCTGGGTGAAGAACTCCTGAGCACCTGGCGCTCCTTGCCTTGTGCCCTCTTGAGGGCAACATGTAGCGAAGAACGCCTCCACATGGTGCCCGAGCGCCTCCCTGTGATGTTGGCTAGGTCCGAGGCCCTCCAGAAGAGAGCCCTCGAGCCCTGCCCGAGGAGGGCGCCAGGCACGCCTTCCTATGCGAGGGAGGGAGGCGCCCCAGCTGCGGGCGCAGATCCTGAGGTGGTGCCACTAGGCACGCCGCTCTCCCGAGGCCCTGGGTGGAGCAACTACTTCTTCTTCTTGGGGATGGCCTCAGGTGGGTACGGGGTGCCTGCGTTGCCTGGGTCTTCGATCGCAGTGGCTTGGAAGGCGCGCTCAAGGGAGCACACCGCGTCTCTTTCTTCACAGGGGACCATGATGATGCCTCCACTCCCCGGGATCTTGAGGGCGTTGTAGCCATGGTGGGTCACCGCCATAAACTTGGCCAATGTTGGATACCCAAGGATGGCGTTGTACGGCAGACGGATGTGGGCGACGTCAAAGTCAATGAGCTCGCTGCGGTAGTTTTCGCGCTGGCCAAAGATGATAGGGAGGCGGATCTGCCATATCGGAGTGGTGGAGCCGTCTGTTACTCCTGAGAAAGGCTTGGTAGGCTATAGCTAATCGTAGGGCACTTGAAGGCTGTCGAACGTCTCGACGGACAGGACATTGAGCCCTGCGCCATTGTCGATGAGGGTCTTAGTAACTTGGATGTTGCTGATGACGGGTGAACAAAGCATCGGGAGGACGCTGGTGGTTGCCGCGCACTTGAGCTGGTCCGCTGAGCTAAAGGTGATGGCATACTTGGACCACCTGAGCGGGCGCGTGGCCTCAAGCCTAGGGAAGGCCGCGTCCACCTCGCAAGAAAACTGCTTGAAGGTGTGCTGGGAAGCTGGGGCCTGAGCACCGCCCAAGATGCACGTGATAGCATGTGGCTCCTAGAAGCCCCTAGTCCCCTTGTCTTGATGGTGGTCGTCGTTCCTTCTTGGTGGTGGCAGTAGCGGAGGGAAGCCAGGATTGCCCTGAGGACGGTCCTCGCGAGGCTGGTCCCTCCAGGCGCCCTCACGAGGCTGCTCCTACTGGTGGTCCTCACGAGGCCGGTCGCGCCACTCCTAGCGGGGGTCGCGGTCGTCCCAGCATCCTCCACTTCGGCCTCCTCCTCGGCCGTAGCCCCAGTCGTTGCGCTCGGGGCGTCGACCGAAGCGCCCATCTCAGATGGAGCTGAGCTCTTGACAATTGTTGGTGTTGTGGCTGTGTACGTTGTGCAAGGCGCAGAACAGACGGCTCCTCTCAGGCAACTCGGGCTGGTCCCGGCCGCGCTTTGTGTCTGGCTCCGCCACGAGCATGGCTACTTGCTTGCACTTCATGTCCTTGGCCTTGGCTTTCTTCTCTTCTAGGTCGGCAGCAGGGAGCTCGAGGAGGGAGAGGCGTCCTTCCCCAGGTCTCGCGCACTTGGTCGCCATGTTGAACATCTCCAGCGTCATGCATAGATCCTCGTGGATGGCGAGCTCCTCCTTCATCTTGACGTCGCGGACGCCATCGGAAAATGCTGAGATGATGGCCTTGTCCGTCACCTTGCGGATCTTGAGGCGAACGTTGTTGAAGCGCTGGATGTACTTCTGCAGGGTCTCTCCCGGCTGCTGCTTGATGCGGCATAGGTCAACCGCGGCTGGAGGGCGGTCGCGAGTGCCCTGGAGGATGGCGATGAAGCGGTTGCGCATCTCACCCCAGGAAGAGATTGACCCCGGGGGCAAGTTCAGGAGCCACAAGCGAGCATCGTCCTTGAGAGCCATGGGGAACCAGTTCGCCATGACTTTCTCATCGCCGTTGGCTGCCTCGATGCTCAGCTCATAGAGCTGCAAGAACTCCGCAGGGTCGGGGGTGCCATCATAGCGAGGAGGCAGGTCTAGCTTGAAATTGCCTGGCCAGCACTACAAAAAAAAGACACATCCATGATATTTTGGGCCGGAAGATTTTTTTCTGTCATACATATGACACTTCTATGACGATAATTGTGACAAAACACGGTATCATCATAGATGTGGTGGGCTCCTACTTCTATGACAAAAAATCATGACAGAAAATGGGCTTTTCGTCCTGGGCGGGCCGGAGACGCAGCTGCATGACATTCTTTGGGCCATCCATGATGGAAAAAACCGTGGTAGAAGCGAGGGCGAGGAAAATTTCGGCGAGTTCTCGGTTACGGTGGGAGGTCGGGGGCCGAGCGATGCGCGTTTCTCTCGTACACGTATGCGTGTCTGTGCGAGGCGTGGCTCTAACCGAACCCGAGCGAGGCGTTGGGCACTAACTGAACCTGAGCGATTGCACTGCAGGCTAAGCATTACTAAACCCGAGCGATCGATCGATGGCTGTTAACTGAACCCGTTCGAGCGATTCCTTCGCTACTGCTGCTAACTGAAGCCGATCGATTGGATGAACAGTGAGCGTTGCGGGGGGGGGGGGGTTGGATGAACAGTGAGCGGTGGCGTTGCCTCTGGATGAACAGGACCCCGTGGTGTGGAGGGCTGGATGAACAGTAGACGGTGGAGGGGTGCCCGTGGAGGGGTGGTTGAACAGGACCCCGTGGTGTGGAGGGCTGGATGAACAGTAGACGGTGGAGGGATTCTGGAGGAGGTCGACGGTAGCCCGTGGAGGCTGGAGGAGGTCGACGATGGAGATGAATAGTATCCCGTGGAGTCCCGTTTTATGGTACGCCACACCCCTCCCGATGAACAGGACCCCCGTTTCGACCGTAGGAGGTCCGTTTCATTCGTTTTGCGGTACACCACACCCCTCCCGATCAACAGGACCCCTGTTTCGACCGTAGGAGGTCCGTTTCGTCCATTTTGCGGTACGCCACACCCCTCCCGATCAACAGGACCCCCGATTCGACCGTAGGAGGTCCGTTTCCTCCATTTTGCAGTACGCCACACCCCTCCTGATCAACAGGACCCCGTTCCGAACGTAGGAGGTTCATTTCCTCCATTTTGCGGTATGCCAGGCCTCGTTTCCATCACCTGTTCCGTCCAAGCCCTCCCGATGAACACGACCACGCATTCCGTTCCGACCCAGCCGGTTGGCTCCCACGTGTTCCGTTGCCTCCCGATGAACATGACGCATTCTGTTGCCTCCCCATGAACACGACGCATTCCGTTGCCTCCCCATGAACACAACGACGACGTTGTTTCTCCGTTCCGACCCAACCATGTACACAAGCCCTGGCCGTACGTATGCGTGAGTAGGCATTCGAGACCCCGCCCGTATGTACACATATGTGGCCGTATTTTCTATATTGCCCCCTGGCCGCTGTACGTACGTGTACATGCTACGTGCGCGCCTCTACTACGACACGTACGCGCCTCTACTACGACACGTGCACGCCTCTACATCCACCAGTATATATGTACATACACGTTCGCGGCCAGAATGACAACGCTATGTACGCTTCGACCAGGTGGGTCCCGACTGTCAGGCACTTCCTTGCGTGTGAAGATGTAGCTGGTGGGTCCCAGCAGTCAGGGGGGGAATTTTTTTGCCCGGACGCACTTCCTTGTGTGCGAAGATGTAGCTGGTGGGTCCCAGCAGTCAGGGGGCGAATCGTTTTTTTGCCCTGACGCACTTCCTTGCGTGCGAAGATGTAGCTGGTGGGTCCCAACAGTCAGGGGGAAACGTTTTTTTCGTGAAATATGGTGGCCCGTCCGGTGGGTCCCCGCTGTCAGGTGGAGGAATCATTATTTTGCGCGTAATAAGGTGGCACTTCCTTGCTGCGGCCGTGGACCATGATGTCAGCCTCTCCACGTACAGTCCACGTCCGATGGAAGTCGTTCCTTGACCATGTTGACCACGCCGCGCCGAGAGCACCACGGCGGTGGACGACGACGAGGACTAGTAAGGGGACGACTCGGAGCCGGGGAAGACACAGCAGTGGATGCCCACACGAAGAGGAGTACGAGGGTTCACTGGTTCGACTGCGGTGTGAGGCTCCTGTCACCGCAGAATAACAGGGGGTGTGGGTGAGTAGAGGGATGGCCTGGCTAGTGGTGGGAGTAGTAGGGGGCGGTGAGGCCTCCGCGGCATCACAGCCGGCCACAGGAGGCAGGAGCACGCCGCACGACCGGCGCTGGTTTGGGCGGCTGGAGCAAGAAGACCAGAGGTTGAAGAAGCACTACGGTCGTTGGATGAACATCATACAGTAACAGGAGCTAGAATCGTTCATATTGACTAAGTTGACAAAGCCCTCCGTCCCCGTCAACTTGGTAGGGCCACAAGTCAGCCTCCCACTATGCTGGGTTCCAGCTGGCAGGGGGAATATTCATTTTTTTTGTGTAATAAGGAGGCACTTCCTTGCGTGCGAAGATAGCTGGTGGGTCCGACATGTCAGCGGGGGGCACGTTATTTTCGCGAAATACAGAGGCCCTTCCGGTGGGTCCCAGATGTCAGGTGGAGGAATCATTATTTTGCGCGTAATAAGGAGGCATTTCCTTGTGTGTGGCCGTGGACCTAGCTGTCAGCCTCTCCATGCACAGTCTACTTCCGATGGTGTCGTACGTTGACCATGTTGACCACGCCGCGCCGAGCGCATCCAAGGTGGTGGACGACGGCGAGGCCCCGGACAGCAACGAGCCGGAGATAGGAAGACGCGGGAGTAGAGTCGCAGACAGAGAGGTGTACAAGGGTTAACTGGTTCTAGTGTGGTGTGCTTTCGCAGTCGGTGGAGAAGAACAGGAGGTGTGGAGGGGTGGAGGGATGGCCTGGCCAACGGTGGAGTAGCGCTTCAGAGCGAAGCGTGCTAAGCAGAGCTGCTAGCAGCAAGAGGCAGGAGGTGGTCCCGGTGGCACTGGAGGAAGAAGACGAGAGATTGAAGATGGATGCGGTCGTTGGATGTAAATCCAATGGCTAACATGTCAGAATCATTTGTTGACTAAATTGACAATGACTTGCGTTCGCTTCGACCTATTGGCCCACATTTCAGCCTCCAAAAATGTGGCACGTATTCAACCCATTTTTTCAGAATTTACATTCTTCTTTTTCCACGGTAGAATTTACAGTAAATTTGATCTTTTTTTTGAATTACATCCATTAGCTGGGCTGGGTGAACAAATAATGTAGCGTCCATGCAGCCCATTTATTTTATTTCCTAAAAAATTACAGGCCATTTGCACTTTCTCGAAATACACGATTTTGCTGGGCTGATTCTAATTATAATGTTGGGTTGGGCCAGCAATGTTATCAAAAAATAAAAATGGGCTAAGCATTTTGTTATAAATATATTTAAATAATAAGTGATATTATTACATTCATCCTTAAATCTTACCAAGCTTTCGTACACAATCACTAGGATTTTCGTGCCAAAACAATCCAGGATTTTATTTGTTAAGAAATTATTTTTATAAGTTAATAAGATGTGGGATCTTGTTTTCTAACATATGTAAGTATCTGTTAAATATATGGTGACAATAAAAATAATATATAATAACATATAAAATAATTTAAATATATATAATATAGTTAGAAGGGAAACATAAGTTCGACCTGGCATTCCTATTCTTATATACAAAAATAGAACAGACCTCTACGTTTTCTTCAAAAAATACATAAATTGGGCTCCCAAAAATAAAACCTCGGATGGGAGGTCCATAGGCCGGTCGATACATGATGTCCCTAAGAAAATACAAACATGCCTATGGACCTCCCATACGAGGTCGTGGGCTGCACATGTTAAAAATGAAAGCCTAGACGGGGCAGCCCAAAACCACGTCCAACACTTGCCAAAACTTCGTCCCTCGTTTTCTCTATGTTTCGCGCACTCGACATTGTGTGGGCATTTTGACTGTGCATCATATGAAGATGTGCTATGCATGAATGTTGATCAGCATGATGTTAACTGGCTCGTAGTTCCATTTTCGACCATGAATAAAACTTCCAACGTGATGTTAACCCTGTTTGAAAAGGCCGTGTTAATATAAATGCTCTGCCTCTTAAAGTTGCAGTTTCTTATCTGAAACTGAACTTGCAGTTTCTTCTCTAAGAATCACATTGTCTGCACTTTTATACTCCTACGAAACCACATTTTTAAGTGCTAAAAATAGATATCTAGAATTCATAAAATACTTCATATGCTCAATACTGCAAATACGAAATTCAAAAGACATTCATATCTGAAAGTACTCCCAAAATACACAACACAAAACACAATTCACAACCTGCAAATACTGACAACCCTAAGCTCCTCCTGACAATTCACAACATGCCCGACTATTGGGCTGGGGGGCAGCCCCCTCCTATTCCTCGGCGGCACACAGCCGCCCCGTGAGACGATGCGAATGGCGAGGGAGACGATGGCAGGGAAGCGTCATCGGGCCAACTGCTTTTCTCCTCTTGTAGTTGGGTTCGGTTGACAAAGACTCCACCGGCTCGCTGTAGCAGGACACCCTCACAAACGGCACCCTATATATGCTCGATCCTTCAATCTCTGGTGGATGATCCATCTGGGATCGATAGTCCCACCACCGCTCCCTCACGATCGGATGGTGAATCTGTTTGCTCCATGGCCCAGAGGAGCAGCTCTATGTACTCCGGCGCGACTCCCTCCGGGAGTATCGCCGCCTTTTCGCTCTGTTGCAGATATTTGGCCATGGATGTCGCTGTCGCTGCTAGTTGGTCCTTGTTCTCCAACCAAGACTGTATCTCCAACATCCTAGCTAGCTCCACAGGGTCGCCGTCTGCGACCCTCACGTATCAGTTGTACTCCTCCATCGATCTACTTCTCCACAGCACCTTCACTCGCCGGCGGTGGTTTTTGAATGGAAGAGTAGAGGAGAAGTGCTAGTTTTGGATTAGAATGGGAGAGGAGCAATGCTGGTTTTGGACTGGAACAGGAGAGGAGGGGCGGTGGTTTTGAAATGGAGGAGGAGAGGAGCGACGCAGCATTTAGATTGGGACAGGAGAGGAGCGATGGTGGTTTAAGAGGAGAAGATAATTAAATCACCACATATTAGACCCATTTTTATTAGTCCCCCTGTAATTAAATCACCACATATTACACTGATTCCGCTGCTCGTTGCGTACGCTGATTGGGAGAAATAAATACCCAGCCGTAGCATGCACTAGGGATGTGTGCGTGAGGCTTGCATGCGGCTGCATGCGGAGGGAGGCTAGACGATTCAATTAATTAATGCCGCTCCTACTCGTCCCCACACGTCCTTCAATACTACAGCGGTTCGCTCCTAGTCGTCTCGTCCATTCACATTACGGCAGTTCCACTAATCCTAACCCTCCTCCCAAATCTCCACGATCGGCGGTGAGTACAAGGTTAGAACCATCACCAACAATGAGTTCAATGTCATCTACACCCGTTCTTCCGCGACGGTGAAAGGATGCCTTTCTCGCTTCAAACGCATGTTCGAAGACACAGATGATGAGTGGGTCGCTGGGCTAGATGTTTAGTACACCACAGTCCTAGGACCAGAGAAGGATCTAAAGGATGAAGAGAGGAAGAAGCCCGTCGTGATCCAGGTTTGCGTGCATGACTTATGCTTGGTCTACCATATATGCCATGCCGACGTTGAGTGCCAGGATTTTAAGGACTTCCTCGAGAGCAACCTAGTCAAATTTGTTACTGTAGACTTTGGTAACGACAAAAAAGTCCTGCGTTGGATAGTCCTGGTTGTAGGCAACACCTTTGACCTCCAGAAGAATCGGCTGGTGTCCTCTCGTCAGCCTTCAATGCTGACCCTGGCAGGAGCCATGGTTCATCCTTCGTACGGTAAACTGGAGAAACCTCCATACACATTTCATCGTCATGCATGGTAGCGGAATGTCCTAGATATAGACCACATCCACTATGCTACAATGGATGGCTACCTTTGCTTCAATATCTACAAGGGTTGGATGAAGAGCAACAGCCAACTGTGCGGTTCAAGCAAAGAAGTATCGGCCAAGAGGAAGAGGGACAAGGACGAAGTCGAGGACGTGGATGAGGACTCCGAGTAAGGTGGCAGTGTCGTTGCTCATGGTGGTTCTAATGCAGTGTCTACCAGAATAGTTGCAAAGTTTAATTTCAGGTGTGCTTAATTTAATTTGAGGGGTGTGTTGTGCTGAGCCCCCAGCAAAACTATGTTATGTTTCTTCTCATTACTTTAACTCTTCATTACGTACATACTAGTATTTCTTACATTTCATCTTTTAGTTGGTATAGTACTACCACTCGTTTCTTCACATTATATACGTACAATATATATGGCCAACATCATATAGCCAGCAGTTTAGTTGTCAAAAAATTTCAAGGTGCTTAGATTTGTCAAAGAATTCTAGGATTCTTAGAGGGTGCTTGGATCCAAGGGACTTATTTTAGTCTGACTAAGAATAATCTCTTTAAGAGGCTACAGTTCCAAGCACCCCTGACTAAAGAGGGGCTAAAACTAGTCTTGAGACTAAATTTTTTTAGTCAGGGGTACCCCTACTAAAATGTGGATTAGTCCTCTCTCTACTCATTTAACTCCTCTCCTTTAACACAGGCGAGTTCTGGATTGGAGGGTTTGGAGGATAATAAATGCTCATTAACTTGATTTTAGCCTTTTTACTATTTGGATCCAAGCATGGGTGAGGCTAGCATGTTTTAGTCCCACTACTTTTAGTCGTGGGACTAAAACGTATCCAAGCACCCTCTTAGTTTTATTTGAGGGGTGGGTTGTGCTGGACACCATTATTGTGACTAGCCTTTTTAATAGTACTATATGCATAATTTGGCGACGAGCGCTCTCTATATGTACCACCTTTTTTTAATTTCATGGTTTGCTCCATGGCGCAATCCATCGATACTACTGCTGTACAAAAGTATACATTTTTTAAAAGGCTAGAGGGCGGGGCAGTCTAGCTTGGTCGCTTTCATGAGAGGCGAGGGCCTTTGTGATTTTACGGCTCATTACTGATGGAAGGCGGGGCCTTGTGATTTGACTGCTCATATAAATGCGTCGACGACCTTATCGAGGAGGAGCAAAGAACCGTGCGGCATACTCAAGTTTTCCACTGGAGTAGTACTGCGACGGAGGAGCATGAAACACGGCAGCCCAGTGCCATATGGCGATAAGAAATGATCTAATTTGCTAGTCATCTCATTGTTAGCATTGTTCTATTCATTCTCTCAAAAAAACCATTGTTCTATTCATGCCTCGCAGAGAACGTGACATGTGCGGCGAAACACCTGAAGCAAAAGATGAAACACAGGAGCAAAAGAAGAAGGAAGATTATCACCCCAAATGTTCTAATTTGCCGCGGAGTCGTAACTGCTTCTTCATCGCCTCCACAACCTCCATCTCCTTGCATGTCTCCTCCGCCATCTTCTTCTTTCTTTCCATGATGCGGGATTTCTCGAGGCAAGCCTTCATCATCTATTCCACGGCCACATTACGTACCTTGACAGCAGCCGGGTGCTCGATGCGGAGCTTCGCCAACTCCTCCTTCTGTTCCATGAAGAGGGCCTGCAGCATCTTCATCGAGGAACTACTATTATCATGCAGCTTCTTCCAGCCGGCGTTCTTCTCCTTCAATAGGTCGATCTCGTGGCAGAGCTTCGTCTTGTCCCCCTGAATTCATAGGATTTCGCCGGTCGCCTTCTTGTCCGAGGCAATGCTCTTCTTCAGCAGCATCACCAAGCCGATGGTCAACTCCCCCTCTGATTGAGCTCAGCGGGCATGTCGTCGAGGCTCTCCTTTAGCAACTCCATCAAGCCTCGGATGAACTCCTTCTTCTTATTGAGGTGATTATTGAGCTGATCGGGCATGTCGTCGAGGGATAACGAATCCATCTATGCCGGCTCGGCATGTTCTCCTCCGTGGCTAGGGCGCTCCTGGGAGCCATCACCTGCCCGTGAGAGATATTTCGAGGTCTCTGCGTGGCGGCGAGCCCTCTCTTTTTTCCGCAGCCTTGGTTGCCGCTCCCTTGTTACAAGTAGTTCTCGACCTAGATCTCTGCTCACCGGCCATGGCAACAACGGACGAAGAAGAAGCACTTATGTGGAGGAAAGGTAGAGTAATTTTCGGTTAGGTAGTTCCCCTTTTTATAACCTAAGTACTAGCACTAGTACTAATACCTGCATAGAGGGAACACGTTCAGGTTTGGTACGTACTAGTAGGGTGTGAGTAGGCTTTCGAATGTGATGGGAACAAGGTAAAGATTAATTGATGGTTTCTGTTTCGAGGCCCGAAACGGCTCCCGATGAGTTTAGCGGAACATAAATTTCAAGTACTACACTGCTCAAATGCGTGAATATTATGTTACTGTCAAAAATTGGCACAAAATACGAAGGAGACCAATGGAAGTACTACTAGCAACCCATGATTTAACTACTCGCATGCGCGTAGTGGAGTAATAATGTCTTTCTTCCGCCCTCACGTCCACTCAATTTGCATGCGCTGTATTAATTGACCATCAATGAAGTGAACGACTTTACACGCGTCAAATTATCACATGGGGTGGATCTTGGAACAAAATTGCGTCCGCCCGTGTACCCGCATGTGCATGCGAGGGAATGAATGCGTGCGTGGCGTGCATGCACATCTTCGCTTCGTGCATGTATCGCCAGTATGGCTCAGGGAGGACGAGTACATTCTTCTGGAACCAGCAGCATGTCACTGTGATCGATCCATGCAAGGAGGTCGCAACAATGCCTGTGATCAATCCACGTGGCTTCCTGAACTGTAAGAGAGACACTGTGTAGCGTGCCATTGGTATTCTAATTTACGTGTTTTGCACATACTCGAAGTACTAGTAAGGTACACGTGCATTGCACGCATCAGATTTTGCAACCAAATTATGAATAAATACCACACTATAGCATGTAAGCTCTGAGTCATATATGCCTGATGTAGCCCTTCGTTTAATTCTTATAGTTCATCTCATTCAAAATCAATTAGTTTTTATAAAAAAGCTAAGAACGCGGGAAAAGGAAAAATATGGGATTATAGTGGAATGTCGTCTTGAATCCTACAGTATTGTACAAGTGTTTGATTGTGCATAGAAAAAATGCAGAATTCTTTCAAAGAGGTTTGAGTGGATGGGATGTTTCCTATGAAATCTAGTGCAAATGAATCATATGGAAAAATTCCTATGGTTTACAATCCTACGAATCAAACAACCAAGATTCCTTTGAGAATCCTTTGAATCAAAGAAGCCCTTAATCTATTTAATGATTCATGGAATTATGCGTTGTAAAGCACAAAGTAAAAACAAATAATGGCAATTCAACTAGAAAAAAGTTTGGGCAGTTATGATAAAGAAGATTCTAGAACAAAAGAGAACCAATGTTGTTTAAAGGTTTGTGCATTATGCTTAAGTTCAACCATGGAGTGTGCTAGATTGTACATGTGGCATAATCCGGTGGGGGGCTAGAAGATGGTGCGAGGGGCCGAGTGGAGGGAGACTATGAAGGAATGCACAAGTGCGAGATCGATATTTAGAGAGAGGGGGCGAACACGTGCGCTGTTGCGCGAAGTGGCGGAGCCATGAAAAATAAATGAGCTAGGGGGCCAAGCATTGCTAATCCTTTAAGAGGAGGGTCAATTCATGAACTTAAACCATTTTTAGCAGCAATTGTCTAATGATCATATTCATATTAGCCTCGATATATAGTGATGTTAGGGGGGAGGGGGCAGGGCCCTTACTGCCCCCTGTCTTCGCCATTGTGCACGCGTCTGAGAGATTAAGAGGAAGGCATGGATGATGAGAGGGGGACGTTGGATATATAATTAATGTGGGTGTATTAGCAATATATGTTAATCCTATATAGAGAGGTATAGATTGATCGATGTGGACGTGGGAAAGAGGGTGAGACCTCACTGGATATATCGATTGACCGGTTTGTGTGGAAAACTATGAAAGACCTAGCTATATACACACATACATAGAGGAACATCGATCGTTGCGCATGCACGCGTGAGAGATAAAGAATGCCCGATATGATGGACAGGTGGATGTGTGTGGGTGTGTGCCTTCATGGGAGACCGACCTCAAGAAAAAGATTGCATGCGTGCGATGGATAATGCCAACTGGTAGTGTTTGTGCATGCATGCACGAGGGAAAGTTAGTGGTACAATTATAAAGAGAAGACTATTGTGTGGGTGTAAAAGAATAGGTGAGGTCATAATCAATGTAAAGTTGAATTCAAATATTTGAATAAGAGATCCTGATGTTTGAAACTCATGCATGCATGAATATAACGGAGATCTGCGCGGTGTGGTTTGGAAACGAGCATGTTGTAATGTATACACATTGAACAAGGTTAGACTGATTTGAATTTGAGATACCGATGGCAGACATCATTTGGCCAAGTCGCACCCGCGCCTGGACACACTATTCCAATTGGAGATGATGGGCGGCTTTCGCATCACATATCTATATCTATACCCCTATATATATATATATTATATTTTATACTTTTTTATATTGTGTGCGGGTAACTTTAACTTTGAAAGATGGTCGTTGGATGAGGCGAATCTGATGGTCCAAAGATAGCAACTTTGAGCACTACTGGCCGTTGGATATCATCTAGATTCCACTAGATTTCGCCACATGTATAATCTAAAGACTCCATGGTTGAACTTAAGCATAATGCACAAACATCAAAACACAAGCACTTCTTATTTGTTCTAGAATCTTCCATATCAGAATTGCCCAAATGTTTTTCTACATGATTTGCCATTATTTGTTTTTACTTTATGTCTTACGACGCACAATTCCATGAATCTTAAAATAGATTAGCTTTCTTATAAAAACTAGATGATTTTGAATGAAATGAACTATAAGAATTGAATGAACATCTACATCATGCATATATGACTCAAAGCTTGCATGCTATAATGTGGTATTTATTCATAATTTGGTTGCCAAATCTCATGCGTGCAATGCACGTGTACCTTACTCTAGTCTAAATGGTGTTTGTGTGTGTGTGTTGTGCGTGTTGAGGTGCAAATTGCCTTTTTTTGGGGTACACGTTAAGCTTGTTCTTCCGAAATTTCAAGCCGCGCCTTGTTATGCCGAAAATTCATGCTAGCGTCTCTGTCTATCATGCTACGGAACTCCCGCCTCTTCAACACGCGCCTTGTTAGCTCGAAATATTTAAGATATATCTTTGTCTTGTTGTGCTCCGACAACTCCCTCCATCTCAACCCGCGCCTTGCTATTCCGAAATTACAACGCGTGCGAAAGCTCCCACCTCCTGTGAAATCCCGACACGCGAAATGCCCGTGGTACCCCTGAACCGAAAGAACCGCCTCAAATCGGTGGAGGTACTTTCGTAACTTACCCCACATTTCAGACAAGCGCGTCTCTAAGCCATGGTTCCCCACTGCCATCCCATCCGCCCACCCATTCGTACATCGAGGCCGCGAAAACCAGCGACGAAACCCCACACCCTGCTCCGTCCGCCACCCAGCCGGAGCCTCTTCCCCGATGATGTCGTCCATAGCAACACCTCGACGTCCCTCATCCACCGTACCGGATGAGGATGCGTCGTCGATCTCATCGTCCCGCCGGTTCAGCCACCCTGTCCTCCACCTCCAAGGAGCTGCCTCGACGTTCCCCACGTCTTTCACGCCACCTCCATTTGCACACCGTCGTCTTCACCTGCACCACCGAAAGAGCATCATCATCACCATTTCTTTGGATGAATCGGTGGCCTAATCGGCACCACCAAAGAGGTTGTACACTAATCGCCGAATTTTCTTCTTGATTCGATCTCACGGTGCTGCCGGCGCTCGGTCCCGAGATGACACGACGCAACTCCATCCACGGCGGCATCATCGGCCACTTCCTCCATGGCGTCGCTCCCTCGGTGGCGACGTCCACATCAGTAGGAGCTGCTGCTGCTTTAGCTCTCGCACGCGCTTCTGCTCTGCTCTTGCTCTCGGTCCCCTGCCTGGTCTGCTCTTGATATTGCTCTTGCTCGCGCTGCTGCTCTCGCTCGTGCTCTTGCTTGCGATGCTGCTCCGATTTAGCTACACTTCAGTCGACTGAATCGACTTTTGGGTCAGTCGATTTTCAGGGGTGGGGGGGGCTCGCCGTGGTGAAGGAAGAACCAGCCGCAGCCGGGGAGGGGGGGCTCGTCGGAGAGGTACCCCACTATCTATCTTGGGGTTCAGGATGGGGGCGGTGGTCGCCGGCGGTGGCGGGGCGTTGGCAAGGCGGTGGCGTGGGGATCGCCGGAGAAAAACCTCGGCCCGGGGGGGGGGGGCTAGAGGGATGGCCGGGGCGGCGGTGGACCGGCGGTGGGGAGTGTTTTCGGGGTAGGCGAGGTGGCGCACCCCCAACCGCGGGCGGCGGGGGGCTGCTGTTTGGCCGGTGGTGG
Organism: Triticum urartu; assembly: GCF_003073215.2. Taxonomy (NCBI): domain Eukaryota; kingdom Viridiplantae; phylum Streptophyta; class Magnoliopsida; order Poales; family Poaceae; genus Triticum; species Triticum urartu. Next base: position 248,350,498 of record NC_053027.1, on the reverse strand, counting down.
CTGGCGGCTCAGGGGGGTGGAGGTTGAAGATGAACCGCAGGCCCTTGATTTCGTATCCAACTACTGCAAAATCGAGTGACCAGAGATGAAAAAGTCAGTCGACCGACGTGTAGCCTCACCTTGCTAGTGCATTCAGTTTCGACAGCAAAATTCAGTTTCGACAGCAAAATTTAGTTTCGACAGTTAAGTTCAGTTTCGACAGTTAAGTTTAGTTTCGACAGTTAAATTCATTTTCGACAGTTAAGTTTAGAGATGAGCGGCTGATGTATTTTATATCTAGCACTTTGTGGTTATGTATTTTACGTCATGTATTGGTGATGCTATTAGAATTCCACTCAGGTTAATGTTGTTCGTTGTCTCTCTTGTCCTGCTTCAGCCTCGGCGTCGTACAACTCACCGGCGCTGCTCCAACGGCGAAACCCTCCATCACAGCAAAGCAGTACCTCGGGCTCCATCTCCAGACTCCTAAGATCTTCTTCCCCTCCTCCGATAGCCAAGTCAGTCGGAGCATCCTCACCGGCCAACCCAATCACGTTATATATATTGTCCATTGAGCACTCGTAGTAATGGGAAATATGATTATTTTATCCTACTATATGACAAGCAGTGAGGTACCAAGCAACTTAGCTATCCGTGATGGACTCTCTTGAACACCATCATTATTTATCTCTGCGCGTTTGAGCTGTGCATTTGTCGATGGGCCTGGGAGTTGAGCTAGTATGGCAGTGGCCTAGGTCCAAAGTAATAGAAGTAGCACAAAAACATTCTTTTAGTGTAGGATTTTCCTTGCTCAAGCCTGCCTACTAGAATCGCTAGTGCTTGAAAGGAACATCGGAATTGGAAAGTTTCCTCTGGAACTACTTTTCATGAATTTGGTGCAAAGGAATGGAGCAAAGGAAAACTGTAGGATTTGTTCCTTTAGTGTCTCCTTGAAAGAAAAACCGTAGGAATTCTAATTTCCACTTCTCCTCCTTTTCATATTCCTATTCATCAATGACAAGACCAAGAGATAGTAGCCTAATAGCATTATAACCGTACATTTTCTTGTGGTTTGACTTAATCTCACCATTGGTTTTGCATCCTGTGATCTTCCAATTGTTGTGAATCAAACACCCAGATTGGCAGAAATCTTGTGTTTTTAAATTCTCTATTTTGCATGTGCATTCCTATCCTATTCCTGTCTATTTCCTATCTCTGCATTGTTAGAATCCTCAAATTCAAACAAGCCCTGAATCAATTACTTCTGTTACAGATATCTTTCAAACAAAACCTTGTGTGGTTTGTCCTGCTTCTGCGGCGATGTGTTCCACCCCAGCTCAGCTGCTCCAATGACGGAAGGGTTCACCATAGCAGGGATCCACTCTCCAGACTGTCTTTCGCCGCCTCAGATCTTCTTCCCCGCCGCCGGCAGCCACGGCAACTGCATTACCATCATCAACTGATCAGATGACCTTGAGGACTACGCGGGTCCGCAAGAGAGGTCGCACTCTTCCGTGTCTGCTTACGTTATGCGTCGCTTAATACGATGACATGCTACATTATCATCGTGTTCACCTATTAGACTCCGAGTTAGGTCCAAACTAATGCTGAAACTTGAGATTTTAAATGGTTGTGGGGTACATATTGGGGTAGCAATCAGTACTATCTGTCTACTATCTGGTTAATCTCCGGTGTCTACTATGAGTTTCATGTTGGGTGCAAACAAACATTAAAGGAGCCATTATCTGTATTTTTTAACTAAAGCTATTATCTGCCTGCTACATTGGTTTTGGGTCTATCCACAGTTTGCTACCATCACTCTAGATTTGTGCATGCACTCCTTACATAATCTCACTATGTTTTATTCCTATGTTTGCCCGTTATTGTACACAATGGAACTGATCATGTAGAGCAAAAGAGACGAGCCTTGCGTGGCAATAAAATTTCATGCAGACGTTGTTCCATGGTGGGCGCAAAGGCAGCCCCACCTCCACCCATTTTGGATCGTAATCAAGAGGAAGATAACTATTCTGAGGGGGATTCAGAAGGAGAAGACCACACCTATTTACCCCATGAGGTCTTCGCTCTAACTTGGCATGCTAATGTTGGTAATATCATGCATGTGGTGCCTTGCATTGCTTACTGTATACATTAAATATGTCATCTGCTTACTTTAGACATGCTTTGTGTCAATGCCATCTGTTTAGTTTCTTTATCGTATATGTAAATCATGCAATGCCATCTTGTCCAGCCAGGCATCATATATGTGAATTTTGCAATGCCACCCTAGTTAGCCAGTCATCTATATGTGAATTATATCATGCCATCATTTTTTTTATTACGTGTTAAATTTTTCAACAATTTTAGTAGATTCAATTACTCTTCCTATGCATCAGCCATTCAGCACGATCATGGAAAAATCTGGAGTGGAAACAAGGTCTTCAGAGCAGACAATGCTATCTGACGAAGCGCATGTCTTGCTGGTTACCGATAGCTCCTCAGAGGAGGATTCAGAGACAGATGACCAGTCATATTCCCCCCCCCCCCCGAGGTGCATGCCCTAACTTGGCAGGGTTATGTTGCTCATATCGTGCGTATGGTATCTTGCATTGCTATGTCATTTGCTTAGTTTAGACATGCTTTGTGTGAATGCCACCTGTTTAGTGTCTAATTACCATATATGTGAATTATGCAATGCCATCTTGTTGCAAGACATTATATATGTGAATTATGCAATGTTATCTTGTTGCAAGGCATTATGTATGTGAATTATGCAATGCCATGCTGTTTAGCCAAGCATCATATATGTGACTTATATCATGCCATCCTTTTTTTGTATATCTCATTGCTTTTGTCAACAATGCTTGTATATTCAACTGCTCTTCGTGTGCATCAGCCATTTGAATTGGTGATGGAGAAATCTGCAGTGAAAACAAGGTCTTCAGAGCAGACAATGCTACCCGCTAAAGCAGATATCTTCCTGGTTACAGATAGCTCTTCAGAGGAGGATTCAGAGGCAGATGACCAGTCCTATTATCCCCCTGAGGTGTATGCTCAAACTTGGCAGGGTTATATTACTCATATAATGCATATGTTGTATTGCAATGCTTAGTTTTTATATCATATACACAATATTGAATGCCATCTCCTTAGTTGACACATCATATATGCGATTGCCCTCTGCTCACTTCCTTAGTATATAAATCATATATTTGAATTATGTCATGCCATGATGTTTACATAGATAGCATGTATCTGAATTATGGCATGCCAACCCATTTTCTAAAGACATAATATAGTTATATCATCTCATCCTGTTTACATAGTCATCATATTTTAAATTATGTCATTCTATCCGTGAATTATATCATGCCATCATGTTTCCATCGACGGCATGTTTGTGATTTATGGCATGCCAACCACTTTAATATACACATCGTATAGTTATATCATGTCATCCTGTTTACATAGTCATCATATTTTGAAGTATGTCATTCTATCCTGTTTAGTGAGCCATCATACATGTGAAATTGTGTCATGTTATCCTGTTTAATTAGCCATCATATACGTTAAATTATGTCCTGCTATTCTGTTTGCTTAGACAACATAAATGTGAATTATTTCATGCCCTGTTTTCTTCCCTACTATCCATAGCACTTGTCTATCTTACAATGTCTATACATTCCATTACTTTTCTTGTTTATCAGCCATTTCAATTGGAGGGAGTGATGGCAGTATCTGTGGGAGTAAAAACACGGTCTTCAGAAAAGATCGTGCTACATGTCGATGCAAATAGAAGCACGGTTGTACTTGCCCAAGAACCAGCCCCACCACACATAACCCACACTCATGCAGATTGTACCCCTACCCAGTTGGACAGAGAACCAGCTAAACCCCTTCTGACCCCAACCCCAACAGATAGACACCCAATTCCTGTTGACACAGCACCGTCTCCACCACAGAGCACCCAAACACGAGCAGTTAGTAAGGCAATTGCAGTGCCCAAATCACGAGGACCACCACTCCGAACCCGAAGTCAACGCTTAAAGTAGAAGAAGAATTGTTCTCAGGTCAGGTTCCGTAGCTATGGTTCATACTACTTTGCTCTTGCATCGCTGTATTTACTGATACCAACTAATTTCAAATTTGAAGGACACAATTGAAACTCCAATGGCACAACAGGTATGTTTTAAACCTGTTTCTTCAACGTGTTTGGCTGTTTGCTGTTGTAATTGCTCTATGTTGATTTCAGTTTCAATTGAATAAACAGTTATGTTCTCATGCCATGCACATTACAAGTGTTGTTATTGCTGTGTAGTTTCCCACACTTATATTCTGTCTATGCTGCTTTGTTTTAAATAGATATGATTCGAACTATATCTATCTTGATTTGGCAACATAAACTAGAATGATATAGACCATATAGTGACCATACTACATAGATATATGTTTGTTTCATGTTGTTATCTTGTCCACCTTACTACTGAACTGGTTTACCAAAATGAGTTTCATATACTACATTGTACACCTGAGATGTGTTTGTTTGTTTCTCTTTCAGAACGCGGATAAAATATTGGAGAAGAGTACCCTATTATGTAATGGTAAAGGAAGTAATGCAGATAAGGTTCAAGATAGTGAGACATCCATGTTGGTCTCCAAGAAAGCTGATAAAAACTACATTGAAGACACTGAGACAACCCCAAAGTCCTGTCTTGATGTAGTGTTCGCGTTACTGGATACCACTGTTGGCACCAGCTCTTCGAACTCATTTCCTGAATTAGTTCGGCTTCTTGAGTCTCAACTTCAAGTTGAAACACATCGATCAGATGTTATGCGACAGGAAGCCGAAGGAATAAGGAAGTCCCTACAGAATTCGGATGCATACTTTCTGGTGCAACAACAAGCGCTGGAGGACTTAAGCGCCAAACAAGAGAAAGTTAATAAGCTTGCTAAGCATCTTGCCAGCATTATGGGTACGCAGGATATTGTTTATTGAGCTCTTCTAAAGTGGTTTTAGTTCTGGACTTGTCTTGGTGCGGCGTTTATATGCTGTTGTATTCCCTATATTTGTACTGGTGGCGAACTTTGATGCCCAGTGGATGTAATATGTGTAATAGCCGTGATAGCCTAATGTAAGTTGCTTGCTTATTTATTTCCTTGTTGTCTTGTTTATTTGTTTGCTTGTAGTCAGTGCAGTTCTTTTTCTGTGGTTTGCTAGTGGCTACAATAACCTATTTTTTAAAACTAGGCCACAATAACCATGGGCTAATATTTACTGTAGTGACACTGGTCCTCCTATGGGCCGTAGAAACAGTGGGCCTTCTACGAGTCGTATAAACAGTGGGCGTTCTATGGGCCGTAGAAATAGTGGGCCTTCTACGGGCCATAGAAACGATGGGCCTTCTACGGGCTGTAGAAACAATGGGCCTTCTATAGGCCGTATCATCAATGGGCCTTCTACGGGCCGTATGATCGATTGGCCAAACATGGGCCAAACAGACCGCATTCTGGCCGTAAACGGGCTAGAGTTGGAATTGTCCGTTCATAGGCCGACCATAGCGGGCCATCGTTAATAGGCCGTATTTGATGATGCTATGAAAATGGCCCAACATATCGGGCCGACTGTAATCACGGGCTGAATTTGGCCCACAAGCAGAAAATGACAGTAACGGGCCGTAAGTAAACGAATGCTGGAAAATAGCCCAAGAATAAATGGGCTCTGAGAAGGCCGAAAGATAACATGGGCTAGAAACGGCCCAACGGAATAACGGGCCATTAATGGGTATAAAGTGATACACTGTTCTTTACGAGCCAGTTTCACCACGGGTCATTAATGGGTGTAAAGTGATACACTTTTCATTACGGGCCAGTTTCACCATGGGCCATTAATAGGCCAAGAGTTACATAGGGCCTCATATGGGCCGAAAGACGTCATGGGCCATACATGGGCCAGAAGTGAAAATGGGCTGGAATCATATTGGATGGCCCAGATGATGCTACTGGGCCTAATTCGAATAGGGCATAATGGGCCTTGGTTAGCTGGCTGTAAATGGGCTATATGCGAACAGGCCGTTAACAGGCTTTCCATGGGCCAGCCCGCCACCTTTTGACCAAGTCAAATGGGCCGGCCTTTTCACAGGAATGGCCCTCTGTTGGGCCGTGTCATGTGTCGATGTATCATAGGCGCCTTCTATCCAATGAGTGGATGACATCTGTCCCAGCGATGAGCCGACACGTGTTTCCTCTAGCCAACGATGATTTTACACGTGGAAAAATCCCCATTGGTCGGGGCTGTTAACGGGTTATCGGATCCAAAACCCGACCCGATAGCTTAACGGCATTCCGTTACGGTGGATGCCATGTGTCGGTCACCCTTGACGAAAGCACTTCTGTGACGCACGATTTATCGTCATGGAAGTGGACACTTCCATGATGATAATTTTCGTAATGTCATGGAACACTTCTAGAACAGCACAGGTATGACTATCTTGATTCTGTCATAAAATCATCATGGATTTACATGCATGACAGAAAACGTGACCTACTGTGACAAACACGTATCATCACGGAAGTGTATTTTTTTTGTAGTGCAGACAACACTACGCAGCTCCGAAGTGAAGGCGCGGCAGCCCGCTATGGCCACCGGGGCCCTTTGCAGAGGCGGGGCCTGCTCTTGATGCCTACACACCACCATCGTAGGTGGCACGTGGTGTTGACATGGTGGCGGCGGGAGTGCAGGAGCATTTTCTTGCGGCCGGGGAACTTCTTGGCAGCTGGCGCCTGACGCGGTGGGTCGCGCCGAGGGGCCGCGCGTCTTGGTGCTAGGGCGCCGTCTTGGTGCGGAGGTGGCAAAGGCGCTCCGTGGGTTACGTCTCCCATGGCTGGAGGGTGAGGTAGCGAGAGAGACAGTGCGGGTGAGCCCCCAGCAGCGTTGACGAGCTCGGCATGCGGTCCAACCAGTCCTCGTAGAGGTCGTCGACAGCGGTAGTGCAGGAGCTCGCGTGCCATGAGCAGCGCGGCTTGCGCGTCCGTGGGCGCGCGGTGAGTGTGGGATGATGAGCCGGCCGGAGTCAGCGACGAGGTGGCGGTGTGGCCGTCCCGCCGCACTGAGGGGTGCAGCGAAGATTCTTGCTGCTCATTTCCCGCTGGGCCGGTGGCGGCGTTGGGGGCAAGTGATGGAGAATGACGGGGAGGCCCGCCAACAGGGGCTATCTAAGCGACGTGGGCGACCAGGGTGGCCCGGCGCTCGGCGCGAGCTCGACGTGCGTCTGCCATGGATGTGGTGGAGTGGTGGAGCATGGATCAACAGAAGGAAAGTTTCAGTGCACCCCTACCTAGCGCGCCAAATGTTGGATTTTGGGTTTCGCCAAAACCCTTAAGGTTCGAACTCTAGGGTGCACACGAAGATCTCTCCCTCTCCCTAGCTCACTCACTCACCACGATCTCAAAGCTCAGATCGTCAAACTCGAAGAACAAGGGACACAAGACTGTATACTTGTTCGGGCCACCAATGTGGTGTAATACCCTACTCCAGTGTGGTGTGGTGGATTGCCTTGTAGGCTGAGGATGAACAAGTACAAGGGAGGAACTACCTCCTGAGGAGAGGTGTTCTTGAGCTCGGTGAGCTTGTGTGGTTGAGGATGATCTGAATGATCCGTCCCCCGATGAGCCTCTCTTTTCCGATCCGCCTAGCTATGGTGGTGGTTAGCCCAATTTATAGAGGCCCGGGTCCTCTCCCCAAATATTAGGCGGGAAGGCATCCCACAACGGCCAATTCGAAGGGGGGCAGCGAGTACAAGCTATCCTGACAAAAGGTGGTCTTCGCCTGCCAAAGGCTCTGATGGTGGGGTCGTCGTGGGCTCCACGATGACCTTCGTCCTGCCGTCCTGCTGGCATTGGTCTTGTTGCATCAATATGGAAACCTTTGCCTGATGCCTCGGGACTCCTCGCTTGTGCCTCCTCCTTTAGCACCAAAGAGGCAACAGGTGCTCTGCACCCACTGGCGCCTGGCTGGCACCCGCCTTGCCTTACTCGTCATGGCTCACGTCATGGGACCTCACGAGGTACCCCTCATATTGATATCTCCGCTCCTCGCGAGCCAACCTAGTGAGGCTGTCCCAGAGGAGGTCCTGTGTCGTCTGCCTCGCGAGGCTTGGCCCCTCTCGAGGATCATGAGTGTTTGCTGGTGAAGATGGGTCGTACCAGGCCGCTAGAGGAGCCACGCCATGGGCCGCAGGCAGACAAGTCTGGGGACCCTCGTTTCCAGAACACCGACAATGTTTGTCCAACACAGTGATGATAGAAGAAACTCTATAGGAATTGAACTTCTCAAGGATCAAGCAACTCAAGATCAACTCATGGAGTGATGCGTTGAAATATCCCTTGATCTGAGACACAAAACACACATCGAGAGGGATGGAAGGAACATATGATGGAGGTACAATTTGGTAGGCAACAATTACACGCTGAAGTAGGATGGTGCATGAATTCAAAGTAGCGAGGAGATAATTGTCATGGCTCCATAATGGAACACCTTGGGGTAGCTGACTCGTAGAAATATTCCCCAGACTGGGATGGATGATGTGGACTACCTTGTTGAAGACAGCGTAATGGATGATTTTTGCCTATCACCAGAAATGGATGGGACCCATGGTAGGACCACTTTTGAAGATGATCCCGAACAACAATTACTGAGAAGGGTAGCCCATGGGAAATTGACACAATGGCGGTGCAAGCTGGGAACAAAATGCAAATGTTGGCAACTTTTCAACCATCATATCTGCCTGAGATTCAGATCTGGTTGGTAACAGGATATTTCAAACATCATGTCTGGAAAAGAAAGTTTTCAACACAAACCGACGAGATGACATTGCGAGATTATCGGGAAATGAACTACGGTAGCAAGCTCAAAACATGAGTTGGTTTTTCTACACACATGTGAACACGATGTCCCAGACAAGCATGACGACATGGTAGTCTTACAACAAAACACTACCGAGTTCTGGTAGGGAACCATCATTGAGGATATCGAAGTCCTTTTATAAGCCCAGTTTAGCTCTTAAGAAGGAGCTTCTTCACCTCGAACAAATCAATCAGTTGCTTTGTGTGCTAGGAAACACATATAGAACGGAGGCGTCCAACCAATCAAACCATAGAGTACTTCGCACATGCGTGACTAACTTGGGATGATTCAAGGGGAAGCAAAAAACAAGCTTTCTCGAATTCATGGCAGCAACTTGCATCAAATGCACATGAATTAGAGGAAGTCACTTCTTTCATCCAAACATATGCTTCATAATCTAGCATGAAGAAATGCTTTCAAAAGTTTCCGACACTAGCTTAATGTTCAACAAAATCATGGAGAAGATAAGGATGTTGTTGATGGGCTCAACAATAATTCATCAAGATTTCCACGAAGATGGAATTCCACAATTATGTGAACAAAGTGATAGCATTGGTCAGACCCAAAAGATATAATGATCTATGCTCGAGGAAACAACCATGAGTAAGACTAAATTACGAACATCATTGGTTCTGATTTGATTTGACAATAGCCCATGCTCAAATCAAAGATTGAATAAGACAATAGTGCCGGCAACTGATCACGAGGATCAATCAATGAGGATATCATATTTCTTCAACACACACATAACGATATCCCTTAGTGATGAACTATGTCGGACAAGCTTCCATCTTCCAACTCTCCAAATGGTTGTTTAGCTCAACCAACTAGTTCAGGGTATCCAACACAGAATCTTGGAGAAAAGGTGGTTTAGAGGGATAAACCAACTTGATCACATGATCAACATAATGGTCAGGGGTCAACCTGGTGATACTTCCGAGAAGATATTCGGAAAATCACGGAACACCGATATATTACTAAGCTCGAGAACAATCTTGCTTTTCAGGGAAAGATGATATGATCAATGGAGCAGGGGACTGAAACAATCCTAACTCATTGATCAAAGAGTGCACCAGAAATAAGTACTAGGTAGCACGATCAATAGTAGTATGGTGATTCAATAACCAACATGCTAAGAATGAAATTTATCATCCATTAACTACCAAGTGGTTGCTAGGAGTATTGAGTTCACACACCATGGTTCACTTGTCGGTATTCTGGTTGCAACAACACAGGGACCGAGGAATGAACAACGATGGTGCGAAGTATCACTGCATCAAGAATTCATAAGAGATGGTGCAATTCTCATGACAATCCTGACATAAAGGGAGTAATACTCCAGGGTAGAACAGAACAAAAGTTGGATTGGCATTTGATCTGCGGAATACAACTACTTTGACCAGTCCAAGATATGGATGAGGTGCTGGAGTTTGTTTCTCCTAGTCATTCCAGAATAGAATGGCTTGACGGACCACAGGGATATGAGGTATCGATCAGCATGAATGCAAGACATGCTCTTGACTATCAAATGATAGATGATGGTCGGAATACAACTAAAGAGGAGCAACTCAAAGGAACATATAACTTTCTGAGTTGTGGATGCATAGATTAGTATGTCAAACAAATTCAACATATTTCTTCCGGATAACCCAAGCAGAAAGGTAGGACTGGCAGAGTCTCAAACATAATGGAGAAATCATTGGGAGCACTCTTGTTATGATCTTTCCATTCAAAGAAGAACTTCTACCATAAGCAGTTCACGATATTGGAAGAATTATATACCACGAACCTCGGAGACTATCACAAAGGTTACTAATATCCTAAAGGAACGAGTAAGCACTATCAACAAGAATAGGCAGATCGAATCATGGTTTCAAGAACTAGAGATAGAATACCTACTAACTAATAACATCACGAGATGCGTTTGAGAATGATGGCCAGAATCATCACACTAGGAACACAAAACATGGCTAGATTACTAGGTGATTCTCTAAGATACCCTAGTGTTCATAATAATAGCTTCAACATATATGTCAAGGCAATGGAGTACCTCAACACATCGATTAGTGTGCTTAATCTGACCAAAAAGGACATCGGGAACATGGAGGAAAGATTTGCAAATGCATCAGACTATTTCGAAACCTGGAATGACTCGGACAACATAATGGTTGTAAATGCTCAAAAAGATTTCAAGACATCCTGCAAAAATGGTGGCATAACCACCCAACATCACAATATCAAGGTTCCGAGACCAACTGTGAACACACAGAAGTAGTAGGAGCTGAACTAAGACTTGAATCCAACATTCCTATAAGTCCACGGTTTAGTAACACGTCATCCTGATAGATAGATGAGAAGGCCTAGTTTCTCAACCCCGTAGAAAAGATGAGGGTGCTCATATTAGAAGGACATAAGGTAAAGGAGTAAAAAGAGTCATATGTTCCCTTCCATAATCAATTCCCTTATATAACTAAAGCATTTCTAGACTCGACTTCGAGTAGTTTGGCTTGGTAATCCTACAGGCAGTCAGGCTCTGATACCAAAGCTCTCAAGACCCAGATCCTAAGTCACACTAATCTAGCATGTAACACATCATGTCACTTTGCGGCCTCACGCACGGTATCCCCACAGGTGCCACTTTACCTGGCCCGGAACCATTTGTGCCTTTTGGATCACGTATATGATCGTGTCACTGGCATCCATATGACAGAGAACCCAGGCCGACATGACTAGTCGTAAACCCAATGTCGGTGTCAAAACTAGCAGATCTCGGGTAGGGGGTCCCGAACTGTGCGTCTAGGAGGATGGTAACAAGAGGCAGGGGACACGATGTTTACCCAGGTTCGGGCCCTCTTGATGGAGGTAATACCCCACGTCCTGCTTGATTGTTCTTGATAATATGAGTAGTACAAGAGTTGATCTACCACGAGATCGAAGAGGCTAAACCCTAAAATCTAGCCTATGGTCTGATTGTATGTTGTCCTACGGACTAAAACCCTCCGGTTTATATAGACACCGGAGGGGGCTAGGGTTATACAGAGTCGGTTACAAGGAAGGAGATCTACATATCCATATTGCCAAGCTTGCCTTCCACGCCAAGGAGAGTCCCATCCGGACACGGGACGAAGTCTTCAATCTTGTATCTTCAGAGTCCAACAGTCCGGCCAAAGGATATAGTCCGGCTGTCCGGATACCCCCTAATCCAGGACTCCCTCAGTAGCCCCTGAACCAGGCTTCAATGACGATGAGTCCGGCGAGCAGATTGTCTTCGTCATTGCAAGGCGGGTTCCTTCTCCGAATACTTCATAAAAGATTTTGAACACGAGGATCGTGCCCGGCTCTGCAAAACAAGTTCCACATACAACCATAGAGAGAATAATATTTTCACAAATCTAATCTGCTGACGCATTCCGTAGTGTGACATCACACCACAGCCAGGTCACCATTCGAATCATTTTTCACAACCAATGTAACACCCCAGATGTAATATACCCAATATGTAATCCAACTCTTGCCGTTTCCGGCGTTAAGTTATTTTATTTTCTCGGGTTCGGGTTTTTGTCTCCGTGTGTTGTTGTCGTTGTCATACATAGTTATTTTATTGCATTTGCATACGTGTTCATCTCGTGCATTCGAGCATTTTCCCTGTTGTCCGTTTTGCATTCCGGCGCTTCGTTCTCCTCCGGTGGTCAATTCTACCTTTCTTTCGTGTGTGGGGATTAAACATTTCCGGATTGGACCGAGACTTGCCAAGAGGCCTTGGTTTACTACCGGTAGACCGCCTATCAAGTTTCGTACCATTTGGACTTCGTTTGATACTCCAACGGTTAACCGAGGGACCGAAAAGGCCTCGTGTGTGTTGCAGCCCAACACCTCTCCAATTTGGCCCAAAACCCACCAAAACCTTCTCCATCATCTAGAGCGTTCGATCACGATCGCGTGGCTGAAAAACGCACCTCATTTGGACTCTCCTAGCTCCCTCTATGCCTATATATACCTCACCCATTCCAAATCTCGGATCCCCTCCTCGAAACCCTAAAAAAATCCATCTTCGTCGCCGGACAATGTCCGTCCCCGGCCGAGCAGCGTCCGCCGCCGCCTTCGACCAACCGGGGCGCGCCACGTGGGCATCCAGCCCCACTTCGCCGCCTCCTCCCGCCGCTAGCCGGCTCGGCCCGCGAGGGGCCCTCCCGGGCCTGGGCGCCGCCTCCCCGCGCCTTCTCCACCCCGCCGCCCGACGCCGCTGCCCCGCCGTCTTCGCCTCGCCGGCCGGCGCCACCACGCTGCCGCGCCAGGGCGCCGCACTCGCCTCCTCCGGCGGATCCGAGACGCCGCGTCCGCGCCGCCGCCGCCAACCGCCGCCGTCGCCGTCCGCCGCTTTGGATTCGGCCACCTCGCCGGCGAGCCCCCTCCTCCGCGCCAAGTCCGACGACTCCGGCGACCTCGAAGCTCCGGCCGGCGAACCTCGTTCCGCGTGCAAACCAGATCTGGATCTGGACCTCGTCTGGGTTGACTTTTCTGCCTGAAACCCTAATTTTATTGCTATGTTCATCGTGCCGTAACTTTGCATCCGTAGCTCCGTTTTGGGCATATAGCGTATCAAAATGTTCGTCTCAGAGAGCACATCATTTCCTCTCATGGCATCATTTTCATTTGAGTTCATATTGGTGCCTGAAATGCTGTTAGAAGAATGCTATTTCAGTTAATTGTCAGATCTGCTGCTCCAATTAGATATTTGTCATTTTTGCCATGATTATTGTGTGCATGATATGCCCCTGAGCTCTTCATGAGTTTTGTTATGTGTTTTGCCATCTATCCAGAGGTGCAACCCATCTATTTTTTGTGATGTGTGTGGTGACTAGCACAAGCTTGCAAAGTGGAGCACTCGTTAATGCTGATTTCAGGGACTTAGCTTTTCCACTAAGTCCTTGATCTGTTTATCTCAATATGCCATATGTTCATGTTGTTTCCTAGTGATCCGTGCCTCTTTTGAGGATGATCAGTAAGGATGTTTTGTTAATTTTGTAGTGCTCTATCCATCCATGTCTTTGTTTGCATTTATGGAGCACCCTAGCTTGAGTCAATCGAGCTCTACTTTTGTCTTTTCGTGAATCTGGGCAGATTGTCTACTTGTTAGCAATTTTGCCGAGGATGTTGTAGTTGATCCGTGCATGCTATGTTATTGTTCTTGCCATGTCTAGCTTGTATTTTGTGTGTTCTTGATGGGTGCATGCTTAGTTTGTCATGACTTGCTCTATAGTGAGTGCATCGAGTTCGTAAACATGCCTAATTGAGTAGCTCCATGCCATGCTTTACTTTGCCATGTTCAGGTCCTGTAGCATATAGTTTTCATGCTCCGAAGTGTGCTATCTGATCTGAAATTCCAGACAAGTGTTAATTTCACTAAGTGGCTGGACAACGTTCTTTATATCGTTTTCCAGTGGCACACTTGGATTCCCAAGTTGAGGCCAGGTTCATGCATTCCCTGTCAAATCTTGCATATGCATCCCGCATCACATCCCGCATAGCATACCATCTTTGCATCATATTGTTTGAGTTTGCACGTGGTTGATTGTGTCCTTGTTGCTTGTTTGTCTTGTTTGGGTAGAGCCGGGAGACGAGTTCGCTAATGAGGAGCCCGTTGAGTTTGCTTTCGAGGATCCAGTCAACTCTGACAACTTTGCAGGCAAGATGATCATACCCTCGAAATCACTACTATCTTTGCTTGCTAGATGCTCGCTCTTTTGCTATGCCTATGCTATGATGCCTACCACTTTCTTATCATGACTCCCAAATTGCCATGTTCAGCCTCTAACCCACCATGTCCTTGCAAACCGTTGATTGGCTATGTTACCGCTTTGCTCAGCCCTCTTATAGCGTTGCTAGTTGCAGGTGAAGATTGGAGACCGTTCCTTGTTGGAACATTATTTACTTGTTGGGATATCATTATATTGCCATGTTATCTTAATGCATCTATATACTTGGTAAAGGGTGGAAGGCTCGGCCTCTCGCCTAGTGTTTTTTTCCACTCTTGCCATCGTAGTTTCCGTCATATCGGTGTTACGTTCTCGGATTTTGCGTTCCTTACGCGGTTGGGTTATAATGGGAACCCCTTGACAGTCCGCCTTGAATAAAACTCCTCCAGCAATGCCCAACCTTGGTTTTACCATTTTCCACCTAGCCTTTTCCCTTGGGTTTCGCGGACTCAAGGGTCATCTTACTTTAAACCCCGGGGCTAGTGCTCCTCTGAGCATTGGTCCAACCTAGAGCACCGTGCGGGGCCGTCCCTTGGCAACTTGGGTTACGTTGGCTCCCGTACGCTTAGCTTATCCGGTGTGCCCTGAGAACGATATATGTGCAGCTCCTATCGGGATTTGTCGGCACAGCGGGTGGTGTTGTTGTTCTTGTTTTACCATTGTCGGAGTTGTCTTGTAGAACCGGGATGCCGAGTCTGATCGGAATGTCTCGGGAGAAGGTCTATTCCTTCGTTGACCGTGAGAGCTTGTCATGGGCTAAGTTGGGACTCCCCTGCAGGGATTTGAACTTTCGAAAGCCATGCCCGTGGTTATGGGCAGATGGGAATTTGTTAATATCCGGTTGTAGATAACTTGAACCTTAACTTAATTAAAATGAATCAACCGTGTGAGTTGCCGTGATGGTCTCTCCTCGGCGGAGTCCGGGAAGTGAACACGGTGTTGGAGTAATGCTTGCCGTAGGATGTCCTCTAGTTACTCGATCGTGCTTTGCCTTCTCTTCTCGCTCTCTTTTGCGAACAGGATAGCCACCATACATGCTAGTCGCTTGCTGCAGCTCCACATATTTACCCTGCCTTACCTATAAGCTTAAATAGTCTTGATCGCGAGGCTGCGAGATTGCTGAGTCCCTGTGGCTCACAGATTACTTCTAAACCAGATGCAGGGCCTGATGATTCCATTCCAGATGCCGCGCTTGAGCTCAAGTGGGAGTTCGACGAGGACTCACGCCGATACTACGTGTCTTTCCCTGATGATCAGTAGTGGTGCCCAGTTGGGGTGATCGGGACCGTGTCGCTTGTTGGGTTATCTTTTATTTTGGCGCCGTAGTCGGGCCATGAGTGTTTGAATGTTGTAATGCTATTTATGTACTTGGTTGACGTGGCGAGTGTAAGCCAACTATGTATCTCGCCTTTTATTATCTATATTAGATGGAGTGTTGTGATAATTGCCTAACTTGCGACATTGCTTTCAATGCGGTTATGCCTCTAAGTCGTGCCTCGACACGTGGGAGATATAGCCGCATCGAGGGCGTTACAAGTTGGTATCAGAGCCTTCCCTGACCTTAGGAGCCCCATTGCTTGATCGTTTTTAGGGGCCGAGTTGTGTCTAGAAAAAAATGTTTTGAGTCATTTAGGAATTATATATCGGAGAGTTTAGGAATTCTTTTTACTCCCCAGTCCCCTCATCGCTCTGGTAAGGCATCCTGACGTAGAGTTTTGACTCTTCTCTTCTCAAATTTCACTAAAAAAATTTAGGATCATGCGGGTATCTTGGAATCGTTCCGATGGTTTTGTGACGAGAACATTGTTCTTGGTGCCTCCTGTCTTTAGGGGTTGTGGCAGTGTCCCGGGGAGTTGAGCTCCGAGGTGTTGTCATCACAATTTTATCGTTGCAGTTCTGGAATACCTGAGTTTAGTACGCCGACATCGAAAATCTCTTTTATGCAGTTCGTTGGTGAGATAACCTCGACGCCACCCAGTACTGGGGCGGGAGTTCGGGAGTATCGCCATAACTTGTATAACAGATGCTTTTCAAAGGTTGAGGTAGATGGTTTCCAAAGTTTTTCTCGGTTATGTGTTGAAGGATGGATACAGCTGGATGTAGGAATTGCTAGATTTGGGTGAGATATTATGCTTCCCCTGTATCCCCAACATCTGATTGCATAACCGGAAAGGTTCGGAAGTTTCATAGGTGGGAATTCTTGTAGCTCTAGTTCTTCTTCCACGGATATTTGGTTTGAGATTGGGATTTCTTACCGAGTATTCATTCTCGATCCGTACCTTGTTGATTTTTTTCTCTACCTAAATTCTAAGTGGCTTCTCAATTTATGGATATGTGACCATTTCAAGAGGAATGCATTCATTCATTTTGTTCGGATGTGAAGACTTTATGTTGCAATTTCAACCCGTTTGATTCAGCTTCATTTTATCTATCAATGTGCTAACGGTGGTCAACCTCTTCAGGATGGCTCCTGCTAAGAGCACCAATCAGAATCAGAATCAAGATCCGCCACCACCTCCACCTCCTCCGGAGGCATGGCAAGCTGTGATGGCCACAACCAATGCAAACACACAGTTGATCATGAAAATTCTTCAAGAGCGCAATCAAGCGAACCAAGGCAACCAAGGCAACAATCAGAATCACTTTGCTACACTCAACCAGTTCCTTGCTAACGGGCCAAAGACTTTCAGCAATTGTGTTAAGGCAACTGATGCTGACGATTGGCTCGTGGATCTGTGCAAGCATTTCGAGTGCAGTAACGTCAGACCTGAGGACTTCGTCAAGTTCGCTTCCTTTCAACTCAAAGACCAAGCTACAGAATGGTTCCAACAGTACAAGGATTCCAGAGGTGGACGTGTGATTACCTAGGATGAATTCCGTCAAGATTTCAGAGCTCATCATATCCCCCAGAGCATGGTTGAAAGCAAGCTTGAGGAATTCCGCAACCTAAAGCAAGGCTCTTTGTCTGTCTATGACTACAACAAGTTGTTTCAGAAGCCCGCCCGCTTTGCTAAGTAGGACGTCCCTGATGAGAAGATCATGATATACCAGTTCAGGGGTGGTCTCAGAGAAGAAATTCAGCTAGCTCTTGTTCTCTTTGAGCCCTTGAGGTACGATGAGTTCTACAACATGGCATTGAAGCAAGAGGCTGCTCAACTGAGGTGTGATGCTTCCAAGAAGCGAGTCAGAGATGCTACTCCTTCTTCCTCTACTCAAGTGGCCAAGTAGCAGAAGTATTTGCTTCCTCCTCCTCCGTTCCGTCGGCCATATCAGCAGAAGAGCAAAGGTGGCAGTGGATCTTCCCACCCACCCAACCCTGGCTTTCAGAACAAGACTTCGTCTCAAGCTCCAAGATCGAGTGCTCCGTATCATCGTCCGCTTTCAAAGGTCATGTGCAACAAGTGCCAACAGAAGGGTCACTATGCCAACAAATGCTTCAATCAGAGGCGCCTCCCTCCTCCTCCTCCCGCGAGATCGGCAAGTACAGCTATGGTCAAGCATAATCCCAAGCACGCCAAGGTCAACTTGCTGAATGCAGCTCAGGCAGAGGACTCGTCAGATGTCATCATGGGTAACTTTCCAGTTAACTCTTTTCCCGCAAAAGTTCTTTTTGACACTGGTGCATCGCATTGTTTCATGCCAAGATCATTTGTTTCCAAGCATGACTTCGTTTCGCAAATGTTGGGTAAACCTATGGGAGTGGTTTCTCCGGCTAAGTCTATGAGGGCTACTTCAATAGTCCCAGATGTTTCTATCATGATGGGTGATTTCAAGTTTCTGGCTTCTCCAATGGTTCTTGGTAACTCAGATATTGATCTTATTCTCAGGATGGATTGGCTTCCTAAGCACAAGGCACAGCTTGATTGTGCAGCCAGGCAGATTCAATTGACTCATTCGTCTGAGGATGTAATTATATTTGCCGCGATTGACGATACCATCCGTCTGTTTTCTCTCAGTGAGAAGGGTGAACTGGATGCCATCTTGCAAATTCCAGTCGTTTGCGAATATCAAGACGTTTTTCCAGAAGAGCTTCCAGGAATGCCTCTGCACCGGCTAGTTGAATTCGTCATCGATCTTGAGCCTGGCACGGAACCTGTATGCAAGCATACTTACAAGCTCGGACCTGAAGAGTTGCAGGAGCTAAAGAAGCAACTGGATGGTCAAGAGAGAATGGGTCTCATCCGGCCTAGTTCTTCTCCGTGGGGTTGCGGTGTTCTTTTTGTGAAGAAGGATGGAACGGACCGACTTTTGTGTTGATTACCGTCCATTGAACAAGAAGACTATCAAGAACAAATACCCACTTCCCAACATCAACGAGCTATTCGAACAACTTAAAGGCGCCCAAGTATTCTCCAAGCTTGATCTCCGTATGGGTTATCATCAGATTCGAATCCGTGAGCAAGATATTCCCAAGACGGCTTTTAGGACAAGCTATGGTTCATATGAATACACTGTCATGTCTTTTGGCCTCGTCAACGCTCCTCCAACTTTCTCTTGCATGATGAACTTCATCTTCAACGCCTACACCAATGACTTTGTTTTGGTCTATCTCGACGACATCCTGGTTTCACGAAGAACAAGGAAGATCATGCCAAGCACTTGCGTTTGGTACTTGATAAGCTGAGGGAACACCAGTTCTATGCCAAGTTCTCCAAGTGCGAATTTTGGCTCGATGAGGTTCTTTATCTTGGTCATATCATCTCTGCCAAGGGCACTGCGGTGAATCCTGAGAAGGTGTCTGCAATTGTGAATAGGGAACCTCCTCAGAACATGAAGCAACTCCGTAGCTTCCTGGCAAGCTATTGTCGAAGATTCGTTGAAAACTTTTCTAAGGTCGCGAAGCCTCTCTCAAATCTTCTCCAGAAGCACGTCAAGTACGTTTGGTCTCCGGAGTGTGACATTGCCTTCAACACTTTGAAAGAGAAATTGATCACTGCTCCAGTTCTGACTCCGCCTGATGAATCCAAGCCGTACGAGGTCTTTTGTGATGCCTCTCTCCAAGGTCTTGGCGCAGTGTTGATGCAAGAGAAGAAAGTTGTTGCTTATACCACTCGCCAATTGAAGCCCAATGAGAAGAACTACCCCACTCATGATCTCGAGTTGGCGGCAGTTGTGCATGCTCTTTTAACTTGGAGACATCTCTTATTGGGAAGAAAAGTGGACATTTTCACTGACCACAAGAGTATCAAGTACATCTTCACTCAACCTAATCTCAACCTTAGGCAAACTCGATGGGTCGAAATGATTCAAGAGTATAATCCGAGTATCGAGTATACTGCAGGCAAGGCTAATGTGATTGCTGACGCATTGAGCAGGAAGGCTTATTGCAACAGTCTGATTCTCAAGCCTTATAAACCGAGCTTTGTGAAGCTTTCTGCAAACTTAATCTGCAAGTTGTTCCTCAAGGTTCCCTCGCCAACCTTCAAGTCTCTCCTACCTTGGAAGACTAGATTCGCCAAGCTCAGCTTCTTGATGCTATGGTGAAGAAGGTGAAGATTGGGATTGCCAAGAGTCAACCCAAGTACATGTGCTACCACCTTGATGACAAGGATACTCTCTTCTTCGAGGATCGTCTTGTTGTGCCCAAGGGTGACCTTCGTAAAGTGATCATGAATGAGGCTCACAATTCTCTCCTCTCCATCCACCCTGGGAGCACGAAGATGTATCAGGACCTCAAGCAGGCTTATTGGTGGACTCGAATGAAGCGCGAGATTGCTCAAATCGTGAATGAATGTGATGTCTGTAGAAGAGTGAAGGCAGAACACCAAAGGCCAGTAGGTCTCCTCCAACCTCTTGCCATTCCAGAATGGAAGTTTGACCACATTGAGATGGACTTCATGACTAGGTTTCCAAAGTCCAAACGTGGCAATGATGCTATATTCGTTGTCATCGACAAACTCACTAAAGTGGCACACTTTCTGCCTATCAAAGAGTCGATCACTGCAGCTCAATTGGCGGAACTCTATACCTCTCGAATTTTCTCTCTGCACAGTATTCCACAAGTGATCTCTTCAGACCGTGGTAGCATCTTTACCTCCAAGTTTTGGGATTCTTTTCAGAAGGCCATGGGCACCAACATCCGCTTCAGCACAACTTTCCATCCTCAAACTAGCGGTCAAGTCGAGCGTGTCAATCAGATTCTTGAAGATATGCTCAGGGCTTGTGTGATCTCCTTCGGCATGAAGTGGGAGGATTGTCTTCCATACGCTGAATTCTCCTACAATAATAGTTTTCAAGCAAGTTCGGGCAAGGCCCCATTTGAAATTCTATATGGCAGGAAGTGTCGTACCCCTCTCAACTGGTCCGAAACCGGTGAACGTCAGCTTCTCAGAAAATGACTTAATCACAGAGGCAGAGGAAATGTGCAAAGTCATTCGAGATAACCTCAAAGCAGCCCAATCCCGCCAGAAGAGCTACTATGATAGTAAGCACCGTGATTTGGCTTCCGAGATCAAAGATCATGTTTACCTCCGCGTCTCTCCTATGAAAGGTACTCGTCGCTTCGGTATCAAAGGGAAGCTTGCCCCTAGATACGTCGGACCTTTCAAGATCGTCAGCAAGAGAGGCGATCTCGCCTATCAACTCAAGCTTCCATCAAACTTTGCAAATGTGCATGACGTGTTCCATGTCTCTCAGCTCGAAAAGTGCTTCAAGACCCCTGACCGCACCGTCAACTTCGAGGACATTGAGCTCCAAGAAGATCTCTCTTATCGTGAGCACCCCGTGGCTATTCTTGAAGAGACAGAATGCAAGACTCGCAACAAGTCAATCAAATTCCTCAAAGTCAAGTGGTCACACCATTCCGACTGTGAAGCTACCTGGGAACGCGAGGATCACCTCCGTTCTGATTACCCGGCATTCTTTCAGTCCTAGATCTCGGGACGAGATCCTTTCGTAGTGGTGGAGTGTTGTAACACCCCAGATGTAATTTACCCAATATGTAATCCGACTCTTGCCGTTTCCGGCTTTAAGTTATTTTATTTTCTCGGGTTCGGGTTTTTGTCTCCGTGTGTTGTTGTCGTTGTCATGCATCTCATATCTTGTCATATGTGCATTGCATTTGCATACGTGTTCATCTCATGCATTCGAGCATTTTCCCTGTTGTTCGTTTTGCATTCCGACGCTTTGTTCTCCTCCGGTGGTCAATTCTACCTTTCTTTCGTGTGTGGGGATTTAACATATCCGGATTGGACGGAGACTTGCCAAGCGGCCTTGGTTTACTACCGGTAGACCGCCTGTCAAGTTTCGTACCATTTGGACTTCGTTTGATACTCCAACGGTTAACCGAGGGACCAAAAAGGCCTCGTGTGTGTTGCAGCCAACCACCTGTACAATTTGGCCCAAAACCCACCAAAACCTTCTCCATCATCTAGAGCGTTCGATCACGATCGCGTGGCCAAAAACTGCACCTCATTTGGACTCTCCTAGCTCCCTCTATGCCTATATATACCTCCCCCATTTCAAATCTCGGATCCCCTCCTCGAAACCCTAAAAAAAATCCATCTCCGCCGCCGGACAACGTCTGTCCCCGGCCGGACAGCGTCCGCCGCCGCCTTTGACCAACCGGGGCGCGCCATGTGGGCATCTAGCCCCACTTCGCCGCCTCCTCCCGCCGCCGGCCCGCTCGGCCTGCGAGGGGCCCTCCCGGGCCCAGGCGCCGCCTCCCTGCGCCTTCTCCACCCCGCCGCCCGACGCCACTGCCCCGCCGCCTTCGCCTCGCCAGCCGGCGCCGCCGCGCCAGGGCGCCGCACTCGCCTCCTCCGGCGGATCCGGGACGCCGCGTCCGCGCCGCCGCCGCCGTCCGCCGCTTCGGATCTGGCCACCTCGCCGGCGAGCCCCCTCCTCCGCGCCAAGTCCGACGACTCCGGCGACCTCGAAGCTCCGGCCGGCGAACCTCGTTTCGTGTGCAAACCGGAGCTGGATCTGGACCTCGTCTGGGTTGACTTTTCTGCCTGAAACCCTAATTTTATTGCTATGTTCATCGTGCCGTAACTTTGCATCCGTAGCTCCGTTTTGGACATATAGCATATCAAAATGTTCGTCTCAGAGAGCACATCATTTCATCTCATTGCATCATTTTCATTTGAGTTCATATTGATGCCTGAAATGCTGTTAGAAGAATGCTATTTGAGTTAATTGTCAGATCTGCTGCTCCAATTAGATATTTGTCATTTTTTCCATGATTATTGTGTGCATGATATGCCCCTGAGCTCTTCATGAGTTTTGTTATATGTTTTGCCATCTATCCAGAGGTGCAACCCATGTATTTTTTGTGATGTGTGTGGTGACTAGCACAAGCTTGCAAAGTGGAGCATTCGTTAATGCTGATTTCAGGGACTTAGCTTTTCCACTAAGTCCTTGATCTGTTTATCTCAATATGCCATATGTTCAGGTTGTTTCCTAGTGATCCGTGCCTCTTTTGAGGATGATCAGTAAGGATGTTTTGTTAATCTTGTAGTGCTCTATCCATCGATGTCTTTGTTTGCATTTATGGAGCACCCTAGCTTGAGTCAGTCGAGCTCTACTTTTGTCTTTTCGTGAATCTGGGCAGATTGTCTACTTGTTAGCAATTTTGCCTAGGATGTTGTAGTTGATCCGTGCATGCTATGTTATTGTTCTTGACATGTCTAGCTTGTATTTTGTGTATTATTGATGGGTGTATGATTAGTTTGTCATGACTTGCTCTGTAGTGAGTGCATCGAGTTCGTAAACATGCCTAATTGATATCTGTTTTTAGCATGCTCCAGTTTTCACTAAGTCTGAGAACTGATTATGTTTTTGCCATGTTCACATGCTTGCAAATGTATTTTCTGATCCCTTTTGGCTCAAGGTCACTAAGGGACTTTTGTTAAGCTCTTTGAGTAGCTCCATGCAATGCTTTACTTTGCCATGTTCAGGTCCCGTAGCATATAGTTTTCATGCTCCGAAGTGTGCTATCTGATCTGAAATTCCAAACAAGTGTTAATTTCACTAAGTCTGAGATCTGTTTGTCAAATGCATTTTTGCCATGCTTGTTTGAACCTGTTAATGGATGATTTGGCCGTAACTCAGTGCTAGACTTTTGTTAAGCTTCATGAATGGATTCCTTCCATGTATTTTGATGCCATGTTTGAGTGTTGTAGCATGTTCATCTTGTTGCATTTAGATGGCTACTTGCTGTAAATTGCAAAACGTGGTCATATTTGAATTGCTTGCCATTTCCAAACCGTAACTCCGATTCCGGCGTTCTTTATATCGTTTTCAAGCGATTTCATCTCATCTTTCCAGTGGCACAGTTGGATTTCCATGTTGAGGCCAGGTTCATGCATTCCCTGTAAAATCTTGCATATGCATCCCGCATCGCATCCCGCATAGCATACCATCTTTGCATCATATTGTTTGAGTTTGCACGTGGTTGATTGTGTCCTTGTTGCTTGTTTGTCTTGTTTGGGTAGAGCCGGGAGACGAGTTCGCTAACGAGGAGCCCTGAAAACGAGATATGTGCAGCTCCTATCGGGATTTGTCGGCACAACGGGTGGTGTTGCTGGTCTTGTTTTACCATTGTCGGAGTTGTCTTGTAGAACCGGGATGCCGAGTCTGATCGGAATGTCTCGGGAGAAGGTCTATTCCTTCATTGACTGTGAGAGCTTGTCATGGGCTAAGTTGGGACTCCCCTGCAGGGATTTGAACTTTCGAAAGCCGTGCCCACGGTTATGGGCAGATGGGAATTTGTTAATGTCCGGTTGTAGATAACTTGAACCTTAACTTAATTATAATGAATCAACACTGTGAGTTGCCGTGATGGTCTCTTCTCGGCGGAGCCCGGGAAGTGAACACGGTGTTGGAGTAATGCTTGCCGCAGGATGTCCTCTAGTTACCGAATCGCGCTTTGCCTTCTCTTCTCGCTCTCTTTTGCGAACAGGATAGCCACCATACATGCTAGTCGCTTGCTGCAGCTCCACATATTTACCCTGCCTTACCTATAAGCTTAAATAGTCTTGATCGCGAGGGTGCGAGATTGCTGAGTCCTTGTGGCTCACAGATTACTTCTAAACCAGATGTAGGGCCTGATGATTCCATTCCAGATGACGCGCTTGAGCTCAAGTGGGAGTTCGACGAGGACTCACGCCGATACTACGTGTCTTTCCCTGATGATCAGTAGTGGTGCCCAGTTGGGGTGATCGGGACCGTGTCACTTGTTGGGTTATCTTTTATTTTGGCGCCGTAGTCGGGCCATGAGTGTTCGAATGTTGTAATGCTATTTATGTACTTGGTTGACGTGGCGAGTGTAAGCCAACTATGTATCTCCCCTTTTATTATCTATATTACATGGGGTGTTGTGATGATTGCCTAACTTGTGACATTGCTTTCAATGCGGTTATGCCTCTAAGTCGTGCCTCGACACGTGGGAGATATAGCCGCATCGAGGGCGTTACAACCAACCTCAGCGTGTTCCGCGAGGCGGTTTCCTTGGCACGTCTTGTCGAAGCAGAGACCGTGTCCCCTTATTACGGGATTCTCATCAATACGGACATGGGTAACCCAACCGTGCCTATTGATAGGACTCCTAGATCTTAGGCAAGTCCGAAACGGCCACGAGGAGGACGCTTGATATTCACCCTCTTTATTAAGGGGACAAGGCTTTTTCTTTTTTTCCCTCTCGTGCTGAATCAAATTATTCCCCGCATCAAGTTCTAACACCCAAAACGCAGGTCAGGTGCTTTGGACCTTCAACTATGTCCGGATCCAACCTAAAGGTCGGTGGATGCCTTCCTCCATCACGGAGGAGGACATCAAGAAGTTGAGAGAGGCCACATATCTGACCGCCGAAATTTCGCATCGGCTGCCTGCCCGAGGGCAGGTCGTCCCTACTCCTGAACCCAACAAGAGCGTTGTGTTCGTCTCCCACTTCCTCTGAGGACTAGGCCTCTCTCTGGATCCCTTTGTTAGGGGTCTTATGTTCTATTATGGGCTAGATTTTCACGATCTGGCGCCAGATTCCCTTCTTCACATCTCGACATTTATTGTCGTATGTGAGGCCTTCCTCCACATTACCCCTCACTTCGGCCTGTGGCTCAAGACTTTCGATGTGAAGCCGCAAATGATCGAGGGGCAGCACGCAATGTGCGGAGGCGCTTTAATAAGCAAAATCGCTGACGCTCCATGGCCTGAGGGTTGCTTCCCAGAGGTGTCGGGATTGTGGCAGCGGGAGTGGTTCTACGTCACAGCTCCCCAAAGTGCCAAGTGGGTAGCTGCCCCCACCTTTCGCTTAGGCCCCCCACCACAACTAACGTCATGGATCAGCAGGGGGCTGAGCTGGGTCCAGCCAAGGACGTGCCAATACTGCAAAGCCGTATACGAGATCTCTTTGAGAGATATTTCAGTCTGGTTATGGTAGTGCAAGTTATGCTAGTTCGTCAAGTCCAGCCTTGCAAATGTCGACCCCTTCGCATGTGGGAATTTAACCCGGAAGGACCGCGAGCTATTCAACATTTCCTCGGCATGACGCACGAAGAGATGTACAAATTGTTCTTCGGACCACAAATAATGTGTCCGGACATCACTGAGGATGCAGGTCTGAGCTGTAATCGCCTGGATACCCAAGTAAGTAGCCCCGCATCCGAACACACTGTCCGTTTATTTATCGCAACATTGCCCTAAAAAGTCGCTCTTTGACCAGGATTGGATAGCGAAGGCAAAGTTGATCAGGTGTCCGGCCCCCTCCCTGAGACCTCACCAAATCCCATGCTAACCAGGATGCTAGAGATCGCGCCTTATCAAGCGCTCTTAGGAGAAGATAAAGGGGGGAACAAGGAGGCTAGTGCCTCCGCGAAGGAGGTGAGCCCGGGAGGAGGGACTGAAACTTCCTCTCCCCAAAGAAGGAAGAGGACCGCCTCCGAGGACCTGGAGACAATGGTCTCCAAACGGGGGAAGAAATCTTCGCCGGAGGGTCCTGCCCCGGGGGCTACCCAGGCCGCAATATGCCCTCAAGGGGATCATCCCTCCACCGAGCTGTAAGTAAAAGGGTACTTAATAATAAAAATACCTCACTTTACTTATGAGGAAAATAATCGAAGCATTTATCTTGCAGTTCGGAACTTAGACCTTCTCAGCAGAGCTCGTCTTCAGGGGATCTTCTTCCAGAGATGATGGAGAACGAAACGCCCGCCCTACCATACTGCCTCATGAGGAGGGCGACCCCGAGGTGTCGTCGCGGAGGGTTTCTCCTGATCCGGCAAGGCCTGAAGGCGATCCTATGGCCACCCGAAGTCCTCAGTATCCGGCTCTTGAAGAGAGCAATCGAAAGAGTCCGGCACGGTCTGGTGTGCGGTCGGACGTAATGAGGGATCTGCTAGAGCAAGCAGCTATCTCAGAAGAGCACCACACATTGATGGGTACGGTGATTGAAAGGATTTCGTCCGCCGAAAGCGGGTTGCATGAAGCCTTTATGAGTCTACTGACAGGTTTTGAGGTACATGAAATGATGTACATTTTTGACAGTACCACACATTTTTAGATGTGCCCCGTGTAGATAGTAGCCCCTGAGACTCTGGTTGTCGTCGAAAACGGCGGCAAACAGAGGAACATAGTCCCAGGTAATAACCAGACCGCCTTTAAGTGTAGGTGGTTGAAGCTCCGGTGGCTAGCCGGACTGATGGGTTTGCCGAACCAAGGCGGCAACTGGATGCGACAGATGCTGACATCGTGCTTGTTAACAAGCGGCTTGACGAGGCACAGGGTAAGTGATTTTTCTGGTGATTGTCACATAATAAGAGCAGCATGATGCCAGTATCTTTAATATGTTGTGACTGCAGATGGAGTTGCCACCGTGGAGACCTTTCGCGCGGAGCTTGCCCGAGCCAAGGAGCAAGCCAGGAGTAGCAATGCGGCCGCTTTAAAGGTGGTCGAAGAGTTAAGGGCCGAACAAGCCGCGCATTGCGAGAGCAAAGAAAAAATAGCCAAGATGGTTGTAGAGTTAAAAGATGCTGCTGTCCGTTACCAGCTTCTTGAAGAAGAAAACCGGGCGAAGGCGACGGAACTGGAGAAGGCCCAGGTGGATGCCAAGGAAGCCCGCTCCAAAATTAGAGCGACGAAGGAGGAGCTGCATCAAGCTGCAGATATTGTATCTGGAAAGCCCTTCTTGTTGCAGACTAAGTTCGGGGATCCGAAGTATGCACCTTTGGACCGGCTATGGAGTTCTGCGGACGCCTACGTGGATTTGGCTGCAAGTGCTGCTCATGCGGCCGAGTACTTTAAGGATCGGGAAGATCACGAAGTGGAAAAACTGTTTTGGTCACAGTTTCATGCTCCAGCCCGTCCGTTGCTGTTGAATGAGCAAATGGCCGAGTCGGCCGAGCTCCATAGATTATCCGGACTTGCCATGAGGTCCATTGTGGATCATCTGTGGCCGAGGGGGCCAAGGTCGAATAGCAACTTTAGCTTAGTGCAACAACTCCTTGGTGTTGTGCCACGCATCGATGCTGTAAAGAGGTCGGCGTGCATAGAAGGCTCGCGGATGGCCCTTTCCCGTGTCAAAACATATTGCGCAGAGATGGATGCCACCACTGTTGCGGCACCGGGTTCGGCCATAGGCCGAGTGGCTGCCGAGCACTACTTTGAAGAAGTTCTTGAAGGCGCTCATTCGATAGTGGCTTAGTGCTCGAAGAATATTATGTTTAAGTGACATGTATTCCCATTGTAAAAACAATGTTTTATTGAGTTTATCAAGGCTATATTTATACTTTTTCCCGAAAGTACTATGATTCCTCCTGTGCGGCCGTTTATGTATATATGTATATAAACTGAAAGATGGCAGTCGTCGGCTTCAGCCCCCACGCATATAATGCGGGGGTGTTCGCAGAAGACGCATGTTCACACTTGATCCAATGTCTTGGTCCATTAAGGAGGTGATAGCGCAGCGAACTAGGCAATCGGAATATAATGCTTTAACACTTTCACTTAGCCAGAGGAGTTTGACAGTGGGGCTACTATATAGCCCCTGGTGGCTCCGCGCTCATCCGAATTCGGGGCGCGTACATGCCTCGCCGGGAAACGGCCCTTCATTAAGGCGGAGGAATCCCGAAGGTTCCGCTAGGTCATCGAGTGGTTGACCAGTCTCACGCTATATCATGACAGTCAGTTTTTGGCTTTCTCTACTGAGGTGCTCATCCGGATGAACTAGGACACAATCGCAGTATTTCTCCTGATGCCGCCTTAGCCGATAGAGCGGAACATAAGGCAGCAAAACACAGGAGTCGGGCAAACCCAACATTTGACCAAAGACATGATTCGGAGCTGATGCATATAAGGCCAAACTCGCGACGCCGAACACTCCCTAAGGTATTCGGTCTTTATGGTGTAAACCGGGCTAAACAATGCCCTTTGTAATAAGCCCCTGGTGTCCAAGTACGTGCAATATTCTGACGTGGCCACATGCCAATACGTCAGCATCCTTCTCAATTGTATTGAGAATCCGGGGGATGTGTGTACAGTTCAAGATGAGTAAAGTTGAGCCTAATTGTCTCTTGTTTACGCGCGTTCAGCCCCTTGTATTTTTATAGGGGTATGGCCATCAAACCTGTGTCAATTATATATAGCTACACCAGACTCGTCTAACCGTGTCTGTAGTCTTGATGACCTGTCAGATGCTCTAGTTGGTGAGGTCGTTTAGTGTGCGGCTGCCAAGGCAGCCGCACGGTCTTCCGCGCGCAAGGAGCGCTCAATATTTCCATTTACTGTAATGATGCCACGTGGACCGGGGATCTTAAGCATGAGAGAAGCGTAATGCGGTATTGCGTTAAAGCGAGCGAAAGCTTCGCGTCCGAGTAGTGCTTGATAGCCACTTTGGAATGGAGCAATGTGGAAGGTTAACTTTTTGCTCTGGAAGTTATCGAGAAAGCCAAATATAACCTCTAGTAGCAGGGAGCCCGTGCAATGGGCTTCTGGGCCTGGCGTTACTCCTTTAAAGGTAGTATTGCTATGGCTGATTTTT
Organism: Triticum urartu; assembly: GCF_003073215.2. Taxonomy (NCBI): domain Eukaryota; kingdom Viridiplantae; phylum Streptophyta; class Magnoliopsida; order Poales; family Poaceae; genus Triticum; species Triticum urartu. The sequence goes on along the minus strand of NC_053027.1, from coordinate 248,320,890 downwards.
GTTGGGTCTATCCCCATCTTGCGGACTGTGTCCTGATATATCAGGTTTAAACTACTGCCGCCGTCCATTAGGACTCGTGTGAAGTGGTATCCGTCAATTATCAGGTCTAACACCAAGGCAGCCCATCCTGCATGCCGGATACTTGCCGAGTAATCCCGATGATCAAAGGTGATCGGTTTGGACGACTAGTGTCAGAACTATGCGGTGATAGGCTCTGGGGCATGTGTCTCTAGGAGTGCTGCTTTGTTTCTCCCCTTCATCACGTGTAACACGTTTACTGTTTTGACTTCTGGTGGGAATTTCTTCTGTTCCCCAGTGCTTTGCTTGCGAGGCTCGTCCTCGTCTTCGCTTGGTGTATCCTGCCCCTTGTGTTCAGCGTTGAGCTTGCTGGACTGCTTGAAGACCCAACATTCTCTATGGGCATGATTTGCAGGTTTATCAGGGGTGCTGTGGATCTAACATATTTTGTCCAGAATGTTGTATAGGCTGGATAGTTCGTCTCTGTTGCCTTTGGAGGGAAGCTTTTGCTGACCTGGCCGAGAGCTTCTGAATCCGACGTTTACCGCCATGCTCTTCGGGTTGTCTTCTTTATTCCAGCGCTTGTTTTTGCTGCGTCGTGGCTTCCTCTTTCCGTCCCTGACTTTGGATGTACTTGGGTCGCTGGTGCTGCATCGGGCTAACCAGCTGTCCTCGCCCGCGCAAAAGAGGGTCATGAGGCTTGTTAATGCTGCCATTGTTCTTGGCTTTTCTTGGCCGTGGTGTCTAGCAAGCCATTCGTCTCAAACGCTGTGCTTGAAAGCTGCTAAGGCTTCGGCGTCCGGACAGTCGACTATTTGGTTCTTTTTAGTGAGAAACATGTTCCAAAGCTTTCGGGCTGACTCTCCTGGTTGTTGATTTATATGACTTAAATCATCTGCATCCGGTGGTCGGACATAGGTCCCTTGAAAATTTGCCCGAAAAGCGTCTCCGAGCTCTTCCCAGCTTCCAATGGAGTTTTCGGGGAGGCTTTTAAGCCAGTGCCGAGCTGGCCCTTTGAGCTTGATGTGTAAGTACTTGATGGCGTGGAGATCGTCTCCTCGAGCCATGTGGATATGGAGGATGTAGTCCTCAATCCAGGCCCTAGGGTCTGTCATTTCGTTGTACTCCTCTATGTTTACTGGTTTGAATCCCTCTGGAAATTCATGGTCCAGCAACTCATCGGTGAAACATAGGGGGCGTGCGGCACCCCTGTATTTGGGTGTACCATGGTGTTCGGATTTTTGTTGTGTTGCATTGCGTGCTGGAGCGCGCTTGCTTGGCCGTAGATGGATCTGGTTGCGTCGTCCTTTTGATGCGAGCCCTCACGTGGATAGCGTACTGGCTTGTGTGCGGCATCATTTGCCGCTCTATGTTGGCCACGAGGTCGTCTATCCGACCGGATGGCTGTTTTGTTTTTTGATTGCGGGGGATCTAAGGCCTCCTCATCGAATTCAGGTAGCAGCTTTCGCTTCGGGTAGCTCTTTGTGTAGCGACTACCTCCGTACTTTGCTGAAGTGTTGAGTACTTCACTCCATCTAATTCTGAGTGCGTCTTGTGCAGCCCTGAGACTTTGCTTCTGCTTTTTCAGACTCCTCGTAGTGGCAACAAGCCTTTGATGGGTATTCTGTTGCTCCGGGTGCCTGTCTGGTGTGATGTCATCCGGACTGTTATCTTTGCCGGAGTAGGGTTGTTCGGTTTGATTCTCCGTGTTGCCGTGGTCGGGCGATGGTTCAATGCCGTGTTTGTCGTCCGCTGGCTCACCCTGCTCTATCGTTGTTTCTGCCGAGGCGGGATTTAGAGCGGTGCTTACGCCGCCGCTTTGACTGCTTCTCGAGGGAACGATCCTTCGCTGCGTCCTTCCGTTCCTCGTCGTCGTTTTCTTTGGGTGTGTCCATCATGTATACATCATATGATGAAGTGGGCGTCCAGTGCCCTGTGGGCAGTGGTTCCTATTCGTCTCCTGCATCGTCATCCATACCGTCAATGTCTTCAGAGTCGAAGTCGAGCATCTTGGTCAAATCGTCGACAGTGGCTACTAAGTGGGTGGTGGGTGGGCGGCGAATTTCTTCGTCATCCGCATCCCAATCCCGCCGGACATAGTTTGGCCAGGACTCTCCTGACAAGGAGAGAGACCTTAATGAGTTCTGTATGTCGTCGGAGGGCGAGGGCTAAAAGATATCCGTGGAGGTGAACTCCATGATCGGCGCCCAGTTGGATCCGATAGGCACGGGCGCAGGCGGTTCAGAGTCAGTGGCCCGGGAAGAATCTGGCAGTTTGGCGTCACAGCTCTCATGAAGGGTAAGGTCGATACTCGGATCGATCGCCGCTGAGAGTGCGGCTTCCGTGGCGGGGTCTATCCACCCATCCATGGATGGCCCAACTGGCTCCGAATTGAGGGTCGGAGCGGTCGCCGGTGCGATCTCCTGAACACGGTCCGACAGTAGAGCTAAATCATGTTCATCGTGATCGTGCGGCGCACTCGGCAAGGGCTCGAGTCCATCGAAGATCAAATCTCCGTGGATGTCGGCCGTGCAGTTCAAGTTTCCAAATCTGACCTGATGGCCATGGGCGTAGCTCTCGATCTGCTCCAGATGGCCAAGCGAGTTGGCCCGCAGTGCGAAGCCGCCGAATACAAAGATCTGTCCGGGGAGAAAAGTCTCACCCTGGACTGCATCGCTATCGATGATTGAAGGGGCCATCCAGCCTAACGATGATGACACAGAGGAACTCTCAATGGAAGCACCAATGTCGGTGTCAAAACCGGCGGATCTCGGGTAGGGGGTCCCGAACTGTGCGTCTAGGCGGATGGTAACAGGAGGCAGGGGACACGATGTTTACCCAGGTTCAAGCCCTCTTGATGGAGGTAATACCCTACGTCCTGCTTGATTGTTCTTGATAATATGAGTAGTACAAGAGTTGATCTACGACGAGATCGAGGAGGCTAAACCCTAAAAGCTAGCCTATGGTCTGATTGTATGTTATCCTACGGACTAAAACCCTCCGGTTTATATAGATACCGGAGGGGGCTTGGGTTACACAGAGTCGGTTACAAGGAAGGAGATCTACATACCCGTATTGCCAAGCTTGCCTTCCACGCCAAGGAGAGTCCCATCCGGACACGGGACAAAGTCTTCAATCTTGTATCTTCATAGTCCAACAGTCCGGCCAAAGGATATAGTCCGGCTGTCCGGATACCCCCTAATCCAGGACTCCCTCACCCATGGTGGCACTAACTTACAGGGATAGGCATACATGACCCAACAATGCACGTGTCGGTCATTAACGTATGAACCCAAGTTGTAGCAAGCTACAAGGACTTAAAGGCACAACGCGTGACATTTCCCTAAAGGGACAGACACATGAGCAAAGAAGGACACATGCCAATTATCCCATGTGTTCCGGAGCAGTAGCAAGCTACCATGGCTCAGTGGAAGCACTAGGAGACATTTCCCCATAAGACAGACTACCAAGAGTAAACAACTAGGTTGTCGGATCCCACACATACCAAGCATTTCAAAATCATACACACAATATGCTCGATATGTGCAAATACAACATGGCATCACAACAAAACTCTACGACTCAAAGTATTTATCCAGAAGGCTTCGAAGACTCATACATAGTAAGAATTACAAGCATGGGTCACATGACCCAACAGACAGAGCATGCGGGCAATGGAAGCATATATAAACATGTCTGGGTACAGACATCTGAAAAGGAAGAAGGCTTTAGAGCCTGACTATCTACATGACCCTCCGAAGGTTCAAGATCGTAGCTGAGGTAACAAGCAAAACGTCAAAGTCCACGCGGAACTACTAGTGATACTGAAGTCTCTCTACAAAAACATAAATTAAACAAATGTGAGTACAAATGTACCAAGCAAGACTTACATCAGAACTATCTACATATGCATCAATATCAACAAAGGGGGGTGGTGGAGTTTAACTGCAGCAAGACAGCTTTGACTCAGTGGCTATCCTGTACTACAACTGCTGGTAACTCTTTTGAGGTGGTGCAAACGACTCCACATATTCACCATATCAATACACCACTATGGATCCCCTCTCGTCTCCGTACGAGAAGGCCATCCATAGTACTCACGCTTATCTGGTGCATTTTGGAGTATCCACTTTCACTTGTCTATGAACTGCATAAGCAACCAAATAGTCCATTACCGCGGAGGCGGCTATTCGAATAGATCATGTTAACCCCGCAGGGGTGTACTTCTTCATGCATGCTCTCGCCACTTACCGCCATGTACACGTCATGTATCTCGGCAACCTTCAAGCGGAAGCCTGGCGAGGGTGTCGGCCACAACCTGACTAACCACGCAAGTCTCTAGTCCAGGTTTATCACCTATTCAGGTTCCATCCGCGGGGAGTCCAGCCGAGGTTTCCACTACGGCCCCGAACGATGTGTGCAGGGTTCCTGAGGCACCAAAGGGGTGTCTCGGTACACTGGGCCACGTACCTGCCGCATCACAGCCTACCCCTAGGGCCAGCGCTGCGCACGGCCTCCAGTATACTACAAACACAAGAAACTACTTGCATCTCCTAGATAGAGAATAGGGGGTTAATAAGTTGAGAGAGCTTGGAGTGCCCGGAGCCCAATGTATGGTAGTAACTGTCTTGGATCACAAACAAAGAACTCTGTTCCTAAGGACGGTTTCAATGAGACAACCCACCATGTAGTCCTACATGGCCTCTCGTCGCTACCTTTACCAAATCGTGTACACACACTTAGCTCTCAACAGTAGGACATGATGACCACATTCCAATTCATCCCCGATGAATCAGACCTGACACAACTCTAAGAAATAGCAGCCATACCAAGTAGGCATAAATGAGTAGGCACATCATGGCTCGAACAACTCCCACTCATGCTAGTGGGTTTCAACTATTTACTGTGGCAAAGACACGTCATGCAGAGGAAAGGGGTTCAACTACCGCAGCATGTAACAGTTGAATCGTTCTTGTCCTAATGTAGTGAAAGAGAGCAGGAATGAGAGAGTGGGATTGTGTCAGAATGCTGAAAGGGGTTTTGCTTGCCTAGCACTTCTGAAGATAGTTGTAATGCCCTCGATGCGGCTATATCTCCTACGTGTCGAAGAATGACTTAGAGGCATAACCACATTGAAAGCAATGTCGCAAGTAAGGTAATCTTCACAACATCCCATGTAATATAGATAATAAAGGGAAAGGTACATAGTTGGCTTACACTCGCCATGTCAAACAAAGTACATAAATAGCATTACATCAACCAAAACAATCATGGTCCGACTACGGTACCAAAATAAAAGATCAACCCAACATGTGACACGGTCCCGATCGCCCCAACTGGGCACCACTACTGATCATCAGGGAAAGACACAGAGTAACGGCGTGAGTCTTCGTCGAACTCCCACATGAGCTCAAGCGCATCATCTGGAATGGGGTCATCGGGCCATGCATCTGGTTTGGAAGTAATCTGTGAGCCACGGGGACACAGTAATCTCGCGCCCTCGCGATCAAGACTATTTAAGCTTATAGGTAAAGGCAAGGTAATATGTGGAGCTGCAGCAAGCAACTAGCATATATGGGGGCTAACCTGTTTGCAAAAGAGAGCGAGAAGAGAAGGCAAAGCGCGAATGAAGAACTAGAGAACAGCCTACGGCAAACATTACTCCAACACCGTGTTCACTTCCCGGACTCCGCCGAGAAGAGACCATCACGGTAGCACACACAGTTGATTCATTTTAATTAAGTTAAGGTTCAAGTTATCTACAACTGGACATTAACAAATTCCCATCTGCCAATAACCGCGGGCATGGCTTTCGAAAGTTCAAATCCCTGCAGGGGAGTCCCAACTTAACCCATCACAAGCTCTCACGGTCAACGAAGGATAAACCTTCTCCCGAGACATTCCGATCAGACTCGGCATCCCGGTTCTAGAAGACACTTCGACAAGTTAAAACAAATCCAGCAACACCGCCCGAATGTGCCGACAAATCCCGATAGGAGCTGCACATATCTCGTTCTCAGGGCACACTCAGATGAGCTCTCCATACAACTAAAACCAAACCTCAAGTTTCCCCGAGGGGGCGCTGCACAGGACTCTAGTTTGGACAAACACTCGGAGGAGCACTGGCCCGGGGGGGTTTAAATAAGATGACCGTTGGGCTCGGGAAACCCAAGGGAAAAAGAGGCTAGGTGGCAAATGGTAAAACCAAGGTTGGGCATTGCTGGAGGAGTTTTATTCAAGGCGGACTTTCAAGGGGTTCCCATTATAACCCAACCGCGTAAGGAACGCAAAATCCGGGAACATAACACCGATATGACGGAAACTAGGGCGGCAAGAGTGGAACAAAACAATAGGCAAAAGGCCGAGCCTTCCACCCTTTACCAAGTATATAGATGCATTAAGATAACAAGATAATATAGTGATATCCCAACAAGAAAATAATGTTCCAACAAGGAACGGTCTCCAATCTTCACCTGCAACTAGCAACGCTATAAGAGGGGCTGAGAAAAGCGGTAACATAGCCAATCAACGGTTTGCTAGGACATGGTGGGTTAGAGGTTTGACATTACAATTTGGGAGGCATGATAAGCAAGTGGTAGGCATCGTAGCATAGGCATAGCAAAAGAGCGAGCATCTAGCAAAGCAAAAGATAGAAGTGATTTCGAGGGTATGATCATCTTGCCTGCAAAGTTGTCAGAGTTGACTGGATCCTCGAAAGCAAACTCAACGGGCTCCTCGTTAGCGAACTCGTCTCCCCGCTGTACCCAAACAAGACAAACAAGCAAGAGGAACACAATCAATCACGTGCAAAGCTCAAACAACATGATGCAAACATGGTATGCTATGCGGGATGCGATATGTGATGCATATGCAAGATTTGACAAGGAATGATTGAACCTGGCCTGCGATAAACAACAAGTAGCCATCTAAAGAACACCGGAATCAGATGCACGGTTTGGAAATGGCAAGCAAAACAAATACGGCACCGGTCTGCGATAAACAGCAAGTAGCCATCTAAATGCATCAAGATAATTATGCTACAACACTCAAACATGGCTACAAAATACATGGCAGGGATCCACTCATAATGCTTGACAAAAGATGAACACTGAGCTACGGCCAATTCATCCATTAACAGGTTCAAACAAGCATGGCAAAAGTGCAATTGGTAAACATGTTTCAGACTTAGTGAAATTAACACAAGCCTGGAATTTCAGATCAGGTAGCACAGTTTGGAGCATGAAAACTATATGCTACAGGAACTTATCATGGCAAAGCAAGGCATGGCATGGAGCTACTCCAAGATCTTAACAAAAGTCCCTTAGTGACCTTGAGCCAAAAGGGATCAGAAAATACAATTGCAAGCATGTGAACATGGCCAAAAACATAAACAGATCACAGACTTGGTGAAAATCTGGAGCATGCAAATCTGATAGCAAGTAGGCATGTTTACGAGCTCGATGCACTCACTACAGAGCATGTCATGACAATCTAAGCATACACCCATCAAGAATATACATTGTATAAACTAGACATGGCACGAACAACAACATAGCATGCATGGATCAACAACAACATCCTCGGCAAAATCGCTAACAAGTAGACAATCTGCCCAGATTCACGAAATAGCAAAACTAGAGCTCAATTGACTCAAGCTAGGGTGCTCCATAATTGCAAACAAAGACATCAATGGATAGCGCACTACAAGATTAACAAAACATCCTTACTGATCATCCTCAAAAGAGGCACGGATCACTAGGAAACAACATGAACATATGGCATATTGATAAAAACAGATCAAGGACTTAGTGGAATTGCTAAGTCCCTGAAATCAGCATTAACGAATGCACCACTTTGCAAGCTTGTGCTAGTCACCACACATATCACAAAAATACATGGATAGCACCTCTGTAAAGATGGAAAATCATATGACAACACCCATGTAGAGCTCAGGGGCATATCATGCACACATTAATCATGGCAAAAATGACAAATAGCACTCTTCCAACAGCATTTCGGGCATCAAGATGTACTCAAATGAAAATGATGCAATGAGATGAAATGATGTACTCTTTGAGACGAACATTTTGATATGCTACACGCCCAAAACGGAGCTAAGGATGCGGAGATATAGCAAGATGAATATTGCAAAATAATTTGGGACTTAGGGAAAAAAAGAAGTCAACCCTAGGGTTTGTCCGGTTCAGATCTGGATCTGGCACGGTCTCTGAGGTTCGCCGGAACAGTGCGGGTTCACCGGAGTTTGAAGAAGCTCGCCGGCGCGAGGGGACTTGCCGGATCTAGCTCGTCGGAGGGCGGCGCCGGAGTCGGTGGAGGCAGCGGAGCTCTCCGGGCGGTGGCGCTCGGCGATGGGGCCCACGGCGGCCGGAGTTGGCGAGGAGGCGGTGGTCGCCGGTGTCGAGGCGGGCGAGGCGGCGCCGGCGCTGTTTCAGCGGAGCAGGGCGGCGCTTGGGCGGCATAGTGAGCCGATGGAGGCGGGTGGTGGCGTGGGCCTTGGGGGCCCGACCTGGGCCTCCCGGGCCAGCGGCGGCGACAAAGTGGGGCGGCGGCGCGGTCCAATGGAGGCGTGACATGTGGCGGCGGGGAGGAAGCGAACACGTCAGGCCTGCGGAATTTCGTCCGACGGCGGCGGGTGGAGTGGATCTAGGGTTTCGGGGAAGAAGGAGACAGGAATTTCGGAGGGGGCTATTTATAGGCATAGGAGGAGCTAGGAGAGTCCAAATGAGGAGCGGTTTTCGGCCACGCGATCGTGATCGAACGCTCTAGATGATGAAGAAGGTTTTGGTGGGTTTTGGGCCAAAATGGAGGGGTGTTGGGCTGCAACACACACGAGGCCTTCTCGGTCTCTCGGTTAACCGTTGGAGCATCAAACGAAGTCCAAATGGTACGAAACTTGACAGGCGGTCTACCGGTAGTAAACCAAGGCCGCTTGGAAAGTCTCGGTCCAATCCGAAATATTTAATCCCCACACACGAAAATAAGGTAGAAATGACCACCGGAGGAGATAGGAACGCCGGAATGCAAAACGGACAACGGGGAAAATGCTCGGATGCTTGAGATGAACACGTATGCAAATGCAATGCACATAATGACATGATATGAGATGCATGACAACAAAAACAACAACAACACACGGAGACAAAAACCCGAAGCCAAGGAAATAAAATAACTTAGCGCCGGAAACGGCAAGAGTTGGATTACATATTAGGTAAATCATATCCGGGGTGTTACAATAGTAATAGCTCTTCATCGGTGTCAACGATCACAACGTCGGAACAACGTCCACTAAGAGGGAACAACACCGGCAAACAGAGGGAACACAATCAATTTGATGTAACAATATGATGCATGATAATGACATGTCAATATGCTATTGATTTGAGCTAATGCATATAGCAACGGAAGGGTTCGAGTTGATTTGAACCAAAGGTTCAAATTCAAACTCAACATATGAATTTTCAAAGTCCATTTAGTTGTTTTGAAGCTTAACTTGTTTTCTCATGCTTGAAACGAGTGCCATTGGATAGATTGTATTTTTCTGATAATTTTTCATATATAAATTATTTTCATTAGATTTATAGATTATTTTCTATGAATTTTAGAAGTTTTGGTTATTTTTTGAAATAAATAAATCATTTCTGCTTTATTTAAACTCCAGAAAACATATTACTGTGCCAGCATGAGGTCATCACTACGTCATCTAGTCAATAGGGCAGGTCTAGGTCAAACTGACCTGTGGGTCCCATTAGTCAGTCTCATAGTGTTGGCTAGGGTCACAAACACGTGGGGTCGGGTCAACGGACACGTCAGCATAGTCAACTCTGACATGTAGGGCCTTCTAGGTTATAAACTAATCTAAACAAAAAATAAACCCACAGTTAATTGGGCGTGGGGTGCAGCTCTCGGTGTCATTGGAGGGGTTAATTAGTCGATCATTAGCCACTAATGATGCCCACGCCAGCAGCTAAACATCGACGCTAAGCACAACACGGCGACGCTCGCCGGTCGGGCGATTCCGGCTACGAGACCTCGCGCTCTTGGGCTTTACGGAACCAGCGCGATGAGGCGCTTTGGATGGTGGTCTTAGCTGGTCGTGGGGATGCCGGAGCAGTCAATGTCGTCGAGGTTTGGCGACGCCCAGAGCATGGATAGCGCGGGCGCGGGGCTACAACTCGCGTTCAAGCGAACAGAGAGCACATGCGGTAGTTACGAGGGAGTAGGGGCTCGACCACGTGCTCAGATGTGGCGTTGATCCACCGTAACAACGACCACGACAAACATGGCGGCCGGAGCTTGCGGGCAGGATGGAGAGGTTAATTAGAGGACGAGCGCGACCAGGGGTAGGGGGAACCGACGACAAAGCTCACTCAGGGTTGAAGCATAGATTAGTCGACTCGGGGAGGCATCGGAGTTGGCGAATCGACGCGCGGCGTCCGGCGGTCGTGCGTGAAGGAGATGGCTCGATGGCGGCGATGCAGGGCATCCGAGGTCGTTTCCTTCGGATTGGAGACAAGCTACTCGATGGCAGGGCTCATGGGTATGTCGGAGAGGCGAGGGGGAGGCAGTGGCTACGGCAACAGCGAGCGGCGGCGACGGCTATCCTCGGGCGATGCTCGGATGCAAGAGAGAGGGGGCTAGAGGAGGGGACGAGGACGAGCGACGGGCGAGAGGGACCGGGGTGGTGCGTGGTGGCTTCTGGAGCCTCATGCGTCGGCAAAATCAGGAGGTGGCCTCGCGCGTGGACGCGTGCGACGAGGATGCGCCCCTAATCCTCCTGGCGGGAGGTTGGGGTTACTGGCTGATGTGGGTGGGCTGGGCCTTTAGGTGGCTGGACTACCTGGTGGGCTGCACAGGTGGTAAGCCCATGTAGGTTTCCTTTATATTTATTTATGTTCTTTTTTTTCTTTCTGTTTTCTTTTTATTTATTTCTACGTCATTGTTTTGAAATCAAAACTAATTCAAAACCAATGTCAAACTCCTCTGAAATATTTATGTTGGCATAGTGGACCTAGTCAAATGCACATAATTAATTCCAGGGGGTTTTGAATTTATATTCTATTTAATTTGACTATAAACCCAAATTCAAATGCCATATTGATTTAAATTCAGTGCCCAAAATAATACTCAAAATGTTCATAAAGTTTGGTTTGATATATAGCTCCTGCCAAAATTCTCAGAACTATTTTTAAGGTACTTTGGATTCACTGAATGCAATTTAAATGGTTCTTGCCCTTCTTTTAAAATAATTTCTAAGACTTTGAATATTCCTCAATTCAATTCCTTGAATTATACATGATGCATGCTGACTGATGCAACTATTACACTAAGATATTTTAGGGTTGTGACAGTACTACACCAGGATTAGCACAGAATTGAGCCCCACTTGTTCGTGCCTAGTACTTGAGTTAATATATCAGGAAATGCACTGATGCGGAGGGATTATCCTTTTACTCTGCATATATAACTTGTTTGAAGTCTAACTAAGAAAAATGTTTGTCCAAATCCTTTCTTAAGAAATATTAACATCTACAACATTAAAGATGTATCGCTTGAAAATTTATTGCATGATGCAGGTTATGATATTGTTTCGAATCCTGGATTTTAAATTTCAGAAAATCCAGAAGTGACCAGAAATTCATGAAACTGAGCATGGTCTCGTGATATGGCACTAATATTCCTACGTAATGTTTTTCTTCAATTTGAGACAAGCTGCTTATGAGAAGTTGCACAAATGAAGAGCCAAGGTATTTTGGAATAAAGACCTATCACGTTAAGGCGAACCCTTTCACTATTCAAACCGTGGGCGTTTACATGCCGCCACGAGTCCCGTTACAAATCGGTAGGTGTCGTCCGACTAGCGTGCGAGTCGATGGGAGCCGTGCGAGCATACCGCTGCGCCAGCTAACCGAGAGGCATGCAAGGAGACTGTTGCGCAGGCTCCCCGAGAGGCGAGTCCTTTGACCAGGCTCCGCCGCCCACCTTCGTCCCAACTGCCTCCACTTTTAATGCCGCTGGCGCTGCAGTTTAAAATCACCCCTGCACTACCCGGTATCGCTACAATCTTCTCTCTTCCTCTCTGATTCTCCTATCGTCTACCTCCAACCAGCCTGACCTAACCGTACGCCTTGCCGCATCACGATGGTCTGCCCTTAGTCTTCCAATATCCTAAGGAAGACACCCAGCTGGAGTCTCAAGAACATGAGGTGTTTTGGGACGCCCTTGTGGGAAGATGCTATGCATGTTCCCGCTCTCGTTCCATCTCCCGTCGCACCGACTGCGCCAGCGCCCATCCCCGTGGCATTGATGGGCTGGGAGCCACACATTGTCGCCGAGCTTGATGCCACGGGGTTCCACGAGGTCCCCGCTGACTTTCACGCGCCTGTGCGCCTGCCGGCGCATGCGCCTGCGCATGCACTAATGCGCGCATTCGTGCCGGTGCCCGTGCACATGAATGTCTCTGTCGCACCATTGCCAGCGCCTGCCCCACACGGGTGCCAGTGCCCCCCTTAGCGGCATGGATGGCCGTTGTCAACCGATTCCTTGCACCAATGCCAGTCGCCTCCTCCCGCTAGTTGACTCGCTCCTGAAGACCGAAGTACAGAACATTCTGGCCTTCCTTGAAGCTAGGGCCAACATCCAGGATTATGCCAACAATTGCGCAAGACGCCGCCGTCGCTATCGGTCAGTGGCCCAACGACACACGGAGCACGACAGAGGAGCCGCTTCCCACCGCAAGACACCCCCGCCGCCGCCGCGTAATCTAAATTTTCCATGCAAAATGTTCGGATTGCCATGCTTAAAATCCAAACGTTTATCGTTTCCATTTATTTTAGATCGATCATCGTATGAATGTAAAGTCAGAGTCGGACTAAATGAAATCTATGGTTTGATCGATTGAATGTTCTGCTAGAGCCGTATCTAATTAAATATAAAATGTCATCAAGCCACATGTATTCCTTCTCACTGCAAACATTTCATATTAAATACCATGCCAATTCAAAATATTTTCTTAGGGAAGTCAATTCCAAATACTTGTAGGGCGCGACTAATCCCCTTGTTCGAGCAGTAGGGGATACATCTATTTATCAACGCATTTAATTATTATGAAGTAGTAGATAAATAGTACTAGAGAACTTGTCCTTCATGGTCAATTTTGTTCCTAAACTTTTTACTTGTATAATCTATATCTATACCATCTATACCAAAGGGGAAGATCCAATTAATCTCGGCCATCAAATCATTTCAATCCAACGACCTAGACTACTTCAATGTCGAGCGCTCAACACGTTTATCGTGCAGTTAATTGCATGACAAAAACAGTGCTAATCACATAATAACACGCAAATAATATCCTACTTTATATCCGCATGCACTTAATATACTTCCAAATTAACGTTTCATTGCACGTACACATTGACTAGTACTACTAGTAGGTGAAACTGGTGCCGTAACTTGTGAACGCGTCTAGATATTGTCAACGGCAACATCGCCCGCGAGTTCTTCATGTTTGCCCATGCGTATAAACGTAGAAAGGGAGGAGAGAGAGAGAGAGCAGACATGGAACCCACCAGTAAGTGAAGGCAAATAGTACGTGCTAACGAGCCGGTCCCACTATAATGTACTAAAAATAATATTAAAACATGTTATCCATTAAATAGGCTATGGTAATGTGAAAACATTATACCAGCAAAGGGGGTACAATAAATGTTTTTGTACTATGTTGCCTATTGACATGCGGCCTGAAGGCCCTGGTTGCATGTTCGATCCTTGTCCTTTTTAATTTATATATGGGTCCAAATTTGTGTCATGACAGGTGGGCCCCTCGGTGTGCAGTTTGTAGCACTTTAATTTGTGGGTCGAAATTTGTTCAATTATAGGTGGACTATCGGTGTGTAGTTTTGTAGCTTATTTGTAATAATTAAAGAGAACAACATAGTTTTTTGCAAAAATACCATGGTGCGATGTTGAAGGCGAGAAAGGATGTGCGAGGGAGCGATGACCGAGCCAGAGGGAAATCAATTGGGGGAGGTGCGGGGGTTGCAACGGTGTTTGGAGTAGTTGTGTGCTGAATGCTACGAAAATATAATCTGAACCCATCGGAATAAATGCCTTCACAAATTAATCCAAGGTTGGAGTCCCCCTCGCAATGTAAATAGCTCCGGCTCTGCGAGTTACGGAGAGGTAGCTTCAATGTGTGGAAGATACAATGTGGGAAACTGAGGTCAATCAAGACACGAGTAGATAGAGAGACAAAGTGAGTGTGGTCTGGCATTCGTTGAAAAGATATATATGCTCTAGAGAGATATTGTCCGATTGAGCTTCTGGGAAGGGTGAGGGCTGTAAGATAGAGCTTGAGAGATGATCCAGCCACAGACATGTAGATATATTTTGTGCGTGGGAGGAAACAAGGTCAATCGATTACACATATAAAGGGAGAGAGATTGAGCGAGTGTGGGTCGTCGTGCGATCGAAAGAGTGAGATGGGTTGGAGAGAGTGACCTAGATAGACAATGTGCGTGAGAGAGTATACAATATAAATATGTCGAATTGGGCTCAAACATGGAGATATATCGTTTGTGTCCGAGAAAGAGTGAGGTCAATCGAGACATACAAACAGAGAGGGAGAGAGTGAGAGAGAGAGAGATATTGAGCGAGCGTGGCCTGCCATGAGGTCGAAAAAGTGGGGGCGCCTTGGATGAACTGACCTAGATAGAAAATCTGCGTGAGAGAGTATAGAGTGTGTCGATCGAGGCCCGAACAGGGAGATATATCATTTGCGTGTGAAAGAAAGCGAGGTTAATCGAGACTTAGAAAAAGAGAGAGAGATTGAGCGAGCGTGGCCCGCCGTGCATAAGAAAGAGTGAGACAGTCTCGAGAGAGTGACCTAGATAGACAATGTGCGTGCGTGCGCATGAGAGGGGGGTCTAGATAGACAATGCATGTATCTAGCGAGAGAGGGTGGGAGGAAGGGAGAGAGAGATCTCGGCATGGAGTGCAATGGTGGGTGTGTGAGCTAGATACATTTGGTAACAGAGTGGAAGAAGGGGGTTGTGTAGTTAAGAGAGTTAGAGATCGAAAAATCGAGAGAAAAAATGAACGTGTGTCGGAAACCGATAGCTTCCAAAGGTGGTTAGGAGAGGAAGATTGATCAATACAGGAAGTATGTAGCGTGTGTGCCAACGGGGGTGGGGCTAAAAACAACATTTGAATGTAGATAGTACGAGACTTAATATCGACGTTCCAATTTAGTGTACATTGTAAGATTTGAATTGAGGACCATGCATATGGCTTCCGTAATTATTTCGAATTCGTGCCATACTAGGTTTGGAAAAGTTGAAATTGACTCGATTGTTGTGCTATTTTGTAGGTCATATGTTTGAATTCAGCCAAAGTTTTCTCACTACCATGGTTTTCATCATCTACATATGAATTGGTATTAAAAAGTAGCACAAATACCATGAAATGTGAAATCCACGTTAGAATTGGAGATGGCTATGTGACACACACTCTAATTCAAATAACTCCTCATTAATTAATTTATAGTATCTCGTTTCGAATGACTAATTATTTGCAAGAAAAACATGGGCATGGTAATACATACAGATTCGTTTGCAAATGAAAGAAGATTCGTTTGCATTCTCAAATGTAGGTGCACTAGGTAGACCAGGGTCTGCACCAGGAAGACCAGGGTCGTGTTGGGGTGGACGCTGCTTCGGTGCCTTAAAGGCAACTCCCTTTGGGTCACTGACATGTGGGCCAGCCACCTTTTGGGCCCACATGTCATGAACACAAAGGCAGATGCCTTAAGGCACCGAAGCATAGTCCTGTCGAGGTGGTCACGTGAGTTGGACGGACGCGTAGCACCCAGCCACCCAAAAAGGCCGACGACAATATAAGTTCGCGCTTCCACGTTTCGGATTGAAATATCTGGCGGCCCCAATTCCAGCCCTGCAAAATCTCTCTTCTCCACCGTCCCCTTCCGCGCCGATATTGCTCAAATCCCTAAATCGCTTCCAACCCTTGAATCGCCCCTCATCTCATCTATTTCCCCACCGTTCCCCACCTCTGTGCCGGACAGCGATGACGAAGACGACGGTCGTGCTTCACCACCGCACCGGAGCTACCTCATCTACGCCCTTGTGCCCCCCCCCCCCCCCAAAAAACGACGACAAAATAAGTTCGCGCTTCCATGTTCCGGATTGAAATATCTGGTGGCCCCAATTCCAACCCTGCAAAATCTCCCTTCTCCACCGTCCGCTTCCGCGCCCAGAGCTCTCAAATCCCTAATTCACCGCCAACCCAAGCAATGTTCAAATCGCCCCTCGTCTCGTCTCTTTCCCCACCTCTATGCCGGACGACGACAAAGACGATGGTCGTGGTTCACCACCACACCAGAGCTACCTCATCTACGCCGTCGTCCACCGCACCGGGTGGTCCATTGACAACGTCGGTCGCCGCAACCAACATGCCTCACAGACACCGACTTCCACCACATCAGGTGCGCTTCACCGACGCCGTCTCCCACCTCACTTGGGCTACTTCACAGAGCACATCGTCGCACCTCCACCCCCGGAGGCCGTTGGGGCTTCACCTGCGGTCTCATCCACTACATCGTCGTGCTCTACTGCCACTCAAGATCTGCATCTATGTGCGGCCAGCCAACGCCAGCGCATCACCCTCAACGGCTCTGAAGTGACCCGCACTCTAGCTAGGCGAGCATGCCCAAACACCAGACTGAACTAGGTATCCACATATCACTCCCTTGTGCATTGTTCCGATGATGTTTGGATATCCTTTCACTGCTCTCCTAGCTTACATGCCTATGCAACTCTAACTTTAACTCTTATTTCTTCTAGAGATATCATCTGAAACAAGCAAAACCATTTTTTAGCGAAGCATGACGGTGCTAAGGGATCTGGTACACATCATGCACACCGGTATAACCTTGTAAGTACCTATCCTCTGGTACAACAGCAAGTTCAATTCCTCTTATTTGATCAACCATTCACCGTGTCAAAAATACAAAGGGGGATGCAAGGAGCACAAGGCCTGCACATCCAAGCAAGTGGTAACATAGACTTGTACATGGAACATTCCAAGCACAACTAGAGCTGCAGTGAGCCTGTACAATGAGCTAGCAGAAGTCCCAGTATTTCATTTAATTCATACTGGCATATGTGTATGATTTGTGTGCAGTGACAGATCCACGAATTCAAGTTACCAGTGGCGAAAATTTAACTTAAAAAATACGAAGGCACTTGCACTTCGGAAATCAACATAACTTGAGAAATGTGAAGCTACATGCACTTTGAAAACCAGCTAATGATCCAAAGTAGTTCCAGATTATAAAACACAAAATGCAACATGGTGTACAAGGACTACTAACATCGTCTGTACCTGCTTGAATTATTCGTTCTCTGGCTGAAAATATTGAAGTGTGATTGCACCTATAATCAGTGCGCAAACTGCATATCAATATATCTATCCTACACAAGTATGCCAATAGTTGCAAACAACAGATTAAAAAAGTATGTAAGCTATGTTGTCATGATACGGGTACTTTCTGGTAGATGGCCTCGACATTTCCTCAAGCCATGAAAATGTACTATAATTTGCTTGTCATCAACGACTGCAAATCTTTGTCTCTCTCACAACAACAGATCATCATTAGACACTAAATCTTTCAATGGGAGCTTGCAAAATGCTTGCATTAGATCCCTCATTAGACACTATATGTTCATCACCAAGAGCATGTAAAATGTTTGCATCAAATCCTTCATTAGCAGTCTGTTCATTAGACACTTCAGGCTCAAGAACAACATGAGCTTGTATGTTTGCACCAGAAACTTGTTTAGATACATCAGGTTCAGTCAGTTCAGTATTGATTGGGGGAGTTATAAAATAAGCCGAAATTGGTTTCATTTTCTCATAGATTTCCTACATACAAGAAGTTTTAAAACACCGTTTGGTTTAACTATTGGCCAGAAATTGAATAGTAGAATTAGATGTAATTAGGGATGCGATGTATCTGCTCATTGCGCATGCTTCTCTTGCAAGCTACAACTGTCCGTTTACGCAAGCTCGATGCCATGCCCGTGTTCCCGCCGCTGCCTCCCACGCAGGCTACACCCAGGGTTGGATCTTCATCGTCTTGTCCTTCCATTCGCTTGAAGCCCGGCGACTGGCGTCCAACGAGGGTGCAAGGAAGTGTTGTGTCGGTCTGTCCAGCAGAGGCAAGGTTAGGAGCGAACTAGACTAGAGGCTGGAGCGAACGAATTGGGATTTGTCCTGTTGCCGATCGATATGGGAGGTGCTCGTTTGGGCCGCGAACCCGCTATAGGGCCTGCCTTGCACTTACGTTATTGGCACATCCAAATTGAAACATTTTTCTTAATTTTTTACATTGCCTGCTCATGCGTTGGGATGAACAAAACTATCCTGGGCCAACCTAGACGACTCAAACTAGGTGCACACTTTCCAGCCACCCGAGGCGGCCGCCCATACCAGCCCCTATGGTGGCGTCGCCCCTTTTTGCGTGTATGATTAGGGTAGTGAAAAATATTCCAGTGGCGCTTTTGATTTACCCAAAGAATGGTTGAATTGCTTGTTTCTACGAAGTGAGTTCGCTAATAATGTGAAGGATGCCAATCTTTTCATCCTATTGTAGATTGCTTAGATCTCGATATGCAAAATGTAATCACATGAAATATACAGTAAAATCCAGTGTGATGTGTGTGGCTACAACTAGTCTGACAACCCATCCTCATATAACATATCAAGGATGCACCATCTTATCAGATTAACCATTCAACTTACCAATGCAATGTGGGAAGAAAGAAGTATTGGGACTGCGTATCCAAGCAATTGATGCCATGGACTCCTTCGTCGAACCTTGTTGTAACGCCCCGAGACTGTTGTGCCAGGTGTCTTCCAGTTATTCGCTGTTGTTGCCTTGTCATTCGCTTGCGTGTTGCATCTTGCCATGTCATCATGTGCATTGCATCATAATGGTTTCAAAACTTGCATTCGTCTAGGTTCCCCCAGTTCTGTCTGTTGTCCGTTCTGAGCCCAGACACACTTGCACGCGCCCGTGGCACGTCCGAAATATTATTTTATAAGTGAACAAAAAATGTTCGCGGAATGGGGTGAAATTTGGCATGCGGTGTTGTTATGTTGTCAGTAGGCCGCCTACCAAGTTTCATCGCATTCGGAGTCGGTTTGATGCCCCAACGGATTACTATAGCGATAGTATAGTCCGTCTAACGTCGGATGTTTTTGGTCTCCGGAAACAGTCGCCAGGCCTCTCTCTCGTCTCTTCTCTCAGCCCAAGGCTTTCTACACAGCCCACTACCACTCACTTGCAGCCCACCTAGTCCTCCTTCTATCCGGAGTCGCACGATCGGATCGTATGGTCCAAAAAACCCTCCAAACCCCCTCCTAACCCTAACCTAGACCCCCTGCATATTTAAACCCCTTCCCTTGCCATTTTGGGCGCCCCTAGCCTCTCCCTTATCCTCTAGCCGCCACCGCACCAGGCCCACCGAAGCACGCATCCGGCCCGCCGCTGCCTATCGGGGGCCGAGGCTGCCCGCCGCAAGCCTGCGTGCACCCTAGCTCTTCGCTGCCTCGCTCGTCTTGGTCGGAGGAGCCCGGATCCCGACCTCTTCCTCACGCCGATGACAAGTCCAGCCCCGTCCTCACCGGCGGCCTTGCCGGAGCCACCACCCTCGCCGGAGAACCACATGTAGGAGCCTCGTCGCCCTCTGCCTCCTCTCTGACCTACCCCTCTCCTCCCTGCCTCATCCTCTCTCTCCCACGCAGGTCGTCGTTGCAGGTGGAGGTCCGCGCCTCCCTGCCGTCTGGCCTCGCCGCCGACCGGATCTGGCGCCCCGAGGCCGGATTCGCCGCCCAGCAACCCGTTCCTGGCCTCGCCAGCGCCACCGGACCCCGCCGTTGCCGAAGCATTGCAGCGCCGCCGCAATGGTCCTCTGCTCGTGCGGGCGCGAGATGAGGACGACGTCCAGGCCGCCCCATCGCCCTGGTGGGCCTCGCTCAGCCTCCAAGGCCCAGAAATCGGCCTGCTTCCCCTCCGACTGGGCTTGGCCCATGGTGAGAGAACCTCAGCCCAGCGCCTGGTAGTTTAGGCCCAGTGCCTGTTTTTTTCCTCTGGTCGATTTTAGGATTTATCCTGAGACAGCAGTTTTGTAGTTTAGCCCATAAACTTCATGCATATAATAACTCATTAACTGTGCATCGGATTAAAATGATTTATATATGAAAAATGCTTAGAAATTCATCTAGTTTCATAATATGCTACTTTCATCCATGCTTAACATGTTAAACTTGTTGTTTGTGTTTATTTTGCATAAATGCCATGTTAAAATGATTTAATTCATAACTAAATAACCGTAGCTCCATTTTAAATAATCTTTATATTTAAATGGGGTAGAAAAATTCCTAGTTTAACATGGTGCACTCATCTTGCATGTTTCACAACTCTAAAATATGGTTTAGGGAGAACAGTACCAAATTCATATTATGCACATGTGCATTGTCCGGAATTGTGCTTGTTATTTCCGGCCTCATTTAAACTTGCCTAGATAGGTATTTTCATATGCTTCACCCCTTGCCATGTTTTATAACATTTAATATTGTTGGGTACATAAACGAGATCGAACTAAATAATCAAATGTGGTGTTTCGTCAATATGCAACTCATTGCATATTGAGCTCCACTTAATTTATAGTATTGTTTGTTGCACTTTGCCATGCCATGCCTCATTAAACCGGACATACATCATACTTGATTGTGCATCGTGCCATGTTTATGTGATGGTTGTTTACTATGTTGTTTGCTCCTTTCTGGTGTTGCTTCTTCTTGTTAGTTCCGGTAAGGTCATGTTTGTGAGGATTCATTCGACTACGTCCGTTTATCTTCTTCATGGACTCGTTCTTCTTACTTGCGGGATTTCAGGCAAGATGAACATACCCTCGAAACCACTTCTATCTTTGCTTGCTAGTTGTTCATTCTATCGCTATGTCCGCTACCTACCACTTGTTATATCATGCCTCCCATATTGCCATGTCAAGCCTCTCACCCACCTTCCTAGCAAACCGTTGTTTGTCTATGTTACCGTTTTTTCTCAGCCCCTCTTATAGCGTTGCTAGTTGCAGGTGAAGTTGAAGATTGCTCCATGTTGGAACATGTTTATGTTGGGATATCACAATATCTCTTATTTTAAGTAATGCATCTATATACCTGGTAAAGGGTGGAAGGCTCGGCCTTATGCCTGGTGTTTTGTTCCACTCTTGCCGCCCTAGTTTCCATAATACCGGTGTTATGTTCCTTGATTTTGTGTTCCTCACGCGGTTGGGTGTTATGGAAACCACTTCATAGTTTGCTTTGAATAAAACTCCTCCAGCAAGGACCAACCTTGGTTTTACATTTTCCTAACAACCTATAACCTTCCCTTGGGTTTTCGCGAGCCAGGGGGTCATTTTTATTTTAACCCCCCCCCCCCCCGGCCAGTGCTTCTCTAAGTGTTGGTCCGAACCGAGCCGCCTGCCCTGAGAATGAGATACGTGCGACTCCTATCGGGATTGTTGGCACATCGGGTGGCTTTGCTGGTCTTGTTTTACTATTGTCGAAATGTCTTGTAACCGGGATTCCGACACTGATCGGGTCTTCCCGGGAGAAGGAATATCCTTCATTGACCGTGAGAGCTTGTGATGGGCTAAGTTGGGGCACCCCTGCAGGGTATAAACTTTCGAAAGTCGTGCCCGCGGTTGTGTGGAAGATGGGAATTTGTTAATATCCGGTTGTAGAGAACTTGATGCTTAACGTAATTAAAATGCATCAACCGCGTGTGTAGCCATGATGGTCTCTTTTCAACGGAGTCCGGGCAGTGAACACGTTCTTGTGTTATGCTTGAACGTAAGTAGTTTCAGGATCACTTCTTGATCACTTCTAGCTTCTCGTCTGATCCGTTGCTTGTCTTCTCGATCTTATTTGCGTATGTTAGTCACCATATTTTCTTAGCACTTGCGGCAGCTCCACCTCGTAACACCCTCGATTCGACTATATCTCCCACGTGTCGAGGCACGACTTAGAGGCATAATCACATTGAAGGCATATGTCGCAAGTTAGGCAATCTTCACTACATCCCATGTAATATAAATAATAAAGGGGAGATAACATAGTTGGCTTACACTCGCCACGTCAATCAAGTACAAAAATAGAATTACATCATCCAAACACTCATGGCCCGACTACGGCGCCAAAATAAAAGATAACCCAACATGCGACACGGTCCCGATCACCCCCAACTGGGCACCACTACTGATCATCAGGAAAGGAAACATAGTATCG
Source organism: Triticum urartu (assembly GCF_003073215.2). Lineage (NCBI taxonomy): Eukaryota > Viridiplantae > Streptophyta > Magnoliopsida > Poales > Poaceae > Triticum > Triticum urartu. The sequence goes on along the minus strand of NC_053027.1, from coordinate 248,298,483 downwards.
TTGAGAGTCCTCGTCGAACTCCCACTTGAGCTCAAGCGCGTCACCTGGAGCGGAATCAACAGGCCCTGCATCTGGTGTAATAGTAATCTGTGAGCCACAGGGAATCAGCAATCTCGCACCCTCGCGATCAAGACTATTTAAGCTTATAGGTAAGGCAATGTAAAATATGTGGAGCTGCAGCAAGCGACTAGCAAATATGGTGACTATCCTGTTTGCAAAAGAGAGCGAGAAGAGGAGGCAAAGCGCGAGCGAGAAACTAGAGAACAACATGCGCAAGCATTACTCCAACACCGTGTTCACTTCCCGGACTCCTCCAAGAAGAGACCATCACGGCAACTCACAGTGTTGATTCATTTTAATTAAGTTAAGGTTCAAGTTATCTACAACCGGACATTAACAAATTCCCATCTGCCCATAACCGCGGGCACGGCTTTTGAAAGTTCAAATCCCTGCAAGGGAGTCCCAACTTAGCCCATGACAAGCTCTCACGGTCAATGAAGGAATAGACCTCCTCCCGAGACGTTCCGATCAGACTCGGTACCTCGGTTCTTCAAGACACTTCGACAGGTTAAAACACGACCAGCAACACCACCCAGATGTGCCGACAAATCCCGATAGGAGCTGCACATATCTCGTTCTCAGGGCACACCGAATGAGCAAGACGTCGGGTAGGCCAGCCCAGAGTTGCCCCTGGTAGCCCCGGACATCGCTTGGTTGGACCAACACTCAGAGGAGCACTGGCCCGAGGGGGCTAAAATAAGATGACCCTCGGGCTCCGGAAACCCAAGGGAAAAAGAGGCTAGGTGGCAAATGGTAAGACCAAGGTTGGGCATTGCTGGACAAGCTT